>NC_138883.1:63937591-64650781 GCF_965194825.1 Balaenoptera physalus | reverse complement strand
CTCCTTCCCTCCCTCCCTCCCTCTCTCTCCTTATTGGAGAAACTGTGTATCAGCCTATCATTACAGGTAAGTGTTTTTTTTCAGTAACAATGTTTCCAATACTGTATTACAAATATGACTGTAGTACTGTATGTCATAAAAAATTTTATAACAATTCATTCTTAGCTTATAGGCTAGGCTACAGTGAAGCAATTGTATCAGTTATACTAGTTTACCATAAAGCAATCATATTGCTGCTTCTTTGTAATCAATGCATGTAATAATACCTGTAAATAAATATGAATTTCTTGTTCACATTATCTTTTCATTTTTAATGTCTAGTGTTAGTAACACGTATAACATCTACAGTGTTTTGTCATACAAGACAATGTTGATGTAGGTACTGTCAGATGATTCATCTTGTAAACAGACTATGTAAACTTACGGTATCAATAAATACAGTACAATACTGTAAATGTATTTCCTATTCCTTTTTCTTAATAACGTTTCCTTTTCTCTAGCTTACTATATTGTAAGAATACAGTATATAATACATATAACATACAAAATATGTGTTAATCAACTATTTATGTCATCAGTAAGCCTTCCAGTTAACAGTAGGCTATAAGTAGTTAAGTTTCAGGGGAGTCAAAAGTTATACTTGGATTTTCCACGGCACGGGGTGGGGATGAGGGTTGGTGCCCCTAACCCCTGCATTGCTGAAGGGTCAACTATAGTGCAGATTAATTAATTATTAGATGATATAAAGGAATTGTTAATTTGAAGGTACAAAAATGGTATTGTGGTTGAGTAAGAAAATGTCCCCTTTTTCTTAGCATATTTAAGAGTGAAATATCATGATGTCTACGATTTAAATTAAATTACATCAGCAAAATTTTCAGGAGGTATATATGGCAAAATATTAGTAGTTACTCTGCCAGGTGATGCATATATGGGAGTTGGTTACACTATTCTCTTTTATTTTGCTTGAAAATGTTCATAATAAAAAGTTAAAAACATGAAAAGGAAAAAAAGATACCATTGGTCATCAAGCTGGATCAGTCATACTGTCCTGGGGAAAAGTTAAGCCTAGAACTAACCATCTTGCCAAAGGCAAAGGACGTGAATAAAGAACGTGCATTTTCCTTTTAAATTTCTTTTTTATGTCTCTTGTTTATTGGTCTGTGAAAATTCAGTTTATACTAATAAAGCTCTTGAAAGTGAGAATAAGCACTTATTTATTCAACCACATAATTGAGCACCTACCATGCATCTGTGATGACCCCTTTCCTTGCACAACCTGCTTGTGCTGGGTGAGGGTTCGTTACCTAGAGACTCTATTCAGCACAGAGCATTTAAAAGTTGACTTGCGCTAATTATTAGACAAATTCAAATCAAAACTACAATGAGGTACCACCTCACACCAGTCAGAATGGCCATCACCAAAAAGCCTACAAATAACAAATGCTGGAGAGGGTGTGGAGAAAAGGGAACCCTCCTACACTGTCAGTGGGAATGTAAATTAGTGCAGCCACTATGGAAAACAGTGTGGAGGTTCCTCAAAAAACTAAAAATAGAGTTGCCATATGATCCAGCAATCCCACTCCTGGGCGTATATCCAGACAAAACCACAATTCAAAAAGATACACGCACCTATATTCATAGCATCACTATTCACAATAGCCAAGACATGGAAGCAACCTAAATGTCCATCGACAGATGAATGGATAAAGAAGATGGGGTACATATATACAATGGCATACTACTCAGCCATAAAAAAGAATGAAATAATGCCATTTGCAGCAACATGGATGGACCTAGAGATTATTATACTAAGTAAAGTAAGTCAGAAAGAGAAAGACAAATACCGTGTGATATCACTTATCTGTGGAATCTAAAATATGACACAAATGAACCTATCTACAAAACAGAAGCAGACTCACAGATGTGTAGAGAACAGACTTGGGGTTGCCAAGGGGGTGTGGGGTCGGGGATGGATGGATTGGGAGTTTGGAGTTAGCAGATGCAAACCAGTATGTATAGAATGGATAAACAACGAGGTCCCACTGCATAGCACAGGGAACTATATTCAGTATCTTGTGATAAACCATAATGGAAAAGAATCTAAAAAAGAATATCTGAATCACTTTGCTGTGCAGCAGAAATTAACACAACATTGTAAATAAACTATACTTCAATAAAATAAATAAATAAAAAGTTGATTGGTTTCAACCCTTGAAAACTAGTATTTGTATTGACTCTCCATATTAGTAATTGTATCAGTTTTACTGGGGCATTCCCACGCCTTGGAGAACTAAAGCTAGGGGAGAGGATATTCGATTTGTACTCTCTGGTGATCTTGATGACAACTGATTCTTTATTCCAAGACTGGCAAACAATTCACTCACCGTGCAAGAGGCTTGGGTGGGGCAGAACAATAACCAAGTGCGAAGTGCCCACAAGCTCTAAAGATGGGGTCACCGTTCTGCAAACACAGACAGGGGAGCCTGAGAGCCCCAGAGCGTTCAGGCCACAGGAATGGGGCTGCCAGATAAAACACATGATGCCCAGGTAAATCTGAACTTCAGATAAACAAAGAATAATTTTTTAGTATAAGTATGCCTCATGCAATATTTAGGACATACTTAAACTAAAAAACTTGTTGTTTATCTGAAATTCAGATTTACCTGGGCATCCCATAAAGGATGCCCAGGGCTTCCTTCCTTCCTTCCCTTCCTTCCTTCCTTCCTTCCTTCTTTCCTTCCTTCCTCCCTCACTCCCTCCCTTCTTCCCTTCCTCCTTTCTTCTTTTCTTCCTTTTTCTTTTTTTCTTTTCTTCCTCTCTCCTCTCTTTCTCCCCCACCCCCCGCTCTCTCTCTCTCTCTTTCCCCCTCTTTCCCTCTCACTCTGTTTTCTAAACCTAACAACCCTACACAGGAATGAATGAAGGACAAATGCACAGATGGGAAAAGCCAGATCACAGGAAAGGAGAAAACAGTGCACTCAGATTACTCATTCCCCAAATGTCTCTGACCCACGAGGCAGGACACTAGGTTAATGAATTCGACGAGAGCCTTTGGGCCAGGGAGGAATGACTGAGGATTTGTGACCAAAGAAGGAAGTACGTGAGATTGTTATCTGTGGACAGCCCTCAGAGGAGAAGTTTTCCCTTATCACTTTCTGCCCTGAACCCCTGGCTTCTCTTCATTAATTTTTTAAGCATTAGTCAGAACCCACTAAGTGTGAGTCCCTACGGGAGATACAAAGATGACTTGCCCTGCATGTCATCTGCCCCACAGGTATCCAAGGACCACCAAAAGTGAGCAAGGGAGAAGCGTGGATGTTGGGAAAGGATTATGCCACTGTGTATATTACAGAGGAGCCTGGAGGCTGGGGACTTGATATAATAAAGAATGTCTGTGTTCAAAGCCAGTATCAGACATTGTGAGCAAAAAGGTCCCTGCCCTCATGGAGGCTGCAGTCTAGCAGAGGACCAAGATGTTATATAAATAACCACACAAGAGTTAAAAAGGAAAAGTACAGGGTTTTCTGACAGCTCGTAAGGATCCTAAGGTAGTGGAGGGGTGAAAACACTGATGTGAAGGGTGGATATCCAGCCGAGACGTACAGATGCACAGGAATCGGCCAAGCCGGGGTGCAGGAGAGAAGAGCTTGCCAGGCAGAGGAGCGGGACAAGCGGGGCTCTGTGAGGAGCGGGAAGGGCCCTCCAGACCTTCTGAAAAAGGCCAATGGAGGCAGAGCGTTGCAGGGGGGTGGGAAATGGGGATTGAAATAAGGAGCGTTAGGCAGGGTCAAGTCACCCTCCAACTAGGCCACAACTGGTTGAGTCAGAAACCAACATCTGACCAAAAGAAAGCCGCTGCCAGGCTCTCTAGCCCCCTGTGAGGTGGCCTGGAGTGAGGTCAGACATCAAGTACCTGAGTCAATTAGAGCTCCTCTCTTGCGGAGTTTGAACTTGGGAGGGAGAGAGAGAGAAAGACCCAGAAACAGAGAAAAGCTGACTGAGAGATAAATAGAATGCAGTTAAGTGGCAGCACAGAAACAAAGACATGGGCCACGTAGACCTTATTAAGGATCATGGTCTTCATCTTAAGAACAAACACTGGTGAGGAGTGACAGGAGCCTGACCTAGGACTGTGAAGAAGAGATGAATTGGGGCAGGGGGTGGGGGGAAAGCTTTAGAAATATGTCCACAAATCCTTTGGCATTTCTCCCTCAATTCCCTTCCTGATGGGTGTGGGCTGTACTTAGTGATTTGCTTCTAACACATAGAATATGGCAAAACTAAGAGTGTACGACTTCCCAGATCGGGTTATAAAGAGACTTCAGCTTCCATCCTGACTCTCTTCCCTCTCCCTTTCCCCTACCTACACCCTCCCCCATCCCCCTCTCTGCCTTTGGAGAGAAGCAAGCTGTTGTTGTCAGCAACCCTATGGAAAGACCTACACGATGAGGAACTGAAGCCTTCAGCCAACAGCCAGCAAGGAACAGAGACTGGCTAAGCACCACGTGAGTGCTGCTAGATGTGGATTCTGCAGCCCTCATCAAGCCTTGCGATGACTGCAGCCCTGGCCCACAGCTGCCAGCAACCTCAGGAGAGATCAGCTTATCTAAGCCACCTAACCCTCAGAAACTGTGTGAAGTAACAAATGTGTTGTTTTCTTTTCCCCGACCAGGGTTTGAACCCAGGCCACAGCAGTGAAAGCGCCAAGTCCTAACCACTAGACCGTCGAGGGATTTATTTGTTTTTTAAATTTTTATTTATTTATTTAATTTATTTCTTTTTGGCTGTGTTGGGTCTTTGTTGCCGCATGCGGGCTTTCTCTAGTTGCGGTGAGCAGGGGCTACTCTTCGTTACGCTGCGCAGGCGTCTCATTGTGGTGGCTTCTCTTGTTGCAGAGCACGGGCTTAGGCTCACAGGTTCAGTAGTTGTGGCTCGCAGGCTCAGTAGTTGTGGCACACAGGCTTAGTTGCTCCGTGGCATGTGGGATCTTCCCGGACCAGGGCTCGAACCCGTGTCCCCTGCATTGGCAGGCGGATTCTTAACCACTGTGCCACCAGGGAAGCCCCTCCGCCAGGGAATTTAAATGTGTTGTTTTAAGCTAAACTTCGGCATAATTCATTCTCCAGCATTAGATAATGAACATAGAGGGCCATGGATGAAATTGGTGTCACACTGGTAGAACTGTTAGGACTTTGCAATGATAGCTGTTGGGCATCAGGGAAAAAAAGAAGTAAAAGGGATTCTGAGCTTTGGGCCTGGACCACCAAGGTTCCATTTTACAGAAGGGGAAGGAACAAGGGAGGAAGAATTTTGAAGGGGAAAGAAAATAATTTCCATTTTGAACTAAGTGAATTTGAGAAGCTGGGGAGATTTCCAGGTGCCAGAGTCCCACAGAGATGTGGAAATATGGGAAGGTGGTAGAGTGGTGAGGGCTCCACTGATAGAAGTCATCTGGGCAGAGGAGAGCCTTGGCAGGGAAGGCATTTCCATGGAGGGCAAGGAGAGACAATAAAGACGGATGAAAGGCAAACCACAGGAAGCATATACATTTACGGACCCAAAAGAGGAAAAAGAGAAGTAATGCCCAGGGAAAAAGGTGAAGACACCAAAGAGAGATTTGATAAGGAGAAGACATTCAACAGTGCCAAAGACCAGAAAAATCGATCCCAATCCCTGGAAGTTCTACCTCACATTGTAAATCTGCTCATTGGATTACCCAAATCCTAGGTGGCATAAGTCAACACTGGCTGCACGGACGAAATCAAACGTCTAGATCTACAGTATGGAAAACAAGACCTTGTGTTGTTTACATGGCAAAGCACTTTCCACCATGTAAAGTTCTCCCCCGGGCATCTATCTATCTCTCTCAAGCTGCAGCAGAAGAATGTTCATGATGATTACATCCAAACCTACTCTTTTTACAAATGGAAATTTTTCAAGTTGCAAAATACGGAGGCCTCCTCCTTTACCTCAGGGTAAGAGTTTCCACTGCAAGGATACTTGGGAGGGTTGACGAAGCAAAAGAAAATGGTTTCCAGAACACATATCAGGCCTCCTGGAGAACTAGAACATCGCTCAGAATGAAACAGCAGTTTCTCCAGCAGCCTTTTATTTCAGAAGCATCTCCTGCATGCTCTGCCTTTCTCTACTTGCTGCTTCTTGTTAATCCACTAACTGATGGCTTTCTATGCCTTCTTTTACAACCTCTATTTACTAAAGTTGTCTGTTGCCTCATAATTTCTGCTTACTGCCTTCTCTTTCCACATCTCTAGCTTTCTGTGCTGACACTGGGCTACCTTGTTTGTTGGTCAGTCTCTTTTCTCTCTTTTCTTTCTGGGTCTTTCTCTCCGCTTGTCTCAAGTTCAAACTTTCCAAGAGAGAGGCTTTGATTGGTTCAGTCACAATCCAGGGCCACTTCAGGCTACCCCACTGGGGCTGGAGAGCCTAAAGCAGGCTGTCTTTTGTTCAGGTGTTGGCTCCTGGCTCAACCAGCTGTGGCCAAGGTAGTGGGGGAGACGGGCACTAAGCCTAGAGAATTCCCTGTGGTCTCTTTTTCCCAAAAGGAGGCAGTGGACCCAGAAGCTACTTTGAGTCTTAATGACCTTTGGAGTGCAAATCTCCCAAAGAGTTAATGATAAAAATGGTTCAGTAAATGCACTACTACTTAGAGAACAGTTTTGCACAGTGTAACTTCTCCCATGACTGATACTGTGTTAAGTGTTTGAACTTTATTCAGATTTTATAAGGAATTTCTCAGATCATCAGAAAGTTATTTAAACAGTTGTTCTATTAATAAACATTGGCTTTTTAAAGAGCACTTTTCAAATAAAAACTTTAGAGTTTAAAAAATGATAAAAATGGTTCAAAAACTTCCTCTTCCAAGTATGGATTTGTTCCAAACAGGTTTTTATCTTTACTATTAGTTCAATTTAGCAGCAACTACCTGTAGTACTCAACCTCAAAGTAGCACCTACTGGCTGCTTACAGATGAAAAACCCAAGGTAGAGATGTAAAATTCAAGCAAGAAAGCCGTTGATAGACTGCAAAAGCCTAAATTACTTCAATAGCCTCTGCTTAACCTTAGCCAGTTACTTCCTGCTCTCCGTTCTTATTCATTCTTCAGCACCGCTACCCAGTAGGCATTTTCCTAGTCTGATAAGGTTATAAAGATGGTTATGACAAACTCTACCCTCAAGGAGCTGCCTCTTTCTTCTCATCTCTCCTTGGTCTAGTTCATGCTCTCTTTCCTCCCTTCCCCTTTACTTTGTGCATCTTTGGGAAGCAGGCTTGTTGACACTCAGTTCCTTCTTTCTCCGTATTTCTGTACTGCCTTTGCCAAGGCTTCACAGAAACCCTAATGGACTCTGGCTCTATGAACAGGTAAAAACTGAATGTGGCTGGAAGGAATGGGACGGGGGGTGGGGGAGCATGTGTTTTCATTTATATGCCTTAACATTGTTCAAATTGTTATAAGCTTTTATTATAAATTGCTTTTTATAATAGAAAAATAAATCAAAGAAGTTCAAAAGGAAGTTTTTACATATAAAGAAGGAGAAGAAATGAGAAGGGATGGGCAACTGTGAACAAATGGAGTTGGTAAAATTTTCCATGACCCTACTGGCAAGATTATTTTGTTTCCATTATTTAAAAAAAAAAAAAAGCCATCTCAAAGGAAGCATTGTGGAGTGAAGGAGGAACACACTATAGTCTGCAAATGACTGGAAAAAAAATCTCTTTTGTCCTTTAGATTTGGTTGATTCACGTAGCTTGCTTTCTTATTCTTGAAATTCAAGTGATCTGTTCCTCCTTCACTATAGAAAAGTAATTGATGTGATAAAATAAGCAAACCTTCGGGAAGCTGAGATTTTAGAGGCAGGGAATGGAAAATGTGGTGGTGAGGGGCCATCAGGGCATGGTCTCTTAGATGTGTGAGCTTCCTGTAATGTGGAATGCGTACGTGTAAAATCACCAGTCACTACATTTGCAATAACTTAATAACATGACCGTTCCTCCACCCCATCCTCTTTCCCCACACCAAGTTCTAGTTTCACTCTGGGTTACTTACTGTGAAGCTTTACAAAGAAAGAAGGAAGTAAACCTACCAAGAAGGCAGCATTGCCTTCAGTTTCACTCTGGGTTACTTACTGTGAAGCTTTACAAAGAAAGAAGGAAGTAAACCTACCAAGAAGGCAGCATTCTTTACCTGATGAAACTTTCTTTTATCATATTTATTAGTAATGCTACATGGTTCAGAGTGGATGGTCCAAATCTTGTATTTAATCATCTCCTCGTGCCCTGGACCTTCCAAAGTTACTGATAATGATTTAAAATCTCATTGGGGTAGGGTTAACAGACAAAAATGACCCTAGCCAGGGCCAGCTTCATTCTGCCCCAAGATTGCACCTGCTCCCTCACCTGAACTAAAAAGGAAGTAAAATATGTGATATTTAAGTGGCCAGGTCCTTTCGTCTGATGTCAGGAAAGCAATGAGAGCTCCTGTTTCTGCACTGCTGTTCCTGCTAAAGGGTCTCCATGTGTATACCATTTAGTGGAATCAGTTCCCTGCTCCCTAAAAGCAAACAGAGCTGCAGGGGAGAGGCAGAAGCTGGCCAGTGGGACCCACTAATCCCCAGCAGAACACCAGGGGCTAACAGGGGAGGTAACTGTGTTTGAGGAAACTGACAGGATCTAGAGAGAAACTGAAGCTTAATACCTTGTCTGTCATTCCTCTGAAAAATTAGGAAACAGCAAAAGTAAGCAAATTGCTGCTTGAGTAGTGACTAAGGAAAAAAGGAAACTTGGGGCCTACTGCATTGTTCTAAGGCAGCCCTTGGATCCCAAGCTGGGCTTGGTACCAAGCCAGACAGAGGCAGATACGTCTGTGGAAATGGCTAATGTAGTAATAATTCAGAATAATGTTACACCCTTAGACAGATTCAAAGTGGCATTTTAAGTAGCTATTCAGTTAGCAGAACCTGCCAGCTGACAAACGTAACCCTAAGAGAAGGCAGACCATGAGCATGTAAATATTTTAATTAAAGTTGAATATGGAACTGTGTGTTTAATATTGAATTTGGGACTACTATCACCCACTGCTTTAATCTTAAGCTATGACACTGGTAAACACGAGCAGCTACTGAGAATGTGATGGTTTGCTTTAAAACCAAAAAAAAAGCATTTTTGAAATCACCTGAGGCTAAGATTATTAACAATTCTAAGAGCAGTAACAAAAGTTATGAATGTTGGTTCACAATTCTAGAAAAATATTGTCTGTCTGTCCTTTGATTTTATGAGGCAATTTTGAAAACCATCAATCAAAGACCTGCACTGAATCTCCAGGTGTGAAAACAGGTATGACGGGAAATCCAGATGGTCACACCATCGGCAGAGTTTTTATATTTGTGATTGGTAGAGAGAAGGAGGCCTGTGTTTGAAGTACAACAGATGGGAAATGCCAACTTCATCACTTAAAGTATTATCCTCCCTCCCACCCCACAATCTGGAAAAGAGTGATAATGTTGCTGTTTAAAGACAGCAGTCCTTTTCTAGATGAGGGGCGACTTAACAGACCCCTTTAATTATCCTTCCACACCTCTTTGGGTTAAGACGTAACCATCACTATCTCCATGAGTTAATAAGAGGAGTGACCGCCAATCATTAAAAAATAGCAATCTTATTAGAAATTGGAAAAATTATGTACACATTTGACAATTCTGAAAGGCAAAATGGAGAAAATATTTTTCAATGATGAGTGATCAGGCAACAAAATGTGTGTGCAAACTAACAGACGTGAGTGAGTGCGTGCACACCTAGCATATTTACATTTTTACGTAGCAGGAAAAAAATGATACTTTGAAATGATTAAACATCTTAATTTTGGAAAATACTGCATGCTTAAGCCATCTCATTGGTGGCTCAACCATCTCCGCCCACCCCCTTGCCTCAGGCAGGTAGAGGCAAAGACGAGAGTTATTTAAGGTCATGCAGCCAATTAGGGAGAGAGAGAGAGAGAGGAACACAATATCGTCAAACATCTTAAATTCTCTTTAAGAATCCAGTCCAAGGGCTTCCCTAGTGGCGCAGTGGTTAAGAATTCGCCTGCCAATGCAGGGGACACGGGTTCGAGCCCTGGTCTGGGAAGACCCCACATGCTGCGGAGCCTGTGCGCCACAACTACTGAAGCCCACGTGCCACAACTACTGAGCTTGTGCTCTAGAGCCCGTGAGCCACAACTACTGAGCCCACGTGCCACAACTACTGAAGCCCGCGCACCTAGAGCCCATGATCCGCAACAAGAAAAGCCACCGCAATGAGAAGCCCATGCACCACAACAAAGAGTAGCCCCTGCTCACCACAACTAGAGAAAGCCTGCATGCAGCAACTAAGACCCAAAGCAGCCAAAAATAAATAAATAAATTTATAAAAAAAAAAAAAAAAGAATCCAGTCCAAGACATCATCCAATCTTAGAAGTTCCTTTTGTCTATCTTGAAGTTCTGACCCATGTTTGTCCCAACTTAGATTACTCCTAAAATAGAGAAAAAAAACAACCCCACCCATGAAGCAGCTGAATTAAAAGAAAACATAAATTGACCTTTAAAAATATTTTGAATTAAAATTCTTTGGCAATGGATGATATAAATATAAGACTGGCTAGTGCTCAAAATTGTTTATAATTTTTCTTTATTTCACTTCAAATAATAATTTATTTATCTCAAAATGAAACCACAGTTATTTGTAAAGATGATGCTTTCTGGCTCTTGATTTGGGAGTATTTGCCAGAAAACAACTGAGGTATATGCACTAAGTTAACAAACCCATCCACATACCCGGTGAATGTAGCCAGGAGCAGGTTGTGTCTCTACAGTCGATTTCAGCTAAACTGCTCTTTTTCTAAGGAAAAATCTGCACCACTTTCATTTCAGTAGGGTTTGTTTGTTTGTTTGTTTTTAACTTAAATCAAAGGATGACAAAGAATTAATAGCCTCATTAGATTGTTTGAAAAATCTTACAAAATAACAAAAAGATAAACAACGTATATGAAAAATGATTTTAAAATTATAAATAAGTGATTTTTAAATGACCAACAGTTATACAAAAGAATGTTTAACTTCATTAAGAACCTAAGGAGTCAAAATTACAAGTATGAGATACCATTTTTCACTTGTCAAACTGGAAAAAAAATTTTAAATAATATCTAATGTTGGGGAATGTATATAAAAATAAGTACAATGGCATACACTGCTAGTATAAATTGATTCAACTTTTCGGAAGTAATATATGTGTACGTGTGGGTTTTAAAGCCTTAAAAGAGTACGTTTTCTTAGAGCAACTAGATATCTAGAAATTTATCTAAGAAATCATCATAGATGTGCCCAAAGATATAGCTACAAGGATGTTCATTACGGAGCTACACACACTGTCAAAAACTTGGGTTCAGCCCAGATGTCCGACAATAGAGAACTGCTTCAAATTTTATAAAACAGTCATATGACAGAACACTGTGCAGAGGGAGAAGAATATTTAATGTTCATAATGCATTAAAAGATTTCAACACTACTTATTACACTATTTCACAGTTTTGTCTTCCCATACCAAAAATAATAGAAAACATATCATGCTATCTGTGGTTATCTCTGGGAACTGGAATTATTGTTATTTTTATTTTAGTCTCATTGTTTACCTGTCTCTTCTATAATGTTCTTGTTACTACTTTTTTAAAACACTTGTTTGAGATATAATTCACATATCATACAATTATGATTTTACTTCTATAATTAAGAAAAAAGCCATAAAATTATTCTTACCAACTGAGTTAAAGCTTTGGCAGGCAAACATTTCATTAATATTCCATCTCAATTATTTCGACATTGAGTTCCTGTCCCACATTTGTACAGCACATTGTATCTTAGTGCATCTTTACCTTCACACAGGGTCTTCCGGCCAAGTGGACCTCACTACAGATGGACAACTAATAACCCGTTCCTGTCATAGTGCGAGTAATTAAATCTTGTTGGGGTCTTTGCTCCCTCTTACGAGAAATTACACTGTGAATAAGACAGCAGAAACAGCCTTATTCTGAAGCCCTAGATATATGTCATGTCGCTCTTTCCGACACGCTGTGGGTCTTCATAGAATCCCCAGCATGACTTGTACCAAGAGAGACAGAATACAACACCCATCGTCCTCCATTACTCTCCTCATTACATCAAGAATTAACAACCACGCAAGAGGTGCAAAACTCGGGCAGCCGTGGACACATGCGAATAATGTGATTTCTAATGTTTATTTCATCTTCCATTAACACACAAAACTACCTTCGCAAATGTAAATAAAATCTGCATTCACAGACACCTAAGATATTGGTCAATTCCTCACTGAAAGGACCTAAGTGATGCTGGGAACATTGAAGAGGGGAGTTTGGGGCAGTTTGCAAGCTTTTGGTTGCCAGGGGACACTTACCATCGGTGGGTCAAGGACATTGCATGCTGCCGGATGGACCACAGAAAGAGCCAAAGTGCTGAAAAACAAGGGTCAGTACAAGGGTTAAATGAAAGTGAAATCACGCTGACCCAGAAATGCAAATCAATGTGCCTTAGCTCTCTGTAGAACTCGTGGTGCCAGAACACCCTATTCTTTCTTCAGATTACCTAGCGTCCCAAGAGAAGCTGCAGTGATTTAGAGAAAAGAGATGAAATGCGGAGGGAAGCAGCAGGCAGCGGCGGAATCTAATTTTATTTGAGAAGCATCTCCACAATTTATAGTGGACTTCTCACAGGAAAAAAAGAAAAAGGCCAGTTTTGAAGTTTATTTCCCATTCTTTATATTGCTTTTACTACCTTCAGTAGTTCAGATTCAAAGCTCAAAATCGGAGGTGATTTTAAAACTGAACCTTAACCAATCATAAAAGTAAGAGGACACAGGCTTACACATTTATAATTCTCAACTGCATTTTGTTCTACCAAGTTGCAAAGTGTGCAAGAAGAATCTGGCTGCTGGTAGAAAGCTTCCTGAAATATAAATTTCAGGTAGATAACGTGGTTCTCATCTCTAATGGAATTAGGAGGGAGAGAGGAAGGGAAGACGGAGGAAGGGAGAAAAGTAGGGGAAGAGAAGAGATATAGATGATAAGTTAAAGAAGAAATAAGTGCAGATTTACAAGAAAAAGAACAGAAACCAAGATCAGAGAGGGACTCACAGTGAGGGGGAAGACATGGAACAAGGTAAGGCAAGGACAGATAGCAAAGGGGTTACAAATGGGTAGATAGCCAAATGGCCTAGGCTTGAACCTAGACTCCATACTTGATTTCTGGGTGACTTGGCAAGTTACTTAACCTCCTGAAGGCTTGTTGAGAGAGATTAATTTCGAGAATGTACGCAGAGTACCTGGAATGGGGTTGGAGCTCAGGGAATCTTCAATGACCACAAGCTCAATCGACAGCCCCTTCCTGTCCCAGAGGGAGGAGTGAGCCGGACTCCCAACCTCGACCTTCCTCTGTCCCCACACCTGAGGTCATTCAATCACCACCATTTGGGGCTCTGGCCACATCCTAAAGACAGGAGACACTGAACTTTTTTTTTCTTTTTTTCTTTTTGGCCGCGCCAGGCAGCATGCGGGAACTTAGTTCCCCAACCAGGGATCGAACCAATGTTCCCTGCAGCAGAAGCATGGAGTCTTAACCACTGGACCGCCAGGGAAGTCCCGGGGGACATTGAACTTTTAAGTTGAAATCTCCCTTCTGTCACTTGCCAGTGGTTAGTGCATTTATGCAATAAGTACTTGTTTACGTAACAAATACTCATCAACTGTTTGCTCCCTTCAGGTTCTGCACTAAGATCTGGTGAATGAAAACAGACATGGTCCCTGCCCTCACACAGCTTACGGACTCATGAGAGAGCCAGACGGTAATCCAATAATGAAGCAAGTAAATATAAAAAATAAACACTATGAAGGAGAAGCACACGATGCCAAAAAAGTACACAGAAGTCCCTTGAGGAAGACACTGCTGAGCTGAGCTCCGTCAGCTGAGTGGGCATCAACCTAGACTCTGAAAGGGAAGGAAGAACATTCCAGGCTGAGGGACCAGCTGGTTGGATGGAGGCCCAGAAAATGAGGAGAGACTGGGCGGTCACACGGGCCAGGCCAGGAGGGCACAGTGAGCCTGGCTAAGGACTCTGGTCTTTAAGAGTGAACAGAAAAATCACTGGAGGATTTTTAATCAGGAAAATCATGTGGTCATATGTGACTTTTGAGAAGACCACTTCAGCTTAGTATTGGGACTAGATTTGAAGAGGGCAAGGGAGACTACTGCAGAAGCTACTGTGCTGTCCACGGAGGGCAGATGGCAGCTGGGCTGGAACGGAAGCCTGGCAGGGAGTCTACAGATGGGTGGATGTTACCTCCGCAGGACTCAGAAGTTGGATATAGAAGGAGGATTTCTCGCTGGAGGAAGTGGATGCTAAAATTTTCACTCACCAAGACAGGGAGTGCTGGGAGAACGCCAACTTGGGGGAGGCTTGCTCACAGGTTTGGCTTCCAACATGTTTACCTGTGGGGCTTTGGGGAAGCCATTTAACCCCTGGAAGCCTCGGAATCCTTGTGAGGATTAAATGAGATCATATGCCTGAATGCCTGGCATAGGGCAGATGCTCAGGAAATGGTAGCTAGTGTGTAACTGGGACTTCAGATGAGAGATACTGAAGCAGCTCTGCCTCAGCCCTTCCACAGAGGGAAGGCCTTTCACTTCACAGTTCAGATGGCATCTTTCTTGAAACAATATAAGATCCACACATACAAGATCTTAAAGCAAAGTGTCTCATTTGAGTACAAAGTAAATCAGGATCCTTGGATCACGCTGGGGAGGAATTCACATTTATTTAAAAGGAGATTCCTTTATCTGCCTTTTTAAAAAAAGTTATTAAGAGAAGTCAAGTTCTGACACTTGTATACATGGTACTTTCTCTTTTTCACCTCTTGCCCAGGGAAACCTGCATCTGATGGTCCAATTTATGAACTTTTAGGATAAATGTATAATATATGTTTAACAAATTATTTATTAAGCACCGCCTTTAAGTAATAAGTTATGGAATATAAAGACAAATGAAACCCATTCCTTGTTCTTAAGGAGTTTGAGGTTTGGTAGGAGTCACATGTACCCACTGCAATGCCAAGAGGAAGTGCATGATAACAAATAGTGAGAAGCAAAACTCTCAAGTCTGGAAATAGTAGATCCTAAGTTTCAAATCGGAAACTGATGTATAAGTGCTGCTTTCAAATGTTAAGCCAGTCCCATGGTTTTGGTGGTAAAGGGTACCATTTAAATTTGGGGTCTGGAAAAACAGCTGGATGGATTCTATCTCAACCCCATGACAGGACAGAAGACAAAGCTACTATCGGGTCTAAATATAATAAACACAGACAGCCAAAAATCATAATAAAATTGAATTTTTTGGGGGTGGGAGGAGATCTGAAGTGCTAAGTCTAAGAAAAAGAGTATTTGCTAAAGTGAAAGTTCTATTAACATCAAATTAGAGAACTATTTGTACAGCCAGGGAAGTGATGGATATCATGTCACATGGTTGACACCCATGGTTTTTCCTCGTAAAAGGAACTTGAAAAAACTCCACAAATTTCTGCCCAGCACTAGGTCTGCCACCCATCTTCCAGTGTCAGCTCTCTAAAGAACAGCAAACTCCAGCAGCCAGCTTACCCAATATGTTCATACACTTTGTATAATGTCTTCTGAAATTTACATTAAAACTCGTTCTTCAGTAGTGATCTTTCTTTTCATCTGTACAGCAATTTAAACATGTCATTTATTTTCTGTCTGCCATGAAATTGGGAAACTAGGCATTATTAAACATAAAGCAAAGCTAACTCCAGGAGTTTCCAAAATCAAAACTATCCCTAGAACATCTTTACAATAGGAAACTTGAGAGTAAGTTCTAGAGAGTCCACTTTCCAGATGGTCTCATCCTCCAGTAACTGAATTAAAGCCTGAATATTCACTGAATTGCTGGACATCAGAGTCTAGCCTTTAGCTAATAGGTTTGGTCAGCTAGTCTGCTGAGTTAATCCAAAATAAGTTATTGGTTTATGCTTCCCCTTCTAGCAGGCTGGTTGCCATTAAGCAGAAAAAGTAATTCCATTAATGGAAAAATCAGTGTCCAGCACCTTGTCTAAGACCTGACTCAAATGTCACCTCCATCACTACCTCCCTGATCTTTATACATGGCTTCTTTGGAGTCTCTGTCACACTGGATGAAAAATTTTTTCTAGTGCCCATCTGCTCTTCAACATGGTGATTTCCTCAAGGGCAAGGACAGGGGCATACACGTTTTTTTTTATAAATTTCTTTATTTATTTTTATTATTTATTTTTGGCTGTGTTGGGTCTTTGTTGCTGCGTGTGGGCTTTCTCTAGTTGCGGCTAGCGGGGGCTACTCTTCGTTGCGGTGTGTGGGCTTCTCATTGCGGTGGCTTCTCCTGTTGCGGAGCAGGGGCTCTAGGCGCGTGGGCTTCAGTAGTTGTGGCACGTGGGCTCAGTAGTTGTGGCTCGCGGGCTCTAGAGCACAGGCTCAGTAGTTGTGATGCACAGGCTTAGTTGCTCTGTGGCATGTGGGATCTTCCTGGACCAGGGCTCGGACCCATGTCCCCTGCATTGGCAGGCGGACTCTTAACCACTGTGCCACCAGGGAAGTCCTGGGGTATATGCATTTTTGTGACATAATGCCTGGCACATAGTAGGCATAGTCAAACAGGGAGAAAAACTCAGAAATACATTCAGAGAGACAAGTGGCCCAGAGAAATAATGAAATCACACCCTCCCTGGTCATACACAGAGAGGCAATGAAAGCCACTGGAGTTATGGTGCCACGTCCAGGAGGCTGTGGGAGAAGCTGGATGCCAACCAAGGACCCAGGCACAAGAGCCTGTCCTTGCTGCCCGCAGCCCATCGCCCCTCTTTGAAGGGGATTCTGCCTTGCTATTTCCCCTTGGGTCTGGCTCACTGGTCAAGAGGATGGAACAATTCCAGAAGCTGGGTGTGTTGTCTGAGGCAAGTCCCAGGCTCCCACCCAAGTAATACCTACATGGCTGGGGTTTGAGGACCTTGCTGTTGGTTTTTGTTTGTTGAGTTTTAATGGAGAGTGGAAGGGAAGGGTCATAACGGCAAAGGTGCCTGTGAATGAACAATGCAGTCTCTGAGTGGGCCACATGCTTCAGCAGTAAATCTAGTTGCACAACCCCCTGGAGATACACCATGAAGCTGCACCACCCCCATTAGAAAAGCCTTTATCAAAGCAGGAAGGGGGGCTGTAAATTCTATACCCAAACAGGAGTTCAGATGAAAATCTTATATCTTTCGACTTAGAGGCTTTTCAAAGGAAATGTGCATCTTTCTAAACTCTCCTGAGAGTTGTTTTTATAAACATGATTTTTAAAGCAATCTTTTAGATTAGACATGGATAAATAGCACCAGAAATGTTACATACAATGTTTTGATTTCTAACTTCAGTCTTCATGTTAGTAAACTTAAATTCTTAATTCTATGAGCAGATACTCTTGAGACACTTTTCTTCATTTTTAAAATCAGGAATCATCAAATTTTAGAGCTCAAAGGGACCTCATCAGTCATGTGGTCCAACATACACACCTGGACTCTCAATCTGCTACGCAACAGCAGAAAGAATCACATTTTACCCTGTCAAGAGCCAACTTTTGGGGCTTCCCTGGTGGCACAGTGGTTAAGAATCCGCCTGCCAATGCAGGAGACACAGGTTCGAGCCCTGGCCCGGGAAGATCCCACATGCCGTGGAGCAATTAAGCCCATGTGCCACAACTACTGAGCCTGCACTCTAGAGCCCACGAGCCACAACTACTGAGCCCGCGTGCCACAACTACTGAAGCCCGTGTGCCTAGAGCCCGTGCTCCACAACAAGAGAAGCCACTGCAATGAGAAGCCCGCGCACTGCAAGGAAGAGTAGCCCCCACTCGCCGCAACTAGAGAAAGCCCACGCGCAGCAACGAAGACCCAACACAGCCAAAAGTAAATAAATAAATTAATTAATTAAAAAAAAAAAAAGAGCCAACTTTTGTACTGACACGGATCCAATAAACAGGATTAGGTTACAGATTACTGAAGACAGTATTCCCCAAACGTGTTTCATATAACATTAGAGACTTCTGAGATAATTTTTAAAAAAGATTCTGTGATCAAATAAGTTTTACAAGTACAGGGCTAAACACAGTTTTTAGAGTTCTTTTTGTTTTGATTCTAAACTGTCAGACTTCTCAGAGCCTTTAAGATACCAATACGTACATCACGAATATCCAAGAAGGAGGTAAAGTATGCAGTGTGAACGACCCCAAAACTCCTCTTCCTCCCAGGAAATATCCATAGTGTCAGAGGAGGCCAGTGATCAGTAGAACACAGCTTAGAAAAACTGCCTACCAAGTGTTCAGCTGTAATGAACATCTGTAATTTGTAGTAGCTATTGGCTTTTATTCACAGAGATAGAATGTAAATTTGTTCTTGAGCTTCCTAGTGGCCAATGCAAAAAGCATTGATCACAGGATCAATGATCACATAAAAAGTTCAGGGCATTCATCAGATGAAAACAATTGTCTCAGAAGCACCAGCTATTCCCAGTACTTAGAACTGAAAAGATACGGTCCCTCAAGTGTCCTCATAAAAAGGATCAGGATGACATCCTCAGCAACACCCCCTTCAGTGCATAAAAAAAGTTTTACAGGCAATCTTATAACATCCTTTTCTGGAAACTGATGGCATATTGCCACAGTGCAGTTCAGTAGAAGCAGCTTTATAAGAAGTCATACCATATTCATTTATTGACTAATTTAACTCAAGACTCTAGACCCACCCTGTCACTAACCAACTATGCCTGTCTCCAAGGGTGAATCATTTGCCTACTCTGGGCTTGAACTTGATGGCCCCTGCAGTCCGGCTTTAAAGTTCTGGAAGTCTATAAAGTTTATTACTGCATCTTTCAGAAAAGCATCAAGCTTTCAATCTCCTTTGAAAGCGTGAATTCATCCTCGTAGGTATTTGTACCTTAAGTAGCTTACGCTCATAGGGGATATGTTTAACACAACTCTAAAACCTTAAACCATGATAATGATCAGACACATGGTAATGTGTCAGCAATTTGGAAGAGCCAAAAGGAAAAGGGAGAAACTAAGAATAGAAGTGGGAGAATACCAAAAATAATTTTATCTACTTGAGCATTTTGCTTTAAATCCTTAGTTTCTTTAGGAGACTATAATAATGATGGAAATAATACTCATAATAATTTGCTCTAAATCAGCCTATAGTTTTTTAGGAAATAATAATAATAGTAGGAGTAACAGAAGCAGCAGCAGCAAGCACTTACTTGGTGCTTCCTATATATGAGGCCTTATTATGTGTTATACATAATTACTCTTTAAATGCTTACAGTGACACAAAGAGGGAGATACTTTCTTATTCTATGTCACAAATGAGGAAACCGTGACTCTGAGGGGTTGAATAACTTGCTTAAAATCCTGTGAGTAGGGGCAGCAGATCCAGAACTGGAGCCACCTCTGGAGTTGAGGTTTGACCACCACACGCGGCTGCCCCTGGCACCTGCAGTCAGAGATGCTGCCTGCCTGCAAGGTGGCATCGCTCTAGGTATGGCCTGGATAGTAGACAGAGCATCTTCCTCTCAAAATAAGACTTCGTTGAAGAAAAGATGATCTAAGAAAAGCAGATCCATAAATGCGGAGAATAATAAAGGTTTTAACGACTGACGATTGTTACCCAGATATCAATACAACAGAAAACAATGCTGCAGTTCTCTTGAAAATCAGAAGGTGGTTTCCGCTGCGACGAGACAGTGATCATTAAATCCTTTGGGAAAACTTGACCAAACAGACCACCCTAAAAAGCAACAGAGTTCAGACTGCAAGGGGCAGTGGAGGGCGGGGGCAAACTCCCCTGGGGAAGGAACGCAGGCCCTGGTCCCACTCAGACATGCAGCTTCAGCGCAGACCCCAGGTCCCCAGGCTGTCTCCCTCCCGGTTAATATGAAATACTACGGGCTTTGCCTGACACCTCCTCTTCCTGCCAGCCCTGCCCTCCCTGCACCCATTTTCCTGTTTGGCGGAGATGGAGGAGAGGAGTGCATTCTAGATAGTCTAGCGCCACTCCAAAAGATAATCACAGGCTGTCATCACACATCCAGGACTCACGTCTCTGACTTCTAATTACCTTTCGTCAGAGGATCTCAGAGCACTTTTCAAACAGTAATGAATCATCCCTTCTTATGTATTTTCCCCCTAAGAGCTGAAAGTAGAAACACAACAATTCTGTCTTACTCTGTAAACTACCACCGCCATTTCTCTTGAAACCCTTAACACACACCCACCAACCCACCCCCCCCCCACACACACACACATGCACACACATGCAGATGCAGAGAGAGAGACTTTATTAAATGGTGACAAAGCCGTGGAATTCTTCACATCCTGCCCTGTGCTCACAGCAGGGTGGGGCCCATTTTATCTGTACACTATAAGCGTTAATAACGACGTCAAGTTTTCCTGCACATCATTAATCAAAGGAGAATCCATTTCCTTCTGTGAAGTTGCCTATCTCCTTTTATTAACCTATCTCCTCTGAGACACCCCATATCCTGACTTCACAAAAGTACTCTTTTCTCATCTCCTAAGCCCATTTTGTGGTCCTGAAATGCGGCACTGCTTCCATAAAGAACTGTTCATTTTAGAATTGGGTGAATTGGTTCTTCAAAGTTGGCTACTTTCAAAATCAGTGCAACTTGCTTGGCCCTGGAGAGTGAACTACAAGCTCATGGTCACTGTCTTAATGGATACGGACAATCTAAGAGGCTAAGTTTTAAATGAACTTTTGCTTAGCTTGTGCTACCTCTCTGGTTTCTCTCCCACCTGGAGTGTTGAGTCAAAACAAGACCTTGGAGAAACCAGGGGCTGTTCCTGTCTCAATGTTCGCTGTGGCTTCTTTCTAGGAGACACACCCCCAAATCCAACATCGAGCCCCAGAGGCTCCACCCGGCCTGAAGGGCAGCTCCAGTGCATTTCGAGGTGGTCCCTGAGAGACAGAGCTGTGTTTCCTATGAGGCAGACCAAGGGCCAGGAAAGCCCCTTGAGGCCCATGACTTCACATCACCCTTCTCAAGAGACCGTTATATAGCTTGTTGTCCTTACAGTGAGCAGAATATTCCGGAAAGCAGATGTCAACTCCTTCAGGTGTGATCTGTACGATTTAAAATCTCATCTGTATTTCACAGCTCCCTTTCTAGGAAAGTCATGGTTTAATGTCATTCCTACCCTGTTTTCGGCATCATATTAGAATCCCTGCCTTCAACTTTTCAGGGAAGGGGAGTGGGACTTTGAGACCATGCCCAGCCTGACTTTATTCTTCTGGATATCCCTCCACCCATCTGGATATGCATTATGTCTCATTGTTTTTCCTTCCTTCATTCATCCTACTAACATAGTACTAACCTAGTGCGTACCAGGCTTCAGACTGGAGACAAAGTAATGAACAAAGTAAACACAGGCCCTGCCCTCTTGAAGCTACAGTCTGGAGGGCAGACAAATAGTAAACAATCAGGCAAAGAGCTGCATGATTGCAGAGTTGTGATACGTGATTTCTGGAAAAGTACAGGATGCCATGAAGGAGCATGACAGGCAGATCTAGTGCAGGATGTTGTGCAAGAGCATTTGTCAGCCCATCTGTTGTGAGCAGTAGCCCCCATGGGTGTGGGCCACAGCCAGAGTGTGCTTCTCCTCGCCTTCCCTGTCCGGTGAGGAATCCTTAAAAGAAAAGCAGCTGTCATTCAGGGTTTGCCTCGGAGAGAAATCTCACTTGGCATCCTTGTTTGCTTTGAAACGCAAAGAGCTAGAGGAGTCTGCAAGAAGCAGGATCACCTGTCACACAGCTCCTGGGCTGCACACGCGGCTACTTAATGACAGATCCCGAATCTTCTAAGTAAGATTTCTAATTTGGTGGAAGAAAATGCGAGCAACTGTGGATCTTCCAGAGCACCTGTCATCACTTCTCTCCCGTTTCTGCGATACAGGGGTGGGGAGTGGGAGGTACACACTACTGGGTGTAAGACAGGCGCAAGGATGTATCGTACAACACGGGCAGTGTAGCCAACATTTTGTAATAACTGTAAATGGAGTGTAACCTGTAAACCTGTACAAAAAATAAAAATTTTAAAAAGAAAAAAGGACACTGGCAGATGGATTTCATCTCTCCCCAGGAACTCTCCTCAGGAAGCATAAATTCCCCTAATTAATCCCAGGCTTTCTAGCTTTGCCTTGTGATGGTGGGCGCTGGCCCGAATGGGAACCCTAGGCCCGCGTACGATGCCTGGGTGTGGCTCACAGGAGTTCACCGGGGGTTCCTAGAGGCCTTCACGGGGACAGGGGTCCTAAAGCAGACCCACCGCACTGCCCGTGAGGAAGCTGTGCAGGGGCTTGACCCCCAGAACGTGTACAACATGAGGTTTAAAGGGGAGGCTCTAGAATCAGACAGGCTTTAGTATGTATCCCAACTCCACCACTGGTTAGCTGTGTGACTCTGGGAATGTTATTTAACCTCTTTGGGCCTCAGTTTCCTCATTCATAAACCTCATGTTCTATGTGTATAGGTTAAATGAGATAATGTATATAAAATGATTAGCAAAGTGCCCAACACAAAGTAAACACTCAATGTTTACTAACAAATATATATGTATATACGTATGTGTGTATACATATTATATATACATGTATATATTATATATTAGCCAAAAAAGTATACATATATAAAATAGCAATGACTTATATGTCAGGTACTGAGTCATATGGTTATTAAGTGACAGAGCAATTTGCTACTCGGAACCTATATGGTCTGGCTCTGGCAGCTTAAACATTCTGCTACAGATAGCGAAAAAAGGAGAGGGGATGGCAGAGGAAAAAGAGAAGGGGAAGAATAAAAAGGAGGAGGAGGAAGAGAGGGAATAAAGATAATATAAAATCTAGAGACCTCCCTGGCGGTTCAGTGGTTAAGACTCAGCACTTCCACTGCAAGGGGCGCGGATTCAATCCCTGGTCAGGGAACTAAGATCCCGCAGGCCACGTGGCACGGCCAAAAAAGTAAATCAATAAAATAAATCTAATGCAATATTTTTTCAAAGTCAAAATTAATGCAAAACATCCATGATGAGCAAGATTTCAAACTGTTAAGTGAAGACATGATTAGTGTCACTGATTCTTCCTTTTGCCTAAGGCTCCAATGTGGTTTGACACAACTCTGAAAGCCACACTCCTTCTCAGGAAAGTGTGCTGGTTTGCTTGTTCTTCCTGAGGTTTGAGAATCGTCGGGCCCCGAGTGAGTGAATGGAGCTGGCTTGCGGCGGCTACTTCCTCCTTACTGGAACTAGCCCGGAGTTTCCTGGCTCTCGGGTGGAGGTTTGTCATGCTCTTTGGGACCTGAGCTCTGTGCAGCTCTTCCCAACTCCACGTTAAGGACGCCACCTTGGTTGGTTGATATCAAATATGGTGAGAACATTTACAGCAGGGAAATTGGCAAAGTTGATGGTGGTTTACCAGCATCTACCTACTGGAAGGCTTGTCAACTCTCTGTTTGGGAACGAACATCATTGGGGAGGGTACAGTTTTAGAGTTGGCTGTGCTGCAGGGTACAACTGACATTTGAGGCCAGATGACTCTTTGCCGTGGGGGGGGGGGCGGCTGTCACGTGCATTGTGGGACGTTTAGCAGCATCGTTGACCTTAGATGCCACTAGCACCATCCCTCCCCTCAATGGTGACAACCCAAAGTGACCAAACATTGTCAAATGTCCGGGTAGTAGGGGGGCAACTGCTTTTTTGAGAACCAACAGGGACCAAAGGGGACAGCCACAGGCTGAAAAAGCCCAGATACTGGGGAAGGGTTCCTTCCAGCCCTTTCCCAGCAGGAAGAGGCAGCAGTTAGAAAGAGCCTACTAGCCGGGAGTTTCCTGGCTCTCGGGTGGAGGTTTGTCATGCTCTTTGGGACCTGAGGAATGGCCTCCTCAGACAAACAAACATCTGGTTAGTATGAGGGGTAATCCAAGTTATGATTAGAAACAGATTACTTTTGTTTGGCCAAGAACAAAACCACACACACAAATCCCTAATCACTTTCCAGGAAGAGGCCTCTCTTCCACAGGGATTGGGGACAACAGCCTTTTCTTAAACTTTTAATCTTTTCACGTATTTCTAGATCCCTGTGCTTCTCCCTGAGGCATTAGCCTGGAGGCAGTTTCCAGCCAAACTCAGACTCTCTGAACACCCTCCACTGACACTGGGGCCAGGGTGTGTCAGCAAAAGCTGGTCACCTGCAACCGGGGGACCCTGAAAGGTTCTAGTCACCAGGGTTTGGAATAAAATATGAAGTGAAATCATCTTCGGTACAGAATTAAAACTTTTTTAAAAACTAGTTTACCACCTTTTAAAAGGCTGGCCAGTGCTGCTTCTAGAAAACCCCAAACGGTGGGTGATGCTGCGGGAGGGCCTGGAGGTCCCTGGAGACCCCGGGGACCCTGGAATGGGAGGCCAAGGCAGCTGCCTCTGATGCCGTCCCTAAGACCCACAGCTGTCTCGCCCTTGACCTCTGCAAAGAGACCACATTCACCAAGTCTCCCTATCAGGAATTCACTGACCATCTTGTAAAGACCCACACCAGAGCCTCTGTGCAGACTCCACAGAGTTTTATACAAGAAAAATAAAGTAAATTAAGCCTATTATTTTTTGTGGTTTTCTTTTTTTAGCTGGCCACCAATTTTTACGCACTCCCTGCTATGAGTTTCTCTCTCCCTCTCTCTCTCTCACACACACACACACACACACACACACACACACACACACACTCTCTCTCTCTCATCTCAGCAGCAGCTGTAGCCAGACAGTATCTTCATCCCGGATGCCTTCTTGGTTTCCAGTGCACAGCTGTTGAATTGGCCCTCACTCACCCTCTCCAGCTGTTGTTTGCAGAATGAGAAGCTGGACAACTGAGGGAGAAAAGGCGAAGCTATGCTACGTAAAGGAGGACGGGGTTAACCTACTCCTTTCTTGGAATCTCAGGGATCCAAGGACTGTGTTGTGGGGATCAAGACCAGCCATTCAAGCCCCAGAAAACACCCGTCCACCTGTCTTCAACCATGCAGCCGGAAACCCAAGCCCTTCTTTAGGTGGCGGAGGAAGCTAAACAATGTGTCATTTCAACTAGGACGCTGTGATGACAACTCCCAAATCTTCATCTTCAGCCCTGACTACATTCTTGAGCTCCAGATCTGAAGTTCCAGTTTCAGGTCCCAGTGAACATCCTGCCAGCCCCTCAAATGCACTGTGATCTCCATGAAGATCCCCATTCCCAGCCTAGTGGACCCTCCTCCTGGGTTCCCCATCTCAGTGGCATCCTCTCTCCAACCCCCTGTCCCCAGTATGCACAGGCTGGAAACCTCGGGTCACCTTCAAAGCCCTCTTCTTCTCCATTCCCACATCCCTTCTCTCTCTCAGATGTGCCCCTTACATTCATTTCTACAGAAACGATTATCTCTCACCTAAATCACTGCACTACTCTGGCCACTGCTCACCCTGTCTCATTTCTGTCCTTCACTAGACACTGTTTTCTAAAAACAGCTCAAACTTTGTCCCCTGCTTATAAAACACCAATGGCTCTCCTTGACCTATGATGCTCCTGAACAAGATTTTCAAGGATCACCATGGTTTACCTGCCACCCCACTTTTCTCATCTGTCCTTGGGTAATAGGGAAGAACCTTTTGTATTCTATTACAAGTTAATCACTAAAGGGATGTTGCCTATAAGCTTAAATTATACATAATGGCCCATCTCCGGGAGCCCTGCTTCCCAGGTAATGAGCACTAAGCTAAAATACCTTTGTTTAGCTCACAGGAAACATCCTGACCAGGCCCACCTGTGAATGACTGCAGGGAGGAAATTAACACATCTCCTCTGGAGGCTGATGGGAACCAGGAAGTGTTTGACTTTACTCCCTCCCCTTTTAGTATAAAAGGAGCCTGAATTCTAACTCAGGCAAGATGGTTCTTTAGGGCACGAGCCCACCATTTTCCTGGTTAGCTGGCTTTCTGAATAAAGTCGTTATTCCTGGCCCCAACAATTTGTCTCTCGATTATTGGCCTGTCGTGCAGCGAGTAGCATGAGCTTAGACTCAGGAACACTCGAATCCCTCCCAATCTTCCAGCCATTACAAACTCCTTGTCTCCCTAGAGCATGGCAAACACACCTGCTGTTGCTTGTACTACTTCCCCAGCATGGAATCTCTTTCACCCCTTTCTCTGATGATTAACCTTGAGCCCCGGATCAAAGGTTGCCTTCTCACCTGGAAAACCTGTTTCCTCTTCATTCCCATGATTCTTTGACATACAGATATAAATATAGATATATATTATTTTTTAAGAGTAGTTTATGTTTCATGTCATATTATGCCTTAGCCAGTCCACCCCCCACCATCATTCTATACATCAGAATACTGAGGCACAATATCCGCATTTACTAGTAACTTGCTCAGAGAATAGTGGTTGAATTAAAACCAGTTCCTAGAAAGAACAGGCCAACTCACCAGGGGAAACTAGGATAAGATTAGCTTCACAAGGCAACATGGAAGGGGGGGAAGTGCACTGAAAGAGTAATACCAGAGAAAAGTGTTGCAGGTGGGAGCCTTCATCTACAGAAAGAACCCTGACCAAGCAATGTCCCAATGCCTGTGCTGTAACAAAGAACAAACTGAACATGGCCTTGGGGTTAAGAGGTAAGAAACCAATCCTGGCAATGAGCTCACTGGGCCAAGCATACACCACTGAGCCTTCTCCCTGAGATGTCCTTAAATGTGGTAAATCTTCCCTTGGTGCGGATCGCACATTTAAACTGAGGTTCTTTTACTTGAAATATGTTTAAAGAAAAAGCCTCAGGGGACTGCTGATGAGCGTAATTACAAGGAAAGCACACATCCTAAGCCAAAAGTTTCTTCGAAAACTTAAAAAAACATCAGCTCAATTGAAGTGACTAGAGAAGCTGAAACAATGGGGAAGACAACGAATTGTTATTTTTTAAACTCATATTCAAATCTTATTGTTGAGCACCTACCCTATTCACGGAAGTCACTGGATCTAATCGTTACATGTCACACAAGGTAGGAGGAGTTATCTTCATTTTAGAAATGAGGTTCAGGAGAATGCATGTGAGTTTATTTATCTCTTAGCTAGCTGATAAGCTTCTGGAGGAGAGACCATGTAGAGTTGATCCGACAGTGTCTTCCACGGCGTCAAAGAATAGTATGAGTTCAATAGATACTTGCTGAGCCTGAGAATCAAGAATTCTCGCCCTTCTGAGGAAGAGATGCCTTTGGTAATTTTAATACTCTCTGTAAACCAGAAATCATCTCCTCTTACCTCTGAACTGCCACGTGGAGCCCCCAGACGCCCACCTCCCAGGAGCTTAACAGACGAGCGCCGCAGCGGCCGCGCTCCGAACTGCACTCTGCTGCTGCCAGGCCACGCCTCCTACGGCGCTCCCAGCCAATGAGTGAGTGGGCTGTCTCAGGAGACGGGGTATTCCTCTGACCAATGATCTCCTCCATGGCCTGGCTGAACCTTACCCAGGCTGCAGGCACTGGAACGTATAGTATGGTCCTCCCCATCCTCCTTACATCCCTTCTTCTCTCTAGGATCAGACTTGCATCACAGTCTGATGAGTCTCTAGGCTTCCTCCAGCTCCCTCCACATTTTTTTCATATGCCTTCCCCCTAATAAAACCTGGCACGTTTAATCCTGTCTTGCTGTCTGCTTCTCGGAGGACTGGAGACTAATATACCCCAGTTTTTGCTTTAATAAATAACTGATAATCTTCATTCACTTCAGAATATTTAGTGAGCGCCTACTGTATACCAGGAATACAGTGGTGAACAAGAACAGCATTACTCATGCCCTTAAGGAGCTGGTGGATGAATCAAATAATTACAAAAATTAAGAGCACAGGGAACTATGATGAGATGTAACAGGAAGAACGTGACCTAATCTATGGGATTTAGAGAGAATCCCAAAGAAGAATGATTTAAGCTGAGACCTGAAGAGTGAGGAAGAGTCGACCAGGCAAAGTGTGGAGTATTTCAGGCTGATGGAACAGAAGGTGCAAAGGCCCTGAGGTGGTAGGAAGCTCAACAAACCAAAGGACACAGAGGCAGGGAATGCAGAGCAATGAGACTGAAGAGGAACGCAGCGCCCACCTCAGAATGCCCTGTGGGACATCTTGGGAATTTGGGAAGATTATTTATCTTTCTAGAGTGAAAATTCTTTGAAAGCAAGTACCCTGTAGTAGCCCTCTTTGCCAGGTCTAGTATAACGCCTGGCACAAAGTAAATGTTCACTAAATATTTATTGAATCAAAGTACTAGATATCAATGAGGAAATAATTCAACGTTTGCATTATTATCCCTAACATCAAGGATGCAGCAAATTTGCCAAAAGCGTCAACCAGGAGAAGCTTCTGTGCCCTGTAAGCTGATAAGACCCATAACAATGAGGATGGTCATTATCAGGCATTGGTCTAATCCTTGGAGAGGATTAGAGAGACACCAAAGCAGCAGGCACTATAGTGGGTAGAAGTGTGCCCTGGATCAGGTTGCCTGGTTCAAATACTGGTGTTACCACCTACCTGGGTGGCCTTGAGCAAGTTTCCTAATGTCAACACATTTCAGTGTCCTCAGGTGTTAGGCAGAGCTGATCATACTACTCCATTGGAGTGCTGGTGGTGGGACAGTGAGAAATCACTATGTAAAGCCCTTAGAAGGCTGCCTGGGGCGTAGCATGTGTTCAATAAATGATACCAATTGTTAGTACTCAAAATGGTTCTCTCTGACGAGATAAGAAAACATTAGCAAGGAGATTTCCCAAACCGGGGTGAGTTGTCATAAACCGTCAGTCATCAGAACTGCGTGGGATCACTTCTGACGCAAGAGGCCAGCCTTGGTGACCAGCTGGGTGGGCTGAAGACCCTGGGGCCTGGCCAAGGGACAGGCCCAGACATGCATTTTACTCAAACTCTGAATCCCACGCTAGTATTTAAATCTGGATCTGAACATCAGACCAGATAGCACACCACTAATGTGTAGGTATATGCAATACACTCACAGGGCAGGCAGCACTGTAGAGAGGACACACAGCTTCCAGGCTTCCTGTTCTGGAGGGCAGAGGCTGTGCCTTTTGGCTTCATTTCAGAACAGCAAAAGGCAGCACCACGAGCAGATGCAGCTCAGTTCCTGCCTTTTGGGTTTGTTTTCCCACGTTGGACATTACAATCAGAGCCCAAGCTTGAAAGAAAATACTTTTGGAATCAACAGACGAAAGGAGGAAAAATACCTGGCTGCCACCCCAAGCATGGTGTCCCAGCTGGCTCCGGCTGTGTTGGAATGGGGCACGGTGGTTGGGATGTAATTGCCTGGGCAGAGATATGAGGTATGCTGGCCTACGTGCGCTGCAGCACACACCAGCGGGCCGGGAGGGACTCTGTTTAGTGAGTGTCCATCTGATAACAACCTGGATCCTTAAGATGCCAGCTGCCTGCCAAGCTGGACATGTCTGTACACTGGCACCCAGAGGTCCAGGAGACAGAACAAAGGACCTGTTATTGACTAGTCCTGTGCAAGCATGTCATCCGCACCAAAACAAGTCTTGAACCAGGCTGGCAGAGAGGCTGTATCCAGGCATCCCAGAGTCTAGAACAGAGTCAGATTCTAAAAGGGCTCTCTGATGGCCCTTTCAATGTCAGTGGTTGAACCTGGGCCGTCTCATTAGGATTTGGCACCCGGGCTTATAACTGCCTAAGAGTACTCTTTTCTATGCCGCCCATTGTCACCAGGCCCTGGGATTGCTGGCTCTCTTTGTACGCTCTTCTTTAGGGCACAGCATCCCTCAAGGTCTGAAACCTTCCCTCTCCCCATTTCACTAGGACATAATATTAATTATGGCCAACACATATTTACTGCTTACCCTGGCCACTTACTGCTTGACATATATTTTACTCATCACAGCAACCCTATGAGATATGTACAATTATTTCCCCATTTAACCGATGAGTAAACTAAGGCACAGAGTGGTTAAATAATCTACCCAAAGTCACACAGCTAGAAAAATTGCAGAGCAGGGAAGCAAGTCCAGGTAGTTTGGATGCAGACTCCCTGCTCCTATCCATTATGCTATATATTCTCCCTCTCCATGACCAATTTCTTACTGATAAGAAAATTTTTAAAGACATCCTATTCCAAGGCCTGTTTTTCCAGAATGGACTGCACTCCAGTGCAGAGCTAGGATTTTTATAACTTCCTATTTTGTGTATAGTAAAATTGGGAAATGCTGACAAATTAGGAGAGGCTAGGAAGGGAAGCTGAACTGCTCAAGAACTTGAGAGCAGCATTAATACTAAGAACTCTAGTGTTTCAGCCAAGTGAGTACTTGGGGAAAGTATCCCTCTTGGTACAAGCTATGTCTTGGAGCGTCTGGTTTAAGAGAGACGTAACTTAGCCCAGTCAGGGAAACTGGGTGCATAGTTAGGAAAAAGCAGCTACTGACTCACGGTTTGTTTATAGTACTGCTTCCCCACAGGGAGAAATGGCAGCCTTGCAGATCTTAGTTCTGCGTCCAAATTGGTGAGCCATTCCCAGGTATTAATCCCAGAAGGAACTCCTTGCAGCCATGAAAATGAAGGAAGGGATCAAACACTGTGAGCACGTACTCAGCGCTCCCAGAAAGCCTAGGACGTGGCTGTTATTTTCCCCATCTTGTAGATGAGGATACCGGGGCCCAGAGATCGTACAAACTTGTCCAACACAAGTCCTGGTAAATCCAGGACTCAAACCTTATCTGATTCCAAAGGAGGGAAGGACTCAGTGCCAGTGCAAGCCTCATTTTTCCAGGAACCTTCCCTGATTCCTCAGACCCACATCAGTCCCTCTTTCTGAAATACCTGTATTACCTGTGATCTTTGCCATAATCTAGTGCTGTTTCATACTGGGCCAGTTTTGTTAGCCAACCAAGTTACAAGTTTGGGGGAGGGGGTGGGCGGTGGGCAGTGACTACGGGTTGAATTTTACTTCAGGCTGTTTCTGGGTATTTCAGGGCAGGAAAACAGGGAGAGGTAAAGACCTAGAACCACAGCCGGGTCTCCTGGGTCAGGGGAGTCAGTCACTTCATTCCCAGAAGGTACCATGTGGCTTATGAGTTTCTGAAGCATAAGCTGGGAAAGGCATTCATGTTACTCTTGTCCTCCTTTGTCAGTCTCTTTAAAACTCCTTGCAATTGGGTCCAGACTTTGCAAAGCATCCCCCAAAGCAGGCAACTATGACTACATCGGCATTAACTTGGGTTTGGCCCAAGAGGAAAGGTAACTGCGTTTTTGATCCTGGCCCTGCTTTACTGTAGCCCACCAGGCTGCAGGCCGTGCCTCCTGGTGTGGCTCCGACCTACAGGAGACCCCGGGTCTAACTACAACCCTTCGTGAACCTCTAGCCCGTCAGACGAGAAATAATGCCCCATGCCAGCCACACTCAGGCACGCGTGCGCCATCACCCGTCAAAGCCAAGATATATTTCAGGAGAATTTGTAAGGCCGAAAGCACCCTCTAATTTCACAAAAAAGCAAGACGGCTGGGTATTCCTTTCTTTCCCACAGCCAAGACACAAAAGCTCTTCTCATATGAAAGAGCCTGAACCCACCCAACCTGATTCTCTCCTCTCAGTCAAGTACTTCAATGTCAACAATGGCAACTAGGGCATACTGAGTCACCTCAGAAAGGCAACGAGAGGAAGGTGTCATCCTGTGCTGCCACCTCCCGGGAATATGGGACAGCAAGGGGGCTGCCAGCTGACTGCTTCAAAGGCAAGCAGGGCAGAAGGCTCTTCCATGTCCCCTGGGAATCGGAATATCACCTCACACCAGGGAGATCAGCTCGGTGCTTTGTGACCACCTAGAGGGGTGGGATAGGGAGGGTGGGAGGGAGGGAGACTCAAGAGGGAAGAGGTGTGGAGATATATGTATATGTATAAGTGATTCACTTTGTTATAAAGCAGTAACTAACACACCATTGTAAAGCAATTCTACTCCAATAAAGACGTTAAAAAAAATAAAAATAAAAAATAAAGATGCTATGATGATCCATGTAAAAAAAAAAAAGTGACATATAGATCAATAAAATAGGGTTTATAGTCTAGAATAAACCCTTACATTTATAAAAAAAAAAAAAAAATAGAGCTGGGACAGCAGAGACAGCTCTAAAATGCGGTGGCAAAGACTTCAGTTATAGGTCCTTCCCGATGCCTCTCAGCTTCTTGATCTCCCTATTTTAAGATAGATAATGAGTCCGTCTTATGTTCAGCCCTCCTCTATGCTTCCTAGAGGGACAGTTCCTCCAGTCAGTGACTCCGCAGGAATATGCAGTGTATTCTCACGTGTCACAGGGCAATGATTGCCAGCCTCTCCCCTCCTCCTCCGAGGTTATATGAGCATCTTTTGTGTAGGTGATTGTCTTCAGTGGGACTCACAACTCCAGCTTCATTCCAGCTGTGGTTCCCCTCAAATCCTTATTTGTCATCTCCTCCTCCACCTGCCCCTGAGGTCCACTGTGAAGGACGTTTGCCGACGTCAGGAGTTGTGTGTGATAACCACAAGTTTCTCCTGCCATTCCCAGCCTCTCCTCTAAGTGCAGTCCCCTCCGATTTTGTCTCTACTCTGGTTACTCTTGCTGTGTCGCTTCCCTAGGGATGTGTGTGTTCTTGGGTCAGAAAAGGAAAAGGAACTAGAGGCAAAGGGGAGGCCCCTTGCCCTCCCCCCCTCCCTGGCTCTGTCCCCAACTCTCCACAGGTCACCCGCCATCTCTGTGGGAAGCAAGGTGCCCAGAATCGCCCTTCAGAGGCTGTGAAAAAGAGCTCAGCGCTTCTCAAACGATCTGTGATAAAGGGCCACTTTATTGTTTCTTTTTATAATTTCCACTCCATTATGAACCAAACCATTTGTAAAGTAAAAATGAATTACTAAAAAAGAATTTTAAGTAAAAGGAATATAAAATACAAGCCTAACTTCTCTTGTTATTAGATTCAGGAGTCCTAACACTATCCTAGCATTTTGATATAAAAGTTTCTAAACCATTGCTCTCAATTTCTTACCTGATTCCTAGGCCAGCACAGGTTGGAGTAGCCCTGCTCTAATGGCCTTTGCTATTTACCTCACCCCTTAGAGCATGGAGACCTTGTAAGATGGGAGAACAGGCATCATCTGTATATTCCCGGGACTCATTCCCGATTCTTCCTTAGGTTTTAGAGGTTTTTTTTTTTTTAAACATCTTTATTGGAGTATAATTGCTTTACAATGTTGTGTTAGTTTCTGCTGTATAACAAAATGAATCAGCTATAAGTATACATATATCCGCATATCTCCTCCCTCTTGCGTCTCCCTCCCACCCTCCTTATCCCACCCATCTAGGTGGTCACAAAGCACCGAGCTGATCTCCTTGTGCTCTGCGGTTGCTTCCCACTAGCTATCTATATTACATTTGGTAGTGTATATATGTCCATGCCACTCTCTCACTTCATCATTAGAATAACGCTGACTTCTGGAGAAGAGGATTTGTCTGCGCTTCGTACTGCTGATCTAGAGCTACGCGACTCTAAAGCTCCTTGGAGAACAATGAAAGAAATGTCTGAGAGAGGACTGGGCAAACCCTGGCAGGTCACTGTCTCAGCCTTTCCTGTGTGGAAGCAATGGGTATTTTTAAAAGCATCCTGAAAACATGTCAAAGGTCTAAGAATTGTGATCACTGGGGCTGGTGAGTCATGGCTCAGCCTGGCAGTAATGCAAATGCCAGCTACACTATGGGTGGCTGTCTATTCAAAAACCTGCCACTGGAACCATGAGGGGGGCATCCTCTAAATGGTTAAGCACAGGAAAAGAGGGCAAGCTTGTCCACAGTGCTCAAGAGCATCTGGCAATTAACTGAGAGGGAATGGTGGCCCAGTTAAAATACTTTCTTTGCTTCCAGAAGAAGTAAAGAAAGCTCAGGATCTACCATACCAAAGGACTGGTTGCACCGCAGACACAAGATTGGGTGTGATCGTCCTTTAGTAGGAGAAGCTGGAAAGTGAGGTAGGACAAAGAGCCTGGGGTATAGGACTCCATTTCCTAGAAACAATTTCAAAAGCAGCTTTATTGGTATACAGCTGGCATCCAATACACTTCACATACTTACAGTGCACAATCTGACAAGCTTTGACACACATATAAAGCTGTGCAACTACCACCAACTTCACAATAAGGAGCGTATCCATCATGACCCAAAGTTTCCTGGTGCCTTTTGTAATCCCTGCTTCTCACTGCTTCCCACCCCACCTACCAGGCAACACTTCCTGTCACTACAGAGTAGTTTGCATTTTCTAGAATTTTATGTAAATGAAAGCATACAGGATATACTCATGCTTGGTCTGACTTCTTTCATGCAGCAAAACTATTTTGAAAAAAAAATTACTTTGAGATTGGTTGATATTGTTCTATCTATCATTGTTTTAATTATTTTTACAGTTGTGTAATCCTCCACTTAGAAGCAATTTTATATCTCAAGCAAGATTATTTTGGGACTAAGATTCTGAGGTGTTAAGGGAAGTTTATGATGATTTGGGCTTTCCTTAGAGTGGAGATTGCGACTATTATCTTGGAAAGTAAACCTTTTTTGCCTCAAAATTAAGGAGAGAACAAAAACATCAGCCACTTAAGATTCTTAAATGACAAAAAGGATTGTGCAATATCCAAGGTCTGGGGGCTGTAAGGAGAAAGGGACCTGAGAGATCAGGGACATTGTTTTTACTTAAGATAATGCTCAGACCACCCTGACTCTCCATTTCCTATTTGGTTTGTTTCTTCCCTTGTGGTGGGAAATGCTCCGAAGAGAATGTTCCCACCACAGTTATGATTTTGCATTTGGAACTGCTATAAAGGAAGACTATTCGTAAAGCAACTATACTCCAATAAAAATTTTAAAAAAGGAAAAAAAAAAAAGAGAAGACTACTCGGCAACCACAAATGCATCCACAATTAGAGTTATTCACATTTGTTCATTCATTCACTCGCTTACCATACATGTACAAGGTGTCATCTGTAGGCTGGGCATCATGCTGGGGATATAGAGAAACACCAAAGACGTATAGAAAGACTTGGTTTCTGCTTTCACAGAGTTATAGGGTGTGCAGGCTTATGGCTAGCTAGTTTTACAACAGACTCCTTCACAATAAATGAGAGATCAGAGATGGCACACAGGTCAACATGGTGGTTGGGGCCAAGCTGATACCACCGTGGAGACTAGTATACAGGACTGAATGTGGATGTGATGGTAGAAGCAGGGCTCTGGTTCACAGACTACCAGGAAGCACAGTGCCCCACTGACAGTGACAGAGACTGCAAACCCAACTCCCCCATGTGGGGCAGCGGCGGAAGACGTGGCATGTCTCCTGTCTCCCAAAACCAGCTCTGGATGCGCACATTGTCGTTTGCCCCACCAAAAAGCAGAGCAATCTATTTTTCTAACTAGGTGATGTGGTGTTCTAACAGATTTCTTTAAAAAGCAGACCAGTATTTGTTCCCAATCCTTCTGTCATAAAGTTACACTAAAGGAGCACAAGTGGAAAACAGCAGGATACAAAACTGAATGAGTAAGATTATGACTGTAATAAATCAAATAAGCAACCTAGTCCTTGGAAAGGAAGTATAGTAGGGAAATGTCCAAAGAAAACACCAAAAATGTGAAAAAAACCACTTGTTTGTGTCTTCATCAAATTTCCTTTAGTGAGTATTTTGCTATTCAAGTTTTGAAGAATTGCTCTGAAACACAGTCTTTGGGGGAAGTCATGGATTCTCAGCCAAAGGAAACCAAAGTCAATGGTCTAAGTTTGCCTGCAGTCTGGAGAGGAGCCTGGGACCGGGGAGGGACTTTGGGGAAACCAGTGACAGAGGAAGGGTGAGACCTTGCAAGGCGGCTTAGCCAGCTTGAGGGTTCCACCCTGAGGTGCAGAGAGCGATGAAGGGATTCAGATGGAAGTGGGGACTGGAGCCCAGCTAGAGAGCAGTGCAGAGCCAGGCATGGTCAGCCTTCAAAGGACCAGGACCTGGCTGGGTGACCATGAGAAAGTATTTTCTTTGGGCCTCAGGATCCTTGTCTGTAAATGGAAAAGCAAGACTGGATAAGCTTTAAGGTCCCTTCTAACTCTAAACGTGTAGGAATCTACTCTACACGAGTTGTCTGATTCATTTCAACGTCTATCCACCGAAGACCTTCTATGTCTGAAGCACTGCGCGTGGACAACCACAAACATGTCTTCAATTTAGCTCACATCAATCAGAAACAACTGAGCACCTATTAATAAATGTATAGTGATGTATTTTTCTAGAAAAAGAGGTGTGCAAAGCAGTCTCTGATTAGAGCAAAGGCTAAGAGAGCAAATCTACCGCTTGTATAACGTGATAATTCATTCTGGTTAGGGACATGGGAAAAAGGATTCTGCAGGAGTCATGGAACAGAAATTGACACACATCTCAGAGGGGAGACGCCAAGGTATTGAGTAAAGGCCTGCTGCCCTCATAGGCATCGCTCTAGGAAGAGGTGTCCCATTGTCACTCCCAGAACCATCTCCAGTTCTGTTGACTAAAGTCAGAGGTAAGCTGCTGTCTGTTGGTGAGGAATGTGAGAACTCACGCACAGATGGGTGAGGCAGGAAGCTGAGGGAAGGTCAGAGAGAAAACAAACAGGGTTTCCTGTGATGAGTCACTGCCTTCTTAGAAACAACTTCAGAGGCCACCACAAAGTCCCCAGCACCTGCCTGTTCAAGGCTTGCACTTTGTACAGAAGAAAATGTAGCAAACAAAGTACGGAGCCACATCTGAGAGCCCACAGGCCACGCGCAGGGCAGAGGCCTGAGAAGGAGCCAGGCTGAGCCACGGACATGTGACAATTTGCACATCACCTGCTTGTGTCTCCAGGGCACACCTGTGGGTGGGCTGAAGATTCTGCGTTCAAGTTGTCCTTTTCTTTAAAAGGAGCAAACTTTGGGCTGTTGTTTTCTTCAATAGTCATAGCTTGAATTTTCAGATAAAGTTTTTTTTCTTCTCTTTTCTATTGTCCTGTGATTAAGGTCAGTGTAAATCAGATAAAGTTTTTAAGTGTAAAAAGCTTACCGAATCTAGAAAAAAAAACCAAATTTGACCATCATTCTGGGTCTATTAAGCAAAATGAGACTTGCTGGACCCCACATGGGATGAATTCTTTTTCTTGGTTTATATTGATCTGAAAACAAAACCAACATTTATTTCATCCCCCATTTAAAGAGTGTGGTTTATACACAGTAGAGTAAAAAGCCCATAGGTGGTCTCAGGCCACAACTACATGATACATACAACAAAACTAGGAGAGTAAACGAAGATATAAGAAGACATAAGAGCCAGAATTCAGGGGATCCAACTCAGGAGAGAGGTGGAAGGAAATTCCAGGATGACAATGAGGAAAACATGCAGTAGCCCTGGAGAAACACCAGTCCTGATAGGGGAAGGGGGACAAGAGCCTCTATGAGGCTTTCTCTCAGGAAAAAAACTAACCATATTGTTTGTGTATAGATCAAGATGAGATTTACAGATCTGTAAGAGAGCTCTGTATACAAAACTAAGCAACGAAGCAAATTAAAACAAAAATAAATCAAATAACTCCAGGAGTAAAGAGTTAAATAAGAAAGGAAGAATAATCCTGGTACCCTATATGGCTCTGCTTTAATGATATTTACATGCTTGTAGAAATGTGATCACTAAATATTGATTTAATCCACATCACGAACAGTGTTATAACCATATTTAGAGAAAGGAAGGGAATGAGAGAAATGGGGAATATAAACGTGAGAAACCAAACCCTCCTCTTACACAGCAGAAAGTCAATGCATAATATCTAAACCTGAAAAATCAATGAATAGTAGTATAAGCATGTAATTTAGAAAGTTTTAATATTTAGAAGTGGTTGCCTCTTTGGGGTGAAAGCAAGTGTGGGGTACAGTGAGCATGGCAAGTATTTCTTGATGTAAGGCTTATAGTATACTATCAATACTCTGACTTTTTCAACTATGTATATGTATTACTTTGGCTTAAAAAAAAAGTTTAAAGAATGTAGTCTAAAGGGTCCTTTTTTTTTTCCTCTTTGGATGAGTGGGAAAAAAGAAAGAAAAACATGTTCTAAAAGTTGAGTAGTACAGAGGAATGAATAAAAAAGATGTGGTACATATATACAATGGAATATTACTCAGCCATTAAAAAGAATGAAATAATGCCATTTGCAGCAACATCGATAGACCTGGAGATTATCATACTAAGTGAAGTAAGTCAGACAGAGAAAGACAAATATCATATGATATCACTTATATGCAGAATCTTAAAAAAATGACACAAATGAACTTATTTACGAAACAGAAACAGACTCACAGACTAAGAGAATGAACGTATGGTTACCAGGGGGAAGGGTTGGGGGGAGGGATAGATTGGGAGTTTGGGATTGACATGTACACACTGCTATATTTAAAATAGATAACCAACAAAGACCTACTGTAAAAAAAAAAGAAAAAAGAAAAAAATAAGACATATACTAAAAACACACAAAAAAGAAAATAGAAAAAAAGACCATATTTATAATTATTTCTATTGTATGCATAGAAAAGGATCTAAGATGACATACATCAAGGTGTTAACTGTAATAATCTCTAAGTAGTAGAATTATAAGCTTTTTCTTCTTTTTAAATTTTATTTATCTGTATTTTATTCTATCTTAATATATTTAATAACATTTAACAGGGATCATATATTGCCTCCATAAAAATTTTTTTAAAAATAAAGCCTTTAAAGTAAAAGAGAGAAGGAAAAGAGAAAGAACACAAGAAGGGGGGAAAAGTGGATCCTAGTTCAGAAATCAGGCCCTGCCACTTCCTGGTTTTTTTTATATTACATATGTTTTCATCCTTTGGGGCTTTAGATTCCTCAGTCATAAGATGGGGATACTGCTACCAGTTCTGTCTCCCTAAAGGAGTTAGTGTGAGAGGTTATTGCAATAGTTGCGCAAACCTGCCCAGATGTAAAGCCTGCTATTACACACACAAGGTGTGGTCAGGGCCATGGGAAGAACGTGCAAAATGAGGGAGTCCTTGTACTTTACCCGATCCCTGATGGCATCACTGCCCTTCCTCCCTAGAGATGTCCACTAACTCAGAGCTCCTTCAGCCCACCTCAGGACAATCTCTCTAAAGCTCCGTACCACGAGAGCTGGCTGGAGCTTGAAATTCAAGAACACCTCCTTTGTGCCTCTCCTCGTTTCTTTAGGGGCAGCCTTGTTAAATCAGATCTTCTATATTCCCCTTATTCAGGGTATTTCCATTTTCCAGGATGCACTGACTCATCTCTCTTGCCTCACTAGGCCCACTCCCCCAGCTGCAATTGCCCCCCGACCACTCTTCCTTCTACTCCCATCCTGACCTATCCCAGCTGAATGCTGCCATGTTGGGATTTTGCCTCAAAGGTGTGTTCCTCCCAAGACTTCCACCAGAATAAGAGACTTAGTCCTGACGACACTCCCCTTAGAAGAAGGTTGCTCTGAAAGGCCCAGGATTCAAGCCCAGAATCCAGGAGAGATGCAAACGTCTGCAGCAAGGAGGTGAGTAGTATTTAAAAGTTAATCAACTTCCATCCAAAGCTTTGGAAGTCAGGCAGTGCCCCACCAGCCAAATCATAAAACCTGAACCACCAACCCATGCTCTGCCTTCATCCTCACCATCAAAGCCATTTGCCCTGCATTTGATACAAAGAAATGCTCTAAAAAGAATCCTGAACCAGGAGTTGTTAGAGGATACAATCCCCAGTCACATCTCCACCTCTGACTAGCCATGAGATCTTGGCAAGACATGTAAGCTCTCTGCATCTCAGTTTCCTCACCTGTACAATGAGACAATAACCACACTGGTTTCATGCTAAAGTAGCAATCCTCTCCTGAAGGCGTGCTCACAGCTTCCACCATCTTTGGTTCCTCTGTTGGTTTCCAGAGTTTCCTCTTACTCTATTCTCGCATTTTGCTTCCTCCCAGTTCTTTACCCAATCTCCTGGGCACACGATCAACTTGCCTTTGAACAAAGAGAGAGTCCAGCTGCCTCTGCCTCCTTAGCTCCCAGACACCAAGGATCTCCTCTTCCCCCATGGGGGCCTCCAAGAGCTGTCCTCCAAGAGGATAAGGTCCTCCAAGCCACCTGGAAGTAGGAGCCACTGAACACACAGAGGGACAAGACGCCTAGGAGCTGCCACAGCCCTTGATAGAGTATCGGGGCTTTCTGGCCATATCAAGGACACATATCTGCACAAAAATGATTATGTAGAAAGCTACTTTGAGTTGTAAAACTTAATCCTCAATCTGTTAAAGTTACAAACATAAAAATCTAGGTCTTCCTTAAACTTTTAAGTTCAATGTAGAGAGATTATTCCTCTTTATTTAGCAAATGTTAATCACTTTTAAGGGAGCTTTTAATCAATGTTTGATTCCATTCACAAATTTAGTTTATGAAACTCAAACATTTTAAATCATGTTTATATATTTAATATATTTAATCACTCATAAGTATGTCAACTGACTAAAAAAAGCCTCTTATAGATCCAATAAATTAAACTTTAAAATGTGACAAATCTTAGATTCTCTCAAGTATTCCAATTTTTAAAAAATTAATTATTTATTTTTGGCTGCGTTGGGTCTTTGTTGCTGCATGCGGGCTTCCTCTAGTTGTGGCAAGCGGGGGCTACTCTTCATTGTGGTGTATGGGCTTCTCATTGCGGTGGCTTCTCTTGTTGCGGAGCGCGGGCTCAGTAGTTGTGGCACGCAGGCTCAGTAGTTGCAGCACATGGGCTTAGTTGTTCCGTGGCATGTGGGATCTTCCCGGACCAGGGATCGAAACCATGTCCCCTGCATTGGCAGGCAGATTCTTAACCACTGAGCCACCAGGGAAGTCCTGTATTCCAATATTGATTGATTGTAATTCTTGAATATCTTTTCATTTAAAATCACAATACTAAATCCTTTTTTTTTTTTTTTGGCCACACTGCACGGCATGCGGGATCATAGTCCCCAGACCAGGGATTGAACTGGTGTCGCCTGCAGTGAAAGCACAGAATCTTCTACTGTACCGCCAGGGAAGTCCCTAAATCAATTTCTTGATTGGTATTTTAAACTGGTATCAAAAGGGTGATCATTACTCTAATAGGTCAATTTCCCTTAACTATTGCAAAGACTTAAAATACCAAACGTGTACAAATTAACACAAATATTATGAGTCTGGTGATTCTCTTAAACGTTTCTACACGTATTTATAAATCCTTACAGGATTAAAAATACTTACCCAATTCCACAGTTTACATTACAATTCACTCTTGGTGTTGTACATTCTGTGGGTTTGGACAAATGTATAATGACATTGTAATGTAAACTATGAACTTTGGGTGATTATGATGTGTCCATGCAGGTTCATCAATTGTAACAAACGTACCACTCTGATGGGGGATGTTGATAATGGCGGAGGTTATGTATGTGTTGGGACGGGGGTATATGGGAAATCTCTGTACCTACCTCTTTAGTTTTGCTGCTCTAAAACTAAACCTAATACTGCTCTAAAAATATAAAGTCATAATCTTTTAAAAAATGTTTACTGTCTATGGAAACAACACCATCTTAAATAGTCTTGTGTTCCCCTCCCAGGTCATTTCAAGGGAACCATCTCAGCTGGACTGGGTTTGTTAACAACCAGAGAGGCCTCTGGTGGTGACACCACAGATTCCTGCCTCCATTCGACTGTTGTGTTGAGGACTATTTCTGAGTTGCCTTGCCTCACAGCCTGCCTCCCATAGATTCTGGACACTCCTCACCTGATTCTTTCCTCTCCCAGTTCACCACTTGGTTAGTTTCAACCAATCTATCTTCTGCTCCATTCCAGTCTGAAGTTTTTCCTGGTCATCCTTTGAGCACCACAGCTCTTACAGATATTTCAGTGCCACCCCAGGGACTTTCTCACAGTCTTGTCCAACTCTGTTTCACAGCTCCAAGTTCATGCCATTGATGGGTAGAGGAAGGTGAGGTGAGAAGATGGAGTAGGCAAAGCATATTTAGACTTCTGAATGGCTTCTCCCATGGCACCCTCCTCTCTGTGAGGATCAGGGAACAAGCAGGGATGTACCATTGCCCCTGCACTCTTCCTCCCTAGTGGGGTCATCTCATTCACCGCTCATCTGCCTGACCTCAGAATTATCCCTGCAGAGTCCTGAAGGCGTACCAGGGTCCAGGCATCTCAAGGTCAGTTCACAGAGCCAAAGGGCTAATCAGATCGGCAAGTGATTTTGCTCATATCTCTGTCTCTCTGTCTCTGTCTCTGTCTCTCTCTCTCACATGTACACACACACACACACACACACACACACACACACACACACACACACACACACCCTTCTATACAACTGATCCTCTGTTGCTTGGAACTCAGGCTCAAAATCATTCCCCTATCAACTATCATGAGACCAGGCACTTACAAACTGAAACCCCTAAGCAGGTTACATTAATTTTATCATCTCCTTCAGCTATTGACAAGGGAGCTGCCTAACCTATTTCCTTTTTGGTCTTCTTTTACAGCACTCTCACCTGAATATCAAATAGGTTTTTGTACTGAGGCAGACAAGTTGAATGACTAGTTGAAAACAGATCATTTTGGTGGGAGGGGAATAACTGAACAAAATAGACATGGCAGGTCTCCCTCTTCCCACCAAGGCAGTGAAAGAACACTGGGCACAGAGTCGGAGGGCTTAGTCGCCATGCTGATTTCTCCTACAAACTGCATCTCGGGACCAACTTCTGTGAGCATTAGTTCCTTCACCTGTGGCATCACTGACATGGACATAGGAGCAAGTGATAAGGGTGTTTCCAAGATTAAATGTAAGAGCACGGAAAAAACTTGAAGTCTTTTCTTTAGTTAGGTACCAGGATCTGACATGTTCCTGGTTTTCCTCCAGCCTCACTGACCGGCCTTAGTATCTTTACTGGTTCCTTTTCATCTCCCCAGCCTCTATTGATTGGGATCAATACTTGGACTTATCCTTTCCATCTCTACTTATTTACTTGATGATATTATCCAGTCACATGGCTTTTAATATCATCTGTAGGCTGATGACTCCCACACTCCAACCTGCAGCCCAGAACTCTCCCTTGATGTCCAGACTTGTATTTCCACCTGCCTACTTATCATCTCAGCTTGGGTGACAAACAGGCATCTCAAACAATCCATTCCAACCCTACTTTCCTGCTGTCTTTCCTTGTTCAGTAGATGGCAATTCCATCCTTCCAGTTGATTGGATCCAAAACTGTTCAGTCATCCATTACTCATCTCTTTCATGCCTCCTGTCTATCCAATCAGCAAATCCTTTGAATCCTATCTTCAAAAGCTGTCCTGAATCAGACGGTTTTCTACCACCCCCATTGCCACCACCCTGATGCAAGTCAACATTACATCTCACCTGGATTCTTGTTCTAGTTTCCTAAGTGGTCTTCCTGGTTCTGACCTTGCCCCCTTCCGCCCTCCTCGGTCTGTTTTCAACACAGTTGATATCTTGATCTTATTAAAATATAAATTAGATCATGTCATTCCTCTCCACAAAACTTTCCAATTTCTCCCCATCACATTCAGAAAAATTACTATTACACATCACTTACTATAAAGTGGGAATCATAACAGTGCCTACTTCATAGGGTTGTTGTGAGGATTAAAAGAGTCAATACATGTAAAGCACTTAAACTAATACTCATTGAGTGTTTACTATGTATCAAGCACTGCCCTACATACTTTATATATATTAACTCATGTATTAACTCATTAATTCTCGTAAGTATTCTGAGGTATATACTGTTATTATACCCATTTTACAGTTGAGGAAACTGCATTACAGAGAGGTTAAATAACCCTCCCAAGGACACACAGCTAGTGAGTAGCAGTTGGCCTCCAAAGCCTGTGCTTTCACTACCCTCACTAGTCAGTAAGCCCTCTTCTGTGACATACTCTGTAGATGCTGAATAATATCCCATCATATGGAGGGACCATTCCTTTACTTACCCAGTTCCTCACTAAGTCATCTGATCATTCCAGAGGTTCTCACTAAAGCCAATAAATCCATTTATTCAATAAATATTGAGTGACAATATTCTAGGCACTGGGGACACAGCAGTGAACAACCAAAGAACAGGCACAAAACTCTGTCCTCATGGAGCTTACATTCTTTTAGAAGTACTTTTTGCTAACGGAAGTGTCACTAGAGGCCTGACTTGTGTGCGTGTTGACTAATGGTTCTTCTCTCCTTAGGCGATCAGGCTCAGCTTTATTCGTTTGGCACATCTCTTGGGCAAGGCACTTGGCTAACTTCTGTGGGAGGAACATGAATGACTCAAATGCGGACCTTGCTCTTGAGAAGGTTGTACATTAACGTGGGCCTGGGTATCTCTAAGAAGCAGTTCTTGTTGAACTTGTTTATGGGTCGGCCCCATGCCTTTTTTATTTGCATACCCCTCATTAAACATCAAAGGTGCCTGAAGGGGAAGAACATTCATGTTTCCTTTTTCTCCTCCTACAGAGCCTAGAAGACTGCTTCGACTACAGTGGCTTCTCAGCTTTATATTCTTTCTTGAGTACCAATTCTAGGAGGAGTCCTCAAAAAGCTATTTGGCCACAGTTGTATTCCCCATTTTTCTGCCCTTATTAAGGCCACAGGAATTTAGTTCATCTGCAGACAGAAGAAGGAAAGCACTAAGGCTATGAGCTACCTTTTATAATTATGACTATTTTAATAGTCCTCTCCCTGACTATTTTTAACCATTTGTCCACTAGGATGGAGGAACCTTGATAATCTACCAAATCCTCACTTAAAAATACAAAAGACTAATTGTCTCTCTCTCTCTGTCTCACACACACATCCTTCTTAAAGTCCTTCAATGATTTCCCATTTTAGGGAAAAAATAGCCAATTCCTCAGCCAGGTATCCAACTGCCAAAGGCACCGAGTGTCCTGGTTGCTCCTGCCTCTCCAGTCTGGCCTCACTGTGTACCATGAGTCCCCTTGCTTTCTGCACTCCAACCATAGGGCCTGATGGTGGTTCCCCAAACAAGCCCACTCCATTCTGCCACAGGGCTTTTGCACGTGCAGTTCCCTCTTCCTGGACAGCACTTTTTCTCCAACCTTCAGATTCAACTCAGTCATCACTTCCTTGGGCCAGCCTTCCCTGGCCCTGGGCCCCAGGCTCCACCCAGCATCACACCTTCCCAAAGCACCAGTACCTCTCCTTTGGGCCCCCAGTCATCTGTGCACTCATAACAGTTGTAATTTTACTTAAGTGAAAATATGTCATTACTGTCTCTCCTCTCCACTAAACTCTATGCATCATGAGTGCAAGGACTATTTCTGGTTTCGCTCACTGTTCTATATCCAGAGCTGAACACAGTGCTGGAAACTAAAAAAAGTGCTCATTCATCCAATGAATGTTTAATGAGTCCCTTCTTGTGCCCAGCCTTATTCTATATGGTGGGAATATAGCAGCAAACAAGCCAAAGTCCCTGTCTTCCTGGAGCTTACATTCTAGTTTTGAAGATGAGATAATAAACAAATAAGCAAGATGATTTCAGGGAATGAGTGTCCTCAGGATAAGGGGGTAGGATGTGACTAGTAGGGATGGGGTGAGATGCTATTTTAGAAAATGGTCAGGGAAGGCCTCTCTCGGGAGATGGCATGGGAGCAGAGTATTGAGTCCTCTGAAAGGGGGGCTGGATTTTCAGTGCAAGAATTGGGATAGTCCCAGGCAGACCAGGACAGTTGATCACCCAGCACAGAATGCTGCTGGGAGCCTTGCTTCCTGTCTTCAGCCACTTACCCAGGAAAATGCTGCTCCCACACCTTCTAAATCTCTTTTCTAGAAACACTCACATTTTGGGAAATTAATATAACTTAGAACTTAATAAATGCTTTGTAATGATGAGGAGGCTTCCCAGGCATCCACACCCACTCAGCCCAGGAATGATGCTGGCTTGGGGATTCCCACTCACACCAGGCTCCGTCTGTGATCATGAGGCTCTTGGCGGCCCATATTTGGATTTCCACTGGGTGGAATCCACCCACCAGGAAAAGCTCATTTCCTCCCTCTCTCTGGCTTACACTCCCAGACTGGAAACTTCCCCCACAATACCCCTTAGCAGACTCCTTCTGTGCTCCCTCCTGGCTGGCTATGCTTCCAGCGAGTTCCACTCAACAATAAACTGACTGTAATCAACTACAGAGTGGCGGATCCCTGCCCGGTGGTATTCCCACTCCTTGGGGAACACGTTTAAGCAGACCCTGCCTGAACAATTGGTGGAGGCCCCTTGGCACAGGTGCTAATCCTTCCCACTTTAATTGCTCTAAACTCCCTCTTTAATGGACTTTAAAACAGTTCAGGTACAGAGTGAAGTAAGTCAGAAAGAGAAAAACAAATACCGTATGCTAACACATATATATGGAATCTAGAAAAAAAAAAGAGAGAAAATGGTCAGAAGAACCTAGGGGCAAGATGGGAATAAAGATGCAGACCTACTAGAGAATGGACTTAAGGATACGGGGAGGGGGAAGGGTAAGCTGGGACAAAGTGAGAGAGTGGCATGGACATATATACACTACCAAACGTAAAATAGATAGCTAGTGGGAAGCAGCCGCATAGCACAGAGAGATCAGCTCGGTGCTTTGTGACCACCTAGAGGGGTGGGATAGGGAGGGTGGGAGGGAGGGAGACACGAGAGGGAGGAGATATGGGGACATACGTATATGTATAACTGATTCACTTGTTATAAAGCAGAAACTAACACACCATTGTAAAGCAATTATACTCTAATAAAGATGTTTAAAAAAAAAAAAGTTCAGTTCAAGGGCTAATCTTATTTTCTGTTTCATCTTCAGTCAAATTCCTAAGCCACTGTTAAAAACTTCTTTTTTTAAAATAGATATGTATATGTATGTGTAACTGAATCACTTTGCTGTACACCTGAAACTAACACAACATTGTAAATCAACTGTACCTCAATGAAAAAAATTACAAGAAAACCTACAGAGTGGGAGAAAATATTTGCAAATGATGGACCAACAAGTGCTTAATTTCCAAAATATACAAACAGCTCATACAACTCAACAACAAAAAAAACAAACAACCCAATCAAAAACTGGGCACAAGACCTAAATAGACATTTCTCCAAAGAAGACATATGGATGGCCAACAGGCACATGAAAAGATGCTCAACATCACTAATTATTAGAGAAATGCAAATCAAAACTATAAAGAGGTACCACCTCACACTGGTCAGAATGGCCATCATTAAAAAGTCTACAGATAACAAATGCTGGAGAGGGTGTGGAGAAAAGGGAACTCTCCTATGCTGTTGGTGGAAATGTAAATTGGTGCAGCCACTATGGAGAACAGTATGAAGGTTCCTCAAAAAACTAAAAATAGAGTTGCCATATGATCCAGCAATTCTACTCCTGGGCACATATCCAGACAAAACTATAATTCAGAAAGATACATGCACCCCTATGTTCACAGCATCACTAGTCACAGTAGCCAAGACACAGAAACAACCTAAATGTCCATCGACAGATGCATGGATAAAGAAGATGTGGTACATATATATACAATGGAATATTACTCAGCCATTAAAAAGAATGAAATAATGCCATTTGCAGCAACATGGATGGACCTGGAGATTATCATACTAAGTGAAAAAGTCAGACAGAGAAAGACAAATATCACATGATATCACATATATGCAGAATCTAAAAAAAATGATACAAATGAACTTATTTACAAAACAGAAACAGACTCACAGACTTAGAGAATGAACTTATGGTTATCAGGGGGGAAAGTCTGGTGGGGAGGGATAAATTGAGGGTTTGGGATTGACATATGCACACTGCTATATTTAAAATAGATAACCAACAAGGACCTACTGTATAGCACAGGGAACTCTGCTCAATATTTTGTAGTAATCTAAATCAGAAAAGAACTTGAAAAAGAATAAATACATGTATATGTATAACTGAATCACTTTGCTGTACACCTGAAACTAACACAAGGTTGTTAATCAACTGTACTCCAATATAAAATTAAAAAAATAAAAAGGGAAACAAGTATTAACATATAAAAAAAAATGACACAAATGAACCTATCTGTGAAACAGAAACAGACTCACAGACATAGAGAACAGACTTGTGGTTGCCAAGGGGGAGAGGGGTGGGGGAGGGATGGAGTGGGATTTTGGGGTTAGCAGATGCAAACTATTATATAGAGAATGGATAAACAACAAGGTCCTACTGTATAGCACAGGGAACTATATTCAATATCCTGGGATAAACCATAATGGAAAAGAATCTAAAAAAGAATGTATATACAAGTATAACTGAATCACTTTGATGTACAGCAGAAATTAACACAACATTGTAAATCAACTATAGTTCAATTAAAAAAAAATTACAGAACCTGGCCCACAATGTGGGAGTTAATTAATGAAAAACATACTATAAACAAACATGTTCTCTTAAAAAACAGCTTCTCTTTTTCTCTTGCCCTCTTTCCCACCTTCCCGTCTCCTTGCCTTCTCCCCCTGCCTCCCCACCTCCTCCCACTGCTCTGAGTGTCCTGGAGCTCTAGGGTGAAATCTGGAGAGTTCTAATCTCAACTCTCCTCTCACCAACTGTGTGGGCAACATTAGCACCTACCTCATTGGGATGTTAGGAGGATGAAGAGAGTTAATATACGTTAAGCAGTGAGAACAATAGTACAGGTAGGCCTTCAAGTGGATTTATTGAACGAATGAAATGTTAGTTCTTAGTCTTGTCCCTGAGATCTGAGGGCCCTTTGTGCCCTGCTCAGAGAGTAAGTGACGGCCTCCTATGGTTTTATTTGAAGAGACAAAATATCCTTTTGTCCAAATGCCTCCCTGCCAACTTTAAAATCCCTACAACTAGCATCTGTATTTAACAGAGCACATGAGGAGGAGGGGAAACATTATAACAATTGTCCCATTCTTTTTCCAGAAGAATTTATCAGATTAAATGGAAGAGGAATACTAGAGCTGGACGGGGCCGGAAAGAGGATGTGGCTTGTTCACAAGAGAAGGTCAGAAGGGGGCGGGGGGTGTATCATGAAGGCACTGGGCTCTTGAGTGAATGAGGAGAGCTGAGGTAGAAGGCATGGAGAAGGAGAAAGAAAGGCTGTGGAAAGGAGAGATTCTAAGACAAAATTCATCTAGGATGTTGGAAGCAAGTCCTTTCTAAATCAACACACCTTCCCCCGCCACGTCCCCACTCTACCCCGGTCCAGCTGGGCTGCTTACTGCAGTCAGCCTGGTCAACAGAAAAGAGCCTGGATTTTCAAGCCAGCATGAACTCGGAGCAAATTCCAGTTCTGCCATTTACTCATTGACAAAGTAAATTGACCTCTCTAAACCATGGAATCCTCCTCTGTAAAAAATAAAAACCAAAACACGCTGGAAGAGTAGCTGTGAGGATTAAATAAAGTAACGCAGGCGATGTGCCAGCTTAGTGCCCAGCTCCTAGTAGGTGCACAAGTCGTTTTGCTTCCTCCTAACCATGACCCAACACGTGCCCAAAATGCACTCATCCAGCTTTCCCAACACACGCCAAATCCATAACCTCTTGCACATTTTCATGGCTAGCTTTTACATGTAATTTATTACATTTAAGTGCAATTCAACAAAGACTTTATAGAATGCCAAAAGTTTATAGATTTCATAGAATATAAACTAAGTGCTTCAACAAAGACTTTATAGAATGCCAAAATTTTATAGATTTCATAGACTATAAACTAAGTGCTAGGGATGTAACAGGATCAAGTCTTATTTGTTCCCTTCCCCCCCAAAATTTGTAATCTATAGGGAAGACTGGCAACTAAATATGCAGTTACAATGGTAATGAACATTCCAGTAAGGGAAATACAAGAGCTGTCAGAACACATATGGCTCTCAGATTATATAATAAATGCATACGTGAGATCTATGTCATTTAGGCTGTGTCAGGACTCAGCAATCAAGTACAACCACAATAGAAATCCGCACAGACATCCCAGCGAAGCTGATTTTTATGTTGGAGGTAGTTCCAAAGTTGGCACATAACTGAAGACCTCATAAGCAATCACCTTTTTTTATTTTTTTTTAAATTTATTTATTTATTTATTTATTTATTTTTGGTTGTGTTGGGTCTTCGTTTCTGTGCGAGGGCTTTCTCTAGTTGCGGCAAGCGGGGGCCACTCTTCATCGCGGTACGCGGGCCTCTCACTATCGCGGCCTCTCTTGTTGCGGAGCATGGGCTCCAGACGCGCAGGCTCAGTAGTTGTCGCTCACGGGGCTAGTTGCTCCACGGCATGTGGGATCTTCCCAGACCAGGGCTCGAACCCGTGTGCCCTGCATTAGCAGGCGGATTCTTAACCACTGCACCACCAGGGAAGCCCAGCAATCACCTTTTTAAAAAAATTCCCTAGGGGGCTTCCCTGGTGGCGCAGTAGTTGAGAGTCTGCCTGCCAATGCAGGGGACACGGGTTCGAGCCCTGGTCTGGGAAGATCCCACATGCCGCGGAGCAACTAAGCCCGTGAGCCACAATTACTGAGCCTGCGCGTCTGGAGCCCGTGCTCCACAACAAGAGGGGCCGCGATAGTGAGAGGCCCACGTACCACGATGAAGAGTGGCCCCCGCTTGCCGCAACTAGAGAAAGCCCTCGCACAGAAACGAAGACCCAACACAGCCAAAATTAAATAAATTAATAAATGAAATTCTTTAAAAAAAAAAAAAATTCCCTAAATTACCCATCAAATACAGTACACATGGTTTTTATCCACAATCAGGCATAGTTATGTATATGTAAACATGTAATAATGTATAATAATAAAGAATATTTATTAAAGAATAAATATGTAAAATATGTTTATAGATTTTTATTACATAGAAGAGAACAAAAGTTGAATTAGAAAAAGGTTGCAAAATCAACGTTCTTCATGTAAAAACTTTCTGTAGAAATGCATGTTTAAAGTCCTAAAAAGTCCAGGGAACAGTTGCAATGCAAAGCACATTCACACTCTTGTAACCACTCTGGCTTTTTCTCAAAAAAGTGTAAATAAAGGCAATAGACTCAGGAAATCATCCTTTGGTTCTTATAGGATCCAGTTGATCTTACAGAGTAGTAGAAGAAAACTAGCCCCCAAAACCTTGCTAGTCTTATATCCTCGGACAAGTGATGAAATAATAAAATCTCAAGGTTTTAAGGGAACCTAAAGATCAGTAGTCCAACCTCTCATTAGATGTTTCAGTCCCTCCCAAGGGACCAAACAGCTTCTACTTAGATAATTCCAGCGGCTGGAAACCACCCAATCCTTAGGAACACCTCCAGCAATAAGTGATTTAAACATACAATTACTTCAAAAATTTAATACATCAAAATAATGTGTTGCCCATAAAAAAGAATGAAATAATGCCATTTGCAGCAACATGGATGGACCTAAAGATTACCATATTAAGGGAAGTAAGTCAGACAAAGACAAATATCATATGCCCATGTATAGTATATGTCTAAATATAAAATCCATATTATATGTAGAATCTAAAAAAAAAGATACAAATGAACTTATTTACAAAACAGAAATAGACTCACAGACATAGAAAACAAACTTACGGTTACCAAAGGAGATAGCAGGGGGCAGGGTGTGGGCAGGAGAGATATTAGGAATTTGGGATTAACATATACACACTACTATATATAAAATAGGTAAACAAGAAGGACCTGCTGTATAGCACAGGGAACTATACTCAATATCTTGCAATAATCTATAATGGAAAAAAATCTGCAAGAATATATATGTATGTATAACTGAATCACTTTGCTGTACAATTGAAACTAACACAACATTGTAAATTAACTATACTTCAATTTAAAAATTTTAAATTTAAATTTAAAAAATAAAGGGAAAAAATAATGTGTTGCATCAGGATCTTTCTGGCATTGTTTCACTTTAAAACTATTATGAAGAATTTACTCTGTAATATCCTTAGGTGTATAAAAGGTTCATATTTTTTTTCTTAGTGATTTTTTAAATCACTAAGATCTGAAATGATAAATAAGTAACAATATAAATCGATAATCACAACATCTGTATTAAAAAGTTCAGTCTAGCTCATTTAACAGGCAAAAAGTATCTCTTGTTATTTAATCACACTCCATTAAATAACAAACGTTATGAAAATGGTAATATGCAACGTTAGCAAAGGAGCAATGAAACAAACTTAGGAACCGGTGGTAGAATGTAGTCTGCTACACATTCTATGTATTTCAATTTGGCAATACTCATCTGTCAAAGAATAAAGACCAAGATCACCAGAGGTTCATTTGTCTGTTTATTTGTTTTAAACCACAGCTGAGCCTACTAATTTACCAGTCAAGCCAATACACACCAATGGAGAAATTAGCAGAGTAGTTCCCTGAAGGGGAAAAAGTGTGTGTGGCGGGGTAGATTTGTTTGTGTTTTGGGTTTTGAAGTGCTAGGAAGGAGGAATGTCTGGTGGTTATTCTAACTGAGCACTGAAAACTAGCACTCTGAGTAGGCAGTTGGTTTAAACAAGTCCCATTTCACACTGGTGAGAAAAGTCTTCAGTCAGGTCTGGGGCGGGGGTGGGGAGGTCCCTTTAAAGTTCACGGTCCTTTATTAGCCTCAGCACGTTAGAACAAGTTGGGATGAAACATAACCTTTAGTTTTGATATTTCCTAGACAAGTCTTGCTGTAAGTGACAATTTTTCTTTCTATTCATTGATTCAACAATGAGCATGAAGAACCAACTCCATGCTGGACGCTGGCAATGCAGGAGTAAGGAAGGTGGATAAAGTCCCTGCACTCATGGAAACTGCCACTTAGCAATGTGATCTCGTCACAAAAATGTTTATGTTATTTGACCTAAAATTTCCACTTCAGGAAACCCATGCTAAGGAGATAATAAATAACATGGTCAAATATTTATACACAAAGATATTCAGTGGAGTATTGCTTAGCAAAAAAAGAAAAAAAAGAAAAAAAATGGAAACAACCTAAACTTCCAACAATAGGGAAACAGTTGAAAAAAATACATTCATAAAATTGACTATAAAAGGCTTAATAACATGGGAAAACATGATGTAACTTTAAGCAAGGTAAATATTATGAAATAACACAGACTGTGGTCTCAATTATATTAAATGGATATTAAAAATACCTAGACAGAAATATACCTGAAGTGCTAATATTATTGGTATATGAATGTTATGAATTTTCATATGAATGAAAGTTTTTTCTCTTTATATTTTGGTTTATTTGTTTTTGTGACAGCATGTATTAATTTTATAATCTAGAAAGTTTGGCAAGCCCCTGATCCCCTCCCAAAAAAAGAAGAAACCATAACAAAAACAACCCCCCAAACTAGGCAAAACTGAAAAGTGCTCTACAAATGGCTTAGCTGTGTGTTTGCAGTTAAGATCCTGTAACCTAGGACTCTGTGTCTAAAGGCAGAATTTCCATGAGAATTAATCTCATTTTTGCTCCTACTGACTCTATAGAAACTGCTCTCTCCATGGTTTACCCCAAGAGGAGCAAACAAGAGTGACACAGACTTTTCAGAGGGAGACAGTGTCTCTCACTCCTCACCCCTGGTATTGTATGACCAAGGAAAAAAAATCCCACGTCTCATTTCTACAGGCCACGGTAGTTAAGGAGACTCCTTCACATACATTCTTATCTTGAGCCTCACAGCAACCCCGAGACGTGAGAAGCTGGGAGATGTCAGCGACCCTGCCCCGAGTCTCTCACTGGCAGTAACCAGGGCATCAGGACTCAGATGCAGGCCTAGGGGCTCCAGGCCCTGTCGTGTCCATGGCACTGACAGGACCCTGGTCCATGGCAGGCATCCAAGGACCCACTTGGTGGAGTTGAGGCGGACTGGCCAGTTATTCCACCAACACTAGTCTTACTGTAAGCTCAGCTGTGTCCAGTTAAATCTACCAAAAGGCACCATAGCTGTAGAGACAGTGAGATTTCACACCTATTAATACAAACTCTTCTTCCTTCCCCCTTTTTCCCTCTTTAACTTGTCTTTCCAGTGAACACAGGTGAATGGAGATGTCACTAAAGTAGACTACGCCAACACTAACATTTATTATCCAAGAGCTAAGTACTTCTATATATAAAAGTTACGGTAAATCGTTCTCTTGTCAACAGATAAAATACCTAAACACAAGCTTTGATTTCCTTATCTGTCAACTGGATTGACGGGCACCTGCCCTTCCCATCCTTTCCATGTCACAGGGTTGTTTAGGGGTCAATTTAGATAAAAACGGTGCGAGAGAGCACGTGGACTAAGAGATGGCTCCTTCCTGAAGTAAGATGCTATTAAATGCAAACCCAGAGACCGGGGTCCCGTGGAGTCCCCCAGGAACAAGGAGAGGCTAGCCCGAAGCGCCCGTGCGCCAGTGCAGGCCTAACGTGACTCTGGCCGCCCCTGCCTAGCAGAAATCCCCGGTGCTATCACAGGGGATCAAAGATCACAGCCCCTCAGCAGCCATCAAGTCGTAAAGATGCTCAAAATCGCCAGCGAGCTGCCGGGCGGGGGATGAAGTCCTCGGCTACTGGGCTGCTCGGGGCGCACAGCGCCTGCGCGCGCAGCTGCCCCCGAATAAATAAATAACCGCGCGGGCGGGCGGCTGCCCCCGCCCGGCGCTCTACCCTGCCTGGCCCGGCTCGCCACTCACGTAGCGAGAGCGTGAGTCAGCGCGTTCGACCGCAGCCCAAACCCGGGTAGATGCCCTGGCCCGCGCCGCCCGCCTGCACGTACCGCCGTTTCAGGACGCCCGGCGCTCCTCGCCGTGGGCACCCGGTGTGGGCTGGCGGGAGGGGCACCTGGGCTTGAAAGCCATGCGGGAGTGGGCTCGCCTTTCCCTGGCCGCGTCCTCTACGGGAACTCGACTTTGCCCTTTTCCCTGTGTGCTTTCCCACTTGGAGCCGCACGTTTGGCCCGACCCGGTGGTCCCTCGCCCTCGCCCAGCGGTCAGGAGGTAGATGGAGAAGGGGGCTCTGGGTTCCAGCTGCAGGGGTCGAGTCCAGGGCAGACAGGGGAGGCTGAGGCCAATAAATTAAGGGAGAGAAGTCCCTTATCAATTTAATGTCACATGCAGCGGGGACTTACTCGAGTCGGCCTGCATTTCCTCAGATCTGCACCTGTTTAGTTACAACAACTGACTTTATAAGAGGAAGTTGCCTACGTGCCTGCCGGCTGAAGGACGGAATTAGAAGTACTCCCGACTGAACGTGTGAACAGAGCAGGGCCTCCTGTTCCGCTGTAGACCTACAGAGTCTCAAGACTGGGCCCCCTGAGGGCAGAAAAAATTCCAAGTCCTTCTTTGCCCTTTGGTAAAAGAGCCTTTCCCAAATTAAGGCGCGTTATAAAGCTCTCCTCTTCATGCAGCTGGGACGTGCCTGTGTCACTTTTTCAAAGCCTGTGCAAGGGGGTAGGCATGTTATGGGGAGGGAGACAGGAGAAGCACGCTCACGAAGGGAAAGAGATAGATGAGGAAGGGAAGAGGAAACGTTAATTAGGAAAGGAGCACTGAAGAATGAGTGAAGTGATTAACAGAACATTACTGCGCCCCTAATGTGGGTCAGCACATCTGGGAACTGGAGTTGCAAAGTGGCTCCCATGGTCCCTGCCGTCAAGGGTTCACAGTTGAGAGGGGTACACCAATTAAGCAGAGAGTTAAACATAAGGGAGACTTAATGCAATGGTTCAGCACCCAGGCTCGGGAGCCAGGCTGTCACCATGCCAGTTCTGCAGCTTACAGCTTACATGGGACCTTACCCAACCGACTGACTGTCCCCACTCCCCCACTTCATTTTCCTCGTTGGAAAAATGAGAATGGTGAAAACAGGACTTTTTAGGACTTTTCAGAGAACTGAATATATTAATACAAGCAAAGTCCTTGAACAATGCTGTGCATTCACTAGGCGCTCAATAAATATTGTCAACAGAATGAATGAAGGAGACCCAGGCAGGGCCAAGTACAGCAAGGCAGGATGTGTACTGCACAACTCCAGAAGTCACATACACATAGATGTGAATGGAACTTTCCAGAGCTGTGTGGCGTGGTAGTCCTGAGTACAAGGGTCTACTTTAATATCGTTCATAATAGCAAAATATTAAAAATTCAAATACATTTATTCATGATTAAAATGTGGTACATTCATAAAATGAAGTACTACTAAAGCCATTAAAAGGAATAAATTACATCTATGTGTATCAAAATGGATGTCTCCAAAATATATTGAATGAAAAACAGTAAGTTGCAAAATGATACACACAGCATGGTGCCGTTTATATAAAGAAAACAGACACACAAAAAATTCTGTATATTTTATATATGTGTGTGTTTTTTTAAATGCTGGGTGAATACCCACAAACTTAAAGGTACCTCTGGATGGAGGTAGAGGGATTAGGATTTGAAATGGTGGTCATTAGGGATTTAGTCTATTCCATATTGTACTAATTGTCTCAGAGAACAATGTGCTTATATATCCTGTAGGTTTGTGCTTTTTTAAGCTATGGATATGTAAAATAAAACCACAAGCAAATATGTCAACACTGGCTAATTCTGGGTTGCAGGAATATGGGTGATTGTAACTTTTTTTTTAATAGATTCAAAAAATATATTTGATAACTTTTGATCATTACTTTTTCATTTGTATTTTGTGCATATTCAAATTTAAAATAGTAGAGGGGTGGGAAAGGGAGGGTGGGAGGGAGACGCAAGAGGGAGGAGATATGGGGATATATATATATATACGTATAGCTGATTCAGTTTGTTATACAGCAGAAACTAACACACCATTGTAAAGCAATTATACTCCAATAAAGATGTTAAAAAAAAAAAAGTCACTTAACCTTTTGGTGCCTTGTTTCCCTCATATATCAAAAGGGAAATAATAACTAGATTTGTTGTGAGACAAAATTCAATAATGAGAAAGTGCTTTGAAAAATATGAAACTGTACCAGTATGAGGCAATTTTGTTATTATATAGCCTAAGTTGCTTTGGTCTTCTAATTTTTGTTGAAATTAAACATTTGAACACAAAATACCAATTTTGTAAAGAGAATATAGCAAAATAAACAGTAGTAAAAATAAAAAATAAAAAATAAAATAGTTAACAACCTTGCAGCGGAAGTGGTATGAAAGTTATGGAAGGGGTGGGCCTGGAGGGCATGTCCTGGGTAAAGCTAGGCTCACTTGCCCAGAACCTTTGGTCCCAACAGAGGACAGAACTGGCTTCCTGAGCCCCCTCTATTCTAACTGCACCCTACGGCAGGAGTGGGTGCCTCTGGCACACCAGGGCTGCCAGCGGTCTGGGCTGGGCCTTCCCTGAGTGTGGTGTTGCTGGGGCCTGTGCTTTGCAAGTTCCTCTTTCAATCTTTAGCCTCCCTAAAATATGGCATGCTGGTGCCTGCTGGGGAAACACCAGATGACCGGAGAAGCCCAGAGAGAGGGTGCCGTGCTCCACAAGTGTGCCACCTACGATACCGAACATTTCAGTAAGCTATTGAATGTCACACAGCAAGTGAATGGTAAAGGTGGCCATGGAAAATGAATCCAACTCCCATCTGTGTGGGCCTGCTCTCCCCAGCCTCTGCTGAGGCCACTTTTATGGGTGTTGCCCTCTTTGGGAGCAGCTCAATGCAGTGGTCAAGATTACGGGCTTTGCAGTCACTCACACCTAGGCTCAAGTTGCCAAGGACTATGATTTGGGGCAAGTTACTCAACTCCCCTGAGCCTCTGTTTCCTCTTTATCAAGTGGGGATAACTGCCATGCTGGGAGGACAGAATGGGAGCCCTGGGTCAGGGTGGCTAGGTGTGTAGCATCAGGAAGAGAAGCCTCTTGATATCAGAGCCTGTTTGAAAGTGGAGATTATTTCTTATCCTATGGCTGTCCTTAACCCTAATAAAGGGTTAAATAGCTGTGTAGGAAAGGATGAAAGTCCTTGCCTCCATCACACGACACTGATCTTGATAGTGACATTCTAAGAGAGTTTCAGGCCTAGGGACAGTTGTTTTAAGAACGCCACTCCCACCCCCATTAAAGAACCAGTTGTAGTTTTGCTCCTTAATAGCCAAAATGATCCACTGAAAGCGCCATCTCCAAACAGGATGCTCTTCCATTAAAAAAAATATATCACTCAGATACCAGTGACTTCTGAAGGAAGCAGACGAAACTTCTGATTTCAGTGAAACACACCAAGAATTCCTTCTTTCTCCCTGGGTTGCTTGTTCTCCCTGACACCCATAAACGAAAGTGTCTACGGGACTTTTAACTCAGTTGTGCTGAAAAGTCACAATTTAAACCCGATTCCCAGCTGCTCCTTTAGAACAAGTTGCACGAGATGCTATTCAGTCCAGCTAGCCCTGGGGAGGGGTAAACACTTACAGATGGATGGTGGGACGTGCAGAACGTCAGGGGAACATAATCAGGCAGAGGGAAGCATGTGCTGTGACTAATAAAGAATGACCTGGGGTGTGGCTGTCATGAGAGAAATCACCTCCCCACAGGTTCCGGCACCTAAGAAAGTTGTGGAAAACAATGTCTGACTCCCAGGCAGTGTTTACCCAGCCAGGGTGAATGTGGCTTCAGTTATCACATTCGTGCTTTTCCAAGCTACCCGCCTGTGTTTTCTTCAGGAAGGGGATGCTGCTGCAGGGAGAGTAAATGATCTCCTTGGATAAGCCCCATGTCTAAGAAGCCAGCAGCCCAGCCCACAGCAAGACAGAAAAGCCCCCGCCCTCGGCCCAGGCCTGAGCAGAGATGCCCAGACATTTTCCCTGGGCCTCCCTGGCCCAACACTCCTCCCCGCCCTCTCACCAGGGTTTGGCTGGGTACGTAGGGAGGCTCCTGGCACAGGCCACCACCATCAGCTCCTCCCTCTCCTTTTCTTTCTACTCCAACCATCCTCCCCAAATCTAAGTAAAATGTCAAGTTCTGAAAACCCTCCCTGTGTAACATTTCATAGATCCATCCTCCTTCTCCAGCTACCCTAGCTGAGGCTCCAGATCAAGGTCAACATCAACAGTGATAAATCATGTTGATAGTATGGGCCCTTGATCTGATGCAATGAAAATGACAGTTAACTTCTGTGATCTTCCTCCTCAAAACTATAACCCCAGTCTAATAGTGAGGAAGACATCAGACAGATCCAAGTTGAGGGACATTCTACAAAATACCCAACCAGCACTCCTTGAAACTGTTAAGGTCATCAAAACCAAGAGAAGTCTGAGAAACTGTCACAGCCAAAGGGAGACTAAGGAGGTGTGATGACTAAATTGTAATGTGGTATCCTGGATAGGATCCTGGAACAGGAAAAAGGACATTATATAAACGCTAATGAAACCTAAATAGAGTATGGTCTTTAGTAGTTAATAACAGTGTATCAACATTGGCTTATTAATTTTGACAAATGTGCCATACAAATATAAGATGTTAATAATAGGGGAAACTGGGTGTGGTGGTATATGGGAACTCTCTGTACTATCTTTGCAGTTTTTCTCTGAGTCTAAAACCATGCTGTCAATGATGAAATCAAATAACAAATTAAAAAATACCTTGAGGCAAATGACAATGAAAACACAACCATACAAAATCTGTGGGATGAAGCGAAAGCAGTTCTTAAAAGGAAGTTTATAGTGATACAGGCCTTCTTTAAGAAACAAAAAAATCTCAAACAAACAACCTAACTCACCACCTAAAAGAATTAGAAAAAGAAGAACAAACAAAACCTAAAGTCAGCAGGAGGAAGGAGATAATAAATATCAGAGAGGAAATAAGTAAAATAGAGATTAAAAAACAATAGAAAAAAACCAATAAAACCAAGAGCTGGTTCTTTGAAAGGGTAAACAAAATTGACAAACCTCTAGCCAGGCTCACCAAGAAGAAAAGAGAGAAGACCCAAATAAACAAAATAAGAAATGAAAGAGGAGAAATCACAACTGATACTGCAGAAATACAAAAAACCATAAGAGAATACTATAAACAATTATATGCCAACAAATTCTACAACCTAGAAGAATGAACAACTTTCTAGAAACATACAGCCCACCAAAACTGAATCAAGAAGAAATAGATAACTTGAACAGACGGATTACTAGAAGTGAAATAGAATCTGTAATTAAAAAAAAAAAACAACTTCCCTACAAAAAAAAGTCCAGGGCCTGATGGCTGTACAGGTGAATTCTACCAAACATACAAAGATGAACTTATACTGATCCTTCTCAAACTCTTCCAAAAGATTGAAGAGGAAGGAAAACTCCCAAAGACATTCTATGAAGCTACCATCACTTTGATACCAAAACCAGACAAAGCCACTACCAAAAAAGAAAATTACAGGGCAATATCTGTAATCAATATAGATGCAAAAATTCTCAACAAAATATTAGCAAACTGAATCCAACAACTCATAAAAAAGATTATACACCACGACCAAGTTGGATTCATCCCAGGATCATAAGGATGGTTCAACATACGCAAATCAATGTAATATACCACATCAACAAAAGAAAAGACAAAAGCCACATGATCATTTCAATAGATGCAGAAAAAGCATTTGATAAAATTCAACATCCATTCATGATAAAAACTCTTACCAAAGTGGGTATAGAGGGAACATATCTCAACATAATAAAAGCTATTTATGGGCTTCCCTGGTGGCGCAGTGGTTGAGAATCTGCCTGCCAATGCAGGGGACACGGGTTCGAGCCCTGGTCTGGGAAGATCCCACATGCCACGGAGCAACTGGGCCCGTGAGCCACAATTGCTGAGCCTGCGCGTCTGGAGCCTGTGCTCCGCAACAAGAGAGGCCGCGATGGTGAGAGGCCCGCGCACCGCGATGAAGAGTGGTCCCCACTTGCCACAGCTAGAGAAAGCCCTCACACAGAAACTGAGACCCAACACAGTCATAAATAAATAAATAAATAAAAAGAACGTGAATTTCTTTAAAAAAAAAAAAAAAAAGCTATTTATGACAAACCCACAGCTAATATAATACTCAACAGTGAAAATATGAAAGCCTTCCCGCTAAAATCTGGAACAAGACAAGAATGCCTACTCTCACCACTTATCTTCAACATAGTATTGGAAGTCCTAGCCACAGCAATTAGACAGAAAAAAGTATTCAGATTGGTAAAAGGTTTTCAAAGAGGTAAAATTTTCATTATATGCAGATGACATGATTATATATATATATATATATATATACACACACACACATATAGAAAACCCTAAAGACTCCACACAAAAACTACTAGAACAGATAAAAAATTCAGCAAGGTAGTGGGATACAAGATTAACATACAGAAATTGGTTGCATTTCTTTACAGTAAACAAACAATCCCTTTTAAAATTGCAGCAAAAATAAATAAATAAAATACATAGGAATAAACCTCACCAAGGTGAAAGACTTATATGCTGAGAACTACAAAACATTAATAAACGAAACTGAAGATGATTCAAAGAAACAGAAACATATCCCATGCTCTTGTAATAGAGAATTAATATTGTTAAAATGGCCATACTACTCAGAACCCTCTTACACTGTCAGTGGGAAATGTAAATTGGTGTAGCCATCATGGAAAACAGTACGGAGTTTCCTAAAAAACTAAAAATAGAATTGCCATATAATCCAGCAATCCCACTCCTGGGTATATACCAAGACAAAACTATCATTCAAGAAGATACATGCACCTCAGTGTTCATAGTGGCATTATTTACAATAGCCAAGATACGGAAACAACCTAAATGTCCATCGACAGGTGAATGGGTAAAGAAGATATGGTATACATACACAATGGAATATTACTCAGCCGTGAAAAAGAATGAAATAATGCCGTTTGCAGCAACTTGGATGGATCTAGAGATTATCATACTAAGCAAAGTAGGTCAGAAAGAGAAAGACAAATACCAAATGATATCACTTGTGTGTGGAATCTAAAATACGACACAAATGAACCTATCTGCAAAACAGAAACAGACTCACAAACATAGAGAACAGACTTGTGGTTGCCAAGGGGGAGAGGGGGATGGGGAGGGAAGGATTGGGAATTTGGGATTAGCAGATGCAAACTAGTATGCATAGGATGGATAAACAACAAGGTCCTACTGTATAACATAGGGAACTATATTCAGTATCCTGTGATAAACCATAATGGAAAAGAATATGACAAAGGATATATATATCTATAACTGAATCACTTCGCTGTACAGCAGAAATTAACACAACATTGTAAATCAACTATATATTTTAGTAAAATTAAAAAATTTTTTAAAAACATGATAAAATATAAGGTTATTAAAAATAATAATGGGAATTCCCTGGTGGTCCAGTGGTTAGGACTCGGCACTTTCACTGCCGTGGGCCGGGTTCAGTCCCTGGCTGGGGAACTAAGATCCTGCAAGCCATGCAGTGTGGCCAAAAATAAATTTTTTTTTTAAATAACTGTGTGTGTATAGGGCAAGGAGCTGGTTGTGGATGAGGGTAAGGATGGGGATAAATCAGGAATGTCCTTAGGGTGGCACATCCCCTCTTGGCCTGAAAAATCCTAATACCATCAACTCCACCCACTCCTACCTCCCAACCACCAACAAGGGTGGCTCTTCAAATGTCTCTTCCAACAAGAGGAAGACATTTTCTTTCGTTTCTTGACTATATTTCAGAGAAGTAAAAACAAACCAACAACACACAGGGTACTCACTACATTAAAATTTAATATATTGCCCTGTCACGATAATGCAGTCCTAAATTTCCCTTGCCACTTTATTTACCACTACCTACCCTGCGTAAATCCCATGGTTTAGTCAAATTATTCTAGAGTAGTGGTTCTCAAACTTTGCTGTGCATCAAAATCACCCGGCAAGCTTGTTAAACAGATTCCTGAGTTCTTCCCTCATTAGGTCTGGAGTGAGGCCTGAGCATCTGCATTTATAACGAGTTCCCAGGTGATGTTGATGCTGCTGGTCTGGGGACTATAGTCTGAGAGTGACCAGTCTAGGAGTTTCTTCCTTACCTACTCACTTTTCTTCCTTCTTATCCCTGTGCCTTTGCACATTTAGAGTCCCATCTGGAATGCAGTCAACATATTTCGTACCAGACATGCCAATAGATTTTTAGGCTACAAGAGTGAACAAAAGAAATAAGGTTCCTATTCTCATGGAACTTATATTCCAGTAGTCAGACAATAAATAAATAAATATACAAGAGAATTACAGATGATGGAAAGTGCTCTGAAGGAAATAAACAGGGTGATAGAACAACAACTAATTAAGAATAGGAGGGATATGGACATTTCTTGGGTACCTGGTCACCATCCATTTTCCCCATTTCCCATTCTTACACGATCATGAATTTCTCAGCACTGTTTGGTGGGTGGGATTGGCTCCGCCCATAGCTCCAAAGGCTAACTGCCTTAGCCAGTTTGCACGGCAATCTTCCCGGCCCCGGTGGTGTGGTGGATACTGTGGTTCCCAGTTCAGATGTCTGTTACTGGGCAGCACACATGCACCCAGCTGCTGTGAGTATAGACTGCTAAGGCACACAGCTGCCCCCTTCCTCCAGAGAACCGCCCTGGCTGACAGGAGCTGCCTAACTTAGAGGCAGCCCTCAGCCAGTAACCGACTGATATGTGGGCACAAAAAGCCACATGGCCTCCAAGGCCACATTGCCTCTGTGCTGTAGTTTATGTTCCCTTTGTGGATCAGGTCAATGATAGAGTTGACCTGATTTTGTAACTGCTCAACATCTTCCCTTTCCTTATCCTGCTCCACTCTCCCCCGCACAGGTGTGTCTGACAGACTTCCTCCCTTCCTTCCTCCCTCCCTTCCTTCCTCCCTCCCTCCCTCCTTCCCTCCCTCCCTCCTTCCCTCCCTTCCTTCCTTCCATCACCATGCTGCACATAGGGTCTCCAGAACTTATTCATCTTGTAACTGACAGTTTGAACACTTCGATCAACATCTCCCCATTTATCCCAGCTCCCAGCCCCTGGGATTACCACCATTATACTCTCTGTTTCTATGAGTTTGATTTATTTAGATTCCACATATAAGTGAGATCATGTAATATTTGTCTTTCTCTGTTTGGCTTCCTTCACTTAGCATAATGTCCTCCAGGTTCATCCATGTTGTTGCAAATGGCAGTATTTCCTTCTTTTAAAAGACTGAATAATATTCCACACCTTTGTCCATTCATCCACTGACAGATATGTAGATTGTTTTCATATGTTGGCAATTGTGAATCATGCTGCAATGAACATGAGAGTACCAGTATCTCTTCAAGACAGTGATTTCATTCCCAGAAGTGAGACTGCTGGATCATATGGTATTTCTTTTTTTTTTTATTTTAAGTTAATTTATTTTTTTATATAGCAGGTTCTTATTAGTTATCCATTTTATACATTTTAGTGTATACATGTCAATCCCAATCTCCCAACTCATCCCACCACCACCACCCTACCACTTTCCCCCCTTGGTGTCCATACGTTTGTTCTCTACATCTGTGTCTCTGTTTCTGCCCTGCAAACTGGTTCATCTGTACCATTTTTCTAGGTTCCACATATATGCGTTAATATACGATATTTGTTTTTCTCTTTCTGACTTACTTCACTCTGTATGACAGTCTCTAGATCCATACACGTCTCATATGGTATTTCTGTTTTCAATTTTTTAAGGCGCTCCCATATAGTTTTCCATAATGGCTATACCAATGTACATCCCCACCAATAGTAGGTAAGTGTTTCCTTTTTCCACATCCTCACCAACACTTATCTTTTGACTTTTTTAGAATAGCCATCCTAACAGGTGCAAGGTGATATCTAATTGTGGTCGTGATTTGCATTTCTATAATGATTAGTGATGTTGAGCATGTTTTCATGTACCTGTTGGCCATTCATATGTCTTCTCTGGAAAAACATCTCTTCAGGTACTTTGACCATTTTTAGTCAGGTTATTTGGTTTTTTTTTTTTTTAACATCTTTATTGGAGTATAATTGCTTTACAATGGTGGGTTAGTTTCTGCTTTATAACAAAGTGAATCAGTTATACGTACACGTATATCCCCATATCCCCTCCCTCTTGCGTCTCCCTCCCACCCTCCCTATCCCACCCCTCTAGGTGGTCACAAAGCAACGAGTTGATCTACCTGTGCTATGCGGCTGCTTCCCACTAGCTATCTATTTTACATTTGGTAGTATATATAAGTCCATGCCACTCTCTCACTTCGTCCCAGCTTACCCTTTCCCCTCCCCATGTCCTCAAGTCCATTCTCTACGTCTGCGTCTTTATTCCTGTCCTGCCCCTAGGACTACAAATAACTCAATTTCGTTTCTTTTTATGGCTTAGTAATATTCCATCGTATATATGTGCCAGGTTATTTGGTTTCTGTTTGGTTGGGTTTTTTGGGTTTTGTTTTCTGTTGTTGTTATTGAGTTGTATTAATTCCTTATATATTTTGGATATTAACCCATTATTAGATATATGATTTGCAAATATTTTCTCCCATTCTTAAGTTGCTTTCTCATTTTGTTGATTGTTTCCTTTGCTCTGCAGTTTGATGTAGTCCCACTTATTGATTTTTGCTTTTGTTGCCTGTACTTTTGGTGTCAAATCCAAAAAATCATTGCCAAAATCAATACCAAGGGGTTTTCCCCTCACGTTTTATCCTAGGAGTTTTATGGTTTCAGGTCTTAGATTTAAGTCTTTAATCTGTTTTCAGTTGATTTTTGTGTATGGTGTAAGAAAGGGTCCAATTTCATTCTTTTGCATGTGCATATCCAGTTTTCCCAACACTATTATTTGAAGAATCTATCCTTTCCCCATCGTGTATTCTTGGAACCTTTGTTGAAGATGAATTGATTGTATATGGATATGTTTATTTCTGGGCTCTCTATTCTGTTCCATTGATCTATGTGTTTCTTTTTATGCCAGTAGCTACTATTTTGATTACTGTAACTCTGTAATATAATTTGAAACCTCCAACTTTGGAAGTGTGATACCTCCAAATTTGTTTTCCCTGCCCAAGATTGCTTTGGCTATTTAGGTTCTCTGTGGTTCCATACAAATTTTAGGATTGTTTTTTCTATTTCTGTGAAAAATGCCACTAAATTTTTGATAGGGATTGCACTGAATCTGTAGGTCACTTTGGGAAATACAGACATTTGAAAAATATTAATTCTTCCAATCCATGAACATTGAATATCTTTCCACTTATTTGTGTCTTCTTCAATTTCTTTCATCAATATTTTATAGTTTATTTATTTTATTTTTTTATTTTATAGTTTTTAATGTACAGCTCTTTCACCTTGTTGGTTACAATTACTCCTAAGTAATTTATTCTTTTTTGATACTAATATAAATAGTATTGTTTTCTTAAGGTCTTTTTCAGATAGTTTATTGTTAGTGTATAGAAATGCAACTGATTTGTGCATGCTGATTTTGTATGCTGAAACTTTACTGAATTTATTAGTTTATTAGTCTTTAGGGTTTTCTATATACAAGATCATGTCATCTGCAAACAGAGACAATTTTACTTTTTCCTATCTGATGTGGATGCCTTTTATTTTTTTTTTTCTTGCCTAAATGCTCTGACTAGGACTTCCAGTACTATGTTAAATAGAAGTAATGAGAGCGGGCATCCTTCTCTTCCTAATTTTAGAGGAAAAGCTTTCAGCCTTCCACTGCTAAGTATGATGTTAGCTGTTGGCTTGTCATATATGGCCTTTATTTTATTAAATGCTTTTTCTGCATCTATTGAGATAATCATATGATTTTTATCCTTCATTCTGTTAATGTGGTGTATCACATTTATCAATTTGCATATGTTGAATCATCCTTGCATCTCATGGATAAATCTTATTTGATCATGGTGTATGATCCCTTTAATGTGCTGCTGATTTGGTTTGCTAGCATTTTATTAAGGATTTTTGCATCTATGTTCATCAGGGATAGTGGCCTGTAGTTTTTTTCGCTTGTACTGTCCTTGTCTGGCTTTGGTATCAAGGTAACACTGTCCTTGTAAAATGTTTGGAAATGTTTCCTCCTCTTCAGTTTTTTGGAAGAGTTTGAGAAGGAGTGGTATTAATTCTTCTTTAAATGTTTGGTAGAATTCATCAATAAAGCCATGTGATCTTGGGTTTTTCTTTGTTGAGGAATTTTTGATTACTGATTCAGTCCCTTTTACTTGTTATCGGTCTGTTCAGATTTTCTATATCTTCATGATTCAGTCTTGGTAGGTTGTATGTTTTTAGGAATGCATCCGTCTTTTCTAGGTTGTCCAGTTTGTTGATGTATAACTGTTCATAGTAGTCTCTAATGATCCTTTGTATTTCTGTGGCATCAATTGTAATGTCTCCTCTTTCTTTTCTGATCTTGAGTCTTCTTTTCTTTTTTTCTTATTTAGTCTACCTAAAGGTTTGTCAGTTTATTTTTTCAAAAAACCAACTCTAGTTTTGCTGATCTCTTCTATTGTTTTTCTAGTCACTATTTCATTTATTTCTAGCCTGATCTTTGTTATTTCTTTCCTTCTGTTAACTTTGGGCTTTGTTTGTTCTTCTTTTCCTAGTTCCTTGAGGTATAAAGTTAGATTTTTTACTTAAGATCTTTCATTTTTCTTAATGTAGGTGTTTATCACTATAAACTCACCTCTTAGAACTGCTTTTGCTGCATCCCACAAGTTTTGGTATGTTGTATTTCCAATTTCCTTTGGTTCAAGATATTTAAAATTTTTTCTTTTTGATTTCTTCTTTGACTCATTGGTTGTTTAGGAATGTGTTGTTTAATTTCTACACATTTATGAATTTTCCAGTATTTCTCCTGCTACTGATTTCTAGTTTATATCACTGTGGTCAGAAAAGGTACTTGATACCTCACAGGTATTTCTCAAAGAGCACTTACCACCTGAATCCCTAACTCAGGTTCTGCTTCTGCAAAAATGACCTAAGATAAATGAGCACAAGACACATATCCAGATTATCAGGGCCAATGTGTATTTGACTCAATAGCCACACTTTGGATGAGCTGTTGACAGCCTCTGGGGAGAAGAGAAGAATCAAGCAGGAAGTAGAGGAAGGAAGCAGAGTGAAAAATGGAAAACAGATCTTCATCATTTTGTTTAAACTGTGGCCAGATCTATGACTAGTTACTTAGTTATGTGAGACAATAAATTTCTTTCTTATAAGTCAGTTCAAACTAGAATTTCTGTTACTTGCAAGGAAAATTATCCTACCTGATATAGGAGGGTCATCAGAGGTGACCCTGAAGTGATATTTATATTGAAATTGAAAACAAGAAGGAGAGCCACCCATTATATATCTGAAAAAAAAAAACCCAGTAATTTGAAAAGATACATGCACCCCAATTTTCATAGTAGCCTTATTTACAATCACCAAGATATGGAAGCAACCTAAATGTCCATCAACAGATGAATGAATAAAGAAGATGCGGTACATAAGTACAATGGAATACTACTCAGCCATAAAAAAGAATGAAATTTTGCCATTTGCAACAACATGGATGGACTTGGAGGATATTACGCAAAGTGAAATAAGTCAGAAAGAGAAAGACAAATACTGTATGACATCACTTGTATGTGGAATCCAAAAACTACAACAAACCAGTGAATATAACAAAAAAGAAACAGACTCACAGATATACAGAACAAACTAGTAGTTACCAGTTAGGAGAGGGAAGGTGGGAGGGGAAATATAGGGATAGGGGATTAAGAGGTACAAATTATTATGTATAAAATAAACTATAAGGATATATTGTACAACAAAATATATATTTTATAATATATATTTTATATTATAAAATATAAGCAATATTTTATAATAACTATAAATGGAGTATAACCTTTAAAAATTGTGACTTACTCTATTGTATACCTGTAACTTATATAATATTGTTCATCAACTCTACTTCAATAAAAAACAAATTAGTTCATTAATTAATTAATTTTTTTAAAAAGAAAAAAGCCACCGATGCAAAGAGGCAGGAAAAGGAAAGACAGAATAACTAGTGCAGAGGCTGTGCGGTGGGAAAAAGTTTAGCACCTGGAACAACAGAGAGGAGGCCAGTGTGAGCAAGGTAGAAGGAGACAAGATTGGGAAGGTGAGCAGAGACACTGTAGGTGTGGCTTATGCAAAAAAAGTGAGTAGAACTCTATTCAGCAAACCCTTATTCAAAGAAGGCTTGTCTTGAATGGATAAAGAAGATGTGGTACATATATATAATGGAATATTATTCAGCCATAAAAAGGAATGAAATTGGGTCACTTGTAGAGACATGGATGGACCTAGAGACTGTCATACAGAGTGAGGTAAATCAGAAAGAGAAAAACAAGTATTGTATATTAACGCATATTTGTGGAATCTAGAAAAATGGTACAGAGGAACTGGTTTGCAAGGCAGAAATAGACACAGATGTAGAGAACAAACGTATGGACACCAAGGGGGGAAAGGGGGGACGGGATGAATTGGGAGACTGGGACTAACATATATACACTAATATGTATAAAATAGATAACTCATGAGAACCTGCTGTATGGCACAGGGAATTCCACTTCTCTGTACAGTAGAAACTAACACAACATTGTAAAACAACTATACCCAATAAAAAAATAAATAAATAAATATTGTTTAAAAATTTAAAAAAAGAAGCCTTGTCTTAGCAAAAGATTAATGAATAATTCAAATTTAGATAGTTTCAGTAAAAATTTTGCTTAAGGTATACAGGTATCAGTTTTTATGACTCCCCGTTGAAAAAATTTCAGTTAAGCAATTACCCATCACAGATCTCATCAGATCAGAGCATCCTACCATATGAATACACTATAATCTATTTAACCTTATTGATTATTGTCAGTGTTTCATATAATTAACAGTGCTGCAGTGAATGACCTTGTACATACACCTTTGCACAGTTATTTGAGTAAACCTGTAATTTTATAAACATAAACATTCTGAATCACAGAGCACCCACATTTCCATTTTAAACAGATGTTGCCAAGTTGTTTTTGAAAGTATATACCCATTTATACTCCATTTACAGAAAATCTTACTGGGCATTTTACCAATTAAAAAAATATATTTTTCAACCAAATAGGCAAAAGAAAGCTTTAATTTGCATTTCTTTTATTATTGAAGTATATTTTTTATTTGCCTATTGGCCATTTATATCAATAATTCTTCTATTATGAATTCCTAATTCATGTCTCTTTTTATCCTTCTACTGAGTTCTTTACCTTTCTATTGACTTGTAAGAGTTCTTTGGGTATTATGAATGTCAACCCTTTATTTGTCATATGTAATCCAAATATTTTACCCATTGTCATTGGTCTTTGACTTTGTTTATGGTGTGTTTTAGATTTTTATGAAGTGAAAAATCACCCTTTTAAAAAGGTTGCTAGGAAATCAAAACTACAACGAGGTATCACCTCACACTGCTCAGAATGGCCATCATCAAAAAATCTACAAACAATAAATGCTGGAGAGGGTGTGTAGAAAAGGGAGCCCTCTTGCACTGTTGGTGGGAATGTAAATTGATACAGCCACTATGGAGAACAGTAAGGAGGTTCCTTAAAAAACTAAAAATAGAACTACCATATGACCCAGCAATCCCACTATTGGGCATATACCCTGAGAAAACCATAATTCAAAAAGTCATGTACCACAGTGTTCATTGCAACACTATTTACAATAGCCAGGAAGCAACCTAAGTGTCCATCAACAGATGAATGGATAAAGATGTGGCTCATATATACAATGGAATATTACTCAGCCATAAAAAGAAACGAAATTGAGTTATTTGTAGTGAGGTGGATGGACCTAGAGTCTGTCATACAGGGTGAAGTAAGTCACAAAGAGAAAAACAAGTACCATATGCTAACACAAATATATGGAATCTAAAAAAAAATGGTTCTGAAGAACCTAGAGGCAGGACAGGTAGAACCTAGATGCAGATGTAGAGAATGGACTTGAGTACATGGGGAGGGGGAAGGGTAAGCTGGGACGAAGTGAGAGAGTGGCATGGACATATATGCACTACCAAATGTAAAATAGACAGCTAGTGGGAAGCAGCCGCATAGCACAGGGAGATCAGCTCAGCGCTTTGTGACCACCTAGAGGGGTGGGATAGGGAGGGTGGGAGGGAGACACAAGAGGGATATGGGGATATATGTATACGTATAGCTGATTCACTTTGTTATACAGCAGCAACTAACACAACAATGTAAAGCAATTATACTCCAATAATGATGTTTAAAAAATAAATAAAATTTAAAAATTAAAAGGTTGCTAGGGGTTTTTTATGCTTAGAAGAGTCTGTATATTTAAAAATTAGAAAGCCTTTTGCCTGTGTTTTCTCTAATATATTTACGGTTTAATTTTTTACATTTATATCCATTTGGAATTAATTTGGTGTAAGGAGTGAGGTAAGGATTCAGCTTAATTTATTTTCCAGAAGCCTTGACAGGTGTCTCACTGTAATTTATTGAGTAATCAGTATTTTCCTCACCAATTTGAAATGAGGCTATTATCAAATATTAACTATTTTTAAATGTTTGGGACTATTTCTATGCCCGCTATTCAGTTTCACTAATATATCTATTCCTAAATCAGTACCAAACTGTTTTAATTACTGCAACAATAATGCTTGCTTTATACCTGCCTTTCCTTGGCTATTCTCATTGCCAAGTTTTAAGAGTTATTTATTTGTTTTACCCCCCTAGTGAACTTAAGTTCCTTTAGAGCAGGAACTGTTGCTTAAGCATTTTTATAGCCTCGACAACTTGGCTGAGTAAGTATTTATTTTTCTTAGTAGCTTTCCATCCTGCTCCACCATACCACAGTGCCTTGCTCAAAGTAATCATTCACTTTAATAATCATGTTTATTAAATTTTAAGTGTTAAAGGAGGAAGGGCAAGATGTTCCAAGAGATGGAAATCAAAACAGTGAATTCAGGAGAGGCTAAAGCAGACAGCCCTCGTGGTAGGAATGGAAGGCAATTGGGTTGATAAGCAGCCCCAGCCAGGATGTCAGTTTGTTCAGAACAGCACTGGAATTGTTGGTGTCACTGAAGCAGCCCTGGTGCTTGATCAAGTGCTCTGGTCAACAGATCTTGATGACTGAAGGACTGACTGCCTTTGTCATCCAACTCTGAAATGGCGGCATGGAGAACCTACCACCCATGGCCTCCTGTATTTCCTGAAGAATGGCTGTCACTATAAAGTACTGTGACTTGGCACACACATACCTAATCATCCTGAGGTGCCCTCTCCCTTTCAAAGTAGACAACCGCGTGTTGATGAATTGTCAGTGTTAGGAAGCTGTATATTTATTCCAATGTTTCAGCCGTAGACCACGAGGTTGTACTGGCATTGCCCTCAGAGCCTAGGGATAATCCACATGTAAGAGGACTTGGGATGAAGCTGCCAGCAGAGATTTAAACTCCCAAAACTAACACAGAACCATCATTTTCCAAAATTTGCATCCCTGTTAAATTGTTAAAATTTTGGATTTCCAGTCATGTGGAGAGTCTGGTTTGGGAGGCCGGGGTGTGTTTGAACATGTATGTCTAACAAGTGCCCTCGGTGATTATCAGTTTGGGAAACACTAACATAATAGATCGGATTAATCTGGGTAGAAATGGGTGCTCGAGGAGGCTTAGGAAACACGGGAGTCCAATTAAACTAATTAGGGTGTATCCTTCAAACTAGAATGTAACTAAAGAAAACCCAGCCTATTTACTTACTTACTTACTTATTTACTTACTTACTTATTTATTTATTTTTGGCTGTGTTGGGTTTTCATTGCTGTGTGCGGGCTTCCTCTAGTTGCAGAGAGCGGGGGCTACTTTTCGTTGCAGTGCACAGGCTTCTCATTGTGGTGGCTTCTCTTGTTGCAGAGCACAGGCTCTAGGCACGTGGGCCTCAGTAGCTGTGGCACATGGGCTCAGCAGTTGTGGCTCGCGGGATCTAGAGAGCAGGCTCAGTAGTTATGCACAGGCTTAGTTGCTCCGCAGCCTGTGGGATCTTCCCAGACCAGGGCTTGAACCCGTGTCCCCCACATTGGCAGGTGGATTCTTAACCACTACGCAACCAGGGAAGTCCCCAGCCTAATTATTTATACAGAGATCTATTTTTTAAAAAAAGCAACCTGTGCTGATAAAAGAGTATGTGTAGGACTCAAGTCTAAAAAAAAATTCAGAAAAATATGTCAGTATTTTTAAAAGGAAAGAATGAATGAATACACAGACCAACTAAAGCAGATTTTCAACTCCCCTTTGATAAGAGAATTTCAGAAAAGTTCTAGCATTGGCATTTGCTAGAATTAGGTAGACAGCTGGCCAGGATGACACCCATCTGAATGCATGTGTTACAACATGGATTACTTTTGAAAGGCTTATTACTTTTAAGTCACATTATATAGGACTGATGGTAACTAAGTCTGTGACTTTGGGCAAGTTGCTTACCTCTGTGGGCCTGCTTCCTGCCTATACAATGAGGTTAGACTGTTTCTTAGTCTAGGTAATCTGTAAGCTCTCCCACAGGCCTTAGATTCTTTGGTTGGTTCCATGGCATAACCATCTCTCCCCTGATGCACACACAGGAGACCCTGCTGCTGAAATTGGCCTGGAATCTCATGGCCTCACTTCCTCCAGTCCTTCTCTAAGACAAGACCTGTGACTCAAGATGAGGGTGTAGACAGAGGAGGCAAACCACTGCAGAACACAGAGGCTCCTCTACCCATCATTTTCTGGTCTCTGAAGGGGATTCTGAAGGTCCGTAAATTAGATAAGAGCATTAAGTCAATTTCAAAATGTTCTGCTTTGATAATTGAACAGTGGTAGAATGAAAAGAGAGAAAGAGGGAGAGAGGGAGGGAGGGAGAAAGGAAGGAAGGAGGGAGGGAGGGAAAGATGAGAGGGAGGGAGGGAGGGAGGAAAAAAATCACCTGGGCATCCCCGTAGCCAACTGTTGAAACTGTCAGGTATTGTTCTTGGCTTTTGTGTGGAGCTTGAGAATTACTGGTTGGGTAACAGGAAAGCCCTGAGACCTAAAGGAAACCTCAGGCAAGAGCCTGTCCTAAAGAATTCTAGTCTCTGACCTTGAAGCCCTCAGGCCTCAATCTATGAGGTCACCAGTTGGCCCACTAATATATGATCTCTTACAGAAGGGAAGAGCAAGTGTCAAATGCCCAACTCATAGCCACGACCCCAAACCTTTCATGACTGCTTTGTTACAAAAAGTAGGAAAAACAATTTTTTAAAGACAACCCCATCTATCTGACAAAAAAACCCCAACCCACTAATTCAAAAAGATACATGCACCCTAATGTTCATAGTAGCATTATTTACAACTGCCAAGACATGGAAACAACCTAAGTGTCCATCAACAGATGAATGGATAAAGATGAAGTGGTACATATATGCAGTGGAATACTACTCAGCCATAAAAAAGAATGAAATGTTTCCATTTGTGGTAACATGGATGGACTTGGAGGGCATTATGCCAAGTGAAGTCAGACAGAGAAAGAAAAATACTGTATGATATCACTTATATGTAGAATCCACAGATGACAACAAACTAGTGAATATAACAGAAAAGAAACAGACTCACAGATATAGAGAACAAACTAGTGGTTATCAGTGGGGAGAGGGGAGGGAGGGGGTCAATGTAGGGGTAGGGGGTGTGGAAGGTACAAATTATTAGGTGTAAGATACGCTTAAGGATGTACTGTACAACACAGGGAACATAGCCAATATTTTGTAATAACTGTAAATGGAAAGTAACCTTTAAAATTAGCTTCTTTTCTAGCTAGAAATCTCAGGGGGCTTACATGAAGTTCCCCAGAGAGTATGGCCTGTGGGTTACAGTGCCATGACTAGGCTTGTATCCTTGCTCTAAAACTTAATACCTACTTAATTTTCTGAGCCTCAGTTTCCTCATCTGTCAAATGGACACCATTATGCCTACATCATACAATTGTGAAAAAGAGTATATAAAATAATATATATACATATATACTGACATGTGTATAGCAAATAAATTATGCACAGTATTTTTTTTTCTTTTCCTTTCCCACAAATGACAAGAATGCGCCTGATAGTATAAATATTTTAGGATTGTGGCCAATATTCAAACATGAGAAGTAAATGGGAAAAAATTCAGATTAACCAGTGGTAAATAGATGAATTAACTCCAATCAGGAGGTAAACTAGCCAGAGCTGCAGGCTCAAGTCAGAAGAAAGAATTGAATGATGGTCTAATTTGAAACCAAAAGGTCAGCTGTGAAAATAACCCCGTTTGTAGGACATGAACAAGGAGTCCCTTGTTATCACTGTGACTATTTAAAAGGTGCTCAGCATCTCTTTCAGTGCACAGACAGGGCATCCTGGCATTCAGACCTTACAACTGTATCCCAGCCAAAACTCTTGGCCAAAAGCATCCCCAACTTTCTTGAGATGGTAAAAACTATCTGTCAACTCTGGAATGTTTAGAATTAAATATAGAGATGATGAAATAAACCAAACCATTGCTATTCATGGTTTTTCAATAGAGTTAGGAATGATCTCTGTATATTTTATATTTTAAGTATTTGGTGTTTTTAAGAGATTTTAGGAAATTTGATAGATTTGGGCTTTAATTCTAACATAAAATGTATAAGTGAGTAATTTTAGACTTAGATCTTTAGTTGAAAGATAAAGAGAATTATGGAAAGTTTGTAAACAAAATTGGAGTGTATATGATTAACTTGAGATGGACCACATTCATTTATTTAATTAGATTTATTAGAATGGGAAGGTTTGGGTAGGTAGGTTAGGCAGTAGAAGTGCTTTAAAAAATCAGATATAGTCAATTATAAATGCAGTCTAAGATGTTCAAGGGAATTTCATAAGATGTAAACAGGACAAATTGTTTAAGGGAATTTGGTCTGTTCAGCTACTCAATCAAACAATAATCAAATAACCCCCTGGATTTATTATATTTATTTTTAAAATAAGAATTGTAATTTGAACTTGAGAGCTTCAGGAAAACTTTTTATTTTTTAATAATAATGTTCAAATCTCAAGGTTTAAATTCTATTCTGTATCCGGAAAAACATATCACACAGACACGAAATAACTCACTTTGACAGTGCCAATTTTTAGGTTGCTGACCACTTAGATTTCTATCGTATTTGGGGAAACAAAGTAGATATAGAAAATGGAATTTACTCAATTTTGAATGAAATACTTTTAAACTATTTTAACCCTCAGAAGAAGGGGGAAAAGAAATAGAAAAAAGATTCATGAAAGGATAATAATAATGAAATTTATTTTGTGCTTAGTATGTTCCTAGCACAGCTCAAAGAGCTTCACATGTATTACTCATTTAAGCCTGCTAAAACCCTATGAAATCTTACAAGAACAGCGTAGAAGAAGAAAGGAAGTGCTGTGTGGGTTGCCACAATCTAGGAAAAATTCTTATCTTAGCCCGTCAGTGCTTTCTAAGGTAGCCCGGTTACCACATGCAGCACCCTGTAATATACCTGTTCATTTATTCTTTCACTCTTACAGCCAACATTTATTAACTTCTTACTATGTGTCAGGCTACTGAGTGGCGCATAGCTTTTCGGAGAGCAAGCCTGGAGACCAGTTAGGAGGCTGATGCCATGATCGAGGTGGACCTCATGGTGCCCGATTTAGGGCTGTGGCAATGGAGATGCTGAGGGAAGGATAGATTGAAGAGTTACTTAGAAGTTAGAATTGATATGACTTAATTGGAAACAGGACATTAGGGGAAAGGTGGTATCTTTTCCCAGGCCCTCAAAATGCAAGGCCTGAGGCCAGAGTTAAGGTCATAACAATTGATTTGGTAGATGCAAACCCAAAGAAGTGAGGATGAGGAAAAGGGGAAGCGAGCAAGGACAGCTGTGCAATGACAGTGTGCTGCATGGCCACCTGGCTCCTGGTTCACGACAGGAAAACATACAAAGAGAGACAGTGGATCACTCAGTAGTATGTTTTTTCAGCACACAGGACCCCTTAGAAGGGCTGCAAAGAACAAACATATCCTGAAGCAATCCACAGAAAGAGAAAGAAGAGGGACTTCATCTCACAAGTTACCTCCTATCTTCTATGTACCAAGAAAAAAAAAAAAAAAAACCCTAAGGAAGGAGTGAGTGGAGAGGTAGGAGGTGATGAGAGTTCCATTTTGAATATGTTTCATTGCCTCTTATGAGATGTCCAGATGGAAATCTCCAATAGGCAGTTGAATGTAGACAGAGTCTGGAGCTCAAGAGAGAGAAAGACAGGTTGGAGAAGACTGGGTAGTGAGCACACAGTGTGTGCTAGGCTGTGCCCCCCAGAAGTCCCCTCTGGGAATGAAGCAATCATTCCCCCAGCTGCCAGGACTGTTGCCTTCTGGTGGCCATGGCCAAATCCCTCTCCAGGAATGACCCTTTATCAAAGGAAGCTGCCTTGCCCAAGTCTATGCACCTACCGTGTGCATGCAATGACAGGTTGATGTGGGGTTACAAAGACCTGTCCTCTTTGTCTCAGTTCAGGTCATTTCTACAAGGCCTTCTCAGCTCTAGAGTTCCCTAGAACTAGATGATGCCACTGTTGAATCTACATTGCCAGTCCTGCTTCCTTCATCCCACTCCCGGGGTGGTTTCTAATAGTGCCCCCCAGTACATGACCTGCATACAAATCTCTGTTTCAGAGTCTCCCAGAGAACCTGAGCCAACACAGAGTGGAAGCTGAGGAAGGGAGAATTCTACCTGGACACTCTTTCAAGAAGCTTGTCTGTGACAAGGAAGGAAGATTCCTGAAGAAGGGCACTGTCAAAGGAGGACTTTTTAAAGTATAGTTGATTTACAACATTGTGTTAGCTTCAGGTGTACAGGAAAGTGATCAGTTATATATATATAAAAGATCATTTTCCATTATAGGTTATTGTAAGATATTGAATATAGTTCCCTGTGTGATACAGTAAATCCTTGTTTTTTATCTATTTTATGTATGGTAGTTTATATCTGTTAATCCCATATTCCTAATTTATTCCTCCTCCCCCACTTTCCCCTTTAGTAACTGTAAGTTTATTTTCTATGTCTGTGAGTCTGTTTCTGTTTTGCATATAGTTTCATTTGTGTTAATTTTTAGATTCCACATATAAGTGATATCGTATAATATTTGTCTTTCTGTCTGACTTACTTCACTAAGTATAATATTCTCTAGGTTTATCCATGTTGCTGGAAATGGCAATATTTCAATGATTTTTATGGCTGAGTAATATTCCATTGTGTATATATATATACACACAATGTATATATATATGTGTATATATATATATATATATACACCACATTTTCTTAAGCCAATTGTCTATTGATGGGCACTTGGGTTGTTTCCATATCTTGGCTATTGTAAATAGTGCTGCTATGAACATTGGGGTGCATGTATCTTTTTCAATTAGAGTTTTCATCTCTTCTGGATATATACCCAGGAGTGGGATTGCTGGATCATAAGGCAGCTCTATTTTTAGTTTTTTAAGGAAACTCCATACTGTTTTACATAGTGGCTGCACCAATTTACATTCCCACCACAGTGTAGGAGGGTTTCCTTTTCTCCACACCCTCTCCAGCATTTATTATTTGTAGACTTTTGACAATAGCTATTCTGACCAGTGTGAGGTGATACCTCATTGTGGGTTTTAATTTGCATTTCTCTAATACAGTAAGTCCCCTACATACGAACGAGTTCCGTTCTGAGAGCACATTTGTTAAGTCCAATTTGTTCATAAGTCCAACAAAGTTACCCTAGGTACCAACTAACACAATTGGCTATATAATACTGGACTGTAATAGGCTTATAATATTTTTCACACCAATAATACATGGAAAACAAACACAAAAAATAAAGAAAACTTTCTTAATCTTACAGTACAGTACCTTGAAAAGTACAGTAGTACAGTACAACATATGTTGTACAGGGGTTGGCATCGAGTGAACAGGCAAGAAGAGTTACTGACTGGAGGAGGAAGAGGAGGTGGGAGATGGTAGAGCTGAAGGATTGTCAGCAATAGGAGATGGAGGGCAAGCTGCAATCTCACTCATGCCTGATGTTGATGCACAGGTTCTGGTTCCTTGCTGAATTCAGTTCTATCTACCCACTTGAAAAAACGATCCAGGGATGTCTCCGTAGTAGCTCTTTTTTTCTTGTCATAGATGACACGGGAGCACTGGATTGCATTCTGAACGGCTGCTGCAACCTTCGTGTACCGTTCTGTGTTCAGGTCCTGTGCCTCAAAAAGTAACTGTGCCTCCTCAAATAAAGAAAATCCCCTTGCCATTTCCTGCATCGTGAATCTCTTCAGTTCTTCAGTTACTTCTTCTTCCTCTTGTCTCTCTTTGTCCTTTCTCTGGGCCTCCAATTCCATCAGGTCTTCATTAGTAAGCTCCTCATGTTGTACAGCAAGGAGTTCAATGAGGTCGTCCTCTTGCAGATCTAGCTCCAGCTTCTTGCTGAGGGTCACTAAGTTGCTGAAGACCTCTTTGGACTCCTCATCCACCTTCCCAAATCCACGAAAATCGTGAACAAACTGTGGGCAAAGTTTCCTCCAAACCCCATTCATGGTGATGGCTGTAACCTCATGCCAAGCAAGCCAATGTTCTTTATGGCCTTGTAGATGTTATAGTCCTTCCAAAATGGTCGCAAGGTTGTTCCTGATTTGTCACTCACCTTTACTGCCTGCCGAAAAGTGTAATGTAAATAATATTTGAATTTATTTTTGTATATGGTGTGAGGGAGTATTCTAATCTCATTGAGTTACATGTAGCTGTTCAGCTTTCCCAACACCACTTGTTGAAGAGACTATCTTTTCTCTATTGTATATTCTTGCCTCCTTTGTCAAAGATTAATTGACTATAAGTGTGTGGGTTTATTTCTGAGCTCTTTATTCTGTTTCATTGATCTGTATGTCTGTTTTTGTGCCAATACCATGCTGTTTTGATTACTGTAGCTTTGTGGTATAGTCTGAGGTCTGGAAGGGTTATGCTTCCAGCTTTGTGCTTTTTCCTTGGGAATGCTTTGGCAATTCTGGGTCTTTTGTGTTCCATATAAATTTTAGGATTATTTGTTCTAGTTCTGTGAAAAATGTCATGGGTATTTTGATAGGGATTGCATTAAATCTGTAGAGTGCTTTGGGTAGTGTAACCATTTTAACAATGGGTAAAAGAGTCTGGGATTATCTTTCCATTTCTTTGAATCATCTTCAATTTCCTTTATCTGTGTTTTAGAGTTTTCAGCATATAGGTCTTTCACCTCCTTTATTCCTAGATATTTTCTTTTCTTGATGTGATTTTAAATGGGGCTGCTTTTTCTTACTTTCTCTTTCTGATATTTCATCGTTAGTGTAAAGAAATGCAACTGATTTCTGTATATTAATCTTGTATCCTGCTACCTTGCTGAATTCATTAATTAGTTCTAGTAGTTTTTGGGTGGAAACTTTAAGGTTCTCTATATAGAGTATCATGTCATCTGCAAATAGTGACAGTTTTACCTCTTCTCTTCCAATTTGGATACCTTTTCTTTTTCTTATCTGATTGCTGTGGCTAGGATGTCCATTACTTTGTTGACTAGAAGTGGTGGGAGTGGGTATCTTTGTCTTGTTCCTGAATTTAGCAGGAAGGCTTTCAGCTTTTCACTGTTGAATATTAAGTTGGCTGTGGGTATGTCATAAATGACTTTTATTACGTTGAGATATGTTCTTTCTATACCCATTTTGGTGAGAGTTTTTATTGTGAACGGATGTTGAATTTTGTCAGATGCTTTTTCTGCATCTATTGAGAGGATCATGTGTTTTTTGTCTTTCCTTTTGTTAATGTGGTGTATCACATTGATTGATTTGCGTATGTATTTTTTAATAAATTTATTTATTTTTGGCTGCATTGGGTCTTCGCTGGTGTATGTGGGCTTTCTCTAGTTGCGGCGAGCGGGGGCTACTTTTCGTTGTGGTGCATGGGCTTCTCATTGTGGTGGCTTCTCTCGTTGCAGAGCACAGGCTCTAGGCATGTGGGCTTCAATAGTTGTGGCACGTGGGCTCAGTAATTGTAGCTCACTGATTTAGCTGTTCCGTGGCATGTGGGATTTTCCCAGAGCAGGGATTGAAACCACGTCCCCTGCATTGGCAGGCAGATTCTTAACCACTGCACCACCAGGGAAGTCCCTGATTTGCGTATGTTGAACCATCCCTGTGATCCTAGAATGAATCCAACTCGATCATATTGTATGATCCTTTTTATGCTTTGTTGGACTTGGTTTCCTAATATTCTGTTGAGGATTTTTGCATCTATACTCATCAAAGATATTGGCCTATAATCTTCTTTTTTCGTAGTGTCTTTGTCTGGTTTTGGTATCAGGGTGGGGGTGGTGGCTTCATAGAATGAATTTGGGAGTGTTCACCCTTCTTCAATTTTTTGGAAGAAATTGAGAAGGAAAGGTGTAAGTTCTTCTTTGTATGTTTGGTAAAATTCCCCAGTAAAGCCGTTCGGTCCTAGACTTTTGTCTGCAGGGAGTTTTTTATTACAGTTTAGATTTCACTCCTAGTGACTGGTCTATTCAAATTATCTGTTTCTTCTTGACTCAGTTTTGGCCGGCTCTATGTTTCCAGGAACTTGTCCATTTTTTCTAGGTTGTCCCATTTGTTGGCATATAGCTGTTGATAGTGTTCTCTTATGATTTTTTGTATTTTTTCAGTATCAGTTGTTATTTCTCCTCTTTCATTTCTTATTTTGTTTATTTGGGTCCTCTCTCTGTTCTTCTTGGTGAGCCTGACTAGAGGTTGGTCGATTTTGTTTAACTTTTCAAAACACCAGCTCTTGGTTTTCTTGATCTTTCCTATTGTCTTTTTTTGGGGGAGGGGGGGGTCTCTATTTTATTTTTTTCCTCTCTGATCTTTAGTATTTTCTTCCTTCTGCTGACTTTGGGTTTTGTTTGTTCTTATTATTCTAATTCTTGTAGGTAGTAGGTTAGGCAGTTTACTTGATGTTTTTCTTGTTTCTTGAGGAAGGCCTGTATCGCTATGAACTTCCCTCTTAGAACTGCTTTTGCTGCATCCCACAGATTTTGTAAGGTTGTGTTTTCATTGTTATTTGGCTCAAGGTATTCTCTGATTTCTTCTTTTATTTTATTGTTGACCCATTGGATTTTTAGTAGCGTGTGGCTTAGTCTTCATGTGTTTGTTCTTTTCCCGTTTTTCTTTCTGTTGTTGATTTCTAGTTTCATACCATTGTGGTCAGAAAAGATGCTTGAAATAATTCCTATCCTCTTAAATTTGTTGAAACCTGTTTTGTAACCTAGTATGTGGTCTATCCTAGAGAACGTTCCATGCACACTTGAAAAGAATGTGAATTCTGAATTTTTTTGGATGTAGTGTCTTGAAGATATCAATTAAGTCTGTTCTATTGTGTCATTTAGAAGCTCTGTTGCCTTATTGATTTTCTCTCTGGAAGATCTGTCCATTGATGTCAGTGAGGTGTTAAAGTCTCCCACTATTATTGTATTCCTATCAATTTCTCCCTTTATGTCTGTTAGTATTTGTTTTATATATTTAGGTGCTCCTATATTGGGTGCATAGATGTTAACAAGTCTAATATCCTCTTCTTGTATTGACCCATTTATCATTATATACTGTCTTTCTTTATCTTATAACCTGTCCCTCATTATCTTTTTTTCTTTTTAACATCTTTATTGGAGTATAATTGCTTTACAATGGTGTGTTAGTTTCTGCTTTATAACAAATTGAATCAGCTATACATATACATATATCCCCATATCTCCTCCCTCTTGCATCTCCCTCCCACCCCTCTAGGTGGTCACAAAGCACCAAGCTGATCTCCCTGTGCTATGCGGCTGCTTCCCACTAGCTATCTATTTTACATTTGGTAGTATATATAAGTCCATGCCACTCTCTCACTTCTTCCCAGCTTACCCTCCCCCATCCCCATGTCCTCAAGTCCATTCTCTACGTCTGCGTCTTTATTCCTGTCCTGCCACTAGGTTCTTCAGAACCATTTTTATTTTTTTAGATTCCATATATATGTGTTAGCATACAGTATTTATTTTTCTTTCTTACTTACTTCACTCTATATGACTGTCTCTAGGTCCATCCACCTCACTACAAATAACTCAATTTTGTTTCTTTTTATGGCTGAGTAATATTCCACTGTATATATGTGCCACATCTTCTTTATCCATTCATCTGTCAATGGACACTTAGGTTGCTTCCATGTCCTGGCTATTGTAAATAGAGCTGCAATGAACATTGTGGTACATGACTCTTTTTGAATTATGGTTTTCATTATCTTTTTATGGCCTTTGTTTTAAAGCCTATTTTACTTTATGAGTATTGCTACCCCCACTTTCTTGTTGTTTCCATTTGTGTGAAATATTTTTTTCCATCCCCTCACTTTCAGTCCCCTCACCTTGTTTTCCAGTTGATTCTGCAGTTCTTCAAAGGAAGATTTTCTAAATTTGGAAGGACTAAGCATTTTTATATGCTGATGAGAAAGAGCTAGTTGAGAGGGAAGAATGGAAGATTCTGGATGATAAAAAGACCTTGAGAAGAAATGGAATCCAAATCACAGGTAGAACAATTGTCTGTTATAAGAGGAAAGACATTCCCTGTGATGAGAATGAGGGAGAAGGAGAGAATGAGTGTGAATGTAGATAAAATTTATTTTCACTGTAGGGAAGGTTAGATCATCTACTGAGAGTAAGAGGAACTGGAAGCTGAGAGTCAGAAGCTTGAAGACAGTGGGGAATGTTAGAAATAGGCAGTGGGGCCAGTGGCTGGGAGAACCACCCAGTGGAATGCCATAGAATTGCTGAGCAGTGATGAAGTCCAGGTTGAGAATGCGGTCACCAGGAATTTATAGTGTCAATCATCATAGTACTAAACATGGTATGTTATAATTATTCACAGGCCTCTCTCAGCACATGTGCCTGACAAGCTGGTGTATCCACTAAATGTTGAATAAATGAATGGACCCAGTTTAAGTGAGGCCTCCAATTAAAGGACCGCATTTCCTCCACCAACAGAGTTTCATCAACTAAAACCATTAGAAAGCTATCTGGGGTCTATCTCTCTCTGCTATTTTTAGTCTAAAGACACGTTGAGACGGAAAATGCGCTTTCCTCTGCTTTTGTGCAAGTTTGTTATATGTTATATATGTATGCTTTGTAATGCATGTTTGCTGTGTAATGCATGTATGCATTCAGTAGTTTTCCAAAGATCACTAGTTAGCTCAGGCTAACTCAGGTCATCTGACTTGCATTCCATATACTGGGATATACGATATGCCATGTGAAACTGCCAAGGAGTTCCAGATGATACACTAAGCCTTCAATGTTCCCTTCCTTTCTTCCTTCCTTCCTTCCTTCCAGCCTCCCTCCATCTTTCCTCCCTGAGCATGGTAGACCTCTTGGAATCCATTCTGATCTCCCTACCAAGCTGTCCCCCAGCTTCATTATGTTCAGCCCTCATTTGCACATGCTCTTGACACCTGGTGTTTGGTGGCAGAAATGGCTGATAAAATTCCACACTGATTAATTTCATGTTTAATCTAACTGATACTTCTGTAGCCTTTGCAAATAACCTCTTTGAACAAAAACTGCAACGGCTCATTCCAAACCCGATCAAAGAGGTATGCATGACTCACAGCCACTAAATAAACATTGATGCCTGATGGCAGTAATATGGCTATTTATATTCAGAGCCTGATTTAACCAGTGGCATTCCTGTAATAAGATAATAAGCATGAGCTGTTTACTACAAAAAAAGGAGAGTCTGTGGTGCTGGTGTTCAATAAAACCTCTTAACAGGCAAATGAGTCTCTGAAATTGGTTGGCAAATACATCCAGAATGAGATGTGCTAATTAGTTGCTGTTACTGATTTTCTAAAATAAAGAGTTTAGACTTAAATTAGCCCTGAAATTTAGTACAATAAAAAATACTGGATATATGATATCATGTTGAGAGTCTTACAGATTATATCTAATATATGTACAGCAATACAATTAAGAAAAAAGAACTCTGCACATAAATCACTAGATTTTAAACAGAGACTGTCTAAGAAGAGGTTTTAAATGTGGAGAATTAGATATTTGAATCTCAGGTTCAAGTTTTTTTTCTGTTCAGAAAGCATTTGTAGATGATCCTCTTGGCTATAGGGGCAGAGATATCTATTACTATAAGCACTTTAATTTTTAAATAGAAAGAGCAAAAGAATGCAAGAATTACCTTAATCACATTTGGATACCCTTTAAAAATAGATTAAGCCATTCAGAACCAAGATCACAGAGGGTCTAGGTAAACATGTAGCAGACAGCTGTCTGGATTCAGAAAAAAATGATGAAAGTATCAAGCTTGTGAAGCCTCTCCCAACACCATCCAGCACTGGTTTTCCTCAACTGAGGTAAAAGCAGCAGGCATCTTGTGCCTGCTCCCTTTCTCCTTCTACCATCACTCCAGGCAGCCCCCTTCCAGCTGCTAAAGATGCATCTTCAAACTTCCATTTTCACTGCTTCCTTCACCAAGCTTGAAGGAGCTGCCTATCAGGACTTGCAATTTCAAATAGTGAGATGATCTCAGAAGACATCCAAATATTATTTCTTTTAAAAAATCAAATATTATATCTAAAAAGTTATGGCCAAGTCATAAGAGGATTCAGCTTGTGTCTCCATCATATTTTTTTCCCTGAAACCAAGTTGAATTCAAGAACCTGTTGTTTGAATTTAGCTGGTTGAGATGATGCTTGTTTTTCCAGAGCAAATGGTCTTTCTTCTTTTAAAGCCAACTAGATGGCAGATAGTGCTGTAGCTCTAAAGTAGTAATGTTTCTAATGTTAGCAATGAGTCGATTCATTCATTTGAGTTCTATTCATCTACAGTTAAACCGACAAAGGTTGATTATTTGTGTGCTTTAATTTAGATGTTCAGTCTGTGTCAGAGTCTTTAGTTACCTGGGGTAATTGATGATGTACATCTTTGTCTCCACATCACAGTGGGCCCCAACTCAGGTACCAACGTTTTCAGCTAATACTGAGACCTAGAATTGTTAGGGACACTCTCATATAATCTAGCAAATAATTGATATTATAAACAGAATCCTGAGTCATGAACATGTGGTCTTCCCTATATTTCTCAACAGTATTACTTAAGGTTCTCTTGAAACCAATTCTGGACTAGCTTAAGACAAAAGGGAATTTACTTGAAAGGATATTAGCAATTTTATAAAAGGTACGGATGACTTGAATAGCTATGCCTCAGAAGCGCAAGAACAACAGCAATTCCAGAGATGTGAAAACAAGAGCTTCTGGGCTCATTCTGCTATTTTTGTAGCTCTGAGACTAACATCTCCTGGTTCCTTTGTTTCTTTTTTAAGATTCCGTGTTCTTAGACAAGAAAATCTGGTTGGTCCCTCTGCGCTCAAACAAATGACCTGAACAAATCAGTTATGACTAACAAAGAGGGGGTATCTGGGTCACATGGCATAGACATGGCTTCCGTGCAAGTCCCCAGAGACTGGAGGACAGTTGTCAAATGGGTAGCAAACCCAAGGGTCCTCTATACCAGTGCTCCTCCAAGTGCTGGTCCCCAAAAATGTCTGATATCAATCCAGGAGCGTACTGTATAAGGAGCAGGCACCAGAATCTAAATCAACACATTGCTTACTTCACTGAGAAAATCTTGCTATTAAAAAATCGTCAGCTGAACTAAAGAGTATGCTAGTGACACAGCTGGGTTATATCCTGGTGCAGCGTGTCTCACCTCCTCATGGACCAGTAGTGAACAATTTGTGAACCACCCTTGAATAGCAGTCTCTTCTCTTCAGCCCTTGCCTGACTTTATGGGACTCGTACCAGAGCAATCAAGAACATAGACTTTGGTCTTCCCTGGTGGCACAGTGGTTAAGAATCCACCTGCCAATGCAGGGGACACAGGTTTGAGCCCTGGCCCAGGAAGATCCCACATGCCATGGAGCAACTAAGCCCGTGCGCCACAACTACTGAGCCTGTGCTCTAGAGCCCGTGAGCCACAACTACTGAGCCTGCAAGCCACAACTACTGAAGCCCATGCGCCTAGAGCCTGTGCTCTGCAACATGAGAAGCCACCGCAATGAGAAGCCCACGCACCACAGCAAAGAGTAGCCCCCGCTCGCCGCAACTAGAGAAAGCCCGCACACAGCAACAAAGACCTAACATAGCCAAAAATAAATAAAATAAAATAAAATTAATGAATTAAAAAAAAAAAAAGCTTTTAAAAAAAGGACATAGACTTTGAAGCTACCTGGGTCTCAGTTCTCACTATCCTGAGTAGGTGAATGACCTTGGGCTAATGAATACTCCAAGCCTCACTTTCCTCATCTAAGTTGGAGGTAACAATACTACCATATTTGTCAGGACTCTTTCAATTGCAGGCAGCAGAAAATCAAGTCATTAAATTAAACCAGATGAAATTGTTGACATCCAATCTGCAAAGATGGCAATTTTATTGTGGTTCAAACTAACAGCTTAAGCTAAAAACGATTTTATTGGCTTATGAAGCTGGCAACTATAACAGTGGAATAGGTAGCACACACATCTGAATCTAAGGCTCAAATGAATAAAGAGAAGCTCTCTCTTTTTCAGCAACCAGAATTGGATCATGTGGCATAGAATGATGCTAATTGGCCCTACTTGGGTCATGCTGCCAACCCTCCAGCCCAATCACTGTCAAAAAAGACACAAAGTTTCTTGATGGGCCAGGTTTAGGTCATGTGCTTGGGAGTAAGCAGGGCACTATGATTAATAGATTGACAGGTCTGTCAGATAAATCCTTTCTGTTTTGTTTGGCCATATCCCTAGGGCCTAGCACATAATAGGTGTCCCCAAAATTAGGTAAATAAATGATTGGGGAGGGCGTATTGTGCAACCTCTTCAGTCAAAAGAGGGGGCAGACAAAAGCAATAGAATCGCATGATAAATGCCTACACCATATGGGTGTTGTGAAGATCAGACAAGAATATGATGCATATGGGACAGGGCCTAGCACATGGGGGCACTTTTATTGGCCACATAGATCAGGTCAGTGTGGGAGCCCACCTCTTCCGTGCAGTGACTTGTACATAGCAGGCACCCAGGTTTTTTGATTGACTGGATGAGCTAATAAGTGAACTCATGAATAGACAATGAGCAATCTGGATCCTGTATCTTCCTTTGGAAAAGTTCTTTATCCTATGATGATTTTGATTTTGCCTGGTTTTCCTACGAACAACCAGACACGAATCACACAATCAATAGGGCAAGAGCAAACGGGCAATTTATTACAACTGGAGACATTTTAGGTAAAGACCTACATTAGGAAAACTTTCTAGGGTCCACAAGACAAGGCTTCTTCAGTGAAACTTAAAGAAAACAGGCTGGCTTCTATTATGATTCTTTCTGGTAGAAGAAAAGGGGCAGATGACTTCTAAGAGTTCTTGCCCAGTGACTGGCAGCACTGGTAAGTCACATTCCAATCCAAGTGAGGACGAAGGAAGGGGACGGGAGCAGAAGACACAATATCAGTGTTTGACTTGGAAGTGTCCACAGAGCTCATCTAGTGCAATCCCCTCTTTTTACTGAAGGGGGAACTGAGGCCTGGAGAATGAAGCAGCCTAAGGGGCAGAGTTGAGTCCAGCTCTTCTTCGTCCACGTGCAGTATTTGTCCTCCACGTCACACCACAGGCAGTGGTGGCTTCCTGTGCACCCATCGTGCCCCTGTCACCCATGTAAGGTGGACATGGAAGCAGGTGGGTGATGGTAACGCCTCAGTGAGAAACTGGTAGAGACCCTCGTGTGGTCAAGGGTCAAAGGGTGGGGATTAGTATGCCCTGAAGGATAATCTGACTCCCACTCTTGGTTACAAACCCCACATATTACTAACCTACCCCTTCCCGCCTGCCACCTGAAAAGAATCCAAAACATGTCCAATATATATTTTAAAACATTACCTGTGTCAAGCAATTTGACCAAATGACAAATCAGGTCATTTTATTTATTAGGTTATTTCATTTTCTAAATTAACTCAGGACATGTGAACCTAATAAAGGATATTTGAGCCTTTTCTGAATAGGAAAAACATACATTTAGGTGCTGAAGTATTGACCTTGTAGGCAGATTGTTTGCAATCAGGACAAACCAGGCTATGCGCGCACTAGAGGTTACGGGCATAATATTTGTGGCAGACTATTAATTCCCCACCCAGTATAGATTCTCCCCTTCCTCACTGGCAGAGCTCCTATATTGCTGGGAGTGACAGGATTCCCAGCCTAAATTTGTTTTATAACTTACTTGAGATGTAAGTAGAAGTCATGGAGCCTTTCCAGAAAGCCCCCTTTACAGGGACTGACTCAGCTGACAGGACCCTTCTGTCTTTCCCCTTTCTACATCTTCCAGATGCTACCTGGCTGGAGCTCCAGAAGCCATACTATAAACATGAGATGAGGATCCATCCTAGATATTGTGAGATGGCGAGCTGCCAGGAGCTTGGGTCCCCCAAAACCTCATGCCCCGCCACATCAGCCCTACACTGCCTGCTTCTTGTTAGATGAGAGGAAAAGAAGGCCCTATCTTATTTAAACCAATTTTCAGATCAGCTGAGTACAGTTCCTGACTGATTCAAACTCATGGCATGATCTTGGCAAAGTAAGTTCTTTAGCCCCTTTGTGCCTCAATTTCTTTCCCCTTCAAACTGAGTAAGAGCACCAACCAGCATTAAAAAGCACATAATACAGTGTTTTAAAATTCTAGAAAAAATTTGGACGTAGTCAAAGGAGTAAGGGGGTGAATACATGGCTATCTGAACTTAACCACTAGTCAATCAGAACAGTTCCTTTTCTATTTAATTTTTATATGGAGTTTCCAAGTAAGATTTCATTTGGAAGAGAAGAAAAATAATTTACAGGCTAAGATAAGTTGAAAATCACTGGCATAGAAAAATGTTTAGTCCATCATATGTGAAAAGGACAGTTGGGGCATACCACTGCTCCTGAGATGATAGTTTTCCAACATTGCTGATGGATCTAGTGATGCCCATCGGATCCTTCTTGGAATCAATAGGCCACACTTGTAGACCAGCCTAGGGAAACAGTCTGGAGCCAACAAGCAGTGACAGTGCCCTGATCCCTGCAGGAATAAAACCAGTCGCTTTGCTGCCTTCATGCTGTACTCTAACCCCCTGAAGAATAACTAACGAGCCTGAGAGTCACGCAGCAGCTGCTCTCTGGGGTGTTAAAAAGAGACTGAAGGGAGCTGAGGAGTCATGTCCATTAGGAAGGTGTCTTGTCAGTAAGTGGCTCCTGTCACTGCCCATAGCCCTGGCCTCTCTGATCCATCAGACTCAGTGTACTTACTCACCCAAGGGTTCAGTAGTCTTCCACATGGGAAAAAGATACCATCTGAGATAAAGGAAGGAAGGAAGGAAGGAAGGAAGGAAGGAAGGAAGGAAGGAAGGAAGGAAGGAAGGAAGGAAGGAAGGAAGGAAGGAAGGAAGGAAGGAAGGAAGGAAGGAAGGAAGGAAGGAAGGAAGGAAGGAAGGAAAGAAAGAAAGAAAGAAAGAAAGAAAGAAAGAAAGAAAGAAAGAAAGAAAGAAAAGAAAGAAAGAAAGAAAGGAAGGAAGGGCAGAGAGAGAAAGAAAGAAAGAGAGAGAGAGAGAAAGAAAGAAAGGAAAGAAAGAAAGAAAAAGAAAGAAAGAAAGGAAGGAAGGAAGGAAGGAAGGGAGAAAGAGAGAGAGGAAAGAAAGAAAGAAAGGAAGGAAGAAAGAAAGAAAGAAGGAAGGAAGGAAGGAAGGAAAAGAAAGAAAGAAAGAAAGAAAGAAAGAAAGAAAGAAAGAAAGAAAGAAAGAAAGAAAGAAAGAAAGAAAGAAAGAAAGAAAGAAAGAAAGGAAGGAAGGAAGGAAGGAAGGAAGGAAGAAAGAAAGAAAGAAAGAAAGGGAAAAAGAAAGAAAGAAAGAAAGATAGAGGGGAAGGGAAGGGAACCAAGGGAGAGAGGGAGGAAGGAAGGGAGAGAGAATGAGAGAGAGAGGAAGGAGAAAGAAAAGTCCTGAGCCGTTCACACAACTTTGACTCCTAATCAAGCTGTCTCTCAGCAGAACATCTCACCTGAGCCCTGGAGAAAGAGCCAAACCACAAAGTTCTTGAGACCTTGGAAATAAGCCTTCGTCTGACTGAACCCCACACCCATCCACAGAAGGAGCTTCAGAACCCAAGAAAATGATACAAGCAGGGCCCTCTGATTATAAAAGTCTCCCCTGTACACTCTGCAACCTCAAATCAGAAATAGCTGAGGGCTGGCTCTCACACAGTCAGAGTCCCAGGAGCAATCCCAGACCCTGACTCCAAATTCTCTTTCCCAACCGACTCGATTTCAACTTTGACTTGCCAATCAAGCTGCAGCTTACTCCGTTCAAGTCCCCAGCTCTGTTTCTCTGAACATGACTGCGCCTGTCTTCCTCTCACTTTGTGGGGTCACATCACATCCCTGAGCCGCAGATCCCTCATGAGCCCTTGTCTTTAACCCTTGCTCACTCTGCACCCGATCTCCAACCCACACGTGCCCACTTCAACCACACTCAGCTGCCAAGATCCAGACTCTTCTGGGGATAGTCGGGCTCTGTCTGCTTTCCTTTCTCATATTCTCAAACATCGCATGAACACAACTCATTCAAACAGATCATTAAAATAGAATATATTTGATTTGCATTGCATCTTACTGCTTTCTTTTTCCACTCTACTCTCCCACCCCAGTTAGACTTTTGCAAATACATCCTTCTGAGTGGGTTTTTGAATGGTGATGGGAGAAATAAAAGAGGAAAGATGACATTAAAAATTAAGAGAGAGAATTAAGAGAGAGTAATTGTGAAGAGACGATGGAAGGTCTCTGGCTTCTATCAGATTCAGTGAGGCAGAGAGGAGGGCTAGATACTGCCCCTTGGTCCTCAGCTTCTATTTCCACCTTTTTCTATGCTCCCCCCTGGATCACAGGGGCTGGAAAGGCATAAAACCTTATTTTCCCAATTCCCTTTCTGCTAGGGTTCTAGATGAGATTTAGCTTCTGCTGATAAAATGCATTCACGTGCAGAAAAGAAGTAGGGTCATTCTCTCTGGGCAGTGGTGACTGGTGAGCATGCTCCCACAAACACAAGCTTTTGCAGTGGCCACCCTCCATGGTACACTGTCTGATGACCAACCTAATGGGTACTGGGCAGCTGTCATCATGCTGGCAGCATTTTCCTGACCTCTGGGTGATAGTAGAGAGTAGATAGAAGAGAGAAGGAAGGCACTGCATTCAGTGAGGTGGACTGAGTTGCACGCCCTTGGCTGGAAGAGCTCCAGCTTCTTACCCCCACATTTTCTCCCCCCAAAAATAGGGTCACATGATTGAGACACTATTCCTTATAAATGAACTTTAAAATGAGATTGTATTAGAATGACTGCTGTTCACAAATCAATCAATGTAACCCATCATATTAATAAACTCAAGAGGAAAAGTCACCTGTTTGTATCAACTGATACAGAAAAAGCATTTGATCAAAATTCAATGCCCATTCATGATAAAAACTCCCAGAAAAGTAAGATAGCAGTAAACTTTCTCAATTTGATAAAGAACATTTACAAAAAACTTACAGCTAACATTATATTTAATTGTAAAGGACTGAATGCTTTCCTCCTAAGATCAGGTCCAAGGTAAGGATGTCTGCAAAGATGTCTGCCCCCTCCACTACTATTCAGCCATGATCTAGCCAACTCAATAAGGCAAGAAAAAGAAATAAAAGGCATACAGATACAAAAGGAAGAACTAAAACTGCCCGTATTTGCAGATGCCATTATGGTCTGCAGAGAAATCCCAAGGAATCTTAAAAAAAATTCCTTGAACTAATAAGTGCATTCAGCAAGTTCACTGATAACAAGATCAACATAAAAAATCAATTGTAACAATGGAAAAATTAATTGTATTTCTATATCCTAACAGTGAATACATGGGAACAAATTAAAAACACAAAACCATTTATTATCACTCAAAAAATACAGCAACGGAGTGACTGCTGTTCACAGGTCTCTCGGCTACTAGAGAGCTCTCCACCCTGACTCTAGTAAAGAGGTCAGGAAACCTTGAGTAAGGTTGGAGGTATTAATTTCGGGCAGTTAATTACATTCTTTCAGCATCCATCTCCCTGAAGTTTTCACTGGGCAAATCCTTCAGGAGGACATCCCCATTAGCTATTCATTTTTCTTCCTCACTGACTGGAGAATGAAGTGACTGTTGGCTGTGTCACACAACTCGTTGAAATTCACCCCTGGGTGAAGTGATCCTCAAATAATTACCAAATGTAGTTCAGGTAACTGAATTAGTGAATTACCTTGGTTCCTTTGAGATGAAAGACTCTTTAGGAATGTGAAATACTTCGGCTCTTTGTTATTTATAACCTGAACAATGAAAGAACCCAAAGTAGTATTCAATATGCTCCAGGAATGGGATGACTAAAATTAAAGAATGCAATTGGTTTTCATTTTCCATATTTTTCATTTTCTCTCCTTTTCATTTCAATAGTCAGGACTGAATATGACAAGACATCAAATCCCCTCTGATGTTAATAAGGCATCAACTATGGAGCTCTGGGAAGAGAAAAATTCAGCCGAAGTGTGACAAGTACGTGGTTCTCCTCCTTTCTGTGATTTATTACCATTTCCTCTCACCCACCCTATTACACTACTTTACAGGTGAAAACCTCCTCCCTTGCTTTGTTTTCTTCTGCCTTAGTCTAATTTGCCAAATTTAAGAGTCTCAACTACTCTTCCACCCTTCAGACAAACAACTGCTCCCATCAGTGGTCTCCCATCAGAGAAATGCAGGATGCCCTCGGCTTAGTGCTCTGCCCTGGGTGCGAAGAAGACAGAAGCCTAGAGGCGAATCCCAGGCAGACAGCTTGACCTGGGGTGGGAGGAGTGGGAAGTGGTGGAGATGGGGCTGAGGTTGGCAAATCAAGGCCCAGTCTACCTGAGGTTGGTAGAGGGCTGAAGATGGTGGCGGAGATGCTAGGCTCTACTCATGCTGGATATGGGTGTACTGCATTTATTGAATCCAATTTACAGTTACTCATTTTTAGTTTTCATTTTTTAAAGCATTTAGGGTTTTCTATTTCTCTCTCTTTTCAAATATCTTTTTAAGTGTAATTTATTTATTTTGGAACGGGAATAGGTAATACATTCACATAGTTCACAATTCAAAAAGCATTCAGTAATATACAGTTAAGACTCCCTCCCACCTACATGCTCCAGCCACCCAGTTCTCCCTTCAGAGGCACCAGCATCATCAACTTCCTACTTTTCCTTGCAGAAATATACAAGCAAATTTGTATAAGGCATCCCCTCACCATCTTTTATTTACACACATGATGACACACTACTCTGTTCTGTACTGTGCTTTTCTCACATAATATATCTTAGAGATCATTCCACACCAGTATACAAAGACCTCCTCAATCTTTTTTATGATAAATAATAATCCATTATGTTAACGTATCTTCATTTGTCTAACCACTCTCCCATTAATGATCATTTCCATTATTTCCAATTTTTTTATACTACAAACAGTGCTGTAATGATTAACCTGTCAATAAGTGATTTCCACATATAGGAGTATGTCTGTAATTTAATAGAATTGCTACTAATAGAATTATTATAAATAATTCCTGTAAATAGTGTTGCTAAATCAAAGATTATGTATTTGTAATTTTGATAGATATAGCCAAATTGCAAATACCTGTCACCTGACGCAACATCCTTTGCCCATTTTTCTATTGCATTATTGGTTTTTTTCTTATTGATTGTGTAGCAATGACTTAAAATATGTTTCCTAATTTGTCCGTTGACTTTTGACTCAGCTATGATTGTTTTTGCATGGATACATTTTTAAAAACACGGTTGAGTTTTTCAATCTTTTATTTTATGACTGCTATAATTTGTGTCATATATTTAAAGGTTTTCTGCAGTCATAAATTACAACAAGAAAATCTTTTATGGTTTTTTCCTATTTTTATGGTTTCATATTTTTCTATTTAAAATCTGTAACCCATCTGGAATTTATTTGGTAAGATTTGAGGTACGGCTCCAATTTTAATTATGTATTTATTGTTACAGCTAACTACCCTGTTGTCCAAACATCATTGATAAAAATCCAGTGTTCCCAGTGATTTGAAATGAGACCTTTATCATATGCTAAATCCCTATATGTTTTTGGGTCTACTTCTTGATTTTCTATTCTGTTTTATCTCTCTATTCATGTGCCAGTGGCACCCTAGTTTGATTTTTAAAAACGTAACTAAAAGGAATTGTACTTCAATTTTTTAAACTTTATGTATCTCCTTAAAGTAACTCTTCCTTTGGGTTAGTGATCCATGGAAACAAGGTTTCCTGTCTGTGTCTTACAATATTGTTTACTTTCCCTCAGATAGCTCAGGACTAGATTTTTCTTAATCTTCCAGGAAATGAAATTTAGCCTCTACCATCTGAGTGGCATAGTCAAATGCATGGCATAACCTTGGGCTTATGAGATGACCATAGGAATAGCATATTTTACCTTTCCAAATCCTGGTGCATAACAGGGTCACAAGGAACAGGCTCTTTTATTCCTGTGGTCATCGCTTTAAAATAAAGTTGTATACTTAATGAATATTTACTATACGGCAAGTTGCTTCGGTGAGGATGCTTTTGGCTTCAAGTCATAGAAACAGATTCAAACAGCCTTTCACAATAAGGAAATGCATGAACTGCGGTAACTAGTTCTCAAGGAGTAGGGGGTTGGACAGGCAGTGTCAGTAGCCTGGCCATGTCATTACAGATCCAGCCTCTTACCATTTTGTGTTCCTCCATCCTCAGTCGTTGGGTCCATTCTCAGGCTGATGGCAAGATGGCTTTGGCATTTCCAGGTATCCCCTCCAGACATGAAAACACCCTGAGAAAGAGACAGCAGCTCGTTTTGTTCTCTTTCTTAGGAGCAAGGGAACATTTCCCTGAAGTCTCCCATGTGTGATTGGCCAGAATTGGGTGACATTCCCATTCCCAAATCAATCACTGACAACAGGAATGTGATTAGCTTAAGGCCAATCAGACCCACCCCTGGGCTGGGCAAGGATGAGTTCCCTCCAAGGCACATGGCTGCTTGAAGAGGGTGAACATCTGCACAAAACCTGGATTCTCATAGTAATGGAAGTGGGTAATGGATGCTGATAATGAGTCTGCCCCATCCCCCTCTCTCTTTCTCTCTCCTGACTGGTTTCCTTTGCAAGACATCCAACAATGTCCCCCTTCACACACACTTAGTGTTTGGTCATGTATTAACTGCAAACTGAAAAATTCAATAAACACTCATTGAACTCATACTATATGCCCAAAATGTGTGAGGAGCTGAGGACTAGAAGAAGGAAAGACAGGGATCCTGATCTCAATGATTTAATGGGAGGCACAGAAAAATTAAGGAATTCCTTAATTCCTTAGTACAGTGATAGGTGCTATGTATTGATACATAACTTAAGGGTGCTATGGGAGTTCTAAAGAGTGAGTAACTTCACAGGGAACTTCATGGTAAAACAAATGGAATATTCCAGCTGAGCTTTGAAAGATAAGTAGGTTATCAAGGAAGAACATTCAGGCAGGGAAATTAGCTAGTACCAAGGACCAAGAAGGCATTGGCCTGGCATGCTCAGGTTACTATATGTGTTCTTTATGTCAAGCTATTAAGTGAACATGGCAGTGAGGCACTGTTTTACCCAAAGAATGAAGGTGCCTGGGGGAGTTTTGAGGCCTGGTTAGCAACTTTGGTTTTTACTGTTTAAGAGACATCATCAGTGGATACCATCCCTAAGAAGTTCTGAGAGAGGTTAAAGCTAATTGCAGCATTCAAACACAAACAGCAGATTATTAATCAACTTTCTGAGGTGACAGACCACCTCTCAGAGACCCCTAAATCTTTCTTTCACTTCACAATCAAGCTTCTTGCAAACGATATCCATACTAGCAATCTTCTCACCTCCATTCATTCCTTAACCTCAACCCACTGAGGTTAGCAATATGATGGTTGTTCCTGCTAAGGTCACCAGAGGCCTCAATAAATTGTAAGACACAAAATAGAATAAAACCAACAACAACAACAATAAACTCTCTTACATCCTACCTTCCAATCACATGAACTATTTATAATTCACAAATTACATTGGTTAATACATTTAGAGACTCCGGGCACTGAAAGTATGAATTCTTTCTCCCACTGCAGTATAAAATTAAAATTAAAAGCAATCCTAAATCATAATTTTTTCCATAAGGGCTTCATTTTTTTAATAAATCATATTCTTTCAAAAAAAATCTTACTCTGGACCCCTGCTTTGTTGTTTATTTAAGCACATGCCCACCAGTTGAGTAATCCAGCAATAAAGATATTCATACCTTGTTTGTAGTAGGTTAAATGACGTCCCCCCCAAAAGATATATTCACCCAGAACCTCAGAATGTGACCTTATTTGGAATAAGGGACTCTGCAGATGTAATTAAGGTGAAGATCTCTAGACAGATAATCCTGGATTAGGGTGGGCCTTAAATCCAATGATTTGGATTTAAGAGAGAGAAACAGAGAATCACAGAGACATGTGGGGAGAACACCACATGAAGATGAAGACAGAGATTGGAGCAATGCATCTACAAGCCAAGGAATGTCGAGAATTACTGAAACACCCAAAGCTAGGAGAGGAACATGGAACAGATTCTCCCTCAGAGCCTCCAGAAGGAACCAACCATGCTGACACCTTGATCTGAGACTTCTGGCCTCCAGAACTCTGAGAGAATAAATTTATGTTGCTTTAAGTCACTCAGTTGTAGTAATTTGTTATGGCGGTCCTAGGCAACTAATACATTACTCCATAACAATTTGAATTAAAATCAGGGAACTTTTGATTATAAGAAACTCAGGAAGAGAGGAATTTATTTTAAAGAACTGCAATCTCACAGGACACAGAGATGAGAAATTAAGCCTCTTGCTTTTGGAGCTGGGAACCAGGGCAGAGAAGGAAAGTGACTGTCCATCGCTCAAAGTCATCTAATAAACTCTCTCATATTGCTCCCTCTGTGAGTCATTCCATGCTGTCCCCTGGCTGTCTTCCTTTGCATCATCGCTCTCTGGGTGTGTGTGGCTCTTCGAGGTGACTTCAGCCCCAGTCTCTGTAAATTTAAAGTTTGTTCCCCACATCTAACTGACTTTGTCTCTCAGCAGCCCAATTACAAATTGTCATGTGAGAAACTGGGTTGGCTCAACTTAGAGTTACCTAAGGGCTAGCCCCCCGACGAGCCATCCGGTGCCCATCTCTGGCCCAGTTATAGCACATGAGAGGTGGAGCCCTGTGGCATGAGTGCTGTGCCTTCCAGCCTTTGGGCCAGAACTCCCACTGCAGAGGTCACAGTGGTGTAGGCAAAACTTGGCCCCTCTGGTGCAGTCTGGTCATTTTTCTCCCTCCCTCCCTAGACTATGAACCCCTAGAGGGCAAGAATATAGGTCGCAGTGCCTGGGACATGGTAGATATTCAAGATGAGTCGGTTAAATACAAAGGAATTAGTTGAGCTTTGTAGAACTGCAAGAAAAAGGTAAATGTTTATACCGCTTTCTCTGTTTCTTCTTGACAAAGTGGGCATTTTAAAGCTGACTTCCCTTCCTTACCTCATTCTCAGAAATAGCAAAGAGACTATCTCTGGATATTTGATAAAATGGCACTCACAAAGCCACACAACCTCACTGCGGTCCCTGATCAGTGGATCTAAGGTAAACAGTTCCCTTACCTCTTTCTCTCTCTCCATTGGTGTCCAAACTCCCTAATCTTTTGGCTGGTGCTATGATCCTTCTTGACAGAGAGCTCAGGGAAAGAGGTTGTTTGAGCCATTCTTTGCCTCTTTTTCCTTTTCTTTTCTTCCCTTTTTAAAAAAATGGATTTTTCCCCACAGAGATCTTTTTTCCCAAATTTTTTAAAATTTAAGTATAGTGATTTACAATGTTGTATTCATTTGAAGTGTACAGCAAAGTGAGTCAGCTATATATATATATATAGAGAGAGAGAGAGAGAGAGAGGGAGAGAGAGAGAGAGGGAGAGAGAGAAGATCTTATTTTGACAACACAATCTTGTGTAACATTCTTTCAGGAGACTGCCTAGTTTCTAGAAACTTTTCCTTTGCTTTAGCTACAGCTAGTTTGTTGAGACCCTTTCCTAATAGCCTCTCCCTTGGGTCTAAACTTCCCCAAGTACACAGTGCTGGGCCAGGGCCTGGTGGAGATCAGAAATAAAAAAGGACCAGAAGAAGACATAACCTCAGTCACTGCAGATCTCACAAAGTGTGGGGCACCCAGCTGGGCCAATCCAGAGAGGGCGCAGGAATCCTCAGGGCGTCATCTGCATGAGATTTGCAAACCAAAAGGATCATCCTCCTGGAACCCAAACGTCTCAGTCAGGTGGGGAAAAGCTGATCATTATTGTGCTAATCAGATGGACAGGTTTAGCTGAGGCAGGGAAGGAGAGAGAGGGGATAATTCTTGAAACCATTCTCTTTCTTCCAAGTCCAGTAGCCCTCCTGGCTCAACTGAAGGCCCCCCAAATTGTCATTAAAGCTGCCCCAAAGGAGAAATATTGGAAAGGGAGCATGTGTAGGGACCTTTTAAAACCCTGCAAGGCACTGACATCATGATTCCTTCTGTGATGAATCAGAAGTACAGAAAACTAAGTAAAATAATTTGTTCCCAAACTGGAGCCATTTCTAAATTTAAATGTCAATCATCTCTTCTCTTCCATGTATGTACCAGCAAGAGGCAGCCATGGGTGCTGTCAAAAGACTGTGTAGAGATTGGTTCAACATGGCAGAGTAGAAGGACATGTGCTCACTCCCTCTTGCGAGAGCACCAGAATCACAACTAACCATAACCACTGGGTGGGTGACTCACAAACTGGAAAACAATTATACCACAAAAGTCCACCCACTGGAATGAAGGTTCTGAGCCCCACGACAGGTTTCCCAACCTGGGGGTCCGGCAACAGGAGGAGGAATTCCCAGAGAATCAGACTTTGAAGGCTAGCAGGATTTTGACTGCAGGACTTCAACAGGTCTAGGGGAAACAGAGACTCCACTCTTGGAGGGCACACACAAAGTAGTGTGTGCATCAGGACCCAGGGGGAAGGAGCAGTGACCCCAGGGGAGACTGAACCAGACCTACCAGCTAGTGTTGGAGGGTCTCCTGCAGAGGTGGGGGGTGGCTGTGGCTCACTCGCGGGACAAGTACACTGGCAGCAGAAGTTCTGGGAAGTACTCCTTGGTGTGAGTCCTCCCAGAGCCCATTAGCCCTACCAAAGGGCTTGTAGGCTCCAGTGCTGGATTGCCTCAGGCCAAACAACCAAAAGGGATGAACTCAGCCCCATCCATCAGCAGACAAGCGGATTAAAGTTTTACTGAGCTCTGCCCACCAGAGCAACACCCAGCTCTACCCACCACCAGTCCCTCCCATCAGGAAACTTGCACAAGCCTCGAAGACAGCCTCTTGCCTCATCCACCAGAGGGCACATAGCAGAAGCAAGAAGAACTACAATCCTGTAGCCTGTGGAATGAAAACCACATTCGCAGAAAGATAGACAATATGAAAAGGCAGAGGACTATGTACCAGATAAGGAACAAGATAAAACCCCAGAAAAAAAACTGAACGAAGTGGAGATATGCAACCTACCAGAAAAGGAATTCAGAATAATGATAGTGAAGATGATCCAGGACCTCGGAATAAGAATGGAGGCAAAGATCGAGAAGATGCAAGAAATGTTTAACGAAGACCTAGAAGAAATAAAGAACAAACAGAGATGAACAATACAATAACTGAAATGAAAACTACACTAGAAGGAATCAATAGCAGAATAACTGAGGCAGAAGAACGGATAAGTGACCTGGAAGACAGAATGGTGGAATTCACTGTTGCAGAACAGAAAAAACAATGAAAAGAAATGAAGACAGCCTAAGAGACCTCTGGGACAACATTAAACGCGCCAAAATTCACATTATAGGGGTTCCAGAAGGAGAAGAGAGAGAGAAAGGACCCGAGAAAATATTTGAAGAGATTACAGTCAAAAACTTCCCTAACATGGGAAAGGAAATAGCCACCCAAGTCCAGAAGCACAGAGTCCCAGGCAGGATAAACCCATGGAGAAACAGGCTGAGACACATAGTAATCAAACTGACAAGAATTAAAGACAAAGAAAAATTATTAAAAGCAACAAGGGAAAAACAACAAATAATATACAAGGGAACTCCCATAAGGTTAACAGCTGATTTCTCAGCAGAAACTCTACAGGCCAGAAGGGAGTGGCATGACATATTTAAAGTGATGAAAGGGAAGAACCTACAATCAAGATTACTCTACCCAGCAAGGATCTCATTCAGATTCTATAGAGAAATCAAAAGCTTTACAGACAAGCAAAAGCTAAGAGAATTCAGCACCACCAAGCCAGTTCTACAACAAATGTTAAAAGAACTTCTCTAAGTGGGAAACACAAGAGAAGAAAAGGACCTACAAAAACAAACCCAAAACAATTAAGAAAATCATAATAGGAACATACATATCATTAATCACCTTAAACATGAATGGATTAAATGCTCCAACCAAAAGACACAGGCTCACTGAATGGATACAAAAACAAGACCTGTATATATGCTGTCTACAAGAGACCCACTTCAGACCTAGGGACACATACAGACTGAAAGTGAGGGGATGGAAAAAAATATTCCATGCAAATGGAAATCAAAAGAAAGCTGGAGTAGCAATACTCATATCAGATAAACTCGAGTTTAAAATAAAGAATGTTACAAGAGACAAGGAATGACAATGCATAATGATCAAGGGATCAATCCAAGAAGAAGATATAGCAATTTTAAATATATATGCACCCAACACAGGAGCACTTCAATACATAAGGCAAATGCTAACAGCTATAAAAGAGGAAATCGACGGTAACACAATAATAGTGGGGGACTTTAACACCTCACTTACACCAATGGACAGATCATCCAGACAGAAAATTAATAAGGAAACACAAGCTTTAAATGACACAAAAAACCAGATAGATTTAATTGATACTTACAGGACATTCCACCCAAAAACACCAGATTACACTGTCTTCTCAAGTGCACATGGAACATTCTCCAGGACAGATCACATCTTGGGTCACAAATCAAGCCTCAGTAAATTTCAGAAAACTGAAATCATATCAAGCATCTTTTCTGACCACAACACTATGAGATTAGAAATCAATTACAGGGAAAAAAACGTAAAAAACACAAACACAATGAGGCTAAACAATACGTTACTAAATAACCAAGAGATCACTGAAGAAATCAAAGAGGAAATCAACAAATACCTAGAGACAAATGACAAAATGAAAACACAATGATCCAAAACCTATGGGATGCAGCAAAAGCAGTTCTAAGAGGGAAGTTTATAGCAATACAATCCTACCTCAAGAAACAAGAAAAATCTCAAATAAACAATCTAACCTCACACCTAATGGAACTAGAGAAAGAAGAACAAACAAAACCTAAAGTTAGCAGAAGGAAAGAAATCATAAAGATCAGAGCAGAAATAAATGAAATAGAAACAAAGAAAACAATAGCAAAGATCAATAAACTAAAAGCTGGTTCTTTGAGAAGATAAACAAAATTGATAAACCTTTAGCCAGACTCATCAAGAAAAAAAGGCAGAGGACTCAAACCAATAAAATTAGAAATGAAGAAGGAGAAGTTACAATGGACACCGCAGAAATACAAACCATCCTAAGAGACTACTACAAGCAATTCTATGCCAATAAAATGGACAACCTGGAAGAAATGGACAAATTCTTAGAAAGGTATAACCTTCCAAGACTGAACCAGGAAGAAATAGAGAATATGAACAGACCAATCACAAGTAATGAAATTGAAACTGTGATTAAAAATCTTCCAACAAACAAAAGTCCAGGACCAGATGGCTTCACAGGAGAATTCTATCAAACATTTAAAGAAGAGCTAACACCCATTCTTCTCAAACTCGTCCAAAAAATTGCAGAGGAAGGAACAGTCCCATACTCATTCTACAAGGCCACCATCACCCAGATACCATAATCAGAAAAAGATACTACAAAAAAAGAAAATTACAGAGCAATATCACTGAAGAATATAGATGCAAAAATCCTCAACAAAATACTAGCAAACAGAAATCAAGAACACATTAAAAGGTTCATACACCATGATCAAGTGGGATTTATCCCAGGGATGCAAGGAGTCTTCAATATATGCAAATCAATCAATGTGATACACCATATTAACAAATTGAAGAATAAAAACCATATGACCATCTCAATAGATGCAGAAAAAGCTTTTTTTTTTCACACCCAAATTTATTTTTATTTTTGCATACATAGGAAACATGACCCTACCAAAAGAACAAAAAAGAGAAATGAGCCAAGTGTTACAAGAGGAAAAGCATGCACCAATCTGCTCCCAGGTCACTCCTAGCCACACACTCTACGGAACTCTATGGAACTTCACACACCAGGAGCTGGACTGGTTCCAAGCAGTGGGCACTGTCCACTGACAGCACGGGGGGAAACAGAGTGGGAAGGAAATGTCACTGTGAGTGGAATTTCCACACACAGTGTCAGTGCCCACAGTAGTGGATTCTCACCCAGGTTCAAGGGAAAACAAAATTTATCTCACACAAACGTGAATATAAAATTGTTGAGTGCTACCTAAATCATCCAGTCTCAAGATCATTTGCTATCAAAAAGATAAACAAAATTTTGTCATGGACATTTGGGTGCCTACTCAGCTGCACCCAGCCCAACTCCAGGGGCAGCTCTCGGGCGCTTCCTCATCAGAACAGTAAAGGGAGAAGCTGGACCTGAAAATGCAAAACGAATGACCTGGAGGAAGAGGAACTTTTGGACCCATGTAGTTGTCCTGGGTTGTCAACAGCAAATGTTGTGCTTTGTTATCTCATTCGAATCAAGGACTTGAGTGCAGGAGGTACTGAAGTTGGGGACAGGAGTTCAGAGGTCACACTTGGTGGTCAAAGACACCGGCAGCAGCATCCGTGTTCACAGTCTGTTTCCATGGTGTTCATCTGGCTCCAAGAGCATCCCGTGGAATCCCCGGGGAGGCTCCCAGACTTTCCATCCTTAGAAAAGGTAAGTCACTGTGGCCACATCCTGATTCCTCACTCCTACTCCATAGATGTGTCCCAGTAGAGCAGGGACAGGGTGACTAGGGCTAGGGAATGAAAACCCTCAGTACCCACTCCAGTGAGATGCCCTGATGCTCAAGTTCAGTGAGTGACAACTTCTCAAGAGGCTCTGTTTAGTTCCTTTCAAAAATAAGCACCCTACCCCCACCCCCCACCACTATACATACAGGGACCTACATGTCTTGGCTATGCGGCTTTGCCCTTCCTATACATGACCTGTCAGGTCTCAATCTGGGTTTAAATACACGATCGCGGGCATTACTCACTATGCAGAGGAGCAGGACTCTGGCCCCCTAACAACCCCAGGACTACCTGTGATCCCAGGGCCAGAGAGGTTTCTGAGCCAGGGTTTGCATTTCCAACCAGATCTTCTTTATTCTAATTTTGATTAACTCCTCAGTGAAATCTATTCGGTCCTTTTTGAAGAGATCTCTCTGCAGTCCTGGGGTTTTGCGTTCCCGTCTTTTTCTTAGCAAGCTCCTCCTCTTCAGAGCCCGGCGTACACCTGCTGAGATCAATCAGCCAGGGCCCAGGCCTGCCCAACCGAGGCTTAAGCCACTGACTGCACCCTGCTGGGACACCTCGCTCCAGGGGCCGATATGGCTTCCCAGCCGCATGTGCCTCTCTGCTTTGAAAGTGTCCATCACAACCCACCATCAGAGCTACCTCAGGGGAGGGTGCACAGGTGCCTGGCCGTGATCACAGGCCAGAGAGCTGCTGACGTCCAGGAAGGACTCGGAGTCTGACCTCAGGACAGGACTCCATACCACCTTCCACAGGACACACTAAAAAGGGCTCGAACATTTTTTTCCCCCAAGTCAGACCAAGAGCTCATCAAATGCAATGTCCGGTTTGAGGCAGGGGGCAATTTCCCATGAATTTAAATAACTTTCCTTAGTGATTTTCAGATAACTCTAGACATCAATTTGGCCTCATTCCGGATCCCCATCTCCTTGAGGTGCAAGCCGTACCCAGGGCTCTCCCAGCCCTGGCTGTGCAGAGGGCAGCTCTGGTCTTCAGGAAGGGGATGGAGAAGAGAGGGCTCAGAGGCTGCACCACCAACGCCTGTTTCTCTGACAGCTTTTTGAAGAGGAAGACTGTCGGGCATGGGGCTCACACAGCCGGCCCTGTGGGGCCTCGTTTCAGACGGGCCGCCTGCCGTGCGTGGGCCTTCTGGGCGGCCCGGGCCCCTCCTCGCATTCATGCGTACTCACCTGCACGTGCCCTGCCTCACCTTCCGCCGGGGTCTCTCCCCTGAGGGTCTGGGCACACTACCCTAGGCGGTCAACCCTCGGGACTCTCCACTTGGCCAGAGCACAGATTACATTAGAAACAGAAGCAACAGAGGAGACACGGGGTGAATTCAAATACTCATCCAACAAGGAAAACTTGAAAGGAAGCTGTGCTTGCTTTGACGATATCAAAAAGGAATTTGCCCTTAGTGGCTCATAAGACCATTCCTGGAAGTGAACAGTGATGGGGACAGGGAGGGTGAGTGACAGCCTCTCCCGGCCTCCCCGGCCAGTTGCACAGGCAGGTGCCAGGCAGCTCCCGGCTACTTGGCCTTCACCACCTGTTCATATGGGGGCAGTGGCGTGCTGCAGTAGGAAGGGGGTGGTGGGTAGGCTGTGCTTCCCTGGGGTGAGTTGGGTTGGACCTGGAAAGCCATCGCCACAGGGTTCCCAGCAGGATTCATCCCTGGTCCTCCAGGGTCGGTGTAAAACGGCAGCCCCAGCTGCTGGGCTCCTGGAGTGGGGTTCGGGGGCTGCCTGGTGTAAGACACGTTGAATGCCGGCTCCTCGATCAGCGGCAGGGGGTACATGCACCTCCGGATGAGGAAGCCGGCACCACAGCAGAAGAGCATGCCCATCATCAGGAGGAACCAAAAGTAGCACAGCCTCTGTATGGAGAGGGCCTGCACACAGCACCTGGAGCCTCAGCAGTCCTCGCAAGGGCGGCATCTGTTTGCTACACATCCTGTGGGCAGAATTACAGTGGTTTCCTTCTGGGGAGGCCCTGTAACCGGATGACCAAAGACATATAATATGTTGGATAGAGTCCTTCAAAATACCAACAATGCTTTTGGGCCTCTGTGCAGTCCACGGGCAGCCCCAGCAGCCGCACAGCCACACTCCCGGCCAGGCAGCCCATGGCTGCGTATCCTCCTGGTCGCAGGCGCGGGTCAGCAGCACGACCCCCGTGAGGGGGCCAGCCAGCTGGCAGGCGGGATCCCAGCCGGGGTCACAGGGGCTTGGGCAGGCGGGCAGGGAGCCGGGCTGAGTCACGCAGCCCTCGCCACATTTGTCCCCAGCTCGCGTGTCAGAAAAAGCTTTTGACAAAATTCAACACCCATTTATGATAAAAACTCTCCAGAAAGTGTGCATAGAGGGAACCTACCTCAAAATAATGAAGGCCATATACAGCAAACCCATAGCAAACATCATTCTCAATGGTGAAAAACTGAAAGCATTTCCACTAAGATCAGGAACAAGACAAGGATGTCTACTCTTGACACTATTATTCAACATAGTTTTGGAAGTCCTAGCCACGGCAATCAGAGAAGAAAAAGAAATAAAAGATATCCAAATTGGAAAAGAAGAAGTAAAGCTGTCACTGTTTGCAGATGACATGATACTATAAACAGAGAATCCTAAAGATGCCACCAGAAAACTACTAGAGCTAATTGATGAATTTGGTAAAGTTGCAGGATACAAAATTAATGCACAGAAACCTCTTGCATTCCTATACACTAACAATGAAAGATCAGAAAGAGAAATTAAGGAAACAATCCCATTCACCATTGCAACAAAAAATAAAATACCCAGGAATAAACCTACCTAAGGAGGTAAAAGACCTATACTCAGAAAACTATAAGACACTGATGAAAGAAATCAAAGATGACCCAAACAGATGGAGAGATATACCATGTTCTTGGATTGGAAGAATCAGTATTGTGAAAATGACTATACTACCCAAAGCAATCTACAGATTCAATGCAATCCCTATCAAATTACCAGTGGCATTTTTTACAGAACTAGAGCAAAAAATCTTAAAATTTGTATGGAGACACAAAAGACCCCAAAGAGACAAAGCAATCTTGAGGGGAAAAAATGGAGCTGGAGGAATCAGACTCCCTGACTTCAGACGATACTACAAAGCTTCAGTAATCAAGATAATATGGTACTGGCACAAAAACAGAAATATAGATCAATGGAACAGGATAGAAAGCCCAGAGATAAACCCACGCACCTATGGTCAACTAATCTATGACAAAGGAGGCAAGGATATACAATGGAGAAAAGACAGTCTCTTCAATAAGTGGTGCTGGGAAAAATGGACAGCTACATGTAAAAGAATGAAATTAGAACACTCCCTAACACCATACACAAAAATAAACTCAAAATGGATTAGAGACCTAAATGTAAGACTGGACACTATAAAACTCTTAGAGGAAAATATAGGAAGAACACTCTTTGACATAAATCACAGCAAGATCTGTTTTGACCCACCTCCTAGAGTAACGGAAATAAAAACAAAAATAAACAAATGGGACTCAATGAAACTTAAAAGCTTTTGCACAGCAAAGGAAACTATAAACAAGACGAAAAGACAACCCTCAGAATGGAAGAAAATATTTGCAAATGAATCAACGGACAAAGGATTAATCTCCAAAATATATAAACAGCTCATGCAGCTCAACAGCAAAAACACAAACAACCCAATCAAAAAATGGGCGGAAGACCTAAATAGACTTTTCTCCAAAGAAGACATACAGATGGCCAAGAAGCACATGAAAAGATGCTCAACATCACTAATTATTAGAGAAATGCAAATCAAAACTACAATGAGGTATTACCTCACACTGGTTAGAATGGGCATCATCAGAAAATCTACAAGGGAACCCTCTTGCACTGTTGGTGGGAATGTAAATTGATACAGCCACTATGGAGGACAGTATGAAGATTGTGTAAAAAACTAAAAATGGAATTACCATATGACCCAGCAATCCCACTACTGGGCATATACCCAGAGAAAACCATAATTCAAAATGACACATGCACTCCAATGTTCATTGCAGCACTATTTACAATAGCCAGATCATGGAAGCAACCTAAATGCCCATCAACAGATAAATGGATAAAGAAGATGTGGTACATATATAGAATGGAATTGGATTTCCAGAAAGCCAAAGCTGAGGGAGGCTGGGGTCCTCGGTGTGGGAATAACTGCCAGGGTCCCCATCAGGTACCCAATAACTGCGAATGAGTGGACCTTATGAACAAATGGGGCCACTGGGCAGTTTGACCAGCATTAAGACAAAGACAAAGCAGCTCATCTGGAGTCTTGTACATCCACAGAAATGGTCTAGCCAGAGGCAGCCAACATTGAACATGGGATCTCTTCTCCCTGGAATATTACCCTTCCACCACACCCACCCCTTTCCCAATTCTCCCCTCACCCTGGTGAAAGCTCACAGGCAGTGTCCCACCCACCCTAGCTCACTTCCCATTCACTCACTCATTCAGCAAACACTAACAGGCACCCACTGTGTGTCAGTCAGTGTGCCAGGCCCTGGAGAGACAGGGAGGCCAGACACAGCCTGCTTCTCAGCCCTGCTGGGGACAGGGAGGGAGCCGTCCCTCTGTTCCTCTCATTCCGGGCACGCTCCACACCAGGCCAGCTCTTCAGAGAACCATGGCTTCTCCATTTCTTCTTCCTGAGGCCTCACCCTCTTGCAGGAGCAGCAGCTCAGAAAATCTCTGTCCTTTCACTTGCATTATAGGATTTTTTTTTAAATAGCAGCAGCAGCCTTACCTTCCAAGAAGCCTGTTAGGCCTTAGCTAATATTTACATGTATTTGCATTTCCTTTGTACACACGGCTGGGGAAAGAAAGGGTGGGGAAGGGAGTTTTGCCAGGGAATGAAAATGCACCCTGGGCCAATCCTCAAAGTGCTCTTGCAATTGCCAACTTAAAATCAAGATGCAACTTGTTTAGCTAAAATTCAGGTAATTTCTGTCACTCCTACTCTGGCTCTTCTTCCCCTGCAAACTCGCAGCTCCTTAGCTGGCCTGTGCATCGGTCCCACTCATGTGTGAGGGAGCTGTAGTTGGTCTTGGGCTTATATGCACTGGAAATTTTCTTTGCCTAATTCTGCAGGTTTGGGTCATTTTCAGAGAGCTCTGTGGGCACCCTCTGGTGGCTGACGGAAAATTTTACCTGCAAAAATTACAGTTGAACTGGGAAGGCTTTATTTGGCAGTCAGGCTCTGTGGCTGGATGGTGGACATTGTTGAGTTTATTCGCTGTACTTTGTACCACCTCTTTCATCACACGATACATGGCTGGAACCGTGGCTCTGCCCTCTCAGAAGGACTGGAGCTAAGAAAGGGCAGAGCTAAGACACAGGGCCTCCTTGTGGGCGCAGTTTTTGCAGATCAGCCTGGGTGAGGAGGATGAGGGCAGCACTTCCTCGGGCTCTCAGAGGACTAACCCCCGGAGAAGCCACTGCATTCCCGGAGCAGGCCAGGCTTGAACAGCATTCTTCCCAGCGTTCCCGCTCCTCCGCTGGTCCTAGGGGCAGCCATTCCTGAGAATCGTCCTGGTCTGTGGGGAAGGGCAGGGACGGGAGGCAGCGTGGAGGAAGAGAGGCAGGAAGGAAAACTCTCCACCTGAGGATGACGCCCCAGGCCCTCAAATCAGGGGATCTGATGAGCATAGCTGTTCTGTCAACACGATAAGTGCCCGCACCTGATTTTCCTTAGCTCGTTCTCCAAGGATTTTATTAGTCTCGGGAGAGTGCCCAGAGTCAGCCCAGGTTGCCTTCATTTTGCAAAAAGAGGTCCCAGGAGGTTAAGGACAAATGTGACGTCACCCAGCCCGTCAGCGCAGGCCAAGCCTGGAGTTTTCTCACCTGCCGGGTTAGGATGCTTTGATATTTACCTGCAGCCCCTGTGGTCTCAGTCACCTCCGCCCCGCACTCTATCAGAGCAAACCACTCTCAACCAGCAAACCGTGACGAGACCTCTGAAGAGGAAGATCTTAAGGAAGGGTACACTTTGAGGCACAGGGAAGTGCCGTGTCACAAGTGGGTTCCAGAAGCTGGCAAGAGAACCAGGTGGCTCAGATTCCAGATTCTGCCATCTTAGGCCCAAACCGTATCATTTACCTGGAAACAAAGAGGTGTTGTCTACCAGGGGCAGCCTTCTTTATTGCCACCATTTTTCATTTGCTTTCTTTCAAAACCAGGCCCCAGGGCACAAGGGAAGCCCAGCTCCCGATGAGCCATCAGTCACCCCACACTGGTGGTGGCAGCCCGGTTCTGCCCGGCTGGGTCTGAGAGCACCGCGGGACGGCGGGAAAATGTCGTTGGTGGGCAGCCCAGAAGCCAAGATGTGACTGGAGCAGAGCAAGAAAAACAAACAGAACAAAACAAAACCCAGTGTGACCACACCTGTGGGAACAGACCATTCAACTACACTCAGAACAATTAATCCGGAGGCAGGGCAGTCCAGGGAGCTCCTGTTGAATCCGAACTGAGCGTGTGGGTTTCTCCCTCTAAACCTGTGCTTCCAGAAGAATGAAAATACTATTGCGAGGTCACTACGTGCCAAACACGCAGGATGGAGTAGGTATCGTGCTCACTGCAGCTAAAGGAGAGCTGCCGCCCACTCTAAACCCTTCGTACGGATTACCTCATTAGTCCTCGTGACAACCAAATGAAGGAGGTACAGCTAATCCCCCATAAAAGAGGACACTGAGACAGAGAAATTAAATAATCTGCATCATGCATATCGCCAGTGGTGGAGTCAGGATTCAACCCTGGCCATCTGGCTTCAGAGCTGGTGCTCTTAAACCACTTCACCCTGTGGTTTCCTCCAGTATGTGCTAAGAGCTCATTGAGCCTTCATAAAAGCTGCACATAGTATGTACTAGCACCCCCATTTTACTGATGAGAAAACAGAATCATAGAGGAGCTAAATAAGGTTATACAGCTAGCAAGAGGCAGAGCCAGAATTTGAATCCAGGTAGCTAGACTGCTGAATCCCAGCTCTAATCATCACATTCTACCACCTCCCTTTAAGCCAGGGCAGCTTTCCAACGCTCCCACTCACTAGGTTTTGCAAAATTCCTGCTGGATGTTGGCAAGTGCCACTCTGGCTTTGCGGCTCACCCCAGAGCCCAGGGAGTGGCCCTCCTGCCCTCCCAGAGGCAGATGTGAAGGGGCACCTGGCCCTCTGCACACTGCTCCAGGGATTTCCCCCCAGGAGCCAGTGGGTTCACTGCCACTGCTGACTAGCAAAGTAACCTGAGTCTTGATTCTGCCCCGGTCGCCTGGGTTTGTCTATCTGGGGCTTCAGACCTGGGAAGGTGTCCCTCTCTCCTTAGCCAGATTATTCCTATTTCCTTGGAAGCACAAATGTTTATTTTATGGGACATAAAGGCAGAGCCAGTTCCTTCACTGGGTATCAGGCTCCCCAGGGCTCCCCCTGGACGGCCACTCAGGAAATCGGGAAGGCGGGCTCAACCCCAGCGCTGCTCTGAGGGGCCAGCATCCATAGCGTGTTACTACATTTTCCATTTGAATTAACGTTGATTAAATGCTGATTAAATCAAACATTTAGCTGTTGGATTAAGAAATATCTCAGGCAGATTTTTCTCCTTTCTGGCTTATTGATCACATACCTGGCTACCTTCCAAAAGAGATTCTGGCCTTTGTCTTTTAAGGTTCATGTTCTGCTAGGTTGAGTGGTTTGAGTTGTATCAAATGGGGTCGACACCATGACACCAACTTTAAATTGCCTGGTGCCTGTGCTGGCTGTCTCCCATCTGTCACTCCAGAGCTCCCTTCACGCTTCTCCAACCTGCTCTGTGTGTGTGTGCCAGGGGGCTGACCTACAAGGACACATCAATGGGTTCCTTATCCTCTGGCTTTCGTTGGGTCCATTCGATGGAGGTCACTGGCAGTAAATAAGTAGGCAGGAGGTGAGAGAAGCCAAGGGGGTTGTCCCCCTGGCTCTCTTCCTGCCAGGCTACCAGGGATTATCTGTGTCTACCACTGAGGCCACACCTCATATATTCTAGTAACCGTAACCACTGGTGGTTATAAACTACCCCCAACACTTCATAGCTTAAAACAACCACAAACATTTATTTTACTGATGAAGCTATAATTTGGACAGGGCTCGGTGGGGCAACTCATCTCTGCTCCACGTGGCATAAGCTGGGGCAGCTTGACTAGGGTTGGAGAATCCACTTCCAAGATGGCTAGCAAGTTGGGGTAGGTTATGGTCTGAGCAAGCTTAGGACTGTTAGCAGAGGCCTCAGTTCTCTAGGTGGGCCTCTACTTGGGGCTGATAGACTTCCTCCCAGCAAGGTGTCCATGTTCCAAGAGCAAATGTCCAAAGGAAAGGAAATGGAAGTTTCCAGTCTCTTAAGACCTGGGCCTGGGAACAGATCCAACATCACTTCTGCCATGTTCTATTGGTCAAAGCAGTTGCAGAGGCCCCTCTGATTCAAGGGGAAAGAACATAGACCCCACTCTTGATGAAAAGGGTATCAGAGAATTTTATCTATCTTTAATCCATCACATTTTATAAGTGCCCCTCCTATGGCTAATCCCTCCAGGTTCCAATAACTGGTCTACTCCCTTGCTCCATCAGGCGGGGGGTGGAGCAGCTCGCTCCCTGATAGTGCTTGCCCAAGGTGCTACACCACCCCTGGTTTCCCTAAACCCTGATCACACATCTGCAACAGTCTCTTTACTAAACTCCCCCTCAAAACATCCAGTTGGAGTGTGCCCAGGTATTTGCTGGGACCCTGGCAATGTTTCTCTGTCAAGTTCTTCTTTGCCCACACAGGAATATCCCATGAGCCCACCCTCCTCAGGACCTTTCCTCCCAACTCCCACCAGCCCCCATACTCCCCACACTCAAATCTCCTTTCAACTTTACCTAGTACTTTCCTTCTGGCCCTTGGAAGACCTCTGCTCAGTCATTAACTGCAGTAATTTATCAAAATAATTCGTGCTTCCATGCTTCCAGGGTGCTCAAGGCTTCATGACCACCTCTCCCAGGAAAATGGTTACACAGTTATAGAACTCTATAGTTAAATCTAAATCCAAAGAGAAATGCCTAAAGATAAAAATTTGTGACCCTCCAATTAAGCTAATACGGGTATCCTTTTGGTCAAGCTAGCCTTTCAGATCCCCTCAGACCACACAGACAACCTCCAAACCTTCCTGCTCTTAGCCTCCCCTAGACATTTACCTTGACCTTGGATCTCCAGGCAGAGATTGACGATCTATTTTCCTTTCCTTGGCTTTTCCCTGATGACTGTCATGCCTTCAATGTGGGAACTGTAACTGATAAATTCAGGACCAGGGCCAAAGGGCATATTTACTGCCCCAATGCCTCATTTCATTCAAAGACAAGTGTATTTCCAGCAATTGAGAAGGAACAAAGGTTGTATTTCTATGACACTGTAAAAGATAGCATTTTCTGGATTCTTATCTGGAACTCTGATAGTTATGGTATCTGTCACGTACTTAATCAGCAGAGACGAGAAAGGCAGCACTAAACTATCTCTGAAGCACTTTCTTATCTTCTATTACTTCCCGAACTTCTTTTCATTAATTAATTCATTGAAGAAATATTTATTTGAACATTTGCTGTATGTGGCAGGCACTGTATGAAGCACTGGGAACAATGATGAGCAAAAACGGACTAAAAGATACATGACAAAGAATTACACAGATAAATGCGATATAACACACTGTGATGCCAGTTTCCTTGTAACATGAGGGCGTATAATAGGGAGATAGTGGTAATCAGTGAGGTCAGGGATAGGTTTCTGTCACCCTTAAGTTCCACTAATGCTCCCGCCCTCTACCAAGCTCAACCCTGCCCTGGGATAATGTAGAACAGATAAAATGAAAGTGTTAGCCCTGTTGCTGGTAGCCCTGAGCTGCTGAGCGCTAGGGACCTCCACCTACAGCAGCCCTGTCAGGTCCCTAGTCAAACCCACCCACCCTTTGAGATATCAGGAGAACCACTCCCATCGGTAGCAGCTATGTGGAGTCTGTCTAGGGCTTCTTCTAAAGCACAGTGAACCTTGTTTCACAGTGACACATCCAGGTCTTCCATGATGTCTACCTGTTGCCATGTCAAGTTGTCTAAGGTCTCTCTACCAAGCAGTCCCAGCCCCACTTACCAGGATGCCTCAGAGGTAATGTTGCCAGAGATGAGAGTGGCGTATCTGGCTCAACTGTTTGTCCAGGTCTTTTTTTTTTTTAAATTGAAGTATAGTTGATTTACAATGTTGTGTTAGTTTCAGGTGTACAGCAAAGTGATTCAGTTATACATACGTACATATGTTCTTTTTCAGAGTCTTTTCCTACATAGGTTATTACAAAATACTGACTATAATTCCCTGTGCTATTCAGTAGGTCCTTGTTGGTTATCTATTTTATATATAGTAGTGTGTATCTGTTAATCCCAAACTCCTAATTTATCCCTCCTCACCCCCTTTCCCCTTTAGTAACCATAAATTTGTTTTCTATGTCTGTGCATCTATTTCTGGTTTGTAAATAAGTTCATTTGTATCATTTTTTTAGATTCCACATATAAGTGATATCATGATATTTGTCTTTGTCTGACTTACTTCACTTAGTATGATAATCTCTAAGTCCATCTATGTTGCTGTAAATGGCATTATTTCATTCTTTTTTATGGCTGAGTAATATTCCACTGTCTATAGATACCACATCTTCTTTACCCATTCATCTGTAGATGGATATTTAGGTTGCTTCCATGTCTTGGCTATTGTAAATAGTGCTGCAATGAACATTGGGGTGCAAGCATCTTTTCAAATTAGAGTTTTCTCTGGATATATGCCCAAGTTCAGGTCTTTAAAGAGCTGGGTTTTATACCTTCCCTGAGTCCACGTGCTATAGGATCCTATGGAAGTCTTTCTGCCATGAAGCTGGGTATTACTATCCTGATATTTACTTTTAGTTGCTCCTCTCCTTATAGCTAATCATGGGGGAAACTACACATTTAGGCAGTATCCAAGGTTCTCTGGGCCCCATGTTCACTCTGTCTTCTAAGGAGAGCCAGGCGCAGTGGGCAGCCCCCCGGGGATTCTGTGTCCTCCAGATGCTGCCCATGTTACTAGAGCAGACACCCCATCAAGCCCTGCCCTGCCCTGCTCCTCCCTGCCTGTGTGCACAGAACGTGTGTCTGCCTCGCAGCTGAGGCCCACGTGTTAGGATGAGTGTTCCCATCTGAGGATGCTAGTCTGGTAAGGCAACAAACAGTTGCCGAGAGAAACATGAATCAGAACTGGATATAAATGCTGGTGCTGCCACGTACCAGCTACGTGCATTTGGGCACCATCCTGAAACAGCCTCAGTTTCTTCATCGGCCAAAACAATGAGATAATCATTTCCACCTTCCAAGAATAAATAAAATAACAGCAACCCTACACAATGCTGGGAACCCAGAAGGCTATACTCAGCCATCTTCTCCAAGACTAAAGCAAATGTGCAGATCATGAAAAACACACCCCGTTTGCTGAAATAAAACACTCTACCCCGGAGAGGAGGACTGCATCCTGAACACTCTGGTGGCAGAGAAGTCAGATCCTGTGAAGAGCACCAGGGTAGGGGCTGAGTTAGGCTTTCACGTTCAGTGGAAGTTCAAGGGCTGCGGCAGGAGGAGGCCTGCCAGATCTAAGAGATTCTGTCAGTCCGAAGGGAACAAGTGTGGATATGGGCAAGGTTTCAGACAGAGCGGGCCCACTGCCCTAAAATGCTGCACTGACCTTGACTCAGGCCAGCCTGTGCACGCCCGCCCCATCCCGTGGGGAAAAGGAGGGAGTAACACTGACAAGTGCCCCACGCTCCCCTAAAAAGAGCGAGCTAGTGCCTCCCCACTTCTGGGACCACCTACAGGATCTGCGAAGGGGTCTAACACCACCACCACCACCAGCAAATGGACCTTGACGACCCCTCCAAGCTGAGTCCAGAGAGGAAGAGCCTCCCTCTGCCTGGCTTGGAAAGAGGCTGCAAGAGGTAACAGCCACTGGGGCTCAGTCAGCACAGCGGGCCAGCTTTCGGAGGGTCTGAATAAATGCTTGCTGTGCTGCGCGCCCAGAGGACAAGACTGCCTCTCTTTGGGTGACCTTGCTGCCAGCAGCGGCTTTGTTAGCGCGTGGACTTTCATCATATTCAAAAGAGTCTACATTTGAAAGTAGTTAAGCTGAAGGAAGCTGGGAAAAAAGGAGTCCGAAGAAGCCCGCTGGGATAACATAACCCTTCAACCAAGTTGTCACCCGGGGCCTAAGTGGGTAGTGGGCAGTACACAGAGGGGGGCTTTCTCTCTCACACACACTTTGCCAAAAGCAAGGCTTACCCGAATCACCGTGATCATCATCGCCGTTATTGAGAGTTGACCATGTGCCTGGAACCTTCCTGAGCACTCCCCACCCATCGTGGCATTCAACCCTCACAACCACTCCGAGGTAAGTGTATCTCTGTTATACAAACAAGGAAACGGAAGCTCAGAGATGACAGAGCACCAGTACCGGGTCTTCACTGTTGATAAGTGGTAAAGCTGCAAGATTACTCTTTGTAAAGAGTAATGAAGAAAAGTACAGCATCTTCGAATTAGAGTGCCCTCGGGATAAGGGCTTCAAAGTTACAGGCTCTCAAGATGAGAAGGGACTTTAAAGTCACCCCAGTCACTCACTCCAGGCTTCTCTGTCTCCTGTTCACCAAGGGCAGGAAGGACGGATCCCTGGGCCCTCGGTGAAACATCATCTCATCTCCGTGCTCTTCCCCAGACGGCACACACTGTAAATTGTGCCCGGGAGGATTCGGGTACTTCCTTCTTATCCCATCTTATTTAGGAAGATCAGAGCGAGATCTGGCTTCGCGGGCCTGTGACCCGTGAGTCACACAGCGTCCCTTGCTTAGAAGGGTCCCATGCTGGATTTACCGCTTTGCTGTTTTAACAAGGGATCCTGTATTTTCATTTTGCAATGAGCCCCGCAAATGTCATATCTGATTGCGGACAGAGCTTTAGGTTTAGGGCAGGGAGAAGCAGCCATTCAAACTACAGTTAGCGTCTTTTGCCTGCACCCACTTCTCATAGAAGTGGGCTGCCTGGTGACAACACCACACGTGATGAAGCCCAAAGGGCACTGATGTGCCCCTTTCCAACAAATGCAGATAAAACAGATACTTTAAATGTGTCAATATGGGAGAAACTGTTTTCTCAAAAATTTAACTGTATTGTACCTGGTATTGATACCAACCACTAAAGCCAGCCACTGTCTCTCTCAGGTTTTACTTGATTTCATAAAAACCACAACGAGCTTGCCACCCTTTCCTCATCACTGCTGAGTTCGGGAATTTCAAGTGTACAATCACAGCAATCGTCCTAATTTTGCACAGATTTCCACAGCAATACAGACGGTCAAAAGGAAGAAAAGGAGCGCTGTTTGCTGTCCAATTATGGGGAGCATGCAGGAACAGGATTGGAAGTCCTGATGTCAAAAACTCCTGTGTTGATCATACTCTACACTTCCGGACATGTTTTAACAGTGTTTAAAAGCCAGAGGCCTGGATAAAGAGAAAACAAGCCTTAATCGTTTTCCTAGGACTGTGATCCCCTGAAATAGCATTTGCTTTCACACAAAGACAAAAGGGAAAATACGAGTAGAGAATCTGTGTTTGTGGAGAATTAGGCTCCTCCAAATCTTGATTTCATGGCACTTAAAAGTATGTTGGTGATATGAGCCCAGGTAGATGTAAAGGACTAAACTAAATCAAAGTTAAGCAGAGTTTCCAAGGTTTTTTTTAAAGAGAGGAGCCACTATTTAGGTCTATTACCCCTACACACACACACACACACACACACAATTTTACCTCTTTAACTCAAAGCCCAGGGGTTTTTCTCTTCTAGATTTGGTGTTAGAATAGCTGACACTAGTGATATTTATTCCAAGGCACCATTCATTCATTCCTTCCTTCATTCACTGACAAGGTCAGTTCAAAACATGTGGGTCCCCTGAATAGGCTAAAGGTTCAGCACCTCTTCCACCAATATGCGTTTACTATTTGTTCAGCGTCTGCTTAATGGAGGTGGGGAAAGCTGATTTGATATTAATAAAAAATGAAAATGTCTTTGTTTATAACCCACATGTCCACTATCCTTCTCATCCTCTTCTGAGTATTTTCAAAGCACAATTCCACTCGCAGAAGAGCATTGGTGAGTGATGTAATTTACTGACATGTTCGACATGGTGATGTAGAAAGGCATTTACATTGCACAGCAGACAGTGCTGTGCTTGAAAATTCCCAATACCACATTGTGTAGGACAAGGATATATGTTCCAGGTAGTCAAAAGAAAAATGTATTTAAAATAAACCTGCTCCTTTATCCTCACTTTTTATTATTACTCTTGCCCTCACTCATCTTCTTGTCTTCAGAGTCTTTGACATGTCAGTGGAATTAGTGCATCCCTGGTTAATCCAGCCAGTATGACCAGGAAGCAGAACAAAGGCAGCAAACTCTTCTAGTGCTTGTAGTGAGCAAAGACTGGCCATCCCAGGGTGGCCACTGAACCAGTATTCCCCTCACCTCTCCCAAACATCTCCTCCACCCCACACCCACCTACACAGTCATGCTCACACAGTCTTTGAGAAAACCCACCTCCCCAACGGCCCACATTCACCAGAAAAGCCAGACTCTGACACAGTCTGTTAGTGTAACTCAAAGGGCATGCTGCCCATCTCATACTAGCCTGGACCTCCCCCATCGGGGTTCAAGGGCCCAGGGCCCACTCTGAAATTGCTTCTGTAAACTAGATGTATGATCCTCTCTGAAGGGTCACCCTTATCTGGGATCTCTTCAGTAGAAGGCCTCCTGGGAAAGAAGACCGTAAAATCTGGAAACAGACAATGGGGAGCTAGAACTGACCAGGACTCTGGGGACCAGGGAGAAAAGGTCCCAAATGCCTGCAGGAGTGGGACAGAGAGGAGAGGAGCGTATAAGAAGCTAAGGGGAAAGCCTCCTGCTAACAGACCCATGGCAGGTAAACAGCACGAGCTGTTAGAGTTGGCTACTCCTCCCTCCTCCTTTCCATTCCAGAACTCTCCTGAAGGCCCTCCTGGCACGTGCAGAAGTGCGTAGTGATAGCTTCCTGCTCCCATTTACTTCTTGCACAATCTTCTCTCCTATCCATAGAGAAGGCTACTCCTTGAATAGTTTTGACCGGGAACCAATAGTGATGACTAAAAAAAATCATTAACTGAGCCTCAGAAGGAAGGAATATCTTCAGAATGAGACCCGCAAAATCCTCCCCTCATGTCATTTATATTGAATGGGTGTTACCCCTGGACTTTAAATTATTTTAATATGCCTTTCAAGTCACTTTCCTCTCTGCATAAGCTCCCTGTTGAACCATTCCTGTCTGTGCTGTTGCCACCATTGCTGGTGCCCCTAAACAGTACCCACTCTCCCCACCCTCACATTCTAGGCGAAGAAACAGGGAATACAGTAAAACAGCAACAACAGCAAACTCAAAGAGGGTCAAGGGTGCAAATGTCCAAAGAGCGTTGCAGAAAGAAAGTGCTAGAGGAATCAAGAGGGCAGAGAGAGTTTTGACCAGAGGCAAGCAGAACAGGAGTAGCATTAGAAGTAGAGGTTAGTGGCAAGGATTTTGAGACAAAAGGCAGCTCTACTCAGGCAAAAGTGAATTCCTCAGTCCAAACTACTCCATTCATTCCAAATGGAAGGTCTCAAGACAGTGGTGCACTGGTACATGTTGGACAACTAGACATGGATTTGTAGACTTTGCCAATTTCCATGGTGTCAGTACTCCCGCCAAGGCCCATTTCATGCTACCAGCTTATGACCAAACACAGAGTTGGAAGACACACACAAAATTGACTCTCCCCAAGCACATGCAAGTTAGCTCAAGCACACCACTGGGGCAAAACCTCTGATACCTATTGCTTAAATTTAGCCAGATTTCACTAGCTCCCAAACAGCACTTTTCAAGATGGCGATGGGCTGACACAAAGCACAAAGCAGCTACATCAATACTGGATGTGCTGCTTTCGTACATAGCATAGGGAACTTGGCCTATTTTTAGTACTGCAATTCCCTGCATACTGTTTGCAATTCTCTGGCCCACCTCTAGTCTTAGTATTCCCTTCCATAAAGGAAAGGACATCGTATCAGCCTCTGCTCAGCCTTTTGGGCTCAAGAGAATGTGTACCAGCCCCAACTACACTGTTTACCACCATGGCTGGTCAACCTGATATCACCTCCCCAACTTCTGTTTGGATCTGCCTGGAAGCACAGGTGGTCACATACTCTGACTCTAACCATTCGTAGTGCTAAAATGGTGACCTTAAGCCTCTAACCTGGTAACCTGTACTAATATAACTCTTAGAAGTAAAAATACCTCAAGACTCTCTAAACTCAAAACTGCTTTTGTGCTGCAAAGAGAAACTGGAAACAACAGAAAGCAAGAGTTAGGGCTCCTCAGCAGACCTCTTATAGAAATCTCAGCTTTCCCTGGGGGCCCTTCCAGCATTACTCCACTTGCATTTTATAGCCACTGGACAAAACGGACTCTACTGTAAGGGTCAGGCCATAGCAACACTTCAGGACCTACTGCCAGTGCAAGTAGGGTGGTGGGAAGCAATTGGCTGAGGGTAAAAGGGAGCCTGTCAGAGGCAGGTGAGGCAATGTCTAGTCTACGAGTCTATACAAAGGACTTTTCTTCTATCCTGCAAGTGTCTCAGAGGCAGAGCAGTTTCAAGTGTAAGGAACGAAAAAACATTTTCCAAGTCCTCCCTCACCCTCTCTTCCAGGTGGAGATAAACACAGCCTTTCTCAGAGAACAAGATAAGCCAGAGATAAGTGAAGAGACAAAAAGATGTCCTGAAAAAAATGAATGTAAATATATATGTGAGAGGTTTTTTTTCTTTTACATCCAAATACTCCTGCCAATTATTTTTGAAGAAGTGGTTATGGTTCAACTGGAAGGAACTATTCTAGGTAGCTGTTCTGAAACATAGTCAATAAGTCCATTTATCATTTCTTGGAGTGATCTGAGCTTTACAACCATTCTCTCTTTCTCTTGGCCTCTACCCTTTGCTTTCCAAGTGAATTGCACGAAATTCATTATGAGAGATTTTATTGTCTCACATTCCCCCTTGCTAAATACCTGGCTGATTTCATTGTTTTCATGAACCTAAAAACCTAATTGACAGAGGGATGTGCATTCCCTTCAAATTGCACATTCATCCGCTGGAGGAGTCTCTGAGTGTATACTAGCTAGCGTTCCAGAGTCCCTGGGTATTGATCCTGATATTGCACAATTTTCCAATAAAGACCTGAATCACACAGACATAAATTAGCAGAAGTACTGAAAATCTTCCTGAAGATTCACTGGGTAAGAGTTGCAGGTGGTTTCTTTGACTCGAAAAGCCTACAGGTAATTGCGTGCCATGTTGGGAAGGGGAAGAGATTTCCACTGGGACAGCTTATCAGTCCTTAAATGTTTATGTTTGTTTTCTCAGTTATAAAATTACCACCAAATATGTCTATTGTCTGAAGGGACTGATTTTTTTTTCTTTTACCTCAGCCTTCAAGATAGCATATACATGACTTTTTAGAACATACTTTGATAAGTCAGGGGACTCTCTTTTGTTGCAGGAGAGAAGTGTGGGCTCACCAATTTCTTTAACATTTCTCTTTTTCCTACCTGCACAGAAACACCACCCTGCACATTCTCAACACTCTCCCAGGAAGCACAGCCTATGACAAGAGAGAACCTAATATGGGACACACCTTACACCTGACATTTATAACCCTTTTCCTTCCTGCAGTGAAATCTTAAAATTTCAGAATCAGATGAATTTATCTGAAGTGACCTTTACAATTTAATTAGCTTCACTTTTGCTATCAGCAAAATGGGGAGAAACATATCTGCTGCTACCACACAATGAAGAAAGAATGGATAGCTTGACTTCCCTGGGGAAAGTGGCATTCTATAGAGCACAGGGTAAGTGCTGGTGGAGATGGGAGACAATCTTACCAAGTAACTTATGATCCAGGAGCCCAAGACAGGCCAAAGTCTGTAACAGAAGCCCAGAGACAACTCCATTCACTTATACTCCAGGATAGGACCTTCATCTTCCTTTCCTAATTTCTCAAGGTGCTTAGCACATTTTCATGTACAATAAATGTGGCTAACTAATGAAATGAAAGATGACTGGTCAGGCCAATTAGTGTCTTATCTTTGGTTAACAGCTATACAATATTTATTCCTATAAAACTGAAATGGAGGAGATTGGTTCAAGATGGCATAGAAGAAGGATGTGCTCTCACTCCCTCTTGCAAGAGCACCGGAATCACAACTAACTGCTGAACAATCATCGACAGGAAGACACTGGAACTCACCAAAAAAGATACCCCAGATCAAAGACAAAGGAGAAGCCACAGTGAGATGGTAGGAGGGGTGCAATCACAATAGAATCAAATCCCATAACCGCTGGGTGGGTGACTCACAAACTGGAGAACACTTATACCACAAAAGTCCACCTACTGGAGTGAAGGTTCTGAGCCCCATGTCAGGCTTCCCAATCTGGAGGTCTGGCAATGGGAGGAGGAATTCCTAGAGAATCAGACTTTGAAGGCTAGTGGGATTTGATTGCAGGACTTCAACAGGACTGGTGGAAACAGAAACTCAATTCTTGGAGGGCACATACAGAGTAGTGTGCGCATCAGGACCCATGGGAAGGAGCAGTGACCCCATAGGAGACTGAACCAGACCTACCTGCTAGTGTTGGTGGGTCTCCTGCAGAGGTGGGGGGGTGGCTGTGTCTCACCATGAGGACAAGGACACTGGCAGCAGAAGTTCTCGGCAGTACTCCTTGGTGTGAGCCCTCCCAGAGTCCGCCATTAGCCCCACAAAGAGCCCGGGTAGGCTCCAGTGTTGGGTTATCTCAGGCCAAACAACCAACAGGGAGGGAACCCAGCCCCACCCATCAGCAAACAAAGGGATTAAAGTTTTACTGAGCTCTGCCCACCAGAGCAACACCCAGCTCTACCCACCACCAGTCCCTCCCATCAGGAAACTTGCACAAGCCTCTTAGATAGCCTCATCCACCAGAGGGCAGAGAGCAGAAGCAAGAAGAACTACAATCCTGCAGCCTGTGCAACAAAAACCACATTCACAGAAAGACAGACAAAATGAAAAGGCAGAGGACTATGTACCAGATGAAGGAACAAGATAAAACCCCAGAAAAAAAACTAAACGAAGTGGAGATATGAAACCTACTAGAAAAAGAATTCAGAATAATGATAGTGAAGATAATCCAGGACCTCGGAAAAAGAATGGAGGCAAAGATCGAGAAGATGCAAGAAATGTTTACAAAGAACTAGAAGAATTAAAGAACAAACAAACAGAGATGAACAATACAATAACTGAAATGAAAAATACACTAGAAGGAATCAATAGCAGAATAACTGAGGCAGAAGAACGGGTAAGTGACCTGGAAGACAGAATGGTGGAAATCACTGCCACAGAACAGAATAAAATGAAAAGAATGAAAAGAAATGAAGACAGCCTAAGAGACCTCTGGGACAACATTAAACGCACCAACATTCGCATTATAGGGGTCCCAGAAGGAGAAGAGAGAGAGAAAGGACCCGAGAAAATATTTGAAGAGATTACAGTCAAAAACTTCCCTAACATGGGAAAGGAAATAGCCACCCAAGTCCAGGAAGCACAGAGTCCCAGGCAGGATAAACCCAAGGAGAAACAGGCTGAGACACATAGTAATCAAACTGACAAGAATTAAAGACAAAGAAAAATTATTAAAAGCAACAAGGGAAAAACAACAAATAACATACAAGGGAACTCCCATAAGGTTAACAGCTGATTTCTCAGCAGAAACTCTACAGGCCAGGAGGGAGTGGCATGATATACTTAAAGTGATGAAAGGGAAGAACCTACAGCCAAGATTACTCTACCCAGCAAGGATCTCATTTAGATTTGATGGAGAAATCAAAAGCTTTACAGACAAGCAAAAGGTAAGAGAATTCAGCACCACCAAACCAGCTCTACAACAAATGCTAAAGGAACTTCTCTAAGTGGGAAACACAAGAGAAGAAAAGGACCTACAAAAACAAACCCAAAACAATTAAGAAAATCATAATAGGAACATACATATCAATAATTACCTTAAACATGAATGGATTAAATGCTCCCACCAAAAGACACAGGTTCGCTGAATGGATACAAAAACAAGACCTGTATATATGCTGTCTACAAGAGACCCACTTCAGACCTAGGGACACAAACAGACTGAAAGGGAGGGGATGAAAAAAGATATTCCATGCAAATGGAAATCAAAAGAAAGCTGGAGTAGCAATTCTCATATCAGATAAAATAGACTTTAAAATAAAGAATGTTACAAGAGAACAGGAAGGACACTACATAATGATCAAGGGATCAATCCAAGAAGAAGATATAAGAATTATAAATATATATGCACCCAACATAGGAGCACCTCAATACATAAGGCAACTGCTAACAGCTATAAAAGAGGAAATCAACAGTAACACAATAGTAGTGGGGGATTTTAACACCTCACTTACACCAATGGACAGATCATCCAAACAGAAAATTAATAAGGAAACACAGCTTTAAATGAGACAATAGAACAGAGAGATTTAATTGATATTTATAGGACATTCCATCCAAAAACAGCAGATTACACTTTCTTCTCAAGTGCGCATGGAACATTCTCCAGGATAGATCACATCTTGGGTCACAAACCAAGCCTCGGTAAATTTAAGAAAATTTAAATCATATCAAGCATCTTTTCTGACCACAACGCTATGAGGTTAGAAATCAATTACAGGGAAAAAAAGGTAAAAAACACAAACACATGGAGGCTAAACCATATGTTACTGAATAACCAAGAGATCACTGAAGAAATCAAAGAGGAAATAAAAAAATACCTGGAGACAAATGACAATGAAAACACAATGACCCAAAACCTATGGGATGCAGCAAAAGCAGTTCTAAGAGGGAATTCTATAGCAATACAAGCCTACCTCAAGAAACAAGAAAAATCTCAAATAAACAATCTAACCTTACACCTAAAGGAACTAGAGAAACAACAACAAACAAAACCCAAAGTTAGCAGAAGGAAAGAAATCATCAAGATCAGAGCAGAAATAAATGAAATAGAAACAAAGGAAATAATAGCGAAGATCAATAAAACTAAAAGTTGGTTCTTTGAGAAGATAAACAAAATTGATAAACCATTAGCCAGACTCATCAAGTAAAAGAGGGAGAGGACTCAAATTAATAAAATTAGAAATGAAAAAGGAGATGTTACAACAGACACCACAGAAATACAAAGCATCCTAAGAGACTACTACAAGCAACTTTATGCCAATAAAATGGACAACCTGGAAGAAATGGACAAACTCTTAGAAAGGTATAACCTTCCAAGACTGAACCAGGAAGAAATAGAAAATATGAACAGACCAATCACAGGTAATGAAGTTGAAACTGTGATTAAATATCTTCCAACAAACAAAAGTCCACAACCAGATGGCTTCACAGGTGAATTCTATCAAACATTTAAAGAAGAGCTAACACCCATCCTTCCCAAACTCTTCCAAAAAATTGCAGAGGAAGGAACACTCCCAAACTCATGCTATGAGGCCACCATCACCCTGATACCAAAACCAAAGATACTACAAAAAAAGAAAATTAGAGACCAATATCACTGATGAATATAGATGCAAAAATCCTCAACAAAATACTAGCAAACAGAACCCAACAACATATTAAAAGGATCATACACCATGATCAAGAGGGAATTATCGCAGGGATGCAAGGATTCTTCAATATATGCAAATCAATCAATGTGATACACCATATTAACAAATTGAAGAATAAAAACCATATGATCATCTCAATAGATGCAGAAAAAGCTTTCAACAAAATTCAACACCCATTTATGATAAAAACTCTCCAGAAAGTGTGCATAGAGGGAACCTACCTCAACATAATAAAGGCCATATATGACAAACCCACAGCAAACATCATTCTCAATGGTGAAAAACTGAAAGCATTTCCTCTAAGATCAAGAACAAGACAAGGATGTCCACTCTTGCCACTATTATTCAACATAGTTTTGGAAGTTCTAGCCATGGTAAACAAAGAAGTAAAAGAAATAAAAGGAATACAAATTAGAAAAGAAGAAGTAAAACTGTCACTGTTTGCAGATGACATGATACTATACATAGAGAATCCTAAAGATGCCACCAGAAAACTACTAGAGCTAATCAAAAAAAAAACTACTAGAGCTATTTTGGTAAAGCTGCAGGATACAAAATTAATGCAGAGAAATCTCTTGCATTCCTATACACAAATGATGGAAAATGAAATGAAAATGAAATGATGGATGAAAGAGAAATTAAGGAAACACTCCCATTTACCACTGCAACAAAAAGGATAAAATACCTAGGAATAAACCTATCTAGGGAGACAAAAGACCTGTATGCAGAAAACTGTAAGACCCTGATGAAAGAAATTAAAGATGATACAAACAGATGGAGAGATATACCACGTTCTTGGATTGGAAGAATCAATATTGTGAAAATGACTATACTACCGAAAGCAGTCTACAGATTCAATGCGATCCTATCAAATTACCAATGGCATGTTTTACAGAACTAGAACAAAAAATCTTAAAATTTGTATGGAGACACAAAAGACCCTGAATAGCCAAAGTAATCTTGAGGGAAAAAAAAAGGAGCTGGAGGAATCAGACTCCCTGACTTCAGACGATACTACAAAGCTGCAGTAATCAAGACAATATGGTACTGGCACAAAAACAGAAATATAGATCAATGGAACAGGATAGAAAGCCCAGAGATAAACCCACGCACCTATGGTCAACTAATCTATGACAAAGGAGGCAAGGATATACAATGGAGAAAAGACAGTCTCTTCAGTAAGTGGTGCTGGGAAAACTGGACAGCCTCATGTTAAAGAATGAAATTAGAACACTCCCTAACACCATACACAAAAATAAACTCAAAATGGTTTAAAGACCTAAATGTAAGACCTGACACTATCAAACTCTTAGAGGAAAACATAGGAAGAACACTCTTTGACATAAATCACAGCAAGGTCCTTTTTGACCCACCTCCTAGAGTAATGGAAATAAAAACAAAAATAAACAAATGGGACTTAATTAAACTTAAAAGCTTTTGCACAGCAAAGGAAACCATAAACAAGACGAAAAGACAACCCAGAATGGGAGACAAGCAGAATGGGAGAAAATATTTGCAAATGAATCAACAGACAAAGGATTAATCTCCCAAATATATAAACAGCCCATGCACCTCAATATTAAAAAAACAAACAACCCAATCCAAAAATGGGCAGAAGACCTAAATAGACATTTCTCCAAAGAAGATATACAGATGGCCAAGAAGCACATGAAAAGCTGCTCAACACCACTAATTATTAGAGAAATGCAAATCAAAACTACAATGAGGCATCACCTCACACCAGTCATAAATGGCCATCATCATAAAATCTACAAACAACAAATGCTGGAGAGGGTGTGGAGAAAAGGGAACCCTCTTGCACTGTTGGTGGGAATGTAAATTGATACAGCCACTATGGAAAACAGTATGGAAGTTCCTTAAAAAACTAAAAATAGAATTACCATATGACCCAGCAATCCCACTACTGGGCATATACCCAGAGAAAACCATAATTCAAAAGGACACATGCACCCCAATGTTCATTGCAGCACTATTTACAATAGCCAGGTCATGGAAGCAACCTAAATGCCCATCGACAGACAAATGGATAAAGAAGTTGTGGTACATATATACAATGCAATATTACTCAGCCATAAAAAGGAATGAAACTGGGTCATTTGTAGAGACGTGGAAGCATCTAGAGACTGTCATACAGAGTGAAGTAAGTCAGAAAGAGAAAAACAAATATCGTATATTAACGCATATATGTGGAACCTAGAAAAATGGTACAGATGAACTGGTTTGCAGGGCAGAAACAGAGACAGATGTAGAGAACAAACGTATGGACAGCAAGGGGGGAAAGTGGCAGTGGGGGGTGGGGGGTGGGATGAACTGGCAGATTGGGATTGACATATATACACTAATATGTATAAAATGGGTAACTAATAAGAACATGCTGTATAAAAAAATAAATAAAATAAAATTCAAAATAATAAATAAATAAAATAAATCTGAGCCCAAAAAAGACAAATAAACAAAACAAAAAAAAAAAACTGAAATGGAAAGACTGATAACTCTTTTTTTTTTTAAGTTTTTGGCAGCACCACACGGCATGTGGGATCTTAGTTCCCCAACCAGGGATCAAACCCGCGTCCCTTGCAGTAGAAGTGCGGAGTCTTAACCACTGGACCGCCAGTGAAGCCCCAAGACTGGTAACTCCTGCTTCGAATTATAAAACGTCCAAATATCCAAATGAAAAGTGTCTTTTTGTTACCATTAATGTCACTTTGTTATCATATCTCAATTTTATCCCATTTCACAAATTCCTAGGATACAAAGTAAAATGATAGAGTCTTACAGACATCTCCTGAAAAAACCAAGAGTTTATCTCATCCCATCTTTCACTTTTTGGAATTCCTTTGGTATACTTCTGTTTGACACCAGTCAGAACATCATCAGTATGTTTAAATGTGATTTGTTAATTTGCAGAGAGGAAGGTATGAATTCTAGGCTGAATTCAATGGTCAGAGAATGTCTCAGCTGGATAAAGAGCAATTGGAGTGATTTTTAGTGTGTGCTATAGCATATCTGTACCTGATTTCTCTGAAATGTTACCTGGGCAGTTAACTGTTGAAAGTGAGCTTCTAGTGTAAATTATATCATTCTTCTTGTAAAGTTTTCTTTTTACCAACTAGATGGACTGCCATATTCAGAGGAAAACCATCAGAGCTGATTAGCTTATTTTACAAGTGAGTCCTTAATAAGTATCTCCCAGTGATAACCAAGACAGTAGTGGCAAAGATAAGCTTTTAATGGAAGCTGAAAGCCTTTGAGCATCATGGTATCGGACTTCCTATACTGCTACTTTCCTGCTGAAAATTACTCTTTGATCACCATAATAATGCTTAAAGTATAAAATGTCCCCAATTCTTAAATGGCGATCATCAAAAAGAACACAAATAACAAAATTTGGCGAAGATATGGAGAAAAGGGAACCCTTGTGCACTGTTAGTGGGAATGTAAATTGGTGCAGCCACTGTGGAAAATAGTATGGAGGTTTCTCAAAAAACTAAAAATAGAACTACCATATAATCCAGCAATTCCACTCCCAGGTATATATCAAAAAAAAACCAACCCACAAAAACACTAATTCGAAAAGATACATGCACCCCAATGTTTATAGCAGCATTATATACAATCACCAAGATATGGAAGCAACCTAAGTGTCCATCAACAGATGAATGGATAAAGAAGACGTGGTGCACTTTGGTATGGAGCCTTTGGACCGTCCGTCCCTGTGCAAGAAGTGCTGTGGTTCGGGTGGTTCCTGGTAGAGTGCCTTTTCTTTCTGTCATCATTGCCCGAAGAAGGCTGGAGTTGCTCTGAGAGCAGTTTGGTTTTGGATAATTATATTTGGGTTTCTGTTTTTATTCTTTTGGATCACCATTCTCCCTGTCCCTTTTTGCCTCCCTCCCTCTTAAACATGTACAATAACTATACAGAGACTGCTACAGACTTGTACATAGTTTTTGGATCAAATAGCATGAGAAGATGGGGAACCATTAAAAATTGGGGCTCCTGCTCTCCTTTGCTTTGTAAATTCAAAAGTGGGGGTTGGGGAAGAGGGATAGTTAAAATGTTTACAAAACTTTAAGCTCCCTCGGAACTTTTGGCAGTGTGGAGGAAAATAAAAAGGAACTTAAATTAAAAAAAAAAAAAAAAGAAGACGTGGTGTATGTATACAATGGAAACTACTCAGCCAGAAAAAATCATGAAATTTTATCATTTGCAGCAACATGGATGGACTTGGAGGGCATTATGCTAAGTGAAATAAGTCAGACAGAGGAAGACAAATACTGTATGATATCACTTATATGTGGAATCTAAAAAATACAAAAACTATTGAAAAATAACAAAAAAGAAGCAGACTCACAGATATAGAGAACAGACTAGTGGTTACCAGTAGGGAGAGAGAAGTGGGGAGGAGTCATATAGGGGTGGGGAGACAGAGGACAGTGAACATTATAAGCTATTGCACGGTGCTGCCACCAAGCCACCAATGGTTGGTTTACTTTCAGCACCATTAGCTTCATTTGTTTGTACAACATTAATTTGAATAGTTTATTGCATTACAATCTTATTTTTTAAGAAGAAGAAAACAAAACACAAAGTGCAGGTGCCAGTGATGCAAAGAACATATTTTATAAACATATTCTAATTGAGTTCAAGATAGAAATCATTAATAGTGCCAAGTAACTCATTTAACATTGACCTAAAATAGACTCCTGAGTGCTTGAGAAAACACTATTTCTAATCCCCTGCATTCTAGACAGAGGAACAGCCAATCAAGTTCAGGCTAATCAAATTCTCCACCTCAACAACATTCACAGTCTTTCCGAAGCCTGTGGGCCCCTCCAGAAGGACCCCAACCCCAGAAATTGGAGGGAAGGCAAAGGGACTCTAAGAAGGATAGACTGTGTAAACAGCCAAACAACTCCAGGACTTTCTTCGAGCCAAAATTTCCTGGGTTGTCCTCTTTCAAAACCCAAATTAACTGCAGGAATTGCCACACTTTCCCTCTGCAGACATAGGCTTTTTGGAACTCTTTGGAAGCAGAGCACCTGATAAATAAACCATAGCGCAATAAATTAAATTTGGATCACTGCATCTATCTCCTAGTATGAAAGAACTTCCTGGTCTTATTCTTTCAAGGTTTATATTTCAAGGCAAAACTTCATCATAATTTAGAAAGTTTCCTTTTTTATTGAGTCAATTTTCTGTTTTTGAAATATTGTACAAATAACTCACATATACTGCGTTGGGTGGGTGAATCATCTATCTTTTGATGAAAAGCATAAGTTCTCTTTAGAAGGAATCATTTATTTCTTAACATCCCCAAGGCAAAAACCTCCCAAGATAAAGCTAGGACTCTTACCCTCTCTGGCTTGACACCATATTTATAAAATAAATTCTCTAAATCAAATGATCTTCAACATATGACTTTGGAGGTATGTGCTCTTTACCTCCTAAAAAGAATGCTATTCAGAAATGTTCGCTTATTCATTCAATCCTTCATTCACTAGACATTCATTGAGCACATAGGGTTTGCAGGGCACTGTGCCAGGTGTTAGCACTAAGGATGAAGATGGATAAAATTATAGATGACTAAGAAAGGATCCCTGTGCATTTGGAGCTCAAAAGTTTACAATGCATGAGCTAGGCACAAAATACAAGGAGCAATTAGGAGGAACCAATACGCTTCCTAAATCTGGTTGCACACCAAAATCACTTGAGAAACCAATTAAAAATAAAGATTCTTGGCACCCATCTACTGAACCCAGATCTACTGAATCAGAGGGGCCTGGAAGAACCTGAGAATTCATGTTTTAAAAACAGCCCAGTTAATTCTGAGATTTCAGCCAGATTTGGGAATCACTAAGCCTTAAAAAATATTCTAGTGGCTAGAAAATCCCACGCAGCCCCTACTACAACCATCAAAAGCATTTTGCTTCATGCCCGTGTTCAAGATCAGGGTCACTGAGATCCTCATTTACAAAGCCAGAAAGCTAGACTACAAAGAAATGGCCTCACTTGCCCAAAGAGAATCTCCAGGGAGAGATGCATATTTGACTAGGAAGTCAAAGCTTTCTAGATGTCATGATGTTATTAGGAATTCAAATACCCGTTTCAGCAGTATGCAAGACGATTCACACAGACTCACAGTTCATCAGAGCTGGGCAGAAGCTCAGAGATCGGAGCTCGCAAACTCAAATGGTGACAGAGCTCAGGTGGTGACATAAATGGCTGAAGTAGGCTGGAGGGGACAGAGGTTAAAGGGGGCACCTGCTACTCCACTCTAGCTGGAACTTGCCATGAAGAGTATGGGCCCAAATGTGCCAGGTCCTCCAAATTTTCAAGAGAAGTCAGAAATCTGGATTTGAAAAACTAGCCATGCAAATAAAACAGACTTTTCAGTCAGATTTGACACGTGGGCCACCAGTTTGTAATTCCTGGTCCAGTCCAAAGTCTTCATTTGACGTCTGAGAAAATAGACTCGTCCTATTTCTCGTATCATTTCAGTTTGGCCTGCCACAGCGTTGGGGGAGAGTTGTTGTTGAATTTAGCTTTGCTTTTTTTTTTTCCTGGGTTTGAATTTTTCAATGTTATCTATTGGTCCAGATGTTCAAAGGCAAGTTTGCTACCAGCCTCATGCAGCATTCACTATGCGGCGCCGCCCAGATCCCTATTACCCCGGTCGGCCAGCCTCAGCTCCAAGCCCTCTCCTGGAGTTGCCTTCAGCTTCCTCACTCAAGGGTGTGTCCCCTCCCTGCGCATCCGGCATACAGTGACTACAGGATGGTCATGTATAAAGTCCCGGCCTCTGGGACCAACTCAGGACAACTCTGCAGGGCCATGCCAGCTTCAGAGCTCCGCATGGAATTGGCTCAAGGCTTCCTGTGCCCGCATCAAAGCTCAGCTCCTCTCTGTGCCCAGCCCTACCTCCCCTACAGGTGTGGATCCCAGAGTGGTTCCCAGTACACTTCCAGCACCGTAGCTCTGCCTTTGAGTCTGCTTCCCAAGAACCTGGTCTACAACACCCAGCACATCGGGATCTCAGTGAAAATAACCTCATCTGTGAAAGTCCAGATTTGCGAACTCAAATCAGAGAACAATTTTTTGCTTCGTGAAAATGTCTTCTGTTGTTTATCTTTTTTTTATGGTTTTATTAGTGTTTGAAAATCATACCATAGCAGACGCCTCCCATTTCACGCCCCCCACCTCTGATCTTAGCTCAGCTGTGGTGGACAGTTCTGGAAGCTCAGACTCACCTGGTGCTCACAGGGCCCCACCTCGAGTGTGGGCCACGCCTCCTTCTGCCTTCAGGCTTGGGGCCTTTTCTGATCTGCAGAGGTGCATTGGGCCCTTGAAAGTAGAGTCTGGAAAGGGGGGAAGTTCCTGTCAACAAGGACTAGGAGCCAGGAGATTACTGCTCCCAACTCCCGGCCTTCAAGCAAGTCCCCATCGCGAGAACCTCCCCGCAGCCCTTAAACACCCCAACGTGGGCTTTCCCCCTCCCCCTCTCCATCTCCTTGCTCCCTCACCCCATTGCCTGGGATCATGTTCCGTATCAACTACACCAAGTCCTTCTTCATGAGGCTCTTCTTCAAGTGGGACCCAGACTAAGACCAATGCATCCTCAGTTTCTAAAACTTAACAATACAGAAGAGTACAAGAAGAAAGTGAAAGTCCATTTTTGAAACATCCCACCAGTCTTATTTCTATGCATTAATGCCTACTTATAGTGGGTTTAGAAACGTTAATAAACCTGATCAACCTAGATACTCTGTTCAGTAACTCTGCAGGTCACTTCAAACACTGGTCTTATCAAGTACATTTACTTCAGTAAATTGACTTCTACAGTTGTTTCATTCATTCACCTATTCATTTAACAAATGTTCATTTCAGGTCTTATCTGTGCAAGGCACAGTGCTAAATACTGCAGATGTTACAAAGACATGTCCCATGCCCTTAGGATGCTTATACATATTTTTTCTATTCAATTGTTCAGGACCATCTTGATTGAACAAATTAAGGCATGCTTGTTTTCAAAACCCATATTAGGATTCCTTGAAATCTAGTGCCATAAGCTTTAATTAAACAGAGTTTTCACCCAGATGGTATGTACAAGATGAATGGATTCCTGGGTTCAAATCTTGACTCTGCTACTAAGCAGAAGTGTGACTTGAAGCTCATTTTTCTTGTTTGTAAAATGGGGGATAAAAATAATAACTATCATAAGCGGTTGTGAAAATAAAATGAGAGAATCAATATAAATAACTTGACGTAGTGTCTGACACAAAGTACTCAATGCATATTCCCTATAATAACAATTACTATTTTCCTCTAACATGAACCTCAGGTCCATATGCATGTAGCATAGATCCAGGCACCACGGGATTTGAGCAGAACAGACTGGAAATGAAAATACAGACACTGTCCAATGCTGTTCCACTCAGCACAGTTTCACCAGTTTGGGAACCTAAGGCACCAGGAAAGTATAGTGCCCACCTGGTCAGTCCGTGTAACCGAAGAGAGGGTGGGCTCACCTGTCGAGCTGATGCCAGTGCACAGGTGCAGGTGGGGATCTGGCCACAACTGGAGTTCGCTCCAGTCCCTCAGAGTCCTGCACATGGTGTTTACCAGTCCTGCAGGGTAAACACAAACCAGAAGAATGCAAAAGAGATGTAAACACCAGATTTGCTCAGCTGTCTGGGCAAATATCTTGCTGACATGGAGATTCACATTGTGTCTCAGGCCCCCAAGAAGTATTAGGTCAGGCAGTCGCTGCCTAAGACGTGCGGTCCCCTCAGTAGGAGGGGCACGTTCTCACGGAGCTGCTGTCTTCTATCGTGTGTAGTCCTCCCAGCACCCAGCACAGCCTCTTCCCCCGAGATGCTCAGTAAATATTTGTTTGACTAATGGATCGAGTGCTTGTAGAGCTCCTTGAATATTGTCCTTGTGTGGAGAACGTCTTAGGCAGTACATCACTTTTGAAAACCTGACTTTCCAAAGACTTCCAGCTTTTGCTTTGTAAATTGCTTTTAAAAAGAGAGAGAGAAAGACAGAGCAGATGACATCTCATCATTCTCCTGATGCAATCGTGTGTGTCGGGTGGGAGTAGAACAAGGGTGGACACAAGTGCAGAGCATTTGCCACTCCATGCACAAAAGACTGCAAAACCAAAGGGAAGAAAAACATACATTGGAAAACATATCTAAGGTGGTGACAAGAACAGGTGAGAAATGAGATTGTTGAGGACAGCAAGCTGCTGCCTGAAGACAGAGTTTGTTTAAATTGTTTTTTTGTAAGACAATCCAAAAATCTGTATCCGAGTTAAATTAGAAATGCTGGAAACATCAGATCCAAATTCTACGAGGTAACAATTGGCTTCAGCAGATCCACATTCAGCAGCTCATTCACTGTCCAGTTCACCACAGTCTCTACCGCCCTCCCCTTTCCACCTGCCGTGAAGTTACGTGTAAGTTGCCATTTATCATCATGCTTCTACTGCTGTTTTTCTTACAGATAAAATTAGGAGGAAAATTACACATTTTTGCATGCCTCTCTCTATCAAAACGGGAAAAATGAAAGATAGGCCGAAAGGACCACATATTTCATTAAAATGTTTTTGCATTTTTATATACAGCCCACTTTACTCATTTGTGGTACATTCTGGACCTTATAAGCATTGTAATTTGCACCCTGTATAAATTTCTTAATGTTACTGTAACAAGTTACTACAAATTCAGTGGCTTTAAAACAACACAAATTTATTATCTTATAGTTCTCTAGGTCAGAAGTCCAAATGGGTTTTACTGGGTGAAACGCAAGGGGTCAGCAGGGCTTGCATTGCTTCTGGAGGCTCTAGGGAAGAACCCGTTTCCTGGCCTTTTCCAGCTCTAGAGGCCACCCACATCCCTCGGCTCATGGCCCCAGCCAGCAATAGCATCACTCCAACCTCTGCTTCAGTCATCACGTCTCTGACTTCCACTTACCTGCCTCCCTCCTTCTCTTCTAAGAACCTTGTGATACATCAGCCCCATCCAGATAATCCAGGACACTCTCCCATCTCAAGACACTTAAGCTGATCACATCTACAAAGTCCCTTTGGCCATGTGAGGTAATTCCCAGATTCCAACGATTAGGATGTGGACATCTTTGAGAGGCCATTATTCTACCTACCACACACCCTGTTTACAGAGTCCAGGAATTAATATGTGACTGCTTTGAAAGGAATTTCTAAAGAGAAAGAAGGGCCAAAGGGAGAACCAAATATTTTAAAACTTTTGAAAATAATCCAGTTAAAATTCAACTTGCTCAAGAAAATAAAAATGAAAATAAACTCAAATAAATTCAACTTGCTCAAATGTTTGAACGTAAAATGAGGGCAATAAGGAAATAGAATGGTGAGGTGCTATTGTGTCAGCACTGAATTCCCTTTCTAAGTCTGGAGAATTGCCACTTTGTGAGTTTTGGGTGGGAATGAGGACAGCTTCCCAGCATAGGGTACAGATATGCTGGATGCTGGCTTCCTAACCTCCCCTTGCTTCTGGAGCCTGGGAACTGGATACATGATCAGAAAGAGCCACATGGGCTTGGAATAGAGAGCTGGTGTGCAGGAAGCAAGGGACAGGCAGCTTTCTCTCTTTGGCCAGGGTAAAGGCATCATCTCACCAAAACCATTAGTTCAGAGGGGAACTAGAACATCCTGCCTCTTTACTTTGAGCCTGGTGTTCCATCCTCACAATCATTCTGTGAACTACCCAATATTTTAATAAACTTTTTCCTGCTCAATTCCATCGCAGCCAGCTTCTGCTGCTTACAATTAAGAGCGATGACCAATGCAGAGGGTATCGGCTACAAGCAGCGTACAAGTTAAGAGCTCTGGTGTCAGCCAGCTCTGAGTTTGAGTCCTAGATCTGCCACTTTCTAGCAGTATAACCTCGGCAAGGTTACTTAATCTCGGCCAGGTAACTTAACCTCATGAAATTTCAATGTAATAGTACTAGCACTGACCCTAACTCATCAGCATGTGGGCATGAAACAGGATAACACACAGGAAGGACTTAGCCCAGTGCTTAGTAATGGTGATAGCTCAGTAGATAGCAGCTATTATTATTAATTTTTAAAACTTTGAGTTAAAAATGTCAGCAGGGAATGACATTTTTCATCTCCTGAAGTTGGCTGAAGCCCCAGGCAGACGTCAAGAGAGGCTGGAAACATTGGCCTGGAGTTGACGGTGAGGAACACAATCTCATGCAAATAGCTAGAGTGTGGATGAGAATATCAAGGCTATGAGGGAGGTGTGGGTGGAAAGGGGGGGCGGGCGAGGAGAAGAGGGCCAGAGGTAGATTTGGGGGTGGAGCGGGGACATCTGCCTTTAGAAGAGTAAGAGAAAAAGCAAGCAGAACAGAAAACAGGAAATTAAGGAAGGTAAGGAGAGATTTCCTTAAAATAAGAATGTATTACTTTTTAAATTTAAAATAATGACGTGAAGATTTAAGTGAGGAAGAACAGTTTCAAGCACATGAGGCAACTCAGCAGTATGTAGGTGATTACGGATGAGGTCATTGGTAAATTCTGCAAGGAGCTGAGCAGGGAGAGTGGACACAAGATTACACAGGATTGAGGAACAGGTGAGTGGTGAGAGAGTGAAGCAGCGAGCATGTTCCCCATATTAGTTAGGATGGGCTAAACCGTGCTGCCATCCCAGACTAAACCCCCACGTCCCAGGGGTCAACACAATAAAGGCTGGATGTCTCAGTTACATAAAGCCCAGTGCAAGTCGCACCCCCATCTTGTAGCTGTGCCCTCCCTCGACACAAGGCAGAGGAAGTAGAGAATGATGGAAGGGAGACCCTAGCTCTCTTTTTCCTCCAGTTTTATTAAGTTATAATTGACAAATAAAATTGTATGTGAAATGATTACCACAATCAGGTTAATTAATACATCTATCGTCTTACAAAATTACCTTTTGTGTAACTATAGATATAGATATAGACCACATCTTTATCCATTCGTCTGTTGATGAACACTTAAGTTGTGTCCATGTCTTGGTTTTTGTGAGTAATGCTGCAATGAACATGGGAGGGCAGGTATCTCTTTGAGATACTGATTTCGTTTCCTTCAGATATATACCCAGCAGTGCGACTGCTGGATCATATGGTAGTTCTAGTTTTCATTTCTTAAAGAGTTTCCATACTGTTTTCCAGAGTAGCTACACCAATTTATATTCCTACCATCAGATCCTGGCTCTTTATTACCTCAACGTGGAAGCCACCGTGTCACTTCTGTTCACGGTGCATTGGCCTCAACCTAGCGAGACAAGACATAGGACATATAGTGAGCACTGACTGTCTGCCACAGTGCCTTGTTCAAGAGGAAGAGAGGAAGAGCAGGAAAGGCAGCAGAGAGGAGAGCCTGTGCTCATACAGAATTCAGAGCCTTGAGCAAGCTTGAGGCGGAAGAGGACAAAAGCAGGAAGGATTTCAGTTATCAAGGCCCAGAGGAAGCTTGAGCCTACCCCTAATGTAGCAGTTGGTCCTCGCAGCCTTACATCTTCTGCCCCTTGGAAAGCCTGCTTCCTATGCCCACCTCCAAGCCTTGGATTGCAGATAGATCAACACCAGAAAACTGTTAATCCAAAAAAGGCTATTAGCATGGATTCAAGACCTTCCTGCAAAGTAAGACAACCATGTCTCACGCTTGCACTTTGCAGAAGGCTTTAAATTGCATGATTTCAGTTGATTTTTATTATAACATTGTGAGACAGATGTGGCCTATAGAACTAGCATTCTCATCAAAATCCTTACCTTACAGATAAGGGAACTAAAGTGCAGAGAAAGAAAATGACCTACCCGAGGCCATCTGCTAAGGCTTAAATCTGGGTCTCCAGGCTCCTGGTCAGTCTCTCTCTTCCACGAGACTCCATCTGCTTCTTTTTGTACATTTGGCTGATCCTCCCTGCAGACAGAGTGGACAATGAGCTTGTCATGTCTTTTGAAGAGTTTGTTAAATTTATTTTATTTACAACAGTTGGCAGAAACATTAAAGAAATTGTTTCAGCAACTTCCACTCCAACTGTGGACTCTAGCAGTCCCAGTTCTGTCTGGAAGCAGATTTAAATTGGCCTAAGAAAGGAACGGCACCACATCCCAGCTCCCTCCCCCATGCACCTTGCTGCGGGGACACTTTGCTAGTGACCCAAGGTCAAACTGGCAGGGCACAATGTGCTGCTGGTGTGTGTGCCTGGGCCAGTCCTTCCTCTGCACTTCCACAGTGTTTGCTTTTCATCAGGAGTCTCGAAAACACTATGTGATACTCAATGAACGCAATCACCATTCACTGGGTGCTAATAGCTTCCTGGGGTTTTGAATAGACTGTCCTACTGAACCCTCATAGAAACCCTGCAAAGTAGGTATTATTCTCAGTTTCTAGAGGCCAGAAAATTATCGAAGGCAAATTATCTAAGGTTCTACTGTTGCAAATAGCATGCCTGGGATTCAAAGAAAGCTAAGCCCATCTCTCTCCAAGGTCTGAGCACTTTCTACTGGTCCACTAAGCCTCCTGGCTGAGAGGCATGATGGGGAAAAATGAAAAGAGATCAACAATAATCTTCTTAGAGCATTGCACAGTGACCTTTCTAGTAGAGGATATTTTCTCAAGGAAAGAAAATAGGAAGGGAGAAAGAGAGAGAGAGGAGAGAGAGACTATAGATACTGTTTGGAACTCTCTATACATAGTTTAGGTATCTGAAGATATGTTGTCCTCTGTTTTAACAGACACTGGTTAATGCCCAGGCTGAGCAGAGGACGGGGCCCCGGGAAACAGCAGCCGAGAAGTGAGAGGAAAACTGGGAGCGAGGGGCCATGGGCGCCACGGGCAGAGAGGAGAGCCCACACCTTTCCATGTCAACATCACCAGCCTAGTTAACAGACTGCTTTCAGGTTTTTCTTTTCCTGTAATGATTGAAACAGTTTAAAGATTAGCATTTGGAGCTAAAGGGAGGACACCAAGGGTTTTGCTGAAAACAAAAATAATACACGCTTTTTCCTCTTCCTCCTAAAGCTGGTCCCAGGCTGCAAGCACAGAGACGCTTGATCACTGAGGCTCAGGTGGCTCCTTTCACCCGCTGTTTGCAGGAAGGAAGTGACAGCCCCACATCAGAGCTCACTTCCAGCTCTACCTCACAAGTCACTTGCGAACTCAGCCCTGATGCCCAGAACTGCCTCTGAGCCCACATTTGCACATCAGGGTGTGTGTACGTGAGTCCCTTCTCGTGCTGCGATTAAAACTCGAAGCAGCTACTATTTTCAGCCTGAGCAGCTGCCCAGTCTTCACAGCCAGGTTGGGGGAAGCAGCTCTACATGCCTAAGCTGCCCAGTGTGAAACATGAAGAAAGCATCTGAGGAGGTCAAAACCTTCAAGCTTTCTGGAAATATGAGTTTCAGACACTCATTTCAGCGACATCCCTACACAAATAGACACCTTTCCTTATTGTCAAAGCCCATTGCAAGGAGCCACAATGGCAGGTCATGTCTTGCACGGGTTTCCTGAAGTACCAGCGTGATGGAGGGACAGGGGTTAGGGTGTTCCCATCCCAGGCTCCCAAAGTATACAGGATGCTAAGGGATACGTCAGCATGCAGGATAGGGTGGGCACGAGCCCAGGGCCCCCCCTAGGCAACAACCACGGCTCCCAGAGCAGGACTGGAGAGAGGGGACAGCTCTGATTTTGACATGGCTCAAATATTGAAGGACCAGGCCTTATTTTCCCTTTGCCCTAAAATGGCCACAAAGGAAAGAATGAAGGTCATCAAGTTCAAAGAGGCTCCTCAGAAACAAGCATGGGCTCAACTAGAAGGCACAGGCCAGTGGGTCCCCTGGTTGACCTAGGAATAGGGTCAGTTGCCTTAAATGCTTCGCCTGGGCTGATCCAGTCCACACCTGGGGTGGATGGAAGGTTGTGTGTGTCCCATCAAAGGGTATGAAGTACAGCACTAGGGAAGGGATGGTCTAAGCCAAGCCATGATGTACCTGCAGAAGCAACTCAAGTTCCACCCCAAAACCAAAGATGAGTTCATGCTACTCCCAGGGGTATTCTCCTCCCAGCAGACACCTGGGAGTCAGTTTGACAAAACAGAAACCCAGTCTGGCTGTGCATAAAAGGGAAGGCAAGCCATGGGCGTGGATAGGAGGCAGGAGAGGGGAAGGAGGGTTCACTTGGGGCTCCCACGGAAGAGAAAGCTGGCCTCTTTGTGTCTTGGTCACACCCTCCACGCTGCCCCCAGCACATTCCGTTGTCTCAGCCTGGCCCCTGCAGTTGGCCAGTGTCCTTTCTTGGGCTACAGGCCTTGGTCTGGCTCAACTGAGGGAAATCACGAGAGGTTCAGAAACTCACAAAAGCAACCTGACAGCGCTGGCGCAGAGCCCGGGTTGCCTGACTTCTAGCCCAGTGGTCTTTCCCACCAGAACAGGGATGACTCACCCTGTCTCTTCAGCCACAAAGAGCGGTCTTAACAAAACTATCACCAGGACCTCTGCAATTGCATTCAGTCACGTGATCATTCTTTGAGTAGCTTGAGATCCAACTCCCAGGACACCTGGGGAGGGACAGCCATCTGACTCCTTTCCCCTTTCTAAGTGAAATCCAGGGGAAAGAGCAGCTTCCCACTTTGGCAAAGAAGGCTGAAGCAAGAGGTCTGAAGTGACTGGGCCAAGGTCACACAAGTAGTTGAGGCTGGAGGTGAAAGCAGACAGACGACGACTGCACCACCCAGATCACAGCAAGGCTCCCCTCTCACCCAGAACCCTGCAGACAGTGGACCTGCACCTGCAGGCTGCTCTTCCCTGACACTCTGAGCCCCCCGCCAAATCACCTGTCCACTCCCACTCACCCAATGTACAAAAATACCATCCCACCCCGGCAAGGGGACTAGACAGCTGATGCATTAAGTTGATTCTAAGGGTGGGAATCAGATTTTTATCTACTTGTCTCAGGTAATGTTATGTAACCTCAATTTTTTTGGTTTATTTATTTATTTTTGGCTGCGTTGAGCCTTCGTTGCTGTGCATGGGCTTTCTCTAGTTGCAGCGAGTGGGGTCTACTCTTCATTGCGGTGCACGGGCTTCTCATTGTGGTGGCTTCTCTCGTTGCAGAGCACGGGGTCTAGGTGTGAGGGCTTCAGTAGTTGAGGCGCGCAGACTCAGTAGTTGTGGCTCACGGGCCCAGTTGCTCCGCAGCATGTGGTATCCTCCCAAACCAGGGATCGAACACGTGTCCCCTGCATTGGCAGGCGGATTCTCAACCACTGCGCCACCAGGGAAGTCCCTAACCTCAAAGTTTTAACCCAAATAAATGTGTCTAAGGCTGAGGAATTTCAGGGTAGGTAGGATAGGAGGGCTTAGCCCCAGGGGCTCACAGCTGCCCAGGGGGCTTTGTCCACAGCCCCAGGTCTCACCTGGGTGTTTCTGAGCAGCAGTGAGTGCCTCTGTGCCTAAGCGTGGAAGGTCACTGGAAGCCTCTTGAAATGCAGAGTGAAATCTGCCGCCTGATACGTTCACCCTGGTTGTTTGGCTGCTTTGCATGCCTATGGGGCAAGCAGGCTATTTTGAGCAGATTTCATAACTCTCTTTGTAGCTGCTGCGGCTGCTGATTGCACATGTGTTTCCATCTCCGTTCTTGTGGTGAGAATGTTTACAGAGATGGCACATTGTCAGAGAATGTAAAGAAAGCAAGATTAGAGATTAGGAGGACAATTTCCATGTCTAGACAGAGTTCGCACAGCCGGCGTGTGCTCCAATCGGGGTCCCCGGAATTCGGCACCCTGTGCTGACCACCCTCTGAACCCCTCATCCCATCCCAAGGACTTTACTGTGAAATCTCCCAGGGGGCGGCAAGGAGCAGAAGAGAGCTCTCTGGCATCCTTTCTGAGAATAAATCTAGGGCGGAATTCTGAATGTTGTGGGAGGGAAACAAAGTATCAGAAAAATCTGTGAACGTCTGCACACATTTTCTTTTGGTAATCTCAAATCTCAAGCCTGATTCTAGCCTCGGCGCGGGCTGCCTCTCTGTTTTCGGCCGGTGGGGTCAACTTCATCACTGTGTTGCTTGCTTATTTATTTATCCCAGTCTGTTTACCTCCTGTCAGCCTGATAACAAGTCTGCTCACCTATTTTGTTTTTAATTTATCCCTTTGCTCCTATTTTCCACCTTTGCCAACTGCGCTCAGGCTCTGTAGGAAAGCGCTGCTACTCAGTTGTATTCAGCTTTCATTTTTGAGCCCCACCATGTTTGAACAACTGGCTCCATCGATTCCCCCCTCTTGAACCTTTGATTCCATTTGTTACATGCCCCTTTCGCCCTGTTCTTCCCTCCTGGCTCCTGTCACGTCCTGTGTCATGATTGCCCATCATAAGCTACCTCAGGGAAGGATCTGTGTCAATTTACCCTTATTACCACCATCACAGCCTTCTGGGATGGTATTTACAAGAAAAATAATACTAGCCCACATTGAGACCACAGAGCAGACACTGGACTAGTGTTCTACATGCGTTCTTTTATTTTCACTTAATCCTCATAACAATCTTCCAAGAAGGTTGCTGTTATTTTCCCAACTTTACACATAAAGAACCTGGGGCTCTGAAAGGTAAAGCCATTTGCCCAAGTACAGGCAGCTAACTAATGGCAGAACAGGTTTCAAATGTAGGTCTACTTTAACTCTGGAGCCTGAACGCTTAAGGACTCTTGAAAGAATTTAGGGATGAACAAATAAATATTCAAGATCCCCGGACTTCTGGTCATTTTGCTTCTCATATTTGATTCTGGTTCTTTTCTGACTTTCAAGATGGTAGAACAGTGTGCAAAGAGTTCTATGATCTAAATCCAGAATGCAACCCGCATTCTCCCAACAACTGCTGGGGACTTAATGCACCTTTCCTTATGCAGCCTGGCAGAGCGAGGACCGTGGCCTCACTCGCCGTGAGGTCCCGGGATCGACACCGCTGCCCTCTGCAGGGGTCTCCCCAGCCAAGCGTGCAGCAGGCTGTGCCAGGCTCCGCTCCATAGAGCAAGCGTGCCAGCCACAGCTGAAACTGGATAAACAGCAGCAAGACCACGATTTACTGAGAAAATCAGAAGGGAGGCCAAGGAAACCACCAAAGAGAGAAACAAACAAGGTCCTGACAGAGCCAAAATAATAAGCCAATTTTCTGGCAAAGTGACAGCAGAAATCTAAGTGTCTCTGAAAACTCTTCCATACATCTGACTACCCTGAGCTAAAAGGGCCAAAGGAAGCAGCTTCTCATGGTCAAGCTACTAGCCTGAGAGGACAAGAGCTTAAGTCCTAATCTTACCCTGACCCCTGCCTCCTGCCAGTTTATAATCCTGGGACCGGTTACCCAAGATGACAGAGTTTTCATGCTTTGACAGGGGAATGTCATGCCGGTCCTTCTTTGGAGGCCATCACCGGGGAGGGGAGGGGGATAGTGTGAAAAGGTGTCAAGGACAACTCAGGGACAATCACTGCTGTGTCCTTCTGCCCCTCTTGCCAGCCCGAGCAGGGACCTGTGTGTGAAACATGCCTTCCTGACCCTGACTCTGCCTTGTGTCTGGGTGGATTCCTCAGGGCGGATTCCATTCAGCAGGCGTTCCCCCAGCTTCTCCCAGGTGCCCCGTGCCAGTCACTTCAGGGGACTGAGAGGCAAGATACTGGAAGGGCTCTAAAGATCAAGCACTCAATGCTCCCCTTCGATTTAAGGAGAATCCTGAATTCCTACAGGTTTTCCCTTCCTCCCTCCTCTTAAAGAGGAAGCATTCTTACTTTCTAGAAAAGGGGCTCAGTGATCCACATAATAAAAGGAAGGAGAGAGGGGAGGGAAGAGAAAGGAGATAGATGTGGGGTTGGTGTAAGAGATGGTCCAGAGCAACCTCCAGAGGCTGGAAGACTGGAAAGAGGTGATAAGTAAGTTACATCCACGTGGCTTATGAACTGGATCTTGTTCAGGCTCTTAGAGAGACTGAATTCAAATAATGAATTCTTTAAAAAAATGTATTTTCAGTGGCATATCTGAAGAACTGTGTTGCTTTAGATGTGGTTCCATGCAAAAAATAAGTAATGTGTCTTTACTTTCAAAAACTATGAAAGGAAGATTTTGAATTCCTTGATAGCTTTAAAGATGCTGTCAGTTTGAAGTCTTGGTGCACAAGGTTGCTGTCTTGATTCTTAAGATTCCTGGCTTCTTCCCTTTCCTCCTCCCCATATAGACCAAAAGTGGAGGAGGATGTGGCTCCTTGAGGACAGGGAAGATTTCTGATCCACAGCAGAGAGCCCAAAATAGGTACACAATTCATGCTTATTGAATTAAATTAAGAATTCAAGCACCAACAATTTCATGTCATGAAAGGATGCCCATAAGACTATGTCATGTGAGCAAAGAATTTATGCCATATAATCTCAATGTATACCTTATACTTATATCATATAATCTCAATTTATATCTCATATCATATTTATATCATATAATTTCAATTTTCAAAAAATATATACACCCACACATACATACAAAAAATAAAATCACCAAAATATTAACAGTAGAGCTCTGAGTGGGGTTTTTTTTGGTGTGTGTGTAGGTTTATGTATTATCCAAACTTTCTTCAATAAACACATAGTTTCCCTCCAGAAAATACTTTTTTAAAAGGCAAGAAAATTAAGGTCTGGTGCATTCGGATGATAGAATAGGTCTTTTGAGGAGAGGGGCATAGTCTAAACATAGACCTGAGATCCTGAGAAGGTCTCAGCCAGGGAGAAAATATTGAAGAAACCACTCCCCAGTTCACCATGGCAACCTACCTGGCAACAATAGACCATCTTGCGCTGGTAGATAGGTTGGCTTATAAGAGAGAAGAGATGTGTTCTTCCTTCAGTTAGGAAAACCTATTTGTTGTCAATCCCATGGACTTATAAACTTCTCCAAACCTGGAGAAATATTCCCCTTCAGAACAACCATACCATTTTTTGGTACCTTTCTAGACATTTATCACTCTCCACTTTGCATTGCATCAACTCATGGGAAAGACAAGAGGATGGAAATTGAAATCAAAAGATACAAATTCAGGACCTGACTGTACCACTTACTATCTCAGGGACATCAAGCAAGTCATTTATCCTTTTCAAATCTCTCTTTACTTGCCGTTCAAGGAATGTTGTACTGTAAGAATAATAAAATGGAAAGGAAGGACACAAAAGTCAGAACCAAAAAAAGGCAAGAAGAACAAATAAGCTCCCTATAGGTGTTGATAATGCTTCTGTTTTGGAGCATCATTTTGGTCTGTGTTTCCTGACATCCGTTTTTGTGGCTATCCAGCATGCAACCATCCTTTCTATCAGCCCGCTAACCTTCCTTTTGGAGACTTCATTAATCATTTTTTTCAATTGAAGTATAGCTGATTTACAATACTGTGTTAGTTTCAAGTGTACAGCACAATGATTCAAATATATATATATATATATATTCTTTTTCAGATTCTTTTCCCTTATAGGTTATTACAAAATATTAAGTATAGTTCTCTGTGCTATACAATAGGTTCTTGTTGATTATCTATTTTATGTATATTGGTTTGGCCAAAAAGTTCATTCAGGGTTTTCTGTAACATCTTACAGAAACCCTCGAATGAACTTTTTGGCCAATCCAATAGTAGTATGTATATGTTAATCCCAACCTCCTAATTTATCCCTCCCCCCAACCTTTCCCCTTTGGTAGCCATAAGTTTGTTTTCTATGTCTGTGAGTCTGTTTCTGTTTTGTAAAGAAGTTCATTTGTATCGTTTTATTTATTTATTTATTTTTGGCTGCCTTGGGTCTTCGTTGCTGTGCACGGGCTTTCTCTAGTTGTGGCGAGCGGGGGCTACTCTTCGTTGTGGTGCGCAGGCTGCTCTTCGTTGTGGTGCGCGGGTTTCTCATTGCAGTGGCTTCTCTTGTTGAGGAGCACAGGCTCTAGGCGCATGGGCTTCAGTAGTTGTGGCACACGGGCTCAGTAGTTGTGGTGCATGGGCTTAGCTGTCCCACAGCATGTGGGATATTCCCAGACCAGGGATCGAACCCATGTCCACTGCATTGGCAGGCAGATTCTTAACCACTGTGCCACCAGGGAAGTCCCTGTATCTTTTTTTTTTTTAGATTCCACATATAAGTGATATCATATGATAGTTGTCTTTCTCAGTCTGGCTTACATCACTTAATATGATAATCTCTAGGTCCATCCATGTTGCTGCAAATGGCATTATTTCATTCTTTTTAATGGTTGAGTAATATTCCATTGATAGATATAGATATCTATATATCTACATATAGATATCTATATCTATATATAATCACGTCTTCTTTATCCGTTCATCTGTCTGTGGACATCTAGGTTGCTTCCATGTCCTGGCTATTGTAAATAGTGCTGCAATGAACATTGGGGTGCATGTATCTTTTAGAATTAGAGTATTCTCCTGATATATGCCCAGGAGTGGGATTGCTGGATCATATAGTAGCTCTATTTTTAGCTTTTTAAGGAAACTCCATACTGTTCTCCATAGTGGTTGTACCAATTTACATTCCCATCAACAGTGTAGGAGGGTTCCTTTTTCTCTACACCCTCTCCAGCATTTATTATTTGTAGCCTTCTTGATGATGGCCATTCTGACCAGAGTGAGGTGATACCTCATTGTAGTTTTGATTTGCATTTCTCTTATATTTAGCGATGTTGAACATCTTTTCATGTGCCTGTTGGCCGTCTGTACGTCTTCTTTGGAAATTGCCTCATTAATCTTGAGAGTGGCTGTCCCTCCCACTGTAGACACCAAAGGGACTAGCTCCCCAAACTGAAGCTGGGCCAATCAGAAGGTTCTCTCAGGACTTGATCTTAAGTGAGTGACCTACCGTCACAGAGGCAGTTGGACATCTTACTCACCTTGGCCCAGCAGCATGAGAACCAGTTTCTGTGGCCTCACTTTCCAGAGCACCTTTGGTTCTTATCTGTTTTCCAAACTTGGTCTTTGAGCATCCCATCTATTTTGGGAGTTCCAGTGTGATTGTACAATATTCCTCAAATGGCAAATCAACTGATATTTGAAAAGAATAAATGACTTGTCTGGTGCCCCTGAGCAAGTCAGTGGGATAGCAAGGTCCTGAATGTATATGTTTTGATTTAAATATACTTTCAACAAATTCCTCTTTTCTGCCTAAGATAGCTAGAAATAATTTCTGTGGTTTGCAACCTAGAACCCCAGCTTACTCACAGAACAGAAATAGAAACATGGTAAGTTACGAAATTCTCATATCTAAAAAGAAGATGTAGACCGTTTCCTCATTTAGTTCTAGGGACTAAATTCAAAAAGTGATTTCTCAAGGGGGAATACGTATTGGGGGGTGGCATTAAGTAACATTAAAAAAAAATTATGTCCCTTTGAGACCAGATGCTCTTTGAGAGCTAAGAACTTGATGTTTTATATCCTGTTCACCTACAGCACCTTGTTCATAATAATACCCAATATATTTCTGCTGAATGAAAGAATAAATGAATGAGGTCACTTTCTAGAAACTTTTCTTAGCTGCTCTCTTCAATTGTCATTTTCCACCTTTGTCTAGGAGAGACACAGGCCATTCATAAAAATGCCTCAGACCCTCTTGTTCTTCAAACTCCACATGTACCCACAAGCATTAGCAGGCCCTACATGATTGCCTACACGATGGGTACTTTCCATATCTCCTGACTCTTCACTCTCCCTCTCTACCAGCAAGAATACAACCTGTCAAAATTTATTCTTTGTGCTTCTGTCCTTTCTATTCACCTAGTCCAAAGCTAAAGGTCAAAGGTGACCTAGGATAGCAGAAGATCATGGACATCACCCCTGATGACTGCACACAGCAAAAGAGCCAGAGCGCCGGGTCCTCTGCCCCCTCAGCCCAGGAGCCCTTCCCCTACATCCTGGGCTGGTTTAATAACAAGATAGAACAAACAGGATTTTGAATGCCACCCATACAACTAGAATGGTTAGAATGGTTAGAATGACGAGCCAGACTTCAGGTACAGAACACTGGAGACTACTGCTCAGCGGGGCCTGTCAGCTGCATCTGCAGGAGACACATGCCCAGGTTACCATTCCACTAAGACCTTGCCTTTTCCAACCCCATTGGTTAAGGGCATTTTCTGCTTCTGTATTGAGTCATGTTGATAATAAGATACACATTTTCTTAAATTTCTCATTTAAACTGTAGACATTGTGAATCTTAAAAAGTGGACCAATAATCCAATAATATTTTCCAGAAGAGTATTTTCTTCAGGAAGGTTGGGAATGACCATGAATAGCAGCTTCCGTTCACCCTACACAAGCCATTGCCTGGAGTCCCCCTGACATAAGTTGCATTTCCTCCGATACCAGGAAACACCAGAATATGGAAATAGCACTCTGGAAGGCAGAAGTATTTCCACCCTCTCTCCCTCTTGCCCTGAGCTTCCTGGGCAAGATGTGTGCAAACTGGAAGAATAACTTCCTCAAATACGAAACCAGAGCAAGGAACATGGTGTCCTAACAGGGCTGCAACCTGCCACAATACAGCGCCTGCTTTGCACTGAAAAAAGCAACTCCTACTTTGGCCTGAGGCCGATCCCCATGATAGAGTCAAACTGTCTCCATCACCCCTGATGTAAAGCATCATGGTCCCTGCAGAGTGTCCAGAGAAGCAGTTCAGCTTGGTAGGATCTGCATTTCACCATCTCCCCAGTAGCGGAGTAATGTAAAATTATGTTCCAACAGCATCAGGAAAGCAAAGGACTACAGAAGATCTGAATTAAAAGCCCAGGGCCATCTCACCTCATTAGCATTTCCATGGATGGCTGGGCAGCTTCCTTCCCCCTTCCCACAGCAAGAGTCTCACTGCCAGTGCTTGAGCCTTGCTCACCAAGTCAAGGCAATTCTCCAGGAAAATAGGTCAGCTGATGCAAAAAGGGAGGCGGCAAACCAGAGCTGAGGCCACCAGTGGCATTCAGTGGAGCCTCAAGGGCTTACCCCTTTGCTTTTCCTATTAAGCACTTATTTAAACTGAAATTTACATGTTTGGCTTCAGTCCAGGGACTGGCATTTTGTGAAAGAACTTGAGCCCAGCCCATTTTAAGCATATAATAATGAAAACCAGAGCTGTTTTTTGCCTAGCATCTCTCACCCAGGAAGGGAGAAAACATACTCTTGCTTTGTGGCCTGAGGATGCAAATTTACCTACTAGGCCCCCCTAGGCTATTACTTTCACAGATTTCCAGGCATCCCTCTCAGTAACATCTTTCAGAAAGCAAAGCTTTGAATAAGTAAGGAAAAAAACTTGAGTGAACATGTGGCAATTTTAGAAATGTTGAGTTCTCTGAGCTCTCAGGTGTCTGGGAAGTTGGGTAAACATGGATCAATGGTCAAGTCATGTCGCTGTGGTTTTTTTGTTTGAGCCGGAAGATGACAGATGTCTCTGGGCAGCATTTGTGGTCACTCGATTGCTTCTCAAAAAGCAATCAATGAAACGGCAAAATGGCATTTTAAGTGCGATGTTGGACAGGGTTGAGGGAGATAGAGTGTGAGTAGGAGGGTGGGAAAGAGGAAGGAACAGAATTATAACCTGAACACAGAGTCAGGAAGCACTTGTCACTGAGGTCACCTTTCCTCGTGCCCACATGTATCACTATAATAACCACTCAGTGAATCAAGACAAAAGACAAACCAAAAAAGTGGTGTCCAAAGGGACTTTTGGCCTGAAATACTTCACATATGAATCTACTTCTTTAGAAGCTTTATCAGACTGCTGCCATCTTCAAAGAACGTTGGCATTATTGTCACAATCCTAAAATCAATTCACATCAGGCACTTGAAGCTCTCCCAGGTATGAGAAGTGTGTGGTTTGCTTGTCCATCCCTATTGACCAAGTCTTGACTTTCTAAAATACTCCCCTACCTTGAAGGTAGATTTCAAAAAGTGCTCCAGCTACAATTCTTTTCAGTTCTGATCCTCTCCCTGATATATATATTTATAACTTCCTGTTCAAATGGCAAAATGAGAGTGTGACTGGGATGGCCAACAGGATTATGGCCTGGAAGTTATGGGACAGGGAGGGGGGAGCCTCTCTTTGGGGACCTCTTTGCTATCCCCTACCCTGTGTCCATGATATCCTGAAAGTCACATGAGACTCACTGCAGCTTTTTTTCCCAAACTGACACTTTTAAGACAAAGGTTCAAAAATCATTTTGAGGAATATCCTATAGAACCAATGCTCTGTATCTTTGCATCTCAGATCGAGTGCTTCCAAAAATAAGCGTTAACAATACAGGTGGTAAATGTCCGCTGACAGATGAATGGATTAAGAAGATGTGGTGCATATACAATGGAATACTACTCAGCCATAAAAAAGAATAAAATGATGCCATTTGCAGCAACTGGATGGACCTAGAGATTGTCATACTAAGTGAATTAAGTCAGAGAAAGACTAATATCATATGATTTGACTTATATGTGGAATCTAAAAAAAATGATACAAATGAACTTATTTACAAAACAGAAATATACCCACAGACATAGAAAATAAACATATGGTTACCAAAGGACAAAGGTGGGGGTTGGAATAAATTAGGAGTCTGGGATTAACATATACATACTACTATATATAAAATAACCAACAAGGATCTACTGTATAGCACAGGGAACTCTACTCAATATTCTGTAACAACCTAATTGGGAAAAGAATTTGAAAACGAATAGATACATGTATATGTACAAAGGAAACACTTTGCTATACACCTGAAACTAACACAACACTGTAAATCAACTATACTCCAATATCAAATACAAATTTAAAAATAAAAAATAAAACAATACAGGTGGCACTTCCACTTTTATTAACTCACGTAATTCTCACACCCTCACTGGAAGTGGGTACCATTGTGCCCAATCAAAAGATCATGAAACAAAAGCTGGGAGAGGTCGACAGTTTTAACTGAGGTCATACAACTGATATACAGCAGAGCTGGGCTTGAATACTCTGCCCCTTTCTACCGCGCCATAATTGTCTCTCAAATTAGTAATAGAATACTCCCATCTAAGGACTGGAGAAATGCAATACTTATCACATTCCCTTACAGGACCCCCATCTGAATCAAGGGATGCAGTGCACTCAAAGCCTACAGGCAGGAGTCATGCCCTGTGGAGCCCTGCTGAACTGCAGGGAACCTGCCCCACTTAAAGAGGTATATTCATTTATTTGCCTTATTTTTTAGATTCCACATATAAGTGAAAACGTACAGTATTTGTCGGACTTATTTCACTAAGCTTAATACCCTCCAGGTCCATCCATATTGATGCAATTGACAGGATTTCATTCTATTTATGACTGAGTAGTATTCCACTGTGTGTGTGTGTGTATGTGTGTGTGTGGGTATGCCACATCTTCTTTATCCATTCATCTGTCAGTGGACACTTTGGTTGTTTCCATATCTTGGCTATTGTAAATAATGCTGCTCTGAACACTGGGGTGTGTGTATCTTTTTGAGTTAGTGTTTTTGTCTTCTTCAGATACATACCCACGAGTAGAACTGCTGGATTATATGGTAGTTCTATTTTTAAGTTTTTGAGGAACCTCCATACTATTTTCCATAGTGGCTGCACCAATTTACATTCCCACCAACAGAAACAGCATCACATGGGGGAGAGGGGTTGGGAGAGGAGTAGGTAAGTGAAGGGGATTAAGAGGTACAAATTACTAGGTATAAAATAAATAAGCTACAAGGATGTAATGTACAGCACAGGGAATACAGCCAATATTTTATAATAACTGTATATACTTAATATATATAATATATAATAACTTTATATATATAGATATATGGAGTGTAATCTATAAAAATATCTAATCACTGTTATATATCTGAAATTAATATAGTATCATAAGTCAACTATACTTCAATTTAAATTTTTTCTTAATTAAAGTGAAAAAATAAAGAGGCAGTTGCTACACAGTTCCAGCTCAAAGTTGCCATAAGAATGGGGATTCAGGGCTTCCCTGGTGGCGCAGTGGTTGAGAATCTGCCTGCCAATGCAGGGGACACGGGTTCGAGCCCTGGTCTGGGAAGATCCCACATGCCGTGGAGCAACTAGGCCTGTGAGCCACAATTACTGAGCCTGCGCGTCTGGAGCTTGTGCTCCGCAACAAGAGAGGCCGCGATAATGAGAGGCCCGCGCACCGCGATGAAGAGTGGCCCCCGCTTGCCACAACTAGAGAAAGCCCTCGCACAGAAACGAAGACCCAACACAGCCATAAATAAATTAATTAATTAATTAAAAAAAAATAGATTGCTCTAGCACTAAAATTTCAAAAAAATATATTTAAAAAAAAAAAGAATGGGGATTCAGTGTCCCCAGGGATTCCAAGTTTCAAGAGAAGCTAGCAATCTGAGTGTGTGTTTGTGTGTGTGTAAGAGAAATCGCCTCATTTTTTAACATGGGTAATTAATGCACATATTTGAAACCACTGTGCAGACTAAACAAACATGTCTTTAGGATAAATCTGGCCCCTGGGCCACCAATTTAAGAGGATGGCAGGTGTAATGTAATGTAATAGCAGGTCAATTGCTATCCTTGCTTGGGCCAGCTACCTCCCTAATGGAGAACCACATATCCACTTTCAAGATTCTTCAGATTCGATTCCCTGTTTGGGGTGGTCTGGCTACTGGAGTTTCTCCTCCAGCTCATTCTCAGTCACCTTCTTCCAGGGGAGGCCCCTCCAGTGCAAAGAGCTCTGGTCCTATGATCAGGAGCCCTGGGCTCACTGCTTCCATGTGACATGGCTCAACCTCAGTTTCCTCAGCTAGAAGACTAATGACTATGACATTAAATGCAGCAATGTGCTTCATAAACTTTACACGTCGTGCAAATGGAAGGTGATGACCACAGCTGAATTCCATTCATATCAGGATTCATTTGGGTCCCATAGGAAACTCTCCCCCACTCTCTTAAGCTGCTTAATATTCAATATCCAATCCATTTCCTAGACATTTAGCCAACCTGCCTTGTATCATTTGGTATTGGTATTAACTCTCCTATTTTCAACGCTTCACACAAAAGGTTTTTAGTTCCCCAGTTAGACTGCAAGCTCTCGAAAGCAGAGATTATTCGGTATATTTCCCAGTGTCCACGTTAGCACTTGCCCATTGTGATCCTCACCAAAAATATGCTGACTAAATTAAGAAGACAATTTGCAGATTCTTAGATGGTCTGCATTCACTTTTTGCCCCTTTCCAGTCCCAGAGAGGGAATTAGGTTTGTTGAGAGTAGAATGAGGGGTGACTTATAGGGAAACTGAGGCAAGTTTGATGCGGAGAAAACCAAGAAAGAAAAGAAGTTCTCTAGGTGGTCACAAAGCACCTAGAGGGGTGGGATAGGGAGGGTGGGAGGGAGGGAGGGAGATGCAAGAGGGAAGAGATATGGGAACATATGTATATGTATAACTGATTCACTTTGTTATAAAGCAGAAACTAACACACCATTGTAGAGCAATTATACTCCAATAAAGATGTTAAAAAAAATAAAAATAAAACTTTGAAGCAAGAAAAAAAAAAGAAAAGAAAAGAAGTTCTCAGCCTGAAAAGGCCTCTAACCTGATGTTGGGAAGTGACCTCAGGGTACATAGCAAAAGGTAAGGTGATGGAGACATAGAGATGAACTGGGAATTCTGGATCCATATAAGCACAGGAAGGAAGGAATGCCTTGTGTTTCTACCTAGTCTTGCCCTCCCCTCCCACTATTTCCCCTTGTAAAGCGAGGGAACAAAAAAAACAAACCCATACCAAACACAACCCAAAAACACAAACAAGAAGATTAAATAGGAAATTCCAGCCAGAAGCAAGCTTGGGTTGAAGGGAAGAGGAAAGGGAGAATCCTGACCTTCCTTGGTGTCTGGGTGTCTGGCAATCCTGTTACCCTCATTCCAGAAACCTGAGTTTTCTAGTGTGCAGATGAGACAGCCCTGGTGTGTTGATATGATGCCCAGTGTGATGTGGGAAAGGGAAGACTGGCCACACACACCCCCATGATTACCATGACACCCTTGTACCAGCACCAGTTCGAAGCATCTTCACACGAGTGCAGTGACTACAACTTCAGATTACATGTCAGATAGAATTGGCCACTTCCTGTTTTAATTTATGATCTGGATAATTACCAGGACTCGTTAAGTTCTTTCTTGCTGGTTGGAGTCTTGGGCTTTCCCAACTGAATCTTAGTTTTACCAACAGTATAAAAAAAACTCTGATGAAGCTAAGTCTTTCAGGAGCTCAACCATTCTTTCCCAACCTCAAGTTTGAGAACTTTTGAGTCTAACATTTACTGCACCGTGTACACCTCTTCCCCATCTTCCTCTTCGGCCCCAGCTTGGTTCCTTGTACACCTTTCCTCTCATTCTTACCTCTCTTCCTGAGTCTACAACAGGAGATTTTGATCTAGGAATCTATAGTAGAAAATGTGATATTTTACTTGTCTGTGGTTTAATATGGATAGGAAAACATTATTGTAAGGCTCTCCTTTTACAGCTTAAATAAATAAAATACAAGGTCCAGGGGGAGTAAATGGCTTCTCCAAGCTTACACTAGCTTCAATCCTGGGATGAAACTCATGTCTCCCAAATTCTAAGCCATTGTGCTTTCCCCTACTCCACACTGGACTCTTATAAAGTACCATCACGTCAATGTTTATGTCAGGTCCACTCAGAACAGACAATCCCAACTGCGGTTCTGTAAGGAAAAGTGAACAGGGGACTCTTAACACTCAGGGGCTGTTCTGCCCTGGCTTGTGCCGACCGCTGGCTGTGAGCATGTCCACCCATCCATCCTCCGCCCCCAGTGGCTGATGAGTCCTTGCAGTGGGGTTAGAGTGGCAGACCCAACACAGGAGAGCAAGTGCTGCCTATCGCTTCATAAAGGGCAACTGAATTTCAACAGATTCATTCCCCACAAAGCAAAGCAGAACATCCTGGACTTGTCCTGGGATCCTCCTTCCTCAGCCCTACACACCTCTCCTTCCTCCCTTCTCAGCCGCCTTTCTGGTCTTTCAGATTTTTGTTTTTATTTTCTTTTAAATATATTCCCCCAATATTTTTTACTTGTTATTGCTTTCAAAATTTTAATTTTTACCTTTTTATTCCACATTTCCTATTTTTAATCTTTAATCTCTTTCAGTATTTTAACTTTCTAGTTCATGGAATATTTGTATTTTGCCTTAGATTTTATCTTCTTTGCTTTTTATGTTTTTAACCTTTTACCTCATTGGTTCATAACCTGTCTTTTGTTTTAAGTCTTATCCACTTTATTATTTTAAAAAGCGTAACCTTTTACCTTTATTGGACCTGTGAGCTTACTTTTAACTTCTCTTTTACTCTTTTTTTCTCTTACCTTACACTCTATTTTTTTTAATGTCTTCCTAAGTTTCTACTCTACCTTCATTTAAAAGTTTTCATTGATTTTAATATCAATATTAGTCAGCAAGAAACATGGTAGGAGAGAGTTCATACCATAAATACATTTTGAAGGTCTTTTTCCTTTGGCTTCCTACCACCACCTCTGATTTTCCCTTAAAATTACCCTAATTTTAGGAATGGCTTTTAAAACACAGCTCGCAGAAAGGAACCCTCCTACACCACTGCTGGGAATGTAAACTGATACAGTCACTATGGAGAACAGCATGGTGGTTCCTTAAAAAATTAAAAATAGAATTACCATGTGACCCAGCAATCCCACTACTGGGCATATATCCAGAGAAAACTATAATTTGAAAAGATACATGCATCCCAATGTTCATTGCAGCACTATTTACAATAGCCAAGACATGGAAGCAACCTAATCGACAGATGAATGGATAAAGAAGATGTGGTATATATGTACAATGGAATACAACTCAACCATAAAAAAGAATGAAATAATGCCATTTGCAGCAATATGGATGGAACTAGAGATTATCATACTAAATGGAGTAAGCCAGACAGAGAAAGACAAATATCATACGATATCGCTTACAGGTAGAACCTAAAAAAGAAAAAAAGATACAAATGAACTTATTTACAAAACAGAAATAGACCCACAGACATATAAAACAAACTTATGGTTACCAAAGGGGAAAGGGGTGGGGGAGAGATAAATTAGGAGGTTGGGATCAACATATACACAGTACTATATACAAAATAGATAACCAACAAAGACCTACTATATAGCACAGGGAACTACACTCAATATATTGTAATATGCTATAAGGGAAAAGAATCTGAAAAAGAATATATATATATATTCAGGTATACATATATATATACACCTGAATCACTTTGCTGTACACCTGAAACTAACACAACATTATAAATCACCTATACTTCAATAAAAAATATACATATATATTAAAAAAACAGAGCTCTCATGAAGGCAGTTATAAATATGGAAAGGGGAGCCTAGACTAAACCCCAGAATGCCGGATTAGAACCAGAGGTATTAGTGTGAACTCATGGCATATATATGTGTACACATACATTTACATATATACACACACGAAATATGTGAAATATATCATATACACATACATCACACACATATATTTATTTCATAACTCTGTCTGCTGGCAAAGCAATAATACCCCAGTAGCAACAACCATATCTGCTGCCCAGAGCTTGGTTTCTAAATACTACTCTCTATTAAAAGAACCAGGATTCCTTGAAGAAATGACAGCTTCTAGGGCTGAGGCAAGAAAAGTTCAAGGTGAACCTGAAATATTTTGCTGTGTCCAAGAAATCTCAAATAATGATGCAGAATGTCAAAACAACAACATTGGACCCAATTTTGAGGAGTTCCTATTGGTTAAATCTGGGACATTTTGACCATCAAAATAAATAATGATAGTAATAAATTTTAACCCACTGAATAAAAGAACCCATGAATCCATATAGGAATAAATAAATGCATATATACATGATGGAAAGTTCTTCCTTATGGTAAAATGCCAACTAATAAATGTTGAAAGAATGATAGAATTAGAAAATCACCATTTTGTACCTATCTTAGTAATAACTGACTCAGTCAAGAACCATTAACAAGTGCTAAAACTAGTGGGTAAACATTTGATGAGAAGAGGATAGATACATAGCTTCAAAATATCTCTCTACAAATAACTTATTAGTTTCAAAGGGAAAAACAGTAATTTTACAACAGAGAAATCTGAAGGATACCAACTTAAACCATATGCCTTCTGCCATGAGGCACTGTGAAGAATACAATATCGCTTCTGTAACATTCCTACTGAAAATACATAATCTGAATCTAACCATGAGGTAACATTAACTAAACTCAAATTAAAGGACTTTCTGCAAAATAACTGGCTTTATTCTCCCAAATATGCCAAGGCCATTGAAGATAAGGAAAGGCTAAGGAACTCTTCCATATTAAAAGAGATTTAAGAGATATGATAGTTCTTCCTGCCAAAGAAGGAGACATCACACGTCCTGTTTCCTATTTTCTGAGTTGGTCTTTGCCCTCCCTGGCTTCTCTAGGACTTCATGGGATATTGATCACTGGATAACAGGATTTACCGGAGGAGAGGAATGAAAAAGACAACAGTTTATCCTTGCAAAATTATGTCTATGTTTAAAATCTGCACACCGTGTGGCTGACAGGGTCTTGTGCTCCGGCCGGATGTCAGGCTGGTGCTTCTGAGGTGGGAGAGCCGAGTTCAGGACACTGATCCACCAGAGACCTCCAGGCTCCACATAATATCAAATCGCGAAAGCTCCCCCAGAGATCTCCAACTCAACACTAAGGGCCAGCTCCACACAACAACCAGCAAACTACAGTGCTGGACACCCTATGCCAAACAACTAGCAAGACAGGAACACACCACACCCATTAGCAGAGAGGCTGCCTAAAATCATAATAAGGTCACAGACACCCCAAAACACACCACCTGATGAGGTCCTGCCCACCAGAAAGACAAGATCCAGCCTCATCCACCAGAACACAGGCACCAGTCCCCTCCACCAGGAAGCCTACACAACCCACTGAACCAACCTTAGCCACTGGGGAAAGACACCAAAAACAACGGGAATGACGAACCTGCAGGCTGCAAAAAGGAGACCTCAAACACAGTAAGTTAAGCAAAATGAGAAGACAGAGAAACACACAGCAGATGAACGAGCAAGGTAAAAACCCACCAGACCAAACAAATGAAGAGGAAATAGGCAGTCTCCCTGAAAAAGAATTCAGAGTAATGATAGTAAAGATGATCCAAAATCCTGGAAATAGAATGGAGAAAATACAAGAAATGTTTAACAAGGAACTAGAAGAACTAAAGAGCAAACAAACAATGATTAACAACAAATAAAAGAAATTAAAAATTCTCTAGAAGAAATCAATAGCAGAATAACTGAGGCAGAAGAACAGATAAGTGACCTGAAAGACAAAATAGTGGAAATAACTACTGCAGAGCAGAATAAAGAAAAAATAATGAGAAGAATTGAGGACAGTCTTAGAGACCTCTGGGACAACATTAATTGCACCAACATTCTAATTACAGGGGTCCCAGAAGAAGAAGAGAAAAAGAAAGGGACTGAGAAAATATTTGAAGAGATTATAGTTGAAAACTTCCCTATTATGGGCAAGGAAATAATCAATCAAGTGCAGGAAGCACAGGGAGTCCCATACAAGATAAACCCAGGGAGAAACACGCGAAGACACATATTAATCAAACTATCAAAAATTAAACACAAGGAAAAAATATTAAAAGGAGCAAGGGAAAAACAACAAATAACATACAAGGGAATCCCCATAAGGTTAACAGCTGATCTTTCAGCAGAAACTCTGCAAGCCAGAAGGAAGTGGCAAGACATATTTGAAGTGATGAAAGAGAAAAACCTACAACCAAGATTACTCTACCCAGCAAGGATCTCATTCAGATTTGATGGAGAAATTAAAACCTTTACAGACAAGCAAAAGCTAAGAGAATTCAGCACCACCAAACCAGCTTTACAATAAATGCTAAAGGAACTTCTCTATGCAGGAAACACAAGAGAAGGAAAAGACCTACAAAAACAAACCCAAAACAACTAAGAAAATGGTAATAGGTACATACATATCAATAATTACCTTAAAAGTTAATGGATTAAATGCTCCCACCAAAAGACATAGGTTCGCTGAATGGATACAAAAATAAGATCCATATATATGCTGTCTACAACAGACGCACTTCAGACGTAGGGACACATACAGACTGAAAGTGAGGGGATGGAAAAAGATATTCCATGCAAATGGAAATCAAAAGAAAGCTGGAGTAGCAATTCTCATATCAGACAAAATCACTTTAAAATAAAGACTGTTACGAGAGACAAAGAAGGACACTACATAATGATCAAGGGATCAATCCAAGAAGAAGATATAAAAATTGTAAATATTTATGCACCCAACATAGGAACACCTCAATACATAAGGCAAATGTTAACAGCCATAAAAGGGGAAATCGACAGTAACACAATCATAGTAGGGGACTTTAACACCCCACTTTCACCAATGGACACCTCATCCAAAATGAAAATAAATAAGGAAACACAAGCTTTAAATGACACATTAAACAAGATGGACTTAACTGATATTACAGGACATTCCAACCAAAAACAACAGAATACACTTTCTTCTCAAGTGCTCATGAACACTCTCCAAGATAGATCATATCTTGGGTCACAAATCATGCTTCAGTAAAGTTAAGAAAATTGTAATCATATCAAGCATCTTTTCTGACCACAACGCTATGAGATTAGATATCAATTACAGGGAAAAAAACGTAAAATACACAAACACATAGAGGCTAAACAATAGATTACTAAATAACCAAGAGATAACTGAAGAAATCAAACAGGAAATCAAACAATACCTAGAGACAAATTAAAATGAAAACACGATCATCTAGAACCTATGGAATGCAGCAAAAGCAGTTCTAAGAGGGAAGTTTATAGCAATACAAGCCTACCTCAAGGAAAAAGCAAAATCTGAAATAAACAATCTAACCTTACACCTAAAGGAACTAGAGAAAGAAGAACAAACAAAACCCAAAGTTAGTCGAAGGAAAGAAATCATAAAGATCAGAGTAGAAATAAACGAAATAGAAACAAAGAAAACAATAGCAAAGATCAATAAAACTAAAAGCTGGTTCTTTGAGAAGATAAACAAAATTGATAAACCACTAGCCAGACTCCTCAAGAAAAAGAGGGAGAGGACTCAAGTCAATAACATTAAAAATGAAAAAGGAGAAGTTACAACAGACACCGCAGAAATACAAAGAATCCTAAGAGACTACCAGAAGAAACTCTATGCCAATAAAATGGACAACCTGGAAGAAACGGACAAATTCTTAGAAAGGTATAACCTTCCAAGACTGAACCAGGAAGAAATAGAAAATATGAACAGACGAATCACGAGTAATGAAATTGAAACTGTGATTAAAAATCTTCAAAAACAAACAAAAGTCCAGGACCAGATGGCTTCACAGGCAAATTCTATCAAACATTTAGAGAAGAGCTAACACCTATGCTTCTCAAACTCTTCCAAACTATAGCAGAGGGAGGAACACTCCCAAAGGCATTCTATGAGGCCACCATCACCCTGATACCAAAACCAGACAAAGATGCCACAAAGAAAGAAAACTACAAGCCAATATCACTGATGAACATAGATGCAAAAATCCTCAACAAAATACTAGCAAACAGAATCCAACACACATTAAAAGGATCATACATCATGATCAAGTGGGGTTTATCCCAGGGATGCAAGGATTCTTCAATATACACAAATCAAGCAATGTGATACATCATATTAACAAACTGAAGGAGAAAAACCATATGGTCATCTCAATACATGCAGAAAAAGCTTTCGACAAAATTCAACACTCATTTATGATAAAAACCCTCCAGAAAGCAGGCAAAGAGGGAACTTACCTCAACATAATAAAGGCTATATATGACAAACCCACAGCCAACATCATTCTAAATGGTGAAAAACTGAAACCATTTCCTCTACGATCAGGAACAAGACAAGGTTGCCCACACTCACCACTATTATTCAACATAGTTTTGGAAGTTTTAGCCACAGCTATCAGAGAAGAAAAAGCAATAAAAGGAATCCAAATTGGAAAAGAAGTAAAGCTCTCACTGTTTGCAGATGACATGATACTATAGAGAGAGAATCCTAAAGATGCTACCAGAAAACTACTAGAGCTAATCAATGAATTGGTAAAGTAGCAGGATACAAAATTAATGTACAGAAATCTCTTGCATTCCTATATACTAATGATGAAAAATATAAAAGAGAAATTAAGGAAACACTCCCATTTACCACTGCAACAAAAAGAATAAAATACCTAGGAATAAACCTACCTAGGGAGACAAAAGACCTGCATGCAGAAAACTATAAGACACTGATGAAAGAAATTAAAGATGATGCCAACAGATGGAAGATATACCATGTTCTTGGATTGGAAGAATCAACATTGTGAAAATGACTACACTACCCAAAGCAATCTACAGATTCAATGCAATCGCTATCAAACTACCTATGGCATTTTTCACAACACTAGAACAAAAAATTTCACAATGTGTATGGAAACACAAAAGACCCCAAATAGCCAAAGCAATCTTGAGAAAGAGAAACGGAGCTGGAGGAATCAGGCTCCTGGACTTGAGACTATACTACAGAGCTACAGTAATCAAGACAGTATAGTACTGGCACAAAAACAGAAATATAGATCAATGGAACAGGATAGAAAGCCCAGAGATAAACCCATGCACATATGGTCATCTTATTTTTGATAAAGGAGGCAAGAATATACAATGGAGAAAAGAAAGCCTCTTCAATAAGTGTTGCTGGGAAAACTAGACAGCCTCATGTAAAAGAATGAAATTAGAACACTCCCTAACACCATACACAGAAATAAACTCAAAATGGATTAAAGACCTAAATGTAAGGCCAGACACTATAAAACACTTAGAGAAATACATAGGCAGAACACTCTATGACATAAACCACAGCAAGATCCTTTTTGACCACCTCCTAGAGAAATGGAAATAAAAACACAAATAAACAAATGGGACCTAACGAAACTTAAAAGCTTTTGCACAGCAAAGGAAACCACAAACAAGATGAAAAGACAACCCTCAGCATCAGAGAAAATATTTGCAGATGAAGCAACTGGCAAAGGATTAATCTCCAAAATTTACAAGCAGCTCATGCAGCTCAATATCAAAAAAACAAACAACCCAATCCAAAAATCGACAGAAGACTTAAATAGACATTTCTACAAAGAAGACATACAGATTGTCAACAAACACATGAAAGGATGCTCAACATCACTAATCATTAGAGAAATGCAAATCAAAACTACAATGAGGTATCACTTCATACCAGTCAGAATGGCCATCATCAAAAAATCTACAAACAATAAATGCTGGACGGGGTGTGGAGAAAAGGGAACACTCTTGCACTGTTGGTGGGAATGTAAATTGATACAGCCACTATGGAGAACAGTATGGAGGTTCCTTAAAAAACTAAAAATAGAACTACCATATGACCCAGCAATCCCACTACTGGGCATATACCCTGAGAAAACCATAATTCAAAAAGAGTCATGTACCACAATGTTCATTGTAGCTCTATTTACAGTAGCCAGGACATGGAAGCAACCTAAGTGTCCATCAACAGATGAATGGGTAAAGAAGATGTGGCACATATATACAATGGAATATTACTCAGCCATAAAAAGAAACGAAATTGAGTTATTTATAGTGAGGTGGATGGACCTAGATTCTGTCATACAGAGTGAAGTAAATCAGAAAGAGAAAAATAAATACCATATGCTAGCACATATATATGGAATCTAAAAAAAAAAAAAAAATTGTTCTGAAGAACCTAGGGGCAGGACAAGAATAAAGACACAGACGTAGAGAATGCACTTGAGGACACGGGGAGGGGGAAGGGTAAGCTGGAACGAAGTGAGAGAGTGGCATGGACTTATATATACTACCAAATGTAAAATAGGTAGCTAGTGGGAAGCAGCTGCATAGCACAGGGAGATCAGCTCGGTGCTTTGTGACCCCTACAGGGGCGGGATAGGGAGGGTGGGTTGGAAACGCAAGAAGGAGGAGATATGGGGATATATGTATATGTATAGCTGATTCACTTTGTTATAAAGCAGAAACTAACAAACCATTATAAAGCAATTATACTCCAATAAAGATGTTAAGAAAGAAAAAATAAATAAATAAATAAAAGGCATTCACGTAAATAAATAAATAAATAAATATTATTGGCATCCCTTAAAAAAAAAAGAGAGAGAGACATGATAGCTAAAGGCAATGTGTGATCCTGGTTTGGAACCTGGGAGGGTGGGGGTGGGAGAAGGGCTATAAAGTACATTATGGGGACAATTGACAAATTTTAACCTGGGCTGTGAATTAGATAATAATAATATATGAACATTAAATGTTCTGATTTTGATTATTGTGTTGAGATTATGTAAAAGAATGATTTTGTTTCTAGGAAGTCACACTGAAGTATTCAAGGATAAAAGTCTATGATATCTCACTAGCTACATCAGGGACATTTGGGGCATCAAAATAGATAATGATAGTAATGAATTATAACCATGTAAACAGAAAGAGGAACCCATGAGTCCATACAGATATAAATACATACATAAAAGGAAATGGAAGCCTCTTTTTTAGAGAATTATTCTGCAATCGTTCAGATAGAGAGTATGTGTGAGTGAGAGCACACACACAAATGACAAAACAAGTAGGGAAATTGTAACAGCTGGTGAATCTCAGTAAGGGAGAGTTTGAAAGCAGTGTGCCAACAGTTGGCACTCAGATGGGAAGGAAGGTAGGCTGATTGTGGGAAGGCGCTGGATGGATTGAATCTTCACTTCATTTCACTTTACTCTTATGGGAGAAAAACAGTAAAGGGTTCTTTTCTGTACTCCATACTCGAGCTACCCTCTAATACATTTCTTTCCAGATTGTTTCATGCCCCTCCTCAGAAAGGTCAAAGGAGCAGAAGTCAAACTCTTGGAGAGTTCACTGCCTTCTTCGTGAGAGTTATGCTGGCCAGACTGGGGACTATTTCAACAGTTTAAAAAAACATCAACACATATGGACAATTAATCTCCGATAAAGGAGGCAAGAATATACAATGGAGAAAAGACAGTCTTTTCAGCAAGTGGTGCTGGGAAATTTGGATAGCTGCATGTAAATCAATGAAGTTAGAATACAACCTCACACCATACACAAAAATAAATTCAAAATGGCTTGAAGACTTAAATATAAGACAAGAGACCATAAAACTCCTAAAAGAACACATAGGCAAAACATTCTGACATAAATCGTACAAATGTTTTCTTAGGTCAGTCTCTCAAGGCAATAGACACAAAAGCAAAAATAAACAAATGGGACCTAATGGAGCTTATCAGCTTTTGCACAGCAAAGGAAACCATAAACAAAATGAAAAGACAACCTACGGACTGGGAGAAAATATTTGCAAATGATGTGACTTAATTTCCAAAATATACAAACAGCTCATACAATTCAATAACAAAATAATCAACAGCCCAATCAAAAAATGGGCAGAAGACGTAAATAGACATTTCTCCACAGAAGACATACAGATGGCCAGTAGGCACATGAAAAGATGCTCATTATTGCTAATTATTAGAGAAATGCAAATCAAAACTACAATGAGGTACCACCTCACACCAGTCAGAATGGCCACCATTAAAAAGTCCACAAATTATAAATGCAGGAGAGGGTGTGGAGAAAAGGGAACCCTCTTACACTTTGATGGGAATGTAAGTTGGTGCAGCCACCATGGAAAACAGTATGGCAGTTCCTCAAAAAACTAAAAATAGAGTTGCCATATGATGCAGCGATTCCACTCCTGGGCATATGCCCAAACAAAACTATAATTCAAAAAGATACATGCACCCCTATGTTCAAAGCAGCACTATTTACAATAGCCAAGACATGGAAACAACATAAATATCCATCAACAGATGAATGGATAAAGAAGATGTGGTATATATACACACGTATACAATGGAATATTACTCAGTCATTAAAAAGAATGAAATAATGCCACTTGCATCAACATGGGTGGACCTAGAGATTATCATACTAAGCAAAGTAAGTCAGACAGAGGACAAATACCGTATGAAATCACTTACATGTGGACTCTAAAATATGACACAAATGAACATATCTATGAAACAGAAACAAACTCACAGACTAGAGAACAGAGCTGTGGTTGCCAAGGGGAGGGGGTTTGGGGTGGGAACACCCTCAGGAGTTTGGGATTAGCAGATGCAAACCACTATATACAGAATGGATAAACAACTAGGCCCTACTGCATAGCACAGGAAACTATATTCAGTATCCTGTGATAAACCATAATGGAAAAGAATATGAAAAAAATACATATATGTATAAATTAGTCACTTTGCTGTATGGCAAAAATTAACACAACATTGTTAAGTCGACTGTACTTCAATAAAAATTTTTTTAAAATCACCAACCCTGCCTTTTCTGGTCAGTTGCATTAGGCAACACAGGTCCATACAGGAAATCAGGAAAGCCTGTTTCAATCCAGATCACAGGCCAATGTAATCCCTTGGAATATTTCTCAGTATACGAGACGGTGGCTGACACGGGCTGTCTTATATCCACTGTCTGGCTTCTTCAAGGAGAAGATGTTATAGAATGAATGTGTCCTGAAGGACAAGTCAGTCAAAGTTGAGAACCTTGTTTTTAGTGACAGTGTAACTTTCTGCCCCATAACTCTTGTTAGATCCTCTTGTAGAATTCCAGTGAGGGTCATTGTACCATCTTTCACACCCACTTCCAGGAAGTAATTTTCCCCTTGACTAAAGAATGAGACCCTCGGGCCACCCAAGCCCACTGCTATCAGACACCAACCACACTCTCTGGGGAAATTCTTGACTCCTTGAGTAAATGACTCAGCACTGAGCCCCACTCTGGTACCAGTGCCCTGACCCAGAAAATTCCAAGCACTCCCTAATTCCAGGAATTGGTTGATGCTCTACCTTGGACTGGACGAGCTTGACTTGCCAGATACGGGAAAAGCCAGCTCACCTGAGAAAAGAATTTTACTGGGTGATATGCACTAAGTCTTCAGTTGTTTCTCTTTGGGCTTGGCAAGGTTCCTAGTGTTTGCTCCTTAATGAATAAGTCTTCTCCTGGAAACACAGTAGCGTGGCAAAAGTAAGGAATTCAATGTGTTGGCTTTTTAAAATGCTCGTAAGAAATCTCAGTTTTAAGACATTAATCTCTCCATATTAGTAATCTAAAGTTGAACAACTGTTAGAGGAGAAAAGAGGAATAAGATATACATAGCCTCAAAATATTGCTCCACACATAATATTTATTAGTTACAAAGGGGAAAGCAGTAAGTTTACAATGGAGACATCTGAGTAACACCAACTCAAACACACGCTTCCTGACATGATGCACTAAGGAGAATGCAGTAACAGCGAGAATGAGTGAAAGACTCCTTCCTCTTACCTCTGGCCTGCTCCTAAGCTCCATCACTCATATGGCTGGAACCTCTTCTTTCCAGCCCTCATTAATTCCTTTGGAAGCTGGACATGATTTCTTTTAACACCTTTCCTACACCCACCCTACCAACCTCCAAAGTTCACATTGTTTGCTCTCCATACGGTCTTTTTGTGATGTTGTTTAAATCTCAAATTACTCTGTGCCTTCCATGGCAAAGTAGCTTATCTCTAAGATGCTGAACACCAGATCTTGCAGTAAGAGCAAGGAGACTGCCAGGAATCATTTAGGAGTGGATGGGTTAATTTCCTATGGGGTAAGGGCATTCCTTTAAAGGCTCACTAAAATTCATTACAAATAGAATTTGGTGGCACTAAGAGGTAGCTCATGGGAGTCATTAAAGAAAAATTTTTTTATCTGTCTGCCCCCGGAGTTATTATATTAGAGCTCGGTCTTGTCTAATTACTATCCTTGAAGTTAACATTTAGGACCAAGTGGAAAGAGCCAGCTTTCCCAAAGTTTTAAGTCTAAGTATATCCATCCTGGAGTCAGTCTACACTCATATTTTTCTGGGCTCGTTAGGAAGACTGGGGATGAAGAGTTAAGTTAAGGGACTTTCACCTTCTACTGGTGGTCTGTTGCCATCTTATGACCTTTCAGAACTTTGCCTCAAAGCCTGAAGGAAGAAGTTTCTTTGCTCCCCTCCTTCCAGTTGGTTGCTAATCACTTCAAACCTGCTTCATCCACACTGGGTCTCAACTACATGGGACTTTCCTTCCCAGTGCCTATTAGATACAAACTAAAGAGAGCTAGGGATTGCAGGACAGGAAAACCAAAACAAGATGAAACAAACAAAACTGTAAAACTTACATCATGATAATCAGAAGAATTATCTGTGAATTTTCAAAACCTAAATAGTACTATAAGCTTCTTATCACATTAAAAAGTACTTTATAATCAATCTATGTTTTAAGATCTGTTTGACCATTAGATGTGGAAATGAGGGCAGATTCTGAGACATTGTTATTAGAGCTATGAATTTGATGAATGAGGTTGTGGAAGTCCAGGTCTTGGTTAACTGCTGAGAAGTTTGTCTTCCCAATTCTATAAACCCAGGTGACTTAATCTGTCTTGTTGGGTCTAGGTGATGCTCCCTTGAATTGAACAACTGATTTGTGAAAATAAATCTAACCAAATAAAGTACCTAGGAAATTTTCTGGCCCCAAACTATTAATGAACTGCTTGGAAGGGTGTCCTCAGGTCCCTACTTGTATATATCTTTATTATTTCTACTACTATACTACCACCCAGCTAAAACCATTGTGAACTCCATCACAGTTTTTAAAAGGGCAAATTTACTATTCCACAATTACAGAATCAGAGTGTTAGCAAAGCTAGTCCCCAAGAGCAATCACCCAAAGGTGGCGGTATCCTCCAGGTACACATGTCCCAGGATCAAGGAGGAGACCATTTTCTTGAGCATCATTGCTGAGACCCTGGAAATCCATATGGGCACTGACTGCTGGAAGGGTGCCACTTTGCAGCAGGACTACCCCAACCCTGACTGCCAAGAAACCAAGGAGAAGCAAGAAATGCTTCTAGGCTTTCCACTGCTCTCCAACTTCCACTCCCACCCAATCAATCTAGGTAAGCTTCCTATTAGACAGCTGTAGCTAAATATTATGCTTCTGCAGTGTCAAAAGCTAAGGTCACAGAGAACTTGCATGCTGAAAGAACCCAGCTAAAGAGAGCTGCAAGTTATGATCACAGAAGAGGATGTTACCAATAGCAGTATGGCTATTTCCTTCTTGATAAATTTCCAGCAAGCCAATATCTTATGCAGAAGGAGGTGGCCTTTGAGCATAATTATTCCACTATTGATCATTGACAAACTCTGTATTAACTTGTAAGGAAATATCTTTGGAGTTACACAGGATTGTATGTGTTCTTTTTAGATTTCTTTATATTTCAGTAGACAGGAATTGATTATGGATGGAGATCACAAGATCAATACACTATTGACCCTCATTACTGATGCTTAATGAGAACCTGCTCCTTAACCCACTGTCAGAGTTAGGATCTATAACTGATCAAGTGGAAATTGCATGAAAGATGCCAGTGTTGTTTTTACTATGTATATTCATACCATTCTCCACTGGGCTGGATATGTGCCTTGTTATGGAATAAAGAAGGAATAACATTCTCACATACAGACCCTGTTCTGTCATCATTTGGAATATAGTGGCCTGCTATAAAATTCCTGCCACAAAGAAGGGCTACATACAGGTCAATTATTCTAAAATAAAGTCATAATTTTGGGTAGGCATCTCCATAACATTTGAATTCAGGAGCCAATCTACCTGGGTTTGAATCCCAGCTCTGCCACTAGTTTCATTACTAGTTGCATGACTTATCTGTAAGGTGGGGATGGTAACAGCATCTGCCTCGTGTGATTGTTCTGAAGGTTAAATAAGTTAGTTACGTGAAGTGCTTCGAACAGAACATACAAAACATAGTAAACTCCATGTAAGTGTTAGCTGTGAACATTGTTATTTGACTGGAATGCAGTAGTCATTTATCCAGTACAGTAAGTTAACTCATTTAGATAACTATACCTAGACATCTTTTAACAACCCATTTATGTCCAAGGTGATAGTTTACAATATCTGATTTAATTTTTTCCCAAACTAAAATTCGTGCAGCCATTGGGACATTGACCACCTTTTTGATTAGGCACTGCTACGCACCCAAAGCTACTCAAAGAGAGATGCTTGGTCATGTCCTCAAGTACTTTTTGGCCCATGTGGAAGCAAAGTGCTCTTCTTTTTACTCTCGAGTTTTAAAAATACTTAAGTACGTGGCTGTATTCCAGTTACTGCTCATAGAGCATCACCTCATATTCACTGCTCTCAAAATTTATCAAAAACTCAACTGTAAAAGCATTACTTATAAAGTTTGCCTGGAGGATATGCATTCCTCAAAATGATAAATCATCATCATCATCATCATCCTGTAAGAATCTAATTACGTGTATTGTTCTTTTCATTAAGAGTATCCTCTCAAAAGTGATTCAAGGAGAAATTTCTTTCTGGTCTCAGAATCAGAAATGATAATAAATGTTAATGTTTATTGAGTGTCACCAAGAACCCATTACTTTTCAAAGTACTTTATGTGTATTAACTCATTTAATCTGTGAAACACTTCTATGAGTAGATACATAATTATCTTTTTTTACAGGTGAAAAAACTGAAAAACAAAGAGATTAAGTAACTCATCCAAATTTACATAGCTAGTAAATTGTAGAGTTTAGAACTCAGGTATTCCATCTCCAAGAAATAGTCTCTAAACCTCCACCCTGTACTGCCTCTTGGAAAATTTGTTCTGGTCCTGAACAGCTAGTTTGATCTTGTCTCATTGATTTTTCTGAATCAAAAACTGATTTGAATTCATTGTTAGGAACTTCAGAGCTAAATTCCTAGCCACATAAGAGATCTTATGGCATAAATTTTACATCACAATCTAAATTTTAACTTTTTTATTTATTTATATTCTTCCTTTGTCCCACCATCCTTATCCACTTACAAAAATCATGTATGCCTGATATCAAAACCTGTCCAGAACAGTAAGGAAAGGAACATCGCAAGCCAGTCTTACTCATGAACATAGATGCAAAAATATTAAAAAACATTGGCAAACTGATTTAAGCAATGTAAAAAAAAACATATAATAACCAGATTGGTTTTATCTCAGGAACACAAGAATGATTTATCATTAAAAAACATGTGAATAGGGACTTCCCTGGTGGAGCAGTGCTTAAGACTCCACGCTCCCAATGCAAGGGGCCCAGGTTCGATCCCTGGTCAGGGAACTAGATTTCACATGCATGCCGCAACTAGGAGTTTGCATGCCAAAACTAAGGAGCCGGCGAGCCACAACTAAGTAGCCTGCGAGCCGCAACTAAGGAGCCCACTGGCTGCAACTAAGACCCGGCACAACCAAATAAATATATATATATATATTTTAAATGTGAATAATGAAATTCATCATACAAATTAAATGAGAAAAATCACATAATTACCTGAATCCATGCAAGGAAAAAAACGTATAATAAAATATAGCATCCATTCATAATATTTTTTAAATCTTAACAAACTTGGAATAGAAGGGAACTTCTTTCCCTTCTATTAATAAAGGGATTTTAAAGTTAAACCTACAGCACACAGCACATTAATGTTGAAATATTGAAAATATTCCCTTTAAGATCAAGACAAGTGTTACCATTATCTCTCTTTCTATTCAACACTGTACTGTACCTGGCCAACAGAGAAATGCAAGATAGAGAAGTTAAACCATCATTATCTGGTGATGATATGACTATGTATATAGAAAGTAAAGCTCTACAGGTAAATTACTAGAATTAATATGAATCAATATGCAAAAATCAATTGCATTATACATATCAATAAAAAAATAAGAATCAACGTGTTTAAAAGATACCATTTAAAAAATATTTATGGAGAAAAATTATAAACCATACTTAAACCCATTTTTAAAAGCCTAAATAAAAGTAGAGATATACCAGGTTCACGGGTTGAAAAACTCAATAATTCAAAGATGTTGATGTTTCCCAAATTGAGGTCATCTCAATCAAAATCCCAACCTTTTGTTTGTGATACTTCACAAGAGGACTCTAAAATTTATATGGAAATACAAAAGGCCAAGAAGAGACAAAATCCTATTGATAAAGGGCATGGTGAGGTAACCTGTTCTACCAGATATTAAGACTTTTTATAAACTATAGACTCGGGACAGTGTAGTATTTGTGCAGGAACAGACAGATCAATCAAATTAAATAATGATTCCAAAAACGGTCCCATACACATATTGATGTTTGATGTCTGACATAGCTGGCCGTGTAAAGCAGTTAAGAAAAAAAGGACTTTTTATTACTGTGCTGGGACAATTATCCACATGGAAAAATGTAAAAATTGGACTCCTACCACACACAAATACTCCAGAATTTAACTCCAGAATTAAAGTACCAAAAGCAAATGGTAAAATATAAAACTTTAGATGAAAATATAGGAAAATATTTTAATTACCCATAGATAGAAAAAACATTTGTAAATAAGGCCAAAAGCATAAACTATAAAGTTAAAGCTCAATAAATTTGACTGCATTAAAATTAAGGACTTCTGGGACTTCCCTGGTAGTACAGCGGTTAAGAATTCGCCTGCCAATGCAGGAGACTCGGGTTCAAGTCCTGGTCTGGGAAGATCCCACATGCCATGGAACCACTAAGCCCGTGTGCCACAACTACTGAAGCCCGCATGCCTAGAGCCCGTGCTCCGCAGCAAAGAGAAGCCACCGCAATGAGAAGCCCACGCACCACAACGAAGAGTAGCCCCCGCTCACCACAACTAGAGAAAGCCCGCGCACAACAACAAAGACCCAATGCAGCCAATAAATAAATAAATAATAAAATTAAGGACTTCTATTTATAAAAAAATCCTATAATAAAGAAGAAAAGATGTCATAAAATTGGGGCAATTCATATAAGCCACAAAAGAATCATGACCAGAACATATAAATAACTCATATGAATTAATTTTTTTTAAAGGCAAACAACTCAGAAAAGAGTTTGACTAGGCACTTCCACAAAAGAGGAAATCTGAATGACCCACAAACGTATGAAAGGATGCTCAGTTTCATTAGCAATCAAGGAAACACAAATTAAACTGCAATGAATTATAATTTTATACCTATAAGACAGACAAAAAATGTAAAAGTCTTTAAATTTAAATTTTCAAATAATATGCATTGGTGAGAATATAGAGCAAAAGGACTCCTCACCCACTGCAGGTGAGAGGGAAATTGGAGCAGTCACTTTGGAAAATGGTTTAACATAATCTAGTATGGAAAGGTGGTGAACACAAACACCACAAGATTCTTATATATAGGCACAGAACTGGCTTTGTTGGGGAAACTTAAAGCAGACAGTCAGCAAACCATGCTTGGTTCACTGTTAGCTCAGTCTCCCACAAAGAAGTATGAAGGGCCAGGGTACCACTAGATGCACAAGGAAGCTCTACTCCAGAGGCAGGAGCCCATGAGAATGGCCTTGCTAATGGGTGGAACGAGGGGTGGGCATGGGGTTTGGTCAGTGTCAAGCAATTTTTTTTTCTTTAAATTTTTAAATTTTGTACACAATTTTAAAGGTTACTTTTCATTTACAGTTACTATGAAATATTGTCTATATTCCCTGGGTTGTATAATACATCCTTGACAAATGTTACACCCAATAGTTTGTATCTCCCACTTCCCTATCCCTAAATTGCCCCTCCCCCTCTCCCCACTGGTAACCACTAGTTTGTTCTCTATACCTGTGAGTCAAGCAATCTGAATTTTTTTTTTTTAATTTATTTTTTGGCTGCGTTCGGTCTTCGTTGCTGCACGCGGGTCTTCTCTGGTTGTGTCGAGTGGGGGCTACTCTTTGTTGCGGTGCGCGGGCTTCTCATTGCGGTGGCTTCTCTTGTTGCAGAGCACAGGCTCTAGGCGCACAGGCTTCAGTAGTCGCAGCACGCAGGCTCAGTAGTTGTGGCTCGCGGGCTCTAAAGCACAGGCTCAGTCGTTGTGGCTCACGGGTTTAGTTGCTCCGCGGCACGTGGGATCTTCCCGGACCAGGGCTCGAACCTGTGTCCCCTGAATTGGCAGGCAGATTCTTAACCACTGCGCCACAAGCAATCTGAATTTTAGATGCCAGCTATTCAGTGAATTATCTGGCAACATCACTGCCACGTTTCCCATGACCTAACGTGAGACTGGGTGAAAGCACAGCCCCTCCTTCTGGGTTAAGGGGGAGCTTCTGATTCCAGCTCCCTTGAGGCTGGGCAACCTAATCCCCAAGCACATTTATCAGACAATCACACTTGTCTCTTCCCAACTAGTAAAGTTGACCCTGTGCTCTACAACCCATTAATTTCACTCCTAAGTATATACCCTAGGGAATCTCTTATACATATACAATAATACTCATAGCTGCATTGCTTATAATAGCAAAAAATGGAAATAACCCAAATATCAATAGTAGACTGGATAAATAAATCGTGGTATATTCAAATACGGGAATACTACAGAACAGAGAAAATGAATGAAATTCAGTTATATGTATCAATATTTTAAAATCTCAATAACATAATATTTAGAATAAGAAATCAATTATAGAATTCAAAAAAGGCAAAACAAAAGTATATATTATTTAGGGATATACTTATAAATGGTAAAATTATAAAGAAAAGCAATGGAATAATCATCACAAAATGATAGTTTTAATATGATTACATTATAATATTATTAATAATATGAATATTATTAATGTATAAGAGATTTGGTGGAGAAGCGGGGGTGGGGATACAGTTGTAGAAGGACCCAAAGGGCGCTTCTAAAACACTGTCAGTGCTCTTTATCTTAACATGAGTGATTGATGCACCAGTGTTTGCTTCATTATTATTCTTTTAACAGTACATATACATTTTTACACTCTTCTATTAATTAAGATACTTCACAATTTAAAAAGCAGAGAAAAGAAGTTACAAGTACATGAAAAACAAAGACAAAACTTTGAGCAGACTTCAAGTATTATCCTTGGGATAAAGTTCTCAGAACATTATTGCTAAGTCAAAAGGCATGAACACTTTGGAAGGGTCAACATTTATACACACTTCAGCAGTACCCCTTACTTTAAGCTTTATTTTATTATGTATTCATTTATGTAAATTGCCTTCACTCTTCTGCATCAATATGAAGTCTGAATAAACCAATAATAAGTTGAGGTGCGAGTAGATGCAGGGAACAGAACCCTGTTGCCTGTGTGGTGTTTTTCCCAGCAGAAACATAGATTTCCAAGGAGACATGCAAACGTGACGGGGGTGTTATCCCAGGATCACAGATCTGGAGCCTTCTTGATGACTCTATGTAAGGGACCAGAAACTCTTTTCACCTTCAGCCTGTGAATACCCTTCGGGGCTTTCCTGCCTGTCCATAGCTGGAGGCCATTTCAGGCCATCTAATATCAGCTTTCCTATCCACCTGGAACTCACTGCAGCCTTTTCCTATTTGTGCGTGAGATTCTTTATCAGCTCAACTTGATAGAAGTGCCAAGTGACTTCAAAACCACCGGTAGCTCTCAGCAAAAAGCCTAACATAAACATCCTAAGAAATACTTCCTTTTTTCAGAGGTTTTGCAGGGTGTGAAAATAAATATTGACTGGGCCTGGGAAGAAATCAATCTCCCCTGCTACAAACACCACAGGAAAAGCAGAAGGCTCTGCGCCTCCCATGTCCTCGGTTTATGTTGTCCCAGAGACCGCCCTGCTGATGCCCCATTGCACTCTTCCCATCTCTAGCAGAGCCCTTCCCAGGCAGAGGGAAATACTTGTCTCTATGCCTGTCTCCCTCCTTCCCCATTTGGCTGTGTCTTGCGCATCTTTTATCCTCAGCACCACCATGGTGCTGGTACCTATAATGGACTCTACTGCTGAAAGAAATCACCCTCAAAGACCAGTAGCACCCCACTCTTTTTACCCAAGGGAAAACGTGGGTCCAGATGGGCAAAGAAACATGTTCAAAGCCACAGAGAGGGTGGTAAGAGGTAGAATCGTTAGTCTTCTGAATCCCATTCCCATTTACTGCCAAGGCATGAAGGTTTCAGTAACAGCTGTATTGTATACTAGTTCTTGGACTCCTCAAGTCTTCATCTCTGCCCTGGCAGAAACAAAATGAGCTAATTAAATGCTTGCCACCAGCTTATTTTGGAAACTTCATGGAGTGTGTGAAAGCCTGAATGAATTTCAGGCCACTCTTGATTATTTCAAATGTGGAGGAAATCATCCAAGCATGGGAAGAAGGTGAGGAAGCTAAACCCGTGGCTGAGGGTTATTAATATTGTAATGCTTTTGCTTATTGGTGCAGAAAAGCAACCCTTGGCTATATAAGGGACTAAAGCTTTAAGGCTATCATGGAGGAGAGTAAATAGAATCCTTCAAGGTTGAAGAAGAGTCCAACCAAATACTCTATCTAATTGCTTTGGAATAACCAAGAGCACCCTGCTTACTGTGCAAGAAAGAAAAGCAATGGACTGTATTTAGAGGAAACTAACGGCACAATTGGGTCATTCTCTGTGGGGCTAGTCGGGAGCGGAACCTTGGTGCAGACCCCCAGAGGGGAGGCAATTAAGTGAAAAGAAGCCCATGCTGCCTCAAACAATCTGACTCATAAATATAAAATAGTTCATTGCAAAACTTAAAGGCTTCCAGGGGATCTGCAGAACTCCTCATTGTTGAGAGCTTTTATGAGCTCTGTGAACCTTCCCTGACCCTTCCCTCCAGCACATACCCCAGTAAGGTGTGATTTAATCCAGTGCTAACACTGATAAGGCTTCGGGGTCACAGCATTAGTCTCAGTCACAGAGATTTCTGGGAGCCAAATTAAATCTCTCCTATTTCTCATGAAGAAAGTCCTCTTAGGCTTTCAGTCCAGAGCTTTGCATGCCCAGCTTTTGAACTTCCCCATCCAAAATTACTGACATGGTAATTTCCATCACATGGTGAAATCACTTCCGAGAACAAAAGATGCTTTGGAGAAATACGTGTCGTTCTTCAATAGCTGGACTGACCCAGACCAATCAGACTTAGAAACACCTGGTCTTGAGCTATGGTTGTTCCAACCCATCACCTCTCTGTATGTACCTTTTAGTGGCAATATTTAGGAAATCACTAATATCTGTGAGAGCCTCAAGCTGGGATTCAGGTGGACATTTAAACAAGGCAAATTATATGTTACAAAATAAGTTATGGATCAAGCGATTTCCAATACGGTGTCAAACTAAATGATTCTAAAAACACTTTAAAATTAAGTAAAGTAGAGCTCTTTTGCAATACGGATTTTCAGTGGCCAGTATTAATTCATTCTCTGTTAGCAAAAAAAAAAAAAAAAGGGTAAAAGGGAGGGGGAAAGTATAATTCATTTTCTGTTAGCAAAAGAAAGTGTAACTTGATTTGTGGATTGTTCTAAAGTCTGCCAAAACATGGCTCATCCTTCCCTTGGAGCTTTTCATTCAGTCCACTGGCCATCAAACCCAGGAACCCCTGCTCTATAATCTGTTGGATCTTCTCCCTCCTCATGTCCTTCCAGCTGCTGGCGGGAGCCTCTGTCTGGTGCCCTTGCTCCACCTCAGGCCTCCATACACCTCCTGACTTTACATCTTCTCAAACTCTCTGTTGCCTAGAGACAAAGTCCAAACTCTTCAGCAGCACCCGTGACCCCTCTCAAGACCCCTTGTCTACCCTCCAGCCTCAACTCTGTCTGCCCTCCAGCATCCAATGCTCTGGCTGAGCCAGAGTCCCCTTTCCTCAAACAGGTCTGGCATTTTATGTCTCTGTCTTTTTTCTACAAGACTCTGCCTAAAGTAACTTTTCCTTGCTCCTTTACCAGAAAAAATTCTACTTATTCAACAGCCTGCTCCTCACTACTTCTTGACACTTCCTCCTTCCCTCTCTTCTGAACTTCCACTGTTTTCTAGAACAGTATCAGTTACATGTTTATCATCCCAGGTGTTGGGTTGGCCAAAAAGTTCATTTGGTTTTCCCGTAAGATGGCTCTAATAGCGCTTAGTTGTCTTGAACTTCATTCGAAACAATTTTGTTAGATTGTATTGTGATAGCTGTCATATCAGCGTGCATTTAAAAAAAACTTACCAAAATTGGTGAATTTTTGTGTAGCCATTTTAATATTGAAGATGGAAGAAAAAAGCAACATTTTCAGCATATTATGCTTCATTATTTCAAGAAAGGTAAAAATGCAACCGAAACGCAAAAAAAAGATTTGTGCAGTGTATGGAGAAGGTGCTGTGACTGATCAGACATGTCAAAAGCGGTTTACAAAGTTTCGTGCTGGAGATTTCTCGCTGGACGATGCTCCACGGTCAGGTAGAGCAGTTGAAGTTGATAGCCATCAAATCGAGACATTGAGAACAATCAACAATAAACCACGCGGGAGATAGCCGACACACTCAAAATATCCAAATCAAGCGCTGAAAATCATTCTCACCAGCTTGGTTATGTTAATCGCTTTGATGTTTGGGTTCCACATAAGCTGAGCAAAAAAAACCTTCCTGACCGTACTTCCACACGTGATTCTCTAAACAGAACGAAAAGTTCCACTTTTATAACAAATTGTGACAGGCAATGAAAAGTGGATATTGTACAGTAACGTGGAATGGAAGAGATCGTGGGGCAAGCGAAGTGAACCACCACCAACCACACCAAAAGCCGGTCTTCATCCAAAGAAGGTGATGTGTATATGGTAGGATGGAAGGGAGTCCTCTATTATGAGCTCCTTCTGGAAAACCAAACGATTAATTCCAACAAGTACTGCTCCCAATTAGACCAACTGAAGGCAGTGCTCGATGAAAAGCATCTGGAATTAGTCAACAGAAAATGCATAATCTTCCATTATGATAACGCAAGACTGCATGTTTCTTTGATGACCATGCAAAAACTGTTACAGCTCGACTGGGAAGTTCTGATTCATCTGCCGTATTCACCAGACATTGCAACTTTGGATTTCCATTTATTTCAGTCTTTACAAAATTCTCTTAATGGAAAAAGATTTCAATTCCCTGGAAGACTGTAAAAGGCACCTGGAACAGTTCTTTGCTCAAAAAGATAAAAAGTTTTGGGAAGATGGAATTATGAAGTTGCCTGAAAAATGGCAGAAGGTAGTGGAACAAAACAGTGAATACGTTGTTCAACAAAGCTCTTGGTGAAAATGAAAAATTTGTCTTTTACTTTTACTTAAAAACCAAAGGAACTTTTTGGGCAACCCAATACCTGACCTTGTGGGCAGGGCCTTGCTGGCCTTATTTGTGTATCTCTGCCGCTCTCAGTGTCCAGCGTATGGAAGTCACAGTACACCTTTGCTGAAAGAATATATTCTATTGGATTTCCAGAGAAATGGTATTGTCCCCAAGAGTTGAAATTGGGGATGTATCATATACTTTACAAGGAGGGACCGCTTGGTGAGGTGATACCCACACCCACTTATTTCACAAAAGCACTTATTTTGTCACCAGGTTTGGATACGTAATGCTTATACTGCTGTGTTGACAACATTACATCTTTCTGTTGTCACAATTTTCCCAGGGAGATGCTTCTTTTTTAGCTCTATCCAAGAAAGACACTCTTGAAAATGTCTTCTCTAAACTTGAAGATTGGAGCTGCTTCCGACTCAGGAACTGTAATGCTACCTGTACATCTCCTTTGGTTTTTTAACTTTGTCATAAAAAGTAGCACCACTCACCCTGTGGATTTATCTATCCAGTAGAGTTCTGGGAGGTGGGGACAGTATAGCATGCTGGCTCACCCCTGGCTGGCACCAACTAGGCACTCAGGAAGTGATCGCTGAATTATAACTGTTGGCCTGATTTTTTAAAAAATATTTAGGGGATACTGCTCCTCAGTCTTAGCGACTTCCCTCTTCGCTCCTGGGTCTAGTTGATCATTTAGTTATACACTCCACTTTCAACTCCAAGAAGGGACATGTTCACCCTCACCGGGACATGCCTTTTAATATGGTTTTGGTTTGTTGCAAATTGTGTTATTTTTAAAATTTCTGTATTACTGATTTATATATAATCACATGGTACAAAATTTGAAAGGAATTATACATATATTAAATATAATATGTAATAGATTAAATGTAATAGATCACATGATACAAAATTCTAAAGGAACCAAGATTGAAAGGGAAAATTCCTCCCCCTCCCGTCTCCCTCTTCCCTTCTTTGAAGGCAGTCAACGTTGCCTGTTTCCTGTCCTTCCAGAATAGTCTGTTCCTATACAAGCAATCCATATTTTTTCCTTATTACACAATTGCCAACACTTCATGTACACTGCTCCACACTCGCTCTTTTCACTTAATGTACCTTGAAAGTTGTTTCGTATCTGTTCATAAGAGCATTCTCGTTTTCTTTCTACAGAGGCACAGTCTTCCATTGTGGCTCTAAATTACTCCTGAAGTATGGCAGGTGGAGTGCCCAGACCCTGAGACATTCAGGCCACCTCTCGGTGGCTGCTGTAGCACAAATGTTGTGGATCAACCACGAAGCAGCCTAGATCTCTTGAAAAAGAATATTGCCCCATATGTATCTGGCACTTCTATGGACTAAAGCCATGCTTTGAGCTCTGTTGTACCATATCTAGCTGAGCCAACTGGCACAAAAGACGATGAGAATAGAAAAGTATACTTATGACCTCTAGTGCATCCACAGGGCTATAAATTCTGAACACAGCGTTTGGTTGATGGCTCAGGATGAACATACGGTTTCCTTCAGAATTGCTCAGCAAGTCTCTTTTTAATTTGTAGTAGAAGATCCAATGAAATTATTTATTGGTGAGATATACTTGTTCAGCTTTATCATCTGTGTACCATTTAGACTTTTATCATCTGTGTACCATTTAGACAATTATATATATATATATATATATATATATATATATATATATATATATATATATATATGGCTACAAGTTCATCTCCATCATCACCCTTATATGATTTATGATTGGAGTAAGGATCAATACAACTTTGGAAGATACATTTAAGGCACTTTCTCCCCTCCTCCTCCTCCTCCTCTCTTTCTCTCTCTCTCTCTTTCATTCTCTGCATTGTACAATACATTAGCTATCAGCCACATGTGACATGAGTTCTTGAAATGTGACTAGTGTTAAAAGTGTAAATCATAATCAGACTCTGAAGACTTAATATGAGTTTATATATATATGTATATATATACACTATCTCAGTAACAATTTTATATTGGTTATATATTGAAATGATATTTTGAATGTATTGGGTTAAATAAAATATATCATTAAAATTAATTTCACCTATTACTTTTCATTGTGGCTACTAGAAAATTTTAAATTGCAGATGTAGCTCACATCATACTGATATTTCTATTGGACAGTCTTGGGCTATGCCATGCATTTATTTCCTACTTTACATGAAGGCAGACTAGCGTGATAAAAGTACATTCTGTTTTAGCTCCTAGAATCCAAGTTTTGTCTTTCCTCTTGTTTAATAAATTTAAAGAATTTTAAAATTCAGAACCCAAAACATGATTTATCAAAAGGTAACAAAGAGAGGAACCAAAAAACGAGTTATTGAAAGTACAATTGGTATTGAGGGCTAGGAATTTCAGGAGCATCAAGGAAGACGTCACATTCACCACCACGTTACATTTGGAAAGGCTTGGAGGGACTCCTAATTCACTGGGAACGGCTTAATGAAGCGTGGCTAGGAGGAACAGCAACTGAAAAGTCAATTCCTGACTTCACCAGGTTTAAGCCTTACAACAATGACGCTGCTCTCCAGACATCCTCTGATGCTCTCTTCATCCAGTTTCTTTTTTCCTCTGGCTGATTTCAACTTGAAAACTCAAAAGCAGAGTGTTAATCAGACTCAGGTGAAAAATCTCCAGGATCTCAGACTGCCAAAATAAAAATGTCATATTTTCATGATTTCTTTTATAAAGAATATGAATGATCAGACCTGTATTTTCATTATCAAAAACAAATCTTTTCCAAGTTTTGATCATAGGAAGAACATTTCTCCAGGCACCAGGAATGCAAAGTACACAGCCCCCGTCCTTCGGAGGCATAGAGTCTACTGGGGACAGACAGAGCAATCGCTCTCTCCGTTCTCTTTCCTCAATATCCTCTTCTCCCTCTGCTCTTTTCATCCTCATTCCTTCCCCATCAGGAAAGGAATATTTTTGTTCTAAGTGTCTGGTCTCCTTGGACTGACTCAGGGGGGTTCATTTGCTACCACCAAGTAGCTAAATCCCTGCGGGTGCCGATGCTGAAGCACGTCTGTGGGAGTTGCTCGTGGGAGAAGCAGCTCAGTCCCAAACTGCCTGCAGTCCGGAGGGTGGGCCCTTGTGACACTGGGTTTGTGGCTCACATGTGAATCACCCCGGGTGTCTTCTGTCCTCCGCCTCTGATTGAGTATGGCTGGCTGCTCCTGAACAGAAGTGATGCGGGCCTCTCTCTGGACAGTTTAGCTGCCCGGCCTGAGAAACTTCCCCCTGCTGAAGTGCATTTTATTCACACAATATGGCCTATATTTTGAGTCAGACCATTCTACCCACAACCTCCAAATTTCAGGAAAACCCAGTGAGCCAGTCCTGAAAGGTGCAGAAACAATGGGGGAAAACTTCATTACGTTTGTATAGAGTGCTGAGGGATTTTTTTGGCCCCAGAGGGGGTGGACAGTCAAGGGGAGGAAGATTGTTGTTGGATGGTGTCTGTCCTCTTTCAAAGTCACACCCCGGCATTTGGCGTTTTATGCTATTTCTTCTCCTTGGCTAGATCCAGTCTGTTAGTTCCTTGGCTCACACCCCTCCTTGACTTCCAGTTACTCCACGTTCTTTTCTCCGTGTTAATGGGTATCAGAGCATGTACTGTAAATTAGCATTTATAAAAATCAATTACTCTGCTTCATAAGACAGAGCAGAAACTCAGATTGTCTTCACCAGATCATCTGTATTTATCTGTTAATTATAAACCCTAATTGTCTCTTTCTATCATATTAATTTGCACAAATTGTACAACTTCAGAGTTTAGCAGTTTTCAAGCCCTTGAAATACAATTATTCTCTCAACATTCTTTTCAGAAACATGGTATTCATTAATGATTAGGTTGGTAAAAATTAGCAGTTCTGATAATTGGCCTTGGCTTCTCCTTGGCTTTTTTTTTTTTTTTTTCCTTCCCCACTAAAATCCTCATCCTCACAATTATGCATGGCTGTTAGCCTCTGACTGTGCCCAGCTCTGATTTAACTGGACTTTGTAGCCCATGAGACTTCACAGGGTTTGGGCTCTAGTCAAAGTAGAATACAGTGCTAAGCCAGTGAACTTCTTCCAAGTAGATCTGACTTCTGCCCCCTCCCCAGCAGAACCTGGGCTTCTGTCCCCTGGGGTTAGTCTACTTGCCCTAACCCTTGCTACAGAAAGGCTTATACTGAAGGGAGGAAGAAGGCTTTCCAGACTCCAGTCCCAGTTGTGAAACTGTTGCGGACTCTTACCCTTTGCAAGTTGGTGAGCAAACATGATGAAGAAGGAACTCTCCAGGCTCTCCCAGCCACCTCTCGACTGTGGTTCTCTTTCTACTCAGCATGGCAGCCACTTAGGAGGAGTCATATGTCACATAGCACGTATTGAAAGGCCAAAACAAGTTTTCTTCTCTCAAGAGGCTGCACAAATCTGGGTCATGTGAAGGAAGTGATTCAGACTGAAGGACCAGGCATCCTGACTGCCTAAGAACCCGGTGGCTTCCTGCCTAGGGCACTGAGGGCATGTTCTAGAGGACTTGGCATCCAACTCCGATGACACTGGCAGACAAGCTGCAGGCTCTGTCCCAAAGGAGCAATGAGGAGGGGGACCCCCTGTCCCCTGCTGCTCCACACAAGGGAACAAATCCTCCACATGAGGATTCCGTCCTGTCTCACTTGGGAAACCCAGTCGTGTTCCCCTGAGTAGTGGGGTTCACCAAGCACGGGATGGTCATCCAAGATCACAGGAGCAAGCATCTGATACAGCTAGAATTTTTTGAATTCTCTTACTGGGTATCTAGAAATGGTTAACTTGCCATGATTCTTGCCCCTTCATAAGCAACAGTTCAGAAGTTAGGCCAAATTTCCTCATATATATTATCTGAGATAGGACCCCAGCCAGGTACAAATTTGCAAGTCAAGACCTAAATCTGTGAGCTGTGGTTCTCCAGGGATTTTGTTCAGTTTCTTGGTTGAGGGGGAGGTGCTGTGGGAAAGCTGGCTGGCTGGAAGGGATACAGGAGAACAGCTCTCTTACGTACTGGATGGAGTATGGGGTTATTTGCTCTGTCAAAAGGGAAAGGTCTCTCTGTGTGTTCCAGAATCAGGAACTCTCTACGATACTCTTCAGATCAGGTTACTTTTAAGAAAAAGCATGTTTCCCCATATACAAACCACTCACCAGCCAGATCTGTCAACAGTCAGATCCGGTTTCCTCCCATGCTGGATTGAAACCAGCTTATGCCACAGAAATGTGCTCCGAATGCCTCCTAACAATCTCTCCCCATCCCACAGTTTCTGTCAAATGGGCATTCCATGCTCTCAAACCACAGCCTTGCCTCAGGGATGAGATCGGCTGACAAGGTGGGAAGTTATTCCTGGAAATTGACAAATTTTGTCTGAAAAGAAGGCATTTACTCAGACATGTGGGTCTAAACTGTCCCTTCTGTGAACTAGAAGACAGGGGGACAAGCAATGGCCAGAGGGGTGAGAACACCTCTATCTGGTTAGCACCTTGAGAAAAGGGTGGGAGGTGGAAGCACGGCTTTCCACAGCAAAGAGCCCCTTTCCAGCGTCCAGGTATTTTTGGTCGCCTTGTGCTAACTGTGACAGTGTCTTTGCCTGTTATTTTTCCACCTCAAGGCCCAGTGTGAATCAACAACGGTGTGCTAGACGTGCAGACCTACCCTTGCCAGCTGCTCGCCTTTGCTTCCCTCTCATCCACCCTCCTGGAGAGGCACCTCCACGCTCCCTTCCGGAGCCTCAAGCATCACCGTCCTTAGACCTTGTACGGCACAGACCCTCAGATGACTCAGCTAACAGGTCATCTGCCGATGCCAGACTAAGTAGAAGGCATGGGCTTGAAGAAAATTCAGCCACTGGTTGTCACTGAGTTCCAGAACAGGTGAAAAGAGAAAGCCTATGCCAGCTTGCTGGAACCACAGTTCCAAACCAATGGAGGCAACAAAAGAAGCAATCTGAACTCTGCCTCAGGCAGGTCTGCTGCTAACACACACCGCACCTTTGTAAGAATTAGGAAATCAAGAAATATATAAGCCAAGACGTTAGGGGGTGGCCATCTTGCACCTACAAGATAAACCAATTAGCAGAGAAGGCCAGTCTGCAAACAAAAAAGGACGAAGCCAAAATGTGGTGAGAAATGGCCAGGTTCTGACACCTTTTCAGTTTCTGGTTCCAATCTCTCCCTGAGGTGCAGCTGCATCTCCGCCCTTGGATTCTGTGATATCCCTGTAGCCTGGCTCCTCATAATAAAGGCTTGTTTTCAGTTTAAGAAGCTCAAAATGAATTGCGGAACTTGCCAGTGAAAACTCCTCAACAATACACGCACCCCTACTCATCCCTGTGTGTCCATTTCAGTCATCTCTGCTACCCTTCCTTTCCCTTCTCATCTCTTCGCTTCCCTTTTACTCCTCTTCCTCCTCCTTTTCTTTCTCTCTTCCCCCCTTTTCCCTTATCCTCCCCCTCCCCCTGCCCCACCACCTTCTTCTTCCTCCTCTTCTCTTCCTCCTCCTTCTGCTTTTCTCTCTCTTCCTTCCTCTCTCCATCCTCACTGCCCCTCCCCCTCCTTTGCTTTACCGATCTGCTGTCAAAATCCAAACGCAGCGGCAGAAGCCTCCTTCCTGTCCTCCCAGAAACAAAGCTACCATTCTGCTGCTCTCACGTCTAGATTCCCCCCAAAATTTAATGACCTAGCCATTGTGCCATCTCCCCTAAGACTTGGTCTGACCTAGGAAATCCAGAATCACATGCAAACGTAGGTGCAGAGCCCATAGCCACTATGGGGAGGCATGGACTGAACCATCCTGAATACCAGTGTGCCCTGGTAAGGGCTTCCATGTCTCCCAGTCAGGTTTTCTGCTGCTCCCTCTATTTCCCACCACGTGTTGCTTGCACCTCTAATGACCCTACCGTTTTCCATTCTATTAAATCTTATTTATATATATGACCCTACAGCAAAACCTTCTTGAGTGTGTTGTGGCCACATCATAGGCACTAAAACCATGAACCTTAATCTGATTGGTGTGCATGAATAGGGGGAGGTAATACCTGCAGTTTGATTTTTGATGGCTGGTTCAAGAGATGATATGCATTTAGGAATGGAGAACCCTCCCAAAATATTTTTTCTTCTATTTTTCTGATTATTCTGTCTTCTCTGATCCATAGTACTTTATATATATTTATTAAACACTCATCACAGTGAGTTGTCCTTATTTATCTAAATATCTAACGCCTCAACCGGACTGTGAGCTCTCTGAGGGCAGGGGCCATGTCTTTTTTATCTTTCTACCCCTAACCTAGTACAAGCCTGACACAAAGAAAATGTCTACTAAGATCGTTTGTTGGACTGAACTGAATCCAAGTCCATGTGAGATTTGGGCTGAGGACATCTCACCTGCTGGCAGCCATTTACCTGATCTTCTGAGTCCTCTTCAAGGCCCAGTGTGGTGAAACTTTTCTTGGAAACCACAATTTTGGCAAGACTACAACCTTCCTTCTCTGCAAGGGCTCACTTTGTTTATTACAATAGAAGAGCATGATAAATAATTTTTCGTATAAGAAACATGCTTCCGCCTTTTGACAGCTTGGACAGCCTATTGTTTAAGTTTGAAAAAGGAGCCCAGAAATAATTTCCAGAGGAAACATGGCTCAGGTGTCTTCCCCTGATGCAATTGGTATCTTGAGACTATCCAGAAAGGTAATTTACACACACATATGAATACACAACAGAACTGAAGTGCTCTTTGTGTTCCCACAGGGTGTCCAAATGCTAATAACATTTGCCATCTGGCCTGCTCAGATGGCTGATTCTGACATCTTCCCCAAAGTCTGGATTTGCCTTTGTTTACTAGTCAAACATTTCTGGAATCTGAGCACCGTGCTCTTTGTGCTAGGCACAAAGGTACCAAAGATGGAAAGCTGCATTCTGCTCTCAAAAAGTTAAGTTTAGATCATTAAAAATAATTGCACAATACTGCTGTAAAAAAAAAAAAAACTATCATGTGCTAAAGTAAATCTGACAACGGGATGCAATGTGAGTGTAGGAGAAGGATCCATTAAGTCTGCGTAAGCAAGACAAGGAAAGATCATATAGAAGTCCACTCTTGAGCTCAACCATGGAGAGCAAAATGATCAGAAGGCAAAGGATGGAACCTGAGGAGACACCAACATTAAAGGAAAAAATCAGGAGGGCTCTATGGGGGAGACTGAGGAGGCACACTTAGAAATGTAGGAGGAGAATTCAGAGAGAGTAAACCCGTGAAAAGCAAAGGAAAGAGAAAGAGCATGGACGTTCAACCTACGATGAGCGCACAAAGTAACCTTAGGATTTGGCTTTTTAGAAGTCATACTGGGAGGTCTGGGCAAGATGGCAGAAGAGTAAGACGTGGAGATCACCTTCCTTCCCACAGATACATCAGAAATACATCTACACGTGGAACTGCTCCTACAGAACACCCACTGAACGCTGGCAGAAAACGTCAGACCTCCCAAAAGGCAAGAAACTCCCCACGTACTTGGGTAGGGCAAAAGAAAAATGAAACAACAGAGACAAAAGAATAGGGACAGGACCTGCACCAGTGAGAGGGAGCCGTGAAGGAGGAAAGGTTTCCACACACTAGGAAGCCCCTTCGCGGGCGGAGACTGCGGGTGGCAGAGGGGGGAAGCTTCGGACCCACGGAGGAGAGCACAGCCACAGGGGTGCGGAGGGCAAAGCGGAGAGATTCCCGCAGAGAGGCTCGGCGCCGAGCAGCACTCACCAGCCCGAGAGGCTTGTCTGCTCGCCCGCCGGGGCGGGCGGGGCTGGGAGCTGAGGCTCGGGCTTCGTCAGAGCGCAGGGAGAGGACTGGGGTTGGCGGCGTGAACACAGCCTGAAGGGGCTAGTGCACCCCGGCTAGCCAGGAGGGAGTCCGGGAAAAAGTCTGGACCTGCCCAAGAGGCAAGAGACTTTTTCTTGCCTCTTTGTTTCCCGGTGCGCGAGGAGAGGGGATTCAGGGCATTGCCTAAATGAGCTCCAGACACGGGCGCGAGCCGCGGCCATCAGCGTGGACCCCAGAGACGGGCAGGAGACGCTAAGGCTGCTGCTGCCGCCACCAAGAAGCCTGTGTGCGAGCACAGGTCACTCTCCACACCGCCCCTCCCGGGAGCGGGTGCAGCCCGCCACTGCCAGCGTCCCGTAATCCAGGGACAACTTCCCCGGGAGAATGCACGGCGCGCCTCAAGCTGCTGCAACGTCACGCCGGCCTCTGACGCCGCAGGCTCACCCCGCCTCCTCCGTACTGCTCCCTCCCCCCGGCCTGAGTGAGCCAGAGCCCCGGAAGCAGCTGCTCCTTTAACCCCGTCCTGTCTGGGCGGGGAACAGACGCCCTCAGGCGACCTACACGCAGAGGCGGGTCCAAATCCAAAGCTGAACCCCGGGAGCTGTGCGAACAAAGAAGAGAAAGGGAAATTTCTCCCAGCAGCCTCAGAAGCAGCTGATTAAAGCTCCACAAACAACTTGAGGTACCTGCATCTGTTGAATACCTGAATACACAACGAATCATCCCAAGTTCAGGAGATGGATTTTGGGAGCAGGATATATTAATTTTTCCCCTTTTCCTTTTTTTGTGAGTGTATATGTGTATGCTTCTGGGTGAGATTTTGTCTGTATAGCTTTGCTTTCACCATTTGTCCTAGGGTTCGGTCCGTCCGTTTTTTTTTTTTTTTACTTAAAAAAATTTTTTTTCTTAATAAATGTTTTCTTAATAATTTTTTCCTTATTTTCTATTTCTAAAAATTAAAAAAAAAATTTTTCTTAATAAGTTTTTTCATATTTTTATTTTAAAAATTTTTTTTCTTCATACATTTTTTTCTTAATAATTTTTTCTTATTTGTTATTATAAAAAATTAATAAATTTATTTTAAAAAATTAAAAAAATTTTTTTTCTTAATAATTTTTTTCTTATTTGTTATTATAATAGCTTTATTTTATTTTTTATTTTATCCTCTTTCTTTCTTTCTTTCTATTTTTTCTCCCTTTTATTCTGAGCCGTGTGGATGAAAGGCTCTTGGTGCTCCAGCCAGGCATCAGGGCTGTGCCTCTGAGGTGGGAGAGCCAACTTCAGGACACTGGTGCACAAGAGACCTCCCAGCTCCACGTAATACCAAATGGCAAAAATCTCTCAGAGATCTCCATCTCAACATCAAGACCCAGCTTAACTCAATGACCAGCAAGCTACAGTGCTGGACACTCTATGCCAAACAACTGGCAAGACAGGAACACAGCCCCATCCATTAGCAGAGAGGCTGCCTAAAATCATAATAAGGCCACAAACACCCCAAAACACACCACCAGACGTGGATGTGCCCACCAGAAAGACAAGATCCAGCCTCATCCACCAGAACACAGGCACTAGTCCCCTCCACCAGGAAGCCTACACAACCCACTGAACCAACCTTAGCCACTGGGGACAGATACCAAAAACAACGGGAACTACGAACCTGCAGCCTGTGAAAAGGAGACCCCAAACACAGTAAGATAAGCAAAATGACAAGACAGAAAAACACAGAGCAGATGAAGGAGCAGGGTCAAAACACACCAGACCTAACAAATGAAGAGGAAATAGGCAGTCTACCTGAAAAAGAATTCAGAATAATGATAGTAAAGATGATCCAAAATCTTGGAAATAGAATAGACAAAATGCAAGAAACATTTAACAAGGACGTAGAAGAACTAAAGAGGAACCAAGCAATGATGAAAAATACAATAAATGAAATTAAAAATACTCTAGACGGGATCAATAGCAGAATAACTGAGGCAGAAGAACGGGTAAGTGACCTGGAAGATAAAATAGTGGAAATAACTACTGCAGAGCAGAATAAAGAAAAAAGAATGAAAAGAACTGAGGACAGTCTCAGAGACCTCTGGGACAACATTAAACGCACCACCATTCGAATTATAGGGGTTCCAGAAGAAGAAGAGAAAAAGAAAGGGACTGAGAAAATATTTGAAGAGATTATAGTTGAAAACTTCCCTAATATGGGAAAGGAAATAGTTAATCAAGTCCTGGAAGCACAGAGAGTCCCATACAGGATATATCCAAGGAGAAACATGCCAAGACACATATTAATCAAACTATCAAAAATTAAATATAAAGAAAACATATTAAGAGCAGCAAGGGAAAAACAACAAATAACACACAAGGGAATCCCCATAAGGTTAACAGCTGATCTTTCAGCAGAAACTGTGCAAGCCAGAAGGGAGTGGCAGGATATACTTAAAGTGATGGACAAAAACCTACAACCAAGATTATTCTACCCAGCAAGGATCTCATTCAGATTTGATGGAGAAATTAAAACCTTTACAGACAAGCAAAAGCTGAGAGAGTTCAGCACCACCAAACCAGCTTTACAACAAATGCTAAAGGAACTTCTCTAGGCAAGAAACACAAGAGAAGGAAAACACCTACAATTACAAACCCAAAACATTTAAGAAAATGGGAATAGGAACATACATATCGATAATTACCTTAAATGTAAATGGATTAAATTCTCCCACCAAAAGACACAGACTGGCTGAATGGATACAAAAACAAGACCCATATATATGCTGTCTACAAGAGACCCACTTCAGACCTAGGGACACATACAGACTGAAAGTGAGGGGATGGAAGAAGATATTCCATGCAAATGGAAATCAAAAGAAAGCTGGAGTAGCAATTCTCATAGCAGACAAAATAGATCTTAAAATAAAGACTATTACAAGAGACAAAGAAGGACACTATATAATGATCAAGGGATCGATCCAAGAAGAAGGTATAACAATTGTAAATATTTATTCACCCAACATAGGAACACCTCAATACATAAGGCAAATATTAACAGCCATAAAAGGGGAAATCGACAGTAACACAATCATAGTAGGGGACTTTAACACCCCACTTTCACCAATGGACAGATCATCCAAAATGAAAATAAATAAGGAAACACAAGCTTTAAATGATACATTAAACAAGATGGACTTAATTGATATTTATAGGACATTCCACCCAAAAACAACAGAATACACATTTTTCTCAAGTGCTCATGGAACATTCTCCAGGATAGATCATATCTTGGGTCACAAATCAAGCCTTGGTAAATTTAAGAAAAATGACATCGTATCAAGTGTCTTTTCCGACCACAACGCTATGAGACTAGATATCAATTACAGGAAAAGATCTGTAAAAAATACAAACACATGGAGGCTACACAATACAGTACTTAATAATGAAGTGATCACTGAAGAAATCAAAGGAGAAATCAAAAAATACCTAGAAACAAATGACAATGGAGACACGACGACCCAAAACCTATGGGGTGCAGCAAAAGCAGTTCTAAGAGGGAAGTTTATAGCAATACAAGCCTACCTCAAGAAACAGGAAACATCTCGAATAAAAAACCTAACCTTGCACCTAAAGCAATTAGAGAAAGAAGAACAAAAAAACCCCAAAGCTAGCAGAAGGAAAGAAATCATAAAGATCAGATCAGAAATAAATGAAAAAGAAATGAAGGTAACAATAGCAAAGATCAATAAAACTAAAAGCTGGTTCATTGAGAAGAAAAACAAAATTGATAAACCATTAGCCAGACTCATCAAGAGAAAAACGGAGAAGACTCAAATCAATAGAATTAGAAATGAAAAAGGAGAAGTAACCACCGACACTGCAGAAATACAAACGATCATGAGAGATTACTACAAGCAACTCTATGCCAATAAAATGGACAACCTGGAAGAAATGGACAGATTCTTAGAAATGTACAAGCTGCCGAGACTGAACCAGGAAGAAATAGAAAATATGAACAGACCAATCACAAGCACTGAAATTGAAACTGTGATTAAAAATCTTCCAACAAACAAAAGTCCAGGACCAGATGGCTTCACAGGTGAATTCTATCAAACATTTAGAGAAGAGCTAACACCTATCCTTCTCAAACTCTTCCAAAATATTGCAGAGGGAGGAACACTCTCAAACTCATTCTATGAGGCCACCATCACCCTGATACCAAAACCAATGTCACAAAGAAAGAAAACTACAAGCCAATATCACTGATGAACATAGATGCAAAAATCCTCAACAAAATAATAGCAAACAGAATCCAACAACACATTAAAAGGATCATACACCATGATCAAGTGGGGTTTTTTCCAGGAATTCAAGGATTCTTCAATATATCCAAATCAATCAACGTGATACATCATATTAACAAACTGAAGGAGAAAAACCATATGATCATCTCAATAGATGCAGAGAAAGCTTTTGACAAAATTCAACACCCATTTATGATAAAAGCCCTGCAGAAAGTAGGCATAGAGGGAACTTTCCTCAACATAATAAAGGCCATATATGACAAACCCACAGCCAACATTGTCCTCAATGGTGAAAACCTGAAACCATTTCCACTAAGATCAGGAACAAGACAAGGTTGCCCACTCTCATTGCTATTATTCAACATAGTTTTGGAAGTGTTAGCCACAGCAATCAGAGAAGAAAAAGAAATAAAAGGAATCCAAATCGGAAAAGAAGAAGTAAAGCTGTCACTGTTTGCAGATGACATGATACTATACACAGAGAATCCTAAAGATGCTACCAGAAAACTACTAGAGCTAATCAATGAATTTGGTAAAGTAGCAGGATACAAAATTAATGCACAGAAATCTCCTGCATTCCTATACATTAATGATGAAAAATCTGAAAGTGAAATTAAGAAAACACTCCCGTTTACCATTGCAACAAAAAGAATAAAATATCTAGGAATAAACCTAACTAAGGAGACAAAAGACCTGTATGCAGAAAATTATAAGACACTGATGAAAGAAATTAAAGATGATACAAATAGATGGAGAGATAGACCATGTTCTTGGATTGGAAGAATCAACATTGTGAAAATGACTCTACTACCCAAAGCAATCTACAGATTCAATGCAATCCCTATCAAACTACCACTGGCATTTTTCACAGAACTAGAACAAAAAGTTTCACAATTTGTATGGAAACACAAAAGACCCCGAATAGCCAAAGCAATCTTGAGAACAAAAAATGGAGCTGGAGGAATCAGGCTCCCTGACTTCAGACTATATTACAAAGCTACAGTAATCAAGACAGTTTGGTACTGGCACAAAAACAGAAATATAGATCAATGGAACAGGATAGAAAGCCCAGAGATAAACCCACGCACATATGGTCACCCTATCTTTGATAAAGGAGGCAAGCATATACAGTGGAGAAAAGATATCCTCTTCAATAAGTGGTGCTGGGAAAACTGGACAGGTACATGTAAAAGTATGAAATTCGAACACTCCCTGACACCATACACAAAAATAAACTCAAAATGGATTAAAGACCTAAGTGTAAGGCCAGACACTATCAAACTCTTAGAGGAAAACATAGGCAGACCACTCTATGACATAAATCACAGCAAGATCCTTTTTGACCCACCTCCTAGAGAAATGGAAATAAAAACACAAATAAACAAATGGGACCTAATGAAACTTAAAAGCTTTTGCACAGCAAAGGAAACCATAAACAAGACAAAAAGAGAACCCGCAGAATGGGAGAAAATATTTGCAAATGAGGTAACTGACAAAGGATTAATCTCCAAAACTTACAAGCAGCTCATGCAGCTCAATAACAAAAAAACAAACAACCCAATCCAAAAATGGGCAGAAGACCTAAATAGACATTTCTCCAAAGAAGATATACAGCTTGCCAACAGACACATGAATGAATGCTCAACATCATTAATCATTAGAGAAATGCAAATCAAAACTACAATGAGATATCATCTCACACCGGTCAGAATGGCCATCATCAAAAAATCTAGAAACAATAAATGCTGGAGAGGGTGTGGAGAAAAGGGAACACTCTTGCACTGTTGGTGGGAATGTAAATTGATACAGCCACTATGGAGAACAGTATGGAGGTTCCTTAAAAAACTAAAAATAGAACTACCATATGACCCAGCAATCCCACTACTGGGCATATACCCTGAGAAAACCATAATTCAAAAAGAGTCATGTACCACAATGTTCACTGCAGCTCTATTTACAATAGCCAGGACATGGAAGCAACCTAAGTGTCCATCATCGGATGAATGGATAAAGAAGATGTGGCACATATATACAATGGAATATTACTCAGCCATAAAAAGAAACGAAATTGAGATATTTGTAGTGAGGTGGATGGACCTAGAGTCTGTCATACAGAGTGAATTAAGTCAGAAAGAGAAAAACAAATACAGTATGCTAACACATATATATGGAATCTAAGAAAAAAAAAAAACGTCATGAAGAACCTAGTGGCAAGATGGGAATAAAGACACAGACCTACTAGAGAATGGACTTGAGGATATGGAGAGGGGGAGGGGTAAGATGTGACAGGGTGAGAGAGTGGCATGGACATATATACACTACCAAATGTAAAACAGATAGCTAGTGGGAAGCAGCCACATAGCACAGGGAGATCAGCTCAGTGCTTTGTGACCACCTAGAGGGGTGGGATAGGGAGGGTGGGAGGGAGGGAGATGCAAGAGGGAAGAGATATGGGAACATATGTATATGTATAACTGATTCACTTTGTTATAAAGCAGAAAGTAACACACCATTGTAAAGCAATTATACTCCAATAAAGATGTTTAAAAAAAAAAAAGAAGAAGTCATACTGATCTTTAAATACCCAGTCTCTGGAGTACCTGTATAGAAACCTGCCAAAAACATCTAAAATTTTGCTTTGAAGTTTGGCCAGCAGCATCTACATCACTTGGACACTTGTTCAAGGTCCACCCAGGAGATTCATGTGCACATCAAAATTTGTGAAACAACCACACCTTTTCCCAGACAAGTGGCAGTTTGGGATGAATGATGAGATGGGTGACTTGCAATGAACTGATTTCACAAGGTTTCAAATTTAAAAATCAACTTGACAGCTCAACATAACAAAAAGTAATATATGTAGAGCATTCCTTTCCGTAACCTTGATTTAAACGTTGTGAATCATATAGAAGATATTACTCCCATTTACTGACCATAAAACAAGAGTGTGAAGAGGTTAAATGCCTTGTCAATGACCACAGTGATAATAAATAAAAGAGCCTGGACTTGAACCCAGATCTTCAGATTTACTGGCAGGGAGGACAGTTCTGTTCACCAAAAAAAGGGGGAAGTCAGAAATGGGTCTGAATGAAATATCATTTAAGACAGTTCAATTTCCTTAGCTCTAATGCTGGGCTTGTCAAGCAGCCTTCTGATGACTGCTCTTCCTTGGAGTTCTAGTTCTGAGATGGGTGTCCTGGAACAAAGAGAAATGACAAGGAAACAGACAAAACTGTATATGAATAAGCTGACATTATTTTTTTCTGAGATGGTTAGAATAGACCAGTTTTTCCAAAAATGACTTGCGTCACGTAAGCTGATAAATTGAGTTTCTGAATCATCAAAGCTCAGACTCTGCCATAACCCATGTGAGCTTTACAGTGAGAAATGCTACAGCAAAGGGTCAGGGAGAGAGTACATTGGGAATGGACTGCGCTGGGAATCAACCCGGCTTGGTGTTGGCTTCCTCAAGATGACCAACTCTTCAAAAGATAATGTCTAAAGAAGCTGGGTCTGATCTGAGCCAGCAATGTTACCCAAGAGGTTTAATCTGGTGGGTGAGATGTGGCATCAGATGCTTCTGGGTTGATGTAATCATTTTTCTAATTAATCGGTGGACAAATTATGGTTCTATGGAGGTCAGTCTAGTATGAAAGAGTATTTGGCCAATAATGGTATCCTCCTGTTGGGAAAGGAGTTGGTAAGAGTTAAGTAGGGCTCTGACCAAATGGTCTTGGGTTCAGGGCAAATGGTCAGCCTCGAATGGGAAGTGGAGTAAAGTTAAAAAAGCAAAACACCCAACAATATATCATGGTGTTTACAAGCATGGATTTGGGGATCAGGTAGGTCTGGTTTCAGGTCCCAGCACTTCTACTTATGGTGTAACCTGGGGGAAATCACTTAACCTCTCTAAGCCTCATCTGTAAGACTGGATTAATAATAACTGCCTCACAAAGTTGCTACAAGTTGCTACAAATGATAAAAAATTATATAACACACTTAACATAGTGTTATAACTCAGAGGAGACATTCAAAAACTGGAAGGTATTAACATCATCATTATGATCTGGTCTGGGCATTCCCAATGGAGTTGAGGGTAAAGGCTTCAGTGGGTAGACCCCTGGGTGGGACAGGCACCAGGAACATCAGAAATGAAGCAGAAGACTTCACCTGCTAGTGGAGATGTGGCTTTGGAAATATTACTAGGTCTGGACTGGGCTGGGTTCATGCCTGGTCTGGGCTGAACCCCTTAGTGGAAGGCCTTAAGTACTACATCTACAGGGGCCTAAAGGGCTGGGCAAAAATAAACAAGTTTCTAGACAGAAATTTATTCCTAAGGCCCAGCTCTAGCTGCCAGTCAGTTAGCTCTTTTCTCTTTCTAACAATGATAAAAGCTTTGATAAAGAAATACCTTAAAACTGTTGACTAAAATAATCTATCAGTCAGCCTTGTCTTTCACAATCCTCATCCCACCCTACCTCTCCGATAATCTGAAAAAATACTGAAAAGTGTATTGGAAATGTCTTGTAATTTATTCTGTGATGGAGTGATTTCCCTAGAATATAAACAAAGGGAAAGGCCTTTAGGTGACATTCACTCAAGCTGGTAGGAGAAGATATAAATATTCCCTCTAGCCCTTGGGCAAACTGGAGAAGATCAGTCCTAGGATTTCCTGATAAGATTAATACCCAAGATTTCCTGGTGGGCGTTGTTATACTTTTGGAGGTGTAGAAAACTGTTTCCAGGGCTCCCAAGAGAGACCCACTGTGACCCAAGATGGCTAGTTAACCTCTGGTGACAGGCAAATAAAACTTCCATATTACACTACTTCATCTGGGCTGCCAGGGCTGAATTCCCACAGGTCTGCTGTCTGTCCTCCAGGCCCAGGGCCGGGCTCTCTTTCTGCAGACCACAGAACTGCAAATCATTCTTAGTCAGTAGGGAAATAAAGCATTCTTCTCCCGTTTTCTATCTTCACTCTGTAGTGTACAGATGATCCTACCTCTGCAGAATTACTCTCCCCTTTCTCTTTCTCTGTTCTGGGGTCAAAGTTTAGCCTCAGGCACCAGCCTTTGAGTCCCTTCCTTCTTAGTTTAGAGACTTCTCAGTGAAATGCTAGAACTCAGAGGTCAAAACCATGAACATGGTCAAGGATGCCTTTTCCATCCTGAGAGCTAGGGCCAGAGCTGCTCAAAGCGCTCAGCAAAGACTGGCAAGAGAGTCTGCTGTTACTTCGACCTCTGTTTCTCCAGCTCACAACATGAACAGGTTTTATTTAATTAAGCATAAATGATACCAAAATGTTTGCTAAAGTTGAAGACAAAGTTAATAGAATACAACTGGCAGAGGGGGTGGGTAAAGATTGGAGCCAGGCAGATCAAAGACAGCCTCTTCAATAAGTGGTTCTGGGAAAACTGGACAGCTACATGTAAAAGAATGAAATTAGAACACTCCCTAACACCATACACAAAAATAAACTCAAAATGGATTAAAGAGCTAAATGTAAGGCCAGACACTATCAACTTTTGGAGGAAAACATAGGAAAAACACCCTTTGACATAAACCACACAGCAAGATCTTTTTTGACCCACCTCCTGGAGTAACAGAAATAAAAACAAAAATAAACAAATGGGACTTAATTAAAAGCTTTTGCACAGCAAAGGAAACCATAAACAAGACAAAAAGACAACCCTCAGAATGGGAGAAAATATTTGCAAATGAAACAACAGACAAAGGATTAATTTCCAAAATATACAAACAGCTCATAGAGCTCAATATCAAAAAAACAAACAATCCAGTTAAAAAATGGGTGGAAGACCTAAATAGACATTTCACCAAGGAAGACATACAGATGGCCAAGAGGCACATGAAAAGATGCTCAACATCACTAATTATTAGAGAAATGCAAATCAAAACTACAGTGAGGTATCACCTCACGCCGATCAGGATGGCCATTACCAAAAAAGCTAGAAACAATAAATGCTGGAAAGGGTGTGGTGAAAAGGGACCCCTCCTACACTGTTGATGGGAATGTAAATTGATACAACCACAATGGAAAACAGTATGGAGGTTCCTTAAAAAACGAAAAATAGAACTACCATATGACCCAGCAATCCCACTACTGGGCATATACCCTGAGAAAACCATAATTCAAAGAGTCATGTATCACAATGTTCATTGCAGCTCTATTTACAATAGCCAGGACATGGAAGCAACCTAAGTGTCCATCAACAGATGAATGGATAAAGAAGATGTGGCACATATATACAATCGAATATTACTCAGCCATAAAAGGACATGAAATTGAGTTATTTGTAGTGAGGTGGATGGACCTAGAGTCTGTCATACAGTGTAACTCAGGAAGAGAAAAACAAATACCGTATGCTAACACATATATATGGAATCTAAAAAAAAAAAAAAAATGGTACTGATGAACCTAGTTGCAGGGCAGGAATAAAGAGGTAGACATAGAGAATGGACTTGATGACATGGGGTGGGAGGGGGAAGCTGGGGTGAAGTGAGAGTAGCATCAACATACATACACTACCAAATGTAGAATAGTTGGCTGGTGGGAAGCAGCAGCATAGCACAGGGAGATTGGCTCAGGGCTTTGGGATGACCTAGAGGGGTGGGATAGGGAGTATGGGAGGGAGGCTCAAGAGGCAGGGGATATGGGGACATGTGTATGCATATGGCTAATTCGCTTTGTTGTGCAACAGAAACTAACACGGTATTATGAAGCAGTTATACTCCAATAAGGATCTCTTAAAAAATAATAATAATAAGTTATACAATGAGAAGAATGCAAGCACTGTTTAAACTCTTGATAAGTATTTTACAAAGAAATAAAACTTTAAAACTCTAAAAAAAAAAGAGAGAGAGAAAATGTCTTTCAGCTACAACCCTCAGGTTAGGTCAAGACCACAATCTATCCCATCCCACCCCCCAAAAAATCCACCCTGCCTTTTTCTTAAAGGAATTGCTGGAAATGTTAGCCTATTTTAATTATGCCAACTGAGAATGTCTCCTTTTACTCTTTTCTTGTGTTTGTCATTAGAAAAACAAAAACAAAAACCTTCAATTTAGGCCATTTCATACTGCTTCCTTCTATAAGTCTCAAGTCTTTTTTGGAGTTGAGCTATGTTTTCCTTTAGGGACATGTTGTCCTGCTGAAAAAAGGAAGCAACAGGCTGGTTTGAGTCTTGGAAGCCTCCCAGACCATCAGGAAATCCTGGGGGCCTGGATATCAGTCTCTTTGAAACTTAATTCCCCTAAAATAAAAAGAAGGCCGCAAGGGACTTCCATGAGCCCCAAATCTCCAGGGCCGGGGCCAGTGATTTGTAGCCATTAACAGGGTTAAGCCTCTTCCTTATGGAGCCCTTTGTCTGTCCTCTCAAATGTCAAATGGTTATGAGGGCAGGAAACCCAAGGTCAGCTTCCACTTGGAGCACGCCTAGGAACTGAGGTACTCTGCTGGGGGTTGCTCCCATGTATATTTTCATTTACACTTGACCTGGTCTTCTACTCCCATGGATTTTCCTTATTCTCTTTCCCTTCTACTATCCCAAAGGGAGAGCGCTCAAGGTTTCAACAGCCCAGCACCTTAAAAAAATAATAATAAAAATTTTTTTTTAAAAAAAGAGCAAACTCAGATGACCACAGACCCTTGGCATCCCTCCAATTGCTACAGCTTGAGGTAATCATGGTCAGTATCAGGGCATGAGGGTTATTCGCAAAATATCAATCTGTCAACAGGCACAAAGTTTTAACTGCCTGTTAAATGGCAAAGGGACCCATGCAGAGACTGTGTGAAACAAGTTCCAAGTTCTAAAAGCAAAGCCTTACATATGCAAGGTTATGCTCTTTCAAATGAAAACAATAATAATCTGGCAATGTTTACCACCAAGATCTTGAAAACAATGGTATTATCTAGGTTTCTAGATCCCTCCAATTTTTTTTTTTTGAAGGGCTAATCTGTGCAAAGACTGATGGGCAGTGACGGTCCCTCTGTCCATCAGCCCTGAAACCTTGGCTTGATCAGTTCAGGGGGTTGAAATAGAGCATTTGACCCAATGGAGATACATGTTCAAGATGGCTACTTAGAATGGCAGAATTTCAGAGCTTATAGGGGACTTCAGAAAAGACCAAAGACCACAGAGATGTAGTGACTTGTTCAAGTCAGTCACACTGCTCCAAAGCCAGGACTAAAGCACAGATCTCTGAAGGTCCATTCCAGGGCTCTCTGCCTTGTAGTCACCTCTTTAGCTTAGCAGAGTCTTGCCAACCTAAGAGTCACAAGGAGGAAGACAGACACTATGGCAGCAGGGGTGGGTCGTACTGATAGCACTGGGAATATCATGTCCGGGGTTTGCTAGTAGGGAAAATTGCCTGTAGCTACTGCTCAAGTCACCAGAAAAGGTTGGAGAAAAACCAATATCAAAAGGGCCTGACTCTGAAACATGGCACAATGCGAAGAACAGAACAACTCACTCTTGTGGCAGCCAGTCTCCCCCAGTGAAGCACAACTCTCAGTGTTTGCTCACTTGTGAAGCCCACTCACATCACTCAAGTGCAATGGAAGTCACGCTAGCCTTTCATCTTTCACCTTCGAATGCTTACTCTTAGGATGCATCTTCTCAGAACCTGGTCACCCAAGCTTTGAAAAGCCCAAGTTGTCACATGGAGAGACCAGGTGTAGTTGCTTCAATGGGACAACTCCAGCTGAGCCAGCAGCCGGCATCAACTCCCAGCCACAAGAGTGAGTTTGATGGTTGACCAGCCCCTTCAAGTCTCCAGATGACCACAGCCCTACCCGACATCTGACCATAACTGCAGGAGAAACCTCTGGTGAAAACTGTCCAACGCCCAACCAACCCAAAAACCCATGAGAGATAATGACTGTGTTCTAAAACACTCAGATTTGAGTGGTTTGTTACACAGCAATAGACACTTGGAGAAACATAAAATGGAACAGACAAGGAAATCCTAAAGATCACTGGAAAGGCATCATTTTTAACTAAGGACTTCCATGAGGTTAAAAAAAAAAAAGGGCTTCCCTGGTGGCGCAGTGGTTGAGAATCTGCCTGCCAATGCAGGGGGGACACGGGTTCGAGCCCTGGTCTGGGAATATCCCACATGCCGCGGAGCAACGAAGCCCATGCGCCACAACTACTGAGCCTGCGCGTCTGGAGCCTGTGCTCCGCAGCAAGAGAGGCCGCGATAGTGAGAGGCCCGCACACCGCGATGAAGAGTGGCCCCCGCTTGCCGCAACTAGAGAAAGCCCTCGCACAGAAACGAAGACCCAACACAGCCAAAAATAAATAAATAAATAAATAAATAAAATTTTTTTTTTTAAAAATCACACAACCTGAAAGAGAGGTATGAATTTTTGTGGAGCAAATGCTGGCAAACTGTGAGGTCTACATGAGCGAGTAACCAAAAGCATCAGACATCAAGGACACTGAGGGGAAACAGAAACTGTTCAAATCTAACCTTATTGAACACCTAAGGGCATTCATTATGCACGTCACCCCAGCAATAAATACTCCAGAAATAAATCAAATGGAGGACGGTGCAGAAGAGCGAAGGAATGCAGAGTAATCAAGGGAAGAAAGAGGCCTATGCTCTGCATGGTACAAAACCATCTGGAGCGCTCCAGAGGACGGTGAAGCCACATGGGATGAACAGAATGTCATGCTTTGGTGACTGCAAGAGATCGCCCAAGTCGTGCAGTGGAATAACAAGCGAAGTTAAGAGGGATAACAAGAAATGTTCCAAATGTGCATGGAGAGAAAGGTCAGGGCAGGAGACAAGAGGTCTGGGAGTGACAAGGAAGAGCTTTTATGAACAACAGCAGCAACACGAGCTAATGTAGCAATTATCACACAGTAATCAGGCTTCAGCGCTAAATGTTAACAGTCACTGCCCAGGGTGGGCCTTGGAGTAATTCAGCCAGTTACAAGATCTTAACAGAGACCATCAAGATCTCTCCCTGGGTCCCAAAGTTCACAAAGGTCGCTGCTAGAGACCTGCTTAAAAAGAAGCTTTGGATTTTATTCCTTCCTTCAATGATCACAAAGATTAAGGAGCAAGTACCTGCATCAGACTCACTTGTTCCAGGAGGAGACATTTGATGGAAATCAAGACTGGCTGAAAATGGGGTTCTAATGACCTCGGGGAGCACAGACCTCGCTGTAGAGCAGAGACACTGCTTTGGAGATGATTTCAGTTCTGTGCGCCCCATCACTGTCATAATGCAGCCTGGTATTACCTCTTCATTTACGTCTCCTCCAAGACCTCGAACATGGCAAGCTAAATCAGGTGGAGGTAATTAATCATATACTAATAGCAAATATCCTTAAGAGAGCTTCTACTATCTACCAGAAACTGGGCTGGAAATTTTGCATACATTAACTGCAAGAACAATGTGACATTATTTTTACTACTTTGGTTTTATAGGTGAAGAAACTCAGGTTTAGAGAAGTTAACTTAATAGCCCAAGATGACAGAGCCAGGAATAATGATAATAATAACAACAGCAAATATTGTACTGAGTCAGGCCCCATTCCAAATGCTGTAACATATATTAACTCATTTCACTCCCATAACAGCAATGTGAAGGAGACACTATTACTAACTAATTTTAGATACCAAGTACATGGTAGAACTGGGATTCAGTCCCACCCTGAACCACCTCACGGTATGGACTCCCGAGCTAGATGCCCATGTCTGGCTGACTCTAAAAGCCTGTATCCTTTTCTTTGTATTCCACGTCCCCCATGACTTCTTTGGTATGCTTCCAACATCTAGGAATCCGAAATTAAATCTTCATAACACGACAAATTCTTAAAAATCATACTGAACACCATCCAGGGACCTGCAATTGGCTACATAGATGATGGTGCAGGAAAATGAATGGGACCCATTCAGACCCTCAACTACGTCCAATGGCCTTGTTACTGGCCCTTGCTAAAGGGAAAAGGGATGCTGACTAGGGCCAATTGTTAGAATGTGGAGTTGCTGTTGGGATTTTTCCCTATGAAAGTCAGAACTGAGAACGGCTCATTGAACTATGGGTGAAGGAAACAGGGAACAGCTCACTGACAAAGTCTATATCCTGATATGAGATATACCTACAAGATTAGGAAGGCAAGTAATATTATTTTATTGCAAAAGAAGAAACCACAGAGAAAGCGCAGAGAGGACCAAGCTGCAAATATAGGCACAAATGATCAGCTGCTAAAAGAACAGAGAGACTCAGGCTGAGGAAAAGGCAGGAGGGACGAGGACATAGGTGCAGTGTGAGATGTGCCTCTCCTGCTCACGGAGTCTTTTCTCCTTTTATCCGTGCATGCTGTCTGAAAGCCAGCAGCCTTCAAACTTTTATTAAGAATTCCTGGGCTTCCCTGGTGGCGCAGTGGTTAAGAATCAGCCTGCCAATGCAGGGGACACGGGTTCGTGCCCCGGTCCGGGAAGATCCCACATGCTGCGGAGCAGCTAGGCCCGTAAGCCACAACTACTGAGCCTGCGCGTCTGGAGCCTGTGCTCCGCAACGGGAGAGGCCGCGACAGTGAGAGGCCCGTGCACCGCGATGAAGAGTGGCCCCCGCTCGCCGCAACTGGAGAAAGCCCTTGCACAGAAACGAAGACCCAACACAGCCATAAATAAATAAATAAATAAATAAATTTATTTTAAAAAAAAAGAATTCCTTTTTTCTTCAGTTAATTTTCAGGCAATAAGAGTCAAACAATTTAGGGTTGTTGCTGAGGTTTTGTCTTTTCCAACAACAAGAGAAATGACTTAGATCCTGAATTATTGGAAGCAAACACCCTAATACCTAAAGTAAATTTCAAGGCCTAGAGAGCCCAGCAACCCTAATTTTATATAACCGACTTCACCATGGGGTCCCTACACCAACAGCCAGGTCCAGGGGAGGTAGGAGAGTTTACAACGAAAATCCTAAGCAAGTATCATTTAGTTCCTCCCTACGTGCGTTTCTCCACAGGCAGAGCCCGTTTCGCATGCAGCTCTCGCTTGCTTCCTGCCAAGGAATGTGCTTTCAATACACACAACCCAGAAGACTCAGCACGAAAACAAACACAATTTCAGAGTTCTCCAAACACTATTTCAGAGTCAGAACAAAGTCTTTGTAGAATCTATAAAGAGAGGAATATCTCTGAGAATCAACCAGAAGAAGGGATGAAAAACTGAAGAGGTATCACAGCTAAAGTAGGGTTTATAGTCACCCTGAGCGCAGAGGGCACAGCAAAAAGGCCCTTTTGTTCCTTCAGGAGGGCACAAGGAAAAAACACTGACTCACATACCCATATACATACGACTCGCGTGTGTGCACACGCACATACACACAAACACACCAATCTCAGACTGCGCCATCCCTCCTCAGCTGTACACTCTGAGGACCTTTAGGCTGAAGGCTGATCATACCCTCAGCTGATCAAAGTGAGCACGTGAGTGGGAATCCTATCCCCACCTACAAATGTTGCCAGAGTAGCTATCAAGGCCCCCTGTGGTGTGTGGGGAGAGACCCAGGATGCATAGGCTTTTGTACCAGTTATCCATGCAAGAAATTACCCCAAAATTTAGCTGCCTAAAACAAGCATTTATTATTTCTTCTGGTTTCTGACCACATGGTCACCCTGAAACAACTGGGTTGTTCTGCCTCAGGGTCTGTCGCCAAGGTTGCTGTCAAGATGTTCGCTGAGGCTGCAGTTGTCTGAAGGCTTGACTAGGACTAGAAGATCTGCTTCCAAGATGACTCACTCAATAGCTGTTGACTGGAGACTCCAGTTCTTTGCCACAGGGAGCTCCACATGGGGCTGCTTGAGTGTCCTCACAATATGGTAGCTGGCTTCCCCCAGAGTAGGTGATCAAGAAAGAGCAAGGCAGAAGTTATAACGTTCTTTATGACCTAGCCTCACATTATTTCCACACATAATAATGTCACACATTACTTCCACAGTATCCTGTTGGTTCACCCATGTCAGCCCTAGTCAGTGTGGGAGGGAACTTCACAAGGGTATGAATTCCAGGAGGCCAGTATCACTGAGTCCCTTCTTGGACACCGATCCCTACAGCTTTACAACTGTGCTTCTGCCTGGTTCCTAGTATCCCACCAGTTCTTGCTGGTTCCTTGGCATCCTAGGTCTTCTGCTTGGTAAACCTCAAACTGTCAACTGAACTGTGATCACTTGTGACTTCAAACACTTTTCTATTGTTTGAAACATTTACAGTAAGAATATATTTTATAATTAAAAATGTTTGCAAAATAAAATACTGCCAAACTGATCGTTTCCCAAATTTTTCTGGTCTTTCCACTGTTTGTTTGTTTACTGTTATTATGAAATGTAAGGCTACAATTTTCTGGATTTCTTACCAACTAAAAAAAAATTGTGGTATATACGCGATTATTCAGATTCTCTAGATTTCTCCATTTTAATTGAATTTAACTACTTGGTGACCACAATTGTAGTTATCCTTGCATGAATATATCTTAAGAACATGGTTACAATTTCTGAGTTGCACCAACCTCTAATTATAAAGAGGTCATATTTCATTAAATACTTAAGAGTATTAGTTGGCTACACAGACTAGAAAATCCAATGAAAAGTGGCTTAAACAATAAGGAGATTTTATTCTCTTACAGCTCATGAAGCTCCACATCTGTTCTACATCTGTGTGATTCAGTAGCTCTACAGTGCCACCAAGGGCTCACGTTCTTTCCATATTCTGCTCTGTCGCCCTCAGCAGGTTGGCAACTCCCTCTTGTAGTTGCAAAAGAGGCCCTGTCAGCTTGTTGGTATCCCATCCCCTCACAGCCACATCCAAAGCCGGAAAAGAACCTCTTTCTCTTCTGCATCTCCTTTTTAAGAACAAGGAAACCTTTCCTCACAAGTGATCCAGAAAACTTCCCTTTGTTTCTCATTGGCCAGAATGATATCCATTTTTTAATCAGCAAAAGGGATGGAATTACCACGATGGACTTATTCATCCCTAACCCTGGGTCCTGGTGGCGGGGGGTGGGGGGGTGGGGGGACATCCTCCCCTGAAGATGGTCACTCAATACCTGAACTAATCATGGTGCTGTTAACAAGGAAAAGGAGAGCATTAGCTATTGGATAGGCCATCGGTAGTGTTGAGTCAATGGTGTGAGCCTTCATCAGTATCCTGCCAGACATTCTCCTCCTCTTCCCAACCCCCACTGGCACTCAGATATCTCTGAGAGGTCCCACAGGATGCTGTCTCATGAATGCCCAGGAAGAAGCGATGACAAAATCACCTCCGCAAAAGAAGTGCTCTTGGGCCTTCCTGCTCTCCCCAGAATTCACACCTAACCTCCACAATGAAGTGAAATTGCAGAGGAAGTTTCCTCTTCTCCTCAGTCGGAGGTGTGCTTCTTGAGTCTCCTCTTCCTAGCCCAGAGTTGCCCTTTTCCCAGGATGACAGACAGTGAGAAAATGCACTCCCTTTAAGGAAATCCCACTTTCAGTCACCCACATGGCATTGAGTGAAGCATGGTCCTGTGGCTCTCATTACAATCACATCAGAAAATAATAGGTTGGGACTTCCCTGGTGGTCCAGTGGTTAAGAATCTACCTTCCAATGCAGGGGACATGGGTTCAATCCCTGGTCAGGGAACTAAGATCCCACATGCCGCGGGGTAACTAAGCTCGTGTGCCACAACTACTGAGCCCACGTGTTCTGGAGCCCGCACACCACAACTAGAGAGAAGCCTGCGCACCACAACTAGAAAGAAGCCCCGCATGCTGCAACTAAGAACCCAAGCGCCACAACTAAGACCCGATGCAGCCAAAAATAAATAAATAAATATTTTTTAAAAGAAAGAAGGAAAATAATAGCATTAATACTAGTAAAATCAGGGTTATTCAGCCTGGAATAACATCAGGTGCAGGACATAAACAGTACGGTGGGTATGACTTAGGCCCTTAGGCCAAGGTCAAGCTCAGGTAATTTTCAAAGTCTATTCACAAGTATGACATCAAGCTCAGGGCTGCATATCTTTCCTGTCATTTTGTGATCTCTGGTTCCAATATCTGTAAGCAACTGTTTAAGTCAGAACACACACATAAGAATAAGCAATAACAATGCAGGGGGTGGCAAACTTTTTTCAGTAAAGGGCTAGATAGTCAATATTTAGGCTTTGAGGGCCATATAGTCTCTTTCACAACTACTTGCTGCTGTAGCAGGAAGGTAATATGTAAAAGAAAGAGCATGACTGTGTTCCAATAAAACTTTATTTACAAATCAGGCAGAGGGCCAAATTTGTACCACAGCCCATGGTTTGCCAGCCCATGATACAAGGCATAGGGCAGCTTAAATCCAAATAGAGAATAGTTTTCCCACAAAGAAATAAAGATGTCTAGAAATCTTTACTTTGATAAAATATACACATAATTTACATTAATAGTATTTAAACATTTACTGTCAGAAAAGTCTTGAGTTCACAGTTTTCCCCTCCAAACAATGGATAGGTACTCAAGATATTTTTACAGAACAAAAGTCCCAAAGCTAAGTTTAAGCTTTCATCTCTTAGGAGACAGACACTGTTTTAAGTTTTTTTTCAATTTATTAAAGTATAATTGATTTACAATGTTGTGTTAATTGTTTCATATATATATATTCTTTTTCATATTCTTTTCCATTATGGTTTATCACAGGATACAGAATATAGTTCCCTGTGCTATACAGTAGGACCTTGTTGTTTACTGTTTTAAGTTTACTGTTTTAAGTTTTAAGTCTTTCTAGCTTCTGATAATAAATCAAGTTTAGAAAAAAGTTAGGTTTCAAGTTTCAGCCAAGACACCTATTGCATCAGTGCAGCTCACTACTGCAGAGAGTGAAGTTCACTCCAGAGTCATCGGGAGGCTAAAAGTCCCAGCACCAACCTCCACCAAACGTTTGATGCCATCACGTATGTCATAAAATGGAGAAGCCGTGACAATGCCCAAGAATGTTATAGGAAGAGATAAAGCTGCATTGCCCCCAATCTGTAGATATTTGCTGCCCAGAATCACCTTCTCCCACTTCATATTCCACAAACACATACTTGATCAGAGAATTGAGTTCCAAACTGAACAGATTTCTAAACTGCTTATTTTACTACACACTTTTACTCGAAAGGCACAGATGCTCTTCTGACTACGTCCCTGGAGAAAATAGTAACTCATCCTCTGCCTCCAATGCCGCTCTAGCAGGAGGATTAAGTCCAGGAAATTTTAATCTCCTTTAAAATAATGCCCATTGATTGTACATAGTAAGCACTTACTGTCCTGATCCACTCTTGTGTGTACTTACTGAAACTTATTTACTCTCTCCCATCATCAATCACGGAATTCCTGCTCACAAAGGCACTGGAGCAGTGTCAGCAAGCTTGCTGTTCCAAAGCTGGGACAAGCCCTGACTTCATACGCAGGGCCAGGACTTCTGCAGGTGTGTTCTCCTAGGTGGGGAGTGGGTGTCAAACACTCTAAAATGTGTAGAGAAGACACAAACTAGCAAACGGTAGGAACCAACTAAAGCTCAATGCCAGGAAGATCAGTTAGTGGGTAGATGGGTTTTTTATATTTAGATCACTGAACTATGTAAAAGGAAAAAATTATTAAATTTAATAACTGCCTCATATGTTATAAAAATAAGGCAAGTCATGGTTTTCAGCCTCAATCAACTGCCTCATATAGACCTTCTGAAAAGTGTGGTGATTGCCACTATTTTATCATAAGGGCCTGTCAAGCAGCTACAGGAGAGATAAGGTAGATTGTAACAAAAAGAGACCTGGGGTATTTAAACCAAAATATCTGTGTGTGAATCTAGCCTTCTGTAGCTTTCAAGAACACTGACATCAGATTCTTTCCTATCTGCCACTCTCATATAACTCTGTTTCCTTTGCAACTTTTTCATTACAGACATCCAAATCAGTTTCTTCACAACTCCACGGTACAGGGTCAGGGGTTGGACAGTGTGATTTCTCACATTTTTCCCTTCCATTTCCTATTCCCAATGAGTTCGCTATGGTGGAGGAACCTACTACTTGGATGGCATGGCAACCCATGATAGAAACACACCTTCCTGCTCTTCTTTTCCTGAACACTTCTGATTTAAGCACACTCAACAATAGCCCAAGCAGAGACTTGAGCCTACCAGACTCCCTCTGACCATGACCCTGGGGCAGTGTTCTCAAATTTCAGTGTCATCAAAATCACCTTGAAAGCTTGTTAAAACTCAGATTCCTGGGTCCCACTCCCAGGGTTTCTGGTCTGAAATTTTGCATTTTTAACCAGTTCCCCGGTGATGCTGATACCGCTGGTCTAGGGACCTCACTTGGAGAACCACTGCACTGGGGCATTAGACCAGGATGTGGACTGACAGAATCACCTGGGATAATAATAAAATAATAAATAAGTCTGTGAAGACCACCAGGTACATCTGCCTTCACCTCCGGCAGAAGCAAGATTCACTGGCTACCAGATCCAGGGTTTGGAAGCAAAGGCAAGTTGAGTCAGGGAAGGCCGGGCCTGGGAATACAAGTAGATCCTGAAGCTCAAACACGGACTGCGGGAGACGGCGAGCCTTGTAATCACAGCCCAGGGCTGGAAACAGATGACCTGTTTGAATTCCTGCCCCACTCTCATACTGTGACCATGGACAAATCCCTTGCTATCATTAAAATAGTTTCTTCATCTATAAAATGGTGTTGGTAATCATAGCTACAACCTCAGGGAGTTGAGGTAATCCATGTAAACCATGCAAAGTACAGTGTTTGGAGGATTCCAAATAAGTTGATTGTAAATGCTCAATAAGTTCCTAGCATGAGAATAAGGCCAAGACTTGGGCCTTATCGGACTAAGGGGTCTAACAGGCAAAGATCTGGGTACAAAGCCTAGTCTGAGGCTGGATGATCAGCCTACATGGGGAAAAGGAAGGTAAGATACAAATAATACATTGGCCAGAGATGAAAGTAAGGTCTATGACACAGATTTTCTGCCCAGCCGGGGACAAGGTATCTTCAGGTGCTGTGGACATACCATGTGGTTGGTATTTAGGTGATTGGGCATCAGAATATTCATGGTAGGCTGGGGCTCAGGGCAAAGCACCCAATTATAGGAAAACTGAGATACAAGACAGGAACCAGTTGTGTTGCCAACATCAAAGGGTGACCAGATATTATGCCAAGTTAGGATTGGGTCCAGATTCTGGAGCAGGGCTATGCATACAGATAAAGGTGAAGGAATCCAGCTGTAACGGTCAAAGAGACGAAGCACAGAGGGCAGAGATCAGAGTATCTACAGGCCTCCACCCCTTTTTGGCTCCAAACAACAATCAATATGAAATAGTCCACGAGGCCTGAATCTCCTTCCCTTAGGAACAGACTAGAGGTCCACCCTCCGTTATCACTCTTCCTGTCTCTGACCACCCAGCCTTTGGATTCCACCTGCCCAGATCTCTAGCACTAACCCAGGTGATCCCTCTGGAATTGACCCCTCCCCTGCCTAGACCTGAATTCTACTCCTTCTTTGCTAGAATGACAGTCCTTTCCCCTGTGACCTGTCCTGTCACCTCGCTGCCCACAATGAAAAGACCAAACTATGCTGAAGCTTGTGCCCCACACACCTTGCTGTGACAGGCAGAAAAGTGAGAATTAGTCCAACTCCACAAGCCTTTTTTAAAACTAAGCAATGGTCTAATAATACTCATAAAAATGATTTTCCTACCCTCACAGTTTCATGTTGCCCAAATAAGCACAACTTTGCTGTTTGCCAATTCCAATTACGTAGTAATGGCTGCCTGGGGTGTATGCATATTTCTTAATTATTAATTAATTTTCTTTTTATTGTTTTTTTAATTTCTGAATCAGATAAACATGCATGTTTAAAGTTAATAGTCAAATAATTCTACAAGGTTTACTACAAAAAGATGGTGGTTTCTTATCTCCCTTAGCCCCATTTCCCCCTTTCATGAGGTAATTACTTTCCCATCTTTCCACCAATTAAATGAAATTGGTCTCTGGGTCTCTAAATAACATTTTTGTATTCTGCTACTTGATTGTTTTTTCTCCCAGTCTTACACATGACTTGTTAACCTTCTGCTATAAATTTTAAAGTTTTTATTCTTTTTCTTTTATCCATCCCACTGTACTCATGTACCTTTCCCATCTTTTCATCTTCCCATCATAATTATAATTCCATGATTTTAGATAGACCAGTATTTGGAATTTATAATTTTATCACTGGGACTTCCCCAGTGGTCCAGTGCTAAAGAATCCACCTTCCCATGCAGGGGATGTGGGTTCGATCCCTGGTCGGGGAACTAAGATCCCACGTGCCGAGGGGCAGCTAAGCCCATGTGCCACAACTACTGAGCCCACACGCCTCAACTAGAGAGCCCGCGTGATGCAAAACTACAGAGCCCACACGCTCTGGAGCCCGTGCACCACAACTAGAGAAGAGAAAAACCTGCACGGCACAACTAGACAGAAGCCCATGCACCGCAACGAACGATCCCGCACGCCGCAATGAAGATCCCACGTGCCGCAACTAAGACCCAACACAGCCAATAAATAAATAAATAAATAAATAAATATAATATCACTATATGAATGCTATTCACAGATGAGCCATGTAATCACTATAATTACTTTTCCTTTTCTGAACGACTTTTCATTTTCCCTGGAATAACTGCCTTGTCTTCATTTACCTAGTTTTCTATGTATTTATCACTAATTTAAAGCCTATCTTTGACAGTTGTCTAACTCTTTTCTCAAGACTTTCAACACATGGGATATTCTACTGATCTCATCTTCCTGAAGAAGGGTGTTCTAGAGCTTTCCAATCTGCTCCAATAACTCTATGCCTGGTACACTCACTGTCTTCCTGGTGTCTCCCTTCACTGTCCTTCTGGGAATTCCTTTTTCTCCCAGTTTCCTGTGTCTCGTATCTACCCCTTTCTTGGTTTACACCTTTACTTTCATGGAACACAAGGTATGTGGGAAGGAAATGGTTTTGAGAATTTGTATGTCTGAAGATGGGTTTATTCTCCCCTCATATAAAACTGATACTTTGAATGGGTATCAAATTCAAGATCGGCAATCATTTCCCTTAGAAGGCATACTTTCTGTTGTCTCCTAGATTCTAATTCAGCTTTGGAGAAGTCCCAAGCCATTCTGATCCTGATCCTCTACTTTTTCTCTTTCTAAAAATTTTTAGGATCTTCTTTGTCCTCAATATTCTGAAATCTTATGAGGAATTCTTGGTGTGAGTCAATTTTCATACATTTTGAAGGTTTTTAATGAACCTTTCAGTCTGGAAACAGGACTTTCTCTAGAAAATTGTCTTGAATTGTTTGCTTGGTGACTTTCTCCTCTGTTTTCTTCTTCAGCAACTTTTATTATTTGGATGTTAGACCTCTTGAACTGGTTGTGAAGTTTATTTTTATTTACCTCTCATCCTTATTCTCCATCTCCTTTTATGTTTGCTTTATTTCAGGGATAGTCACTCAACCTTATCTTCAATCTTTCTATTGAGTTTTTCATTTTTGTTATTATATTTTTAAATTCTAAGAGTATATTTTTTATCCATTTAATTTTCCTTTTTAAATGCTCATCTCCTGGTTTAGTCTCTGCGTCTTTCAAGTTGCTTTGTTTCTGTTCTCTCTCTCTCTTTCTCTCTCATTAGAGGCTCTCCTCTGATGTTTTATAATCTTTGGTTACCTGCTCATATTTGAATAGGGACTGAAAACCTGATTGTAATACAGGCACACTCCCAAATATCATAGCATGTTTATCCTAAAGAATGATCAAGATTGTTTCTTTATCTTATTAATTGCTTACAACATATCCATCAGGAAGGATTCTGTGAGTGTCACATTGAAAAGTGGATTGGTTACTATTAAAGGTGGGAAAGAAGAAATAAATGGGCAAAGTCCACAGCACACTAGATATAGGAGAAATCATCAGATCTCTCTTCCAAGTTTCTGAAAATACTGAATGTCTTTCCACTGAAATGTTTAAAGAATGAAGCAGATAAACTGCTTTTCCAAATGACTTAAGGACAAGTCCCTCTAACCTGGCATTTGAGTCAGACGTTCTTCACAAAATTGACTTGCTGTACTATGTAGAGATGCCAACAACTGCCCCCTACCACATGCCTTTCTTGGAGGACTTGTTCACATCCTTGGGAAGGACATTCCTGTGTACCCCCTGTCCTCCACCACAGCTGAATGGGCCATAAGTGGACCTAACTCAAACTAGGCCACTCGGATTTTCTCTCCCAGGAAAGTGGAAAAAGGACACTGAGAAACACAGTTAAACAGTGGGGATTCCTTGAACTGAAAGGTTAAATACGGTCAAAGGCAGAGTTTATGCCATGACCAAACTAAGTCAGAAAATCCATGAGACAGAGAATGCCAATATGCAGAAAGCAGCAGAAGAGAGCAGATGTAAAAGAGCAGAGATAAGAGAAGACAGGATGCCACCAGTGACTGAAGAAATCGTTTCAGGTACTGACTTTCCAGATGACTTGGTGTATGGCCTTTACCTGCCCTGTGTCCTTTCAGTAAATTCACTTTGTACTCAAGCTAGTATGTGTGAGCTTCTGTTCTCTGTCATCAAATGAGAAGCTATTCACCAAGTATAATAGTCAGGATCTGACAGGATAAAGATGCCATACCCAAACATGGTAACAGAGGAAAGTCTAATAAAAAGAGATAATTTTCAAAGAGGGGCAGAGTATAAGGAAACCAACCTTGGGTGTGGCCACAGCAAAGCCATGGTAAATAAATGGTGTCTATTTCTATGGTCACCCATGGTTATTTTTTTTTTTAATTTATTTATTTAATTTATTTATTTTTGGCTGTGTTGGGTCTTTGTTGCTGTGCACGGGCTTTCTCTAGTTGTGGCGAGTGGGGGCTACTCTTCATTGCACTGCGCCGGCTTCTCATTGCAGTGGCTTCTCTTGTTGCAGAGCACAGGCTCTAGCTGCATGGGCTTTAGTAGTTGTGGCTCGTGGGCTCTAGAGTGCAGGCTCAGTAGTTGTGGCGCACGGGCTTAGTTGGTCTGTGGCATGTGGGATCTTCCGGGACCAGGGCTCAAACCCGTGTACCCTGCATTGGCAGGCAGATTCTTAACCACTGCACCACCAGGGAAGCCCCCATGTTTTCTTAAAGACACCTAAATACATCTCAATTTTAATAAGATGCTCTATATACACATTTGCTACTAAAAATTGAAATAGCATATCGAAAAATTTTATTACAATTCAAATTTTTGAAAACGAGAAAATCTAGTTAATGCACTCTGCTCTAATTAGGCTCTAGCCAAACCACCAATGTTTTCTTTACACTCCTTCTGCACAAGTTACTTTGCTTCCAATTCTTGATGTTGGGTTTCATATCATTGACTTCAGGCTTCGAAAACACACAGGTAATATTTGATTCTTATTAGTACTCCTTTCATTCAAAGAAGCTGAAAAGGCAAGAGGAGGGAGCATATATCTTAGTCTGGAGAGAGTAAGAACTTCCTGGCAAGACCTGCAATCATAGGTAGATGGACACAGGCAACACACAGCAACCTAGCAGGAAGGGAACTGAGAGAATAAATATTCTGACACTACTCCCCTCCTGCCCTCCAGTACACGTGGATGCCCCTACTGTCAAACCTACCAGAAGACAGAGGGCAAGGGAGCCACTGACGCAGTCAATAGGTGGAGACGGATGGAGAGTAGACCTGGGGAGGCAAATGGAAAGTATCTAGTGCGCAAAGTAACTTCTGTCCACATCTTCAGGGCAAAGCTAGCCCTCTTCTCCTGACCCCTGGGTAACCTCTTTTTAGCCCATCTGCTAACTGGGAGTGGAAGGAGCAAAGTAGAAATTCAAACTTGTCCTGAATTCAGCTTCCTCACAGATGAGTATATTTAATTACAAAATAGCACCAACCTTTCATTCACAGATAAGACATGTTAGTCACAGATTTCCTTCAGAATTTAGAAATAGGAGTTCTAAGGTGTCCACTTTTGAGCACATAAGGATACAAATGTATGGAAAGCCCATTTCACTTTCCTGCAGATTTTCCAAGGCAAGAGTCTATGGCTTCTCCTTCCCTTCCAGCTCCCCCAGAGCTCCTTAGGCAGTAATTCTCAATCTATGGGGATGAAGCATAAAATAATCAGTAAATGAGAAACCGCATGCACGTACGTACACATCCTCCTTGGAGGACAGAGGCTTCATAAATTAGAGGTTTTCTCTTGGAAGAAAAGCTCAGAAAAGTAAAATTCCTACTTTAAAATATTATATTTCCTTCAATTTACCAACATTCCTAATAAGAATACGTCTGAGTAAGCTTCAGTTTTGACAGAAAGCTGGCACGAGACGGTCAGAAGTTCCAGAACCACCTCTGTGGCTCCGGAACGTCTTCATCTCCCCAGCAGGGCCTGGCGGAGCCCTCTGAAGGCAGGCATTAGAGACGCCAGGGAGCCTTGATTGCATGTCACCACCGCTGTCTGGTTTTTGATAAGCAGATAAGATTGGTGAGGGGCCTTTCATCTCTAGGTCATGGTTAGAAGCCCTGCGTCACTGAGTGACAGTTAAAAGCTGCTCCTACTGGAGATGGTGGGAAATGAGTGGGTGTGCTCAGCCCGCCTCTTCCTAGACGAAAGCCTCCTCACAAAACTACCTCAGTACATCTGGCACAAATGAACCAGTACAGATTCCTGTGGGGAGGGGAGGGGAGGGGAGGCTGGGAAGAGGCTCTGAACTCAGACTCTGGGAGTGAGGGGGACCCAATTATGACAAAGCAGCAAACAGCCTGGAAAGGCTACTTGTAAATTGCTAGCTCTAATCACAGGATCTCAAAGAGTAAGAAAGGCTCCCTTCACATTATGCGGGGGAGCTGGGACCACATGAATATTAACATCCTCCCTTCATGAGTGAGAACCTTTCCAGAGGTGTGATATTCCTACACAAGGTGACTAAAGTAGGCGCCAAATCTCCCAATACTCAAAGACTTTCAAATGATCTCTATTTTCTACTCATGGGTACTAGCATGAATGGGCAGAAAGCAGTATTAGGTTATAACTCTTGGAAGAATTAGTCCTAATGCCTTCCTAATGTTGGTGCTAAATCATTCCTCAGATCACCACTATTGCAGGCCCAGAGAGACTGGGAATATGGCTTAGGGTAGGAAGCAGGGGAAGGACAGAGCATGGCTAATGTCAATTTGTCTGTCTGACAAGGACAAGCCACTAGGCCACCAAGGAGATCGGTCCAAACAAAAACAATGTTTGCCCATAGTTACAGATCAGCAAGCCCCAATGGGCTAAAGTACACAAAAATCTGTGCCCTCCCATGGGTGTGTCCTATGGAAAATGGGGGAAGGATCAAACTGAGGGGATTCAAGGACCTACACAGTGGACTACAGCAGCAGACACATTTATTTACCCTGGCTTTTGTTAAAGTAAATAAAAGCAGACTACCCTGGCAAACCTTTTACAGACTCCAGAAAGTACATTGTATAGGCTCAGTGGCACACTCTCTCTATTGAGGAGAATAGAGGAAAAGGACAGTTGGGGAGAAGAGTGCCAATCAGGTCTTAGCAAAGTTTCAGTCTGTGAGATGAGACTGTATCATCCATTGTGTCCTACGTTTGGGACTAAAGATGCTCCCAGATCTGGCAGAAAACATCTGTTAGCATTTTCTGTGAACTGACCTTTTGTTGAGTAGATTGCAAAAGAGTGTTTATATTATGATTTCATTTTATGTAAAATCATAAATACAAATATAGACATATGTATATATATACATATATATACATAGAGAAGTGACTGGAAGAATGTTGTAAAAGTATGCAGAATAATTATTCCTGGATTGTAGACATTCAGGGGACTTCATAATTTTCAAAATTGTTTGATTTTCTACAATGAAAATGTATTACCTTCATAAACAGAAAAAAACTATTGAAATAATTTTCCTTAAACTAATCAGAAACCAGCATATTCAGAAATTTTATTATAAAAGGCAAGAGAAAGAACAAACATTTATTAAGTGCTTCCCTTGCACTCAGGACTATGTTTGGCACAGACCCTGTGAACTGTTATTTTTATTTTACATATAAGAGTTGACTTCTCATTAGAAACCATGTAAGTAAGGAGTGTGTTGAGAGAACAAAACCATCAACCTTTAATTCTATATCCATTCAAATTATCCACCAAAAGTGAAGGAAAAATAGAGACTTTCTCAGACAAAAAAAAAAAAAAACTTGACAGAATCCATTGCCAGCCATTCTAGCGTGCAAGAAATGTTAAAAATTCTTCAGGCAGAAGGAAAATATTGTAGGTCAGAAACTTGGAGGTACATAAAGAAAGGAAAAGAGAAAGAAAATACAAAAAAAATAAATAAAGAAAGGAAAAGAATCAGAGAAGAAATAAATGAAGATAAAATCTTTTATTTTCTTATTTAAAAAAAGAAAGAAAAGCTCAGAGAGTTTGATTAATTTGACCAAGGCTTCTGTAAGTGTTATCAATCTTTCAGCAAAGCAGAGAATCCTAGGGCTGGATACTCTCCCCTTCTGCTTGGGAAAGAATCCCAGGGGAAGAGGAAGTTTTGGGTAGAAAGCACCAGCCTGGGAAGTGGCTCTCAAAGTACTCCCTGAGTGTCCCTTGGGCTAATGGCAGAGCTGAACTTTGTGGGTCCAACAATACAAAGAATGTTGCCTGCCTCGCAGAGATGTGGCCCAAACAAATGAGAACAAGATGCTTCATGATCTTTGAGTAGCAGGTGTAGCTATGAGGAGTCATGTGTCACCCATGACACATGTTCTGGGGAAGGCAGCAGACCATTTTCTGAGGGCTGGTTGACCCTACATCAAAGCACAAAGCTAGTAATCAGGAAACCCTGGTTCTAGCCACCATGATAATCATTCAAAATAGCTGAGCTTCTCTGAGCCACACTTTCCTCAGCTGTAAGCAAAAGGGTTTACATAGAAAATCTCTAAAGTCCTTTCTAGTTCTAGGAATCTATAATCCATGATCTAATTCCAACCATTGCTTCTCCTGGGTTCATTAAGCAATTGCCCTAGCACGTTCAACTGGTCTATCAGACATTGCTTCAGGGCCTAAAACTATGTGTGCTAACGCAGAGATGTAAGACATCTTTTGTAATCTGTGTAGGGTTTTGCTACCTACTTAGCTTTATTTCATAACACACAATTATTTTTGAAAACCAAACAAGTCTACTTACTCTCTATCATCTGTGTTCCAAATGGGGCCAAACCCTTCTTCCCCCTTCTTTACAGAAAATCCCAAAATCTCAGGTGGGAGTCAGTATAACTCAGGAGATTTGGCACTTTGAGCTTGGAATCTTTCCCACTGGGTCCCACCTGCTTTATTACCGCAGAGCTGCTTTTGTAAGGCAGGCAAGAAAGGCTGAGTTAATGGTTAGAATTTATAAATGGTTTTTGCAAATTAAACAGAATTCTATAAGTAAAAAGCAACCAGTAGAGTGGATCTGTTCTCCTATATTATTTCCTCACAAGCAAAAATTCAAAATGCCAGTTAAAGCCCCCTGGTGCAGAAGGTAGACACTTTCTTACCAAAACGGGCCAGAAGAGTGAATCAAACCACCCAGGAAATCATATATCCACCCCTTAAAAATATTAACCGGGAAAATCTCAGAGACAATGATACCATGAACAATTACAAACATGGGCTGCAGATGGCTGAATCACAATAGTCAAACTCAATTGCTATTTGAAAAGAATTAAGCCAGAAATGAATTTAAATATGTGATTCAGAGGCCGGCTTCTAATGTTTTATCTGGTGCAATCCATATCCTGCTTTCCAGGGTAGGTGGAAAGACACCAAGTCTTTCAGATGGGGGGCTGCCTTCTCTGATTTGGAAATTCTTCATAAACAGCATCAAGCCACTATCCAGCCTCCTTAGCTTATCCTTTTGTTCACTGTGGAGGCACCATGAGCTAGAGATGCACTAACATCTTCCTCTCTTCACATCCTTTGCAGGACAACTTTGGCCCAGGGGATCTGTCAGAAAGCTCCCTCTTCATGGTCTCCGAATAGTCATTTGCAGGATTCATTCCAGGGAATCAATTTTCTGAAGACTGTTTCATAGACTTTAATAGGTTCTCTACTTATTTTTTTTATTTATGGCTGTGTTGGGTCTTCGTTTCTGTGCGAGGGCTTTCTCTAGTTGCGGCAAGTGGAGGCCACTCTTCATCGCGGTGCGCGGGCCTCTCATTATCGCGGCCTCTCTTGTTGCGGAGCACAGGCTCCAGACGCTCAGGCTCAGTAATTGTGGCTCACGGGCCTAGTTGCTCCGCGGCATGTGGGATCTTCCCAGACCAGGGCTCGAACCCGTGTTCCCTGCATTGGCAGGCAGATTCTCAACCACTGCGCCACCAGGGAAGCCCCGGTTCTCTATTTAAAAAGCAACCTTTGTAACTCTCTATTCAAATATATTTCATGCATGTCTATTGAGTCATTCATTTGACAAGCCATGTGTTATCTGCTTGCTCTTTAAAATATTATGTTTGGGCTTCCTTGGTGGCACAGTGGTTGGGAGTCCGCCTGCCAACGCAGGGGACACGGGTTTGAGCCCTGGCCCGGGAAGATCCCACATGCCACGGAGCAACTAAGCCCACGTGCCACAACTACTGAAGCCTGCGTGCCTAGAGCCCATGCTCCACAGAAGCCACCGCAATGAGAAGCCCACGCACTGCAACAAAGACCCAACGCAGCTAAAAATAAATAAATAAAATAAATTTATAAAAATATATATATTATGTTTTGATTTAGTCAAGGATGTGTGTGTGTATGTGTTTAGAGAGAATTTTTTTCATTTCTAGAAAAGTGTTATATCTAAGGGTACATCTGAATCCAAGTTAGTAAAATACTATTTACCTTCCCTGCCTTGGCATGTTCTACCCTTTAAAGAGGCTAATGAGTGACTCATATTTTTGGCTGGCTGACTTCTTCTTGAATATCAGGTCTTCTCTGAGTGAGCAACTCATCTTCTACACAGATACTGGATGCCTGCCCACCCATCCCAGCTTAAATACTGTTTGTCCTGCTTCCTCTGATAGGAAAAAATATTCAAATTCTATCTTCCCACTCACTTCTTGAGCTAAGAGAATGGGAGGGGGGGTTGGAAGAATTTGATGGCACCAGCTCTGAGATTCGCCCTTATTGTCTCTATTTTTGAACATGTCACCACTAATCACCAGATGACCCTAATTCCATTTACAATTTTCTTCTTGCATCCATGAATGCTTTCAAACCTGATTCTAAATACCAGCATAATGCGTGGAACTGTACATACCCAGGTAAATGGGAAGGAAAGTCAGTTAGATAACTATTTATAGTTCCATATATTTACCATATACTGTTTCTTACTTCCTCACTTTTGCCAATAATTCTCATCTTCCCCTTCACCCAGCTAATCCCTCATTCTCTCATCCTTAAGGTGTCATCTGTTCCAAAAAGCTTCCCCTGGCCTGGAAAGTACCAGCCTTGGTTATCTATCACTTCCCTCTGGCTGCTTATAACTCTACCATTGCATTTAACTTCACTACATTATAATTATCTGTCTATAGGTCTATTTCCCCAATGAAAACAGGAACTAAGTGTTTTTCATTTTTTATGGCCTAAACTTGATCCAGTTTGGCACATAAAAAGCATCCAGTCAGAGTGAGAATGAATGGGCATTAATGTTGTTCAGCTGCTCTCTGAGTCATTTAAGGAAATAAGTACTTTAGACTCAAAGGCAAAAAAATGTATGCAAATAGTTAAAAAAAAAAATCTGAAACCCCCTTTTTTTTAAAAGCAATATACGTGGCTGCCTGCTCTTCCATGCACTGGTGCACATATCTCACTCTGCCTGGTATTAAGATTAGATATTTATGTAACCCACCACTCTGCCAGCCCCACCACCTTGGCTACTACCACAGATATCTACATCAGCACACCACCAGCTCCACAACCTCCTGCACTACTCCTTCCACCGCCTTCATCACCTCTAATACATGGCCCACTTCCACCTCCATCTACACCAATGTCTTCACCTCCTCCTCTATCTCTACTTCCTCAACCACCTCCTTCACCTTCTCGGCCACCATCTACACCGCCTCTATTACCTCCATCACCTTCACCAACTCTTCCACCATCACTTCCACCTTCACTCCTTTCATTACCATCTCCATAACCTCCACCACCTCAACCGTAACCTTCACCACCTCTGTTATAACCATCACCTCTACCACCATCTCTTCCACACACCCCCATCTCCAACTCTATCCCTTGTTCTACCTCCATAACCTCCTGTATCACTTCCTCCATCATCTCCACTACATGCTTCTCCTCCACCTCCATCTCCACCACCATCTCCTCCACCTGCACGTTCGTCACCCCCACCACCACAGGCTCCATCACCACTAGCACTTCTCCCCTTCAAGGCTCATCTTCCTCACATGTGTCTGGGGAACATAAAGGAGACTGATTTCATAATTCTTTCTCCTTCTTCACTCTCTCTTGCTTTCTTTCCTGTTCCTGCTACTTTTGTTCTCTTTTTAACACGCCTGTACCCGACAAACATCTTTATACCTATTATAAACCTACCAGAGATTCTGCGCCAGAGAATCTACCTACCAGAGAAGGTAGAGAATAATAAAAGTGTATCCTTCCTGTCCTCCGGCAGCAAGGACCTCTCCTTCCGTTGTTCTCATATCTGTTTCTACTGTTTTTCTCAAACCATCACTAGAAAGGGTCCCATCTGGTGGTCATAGAACAGAAATGTAGAGTGGTTCTTTCCTTTCTTCTAGGGATTGGAACCAATATATTCTATGCAAGAAGGTACAGAACAAGCTATTTCACTCACTGAAAATTGCTTTAGCCAAGGCAGAAACAGCCTAGGAACAAAGTATAGCATAAACTGGGCATGCTGCCTGCTCCAAAGATAAAACTGGAGTCTGGACAGCAAATTTTAAAAGTCCACCCATTCCCAAGTGATTGAACTCTTTCTGTCATAGATGCATGTATATCACAGCAGAAGAAAATATTTAGCCTCATGTTGCATGTGTTCGGGATGACTGAGAACAACATAGTAAGAATTCAAGGCATAATGAGATATAAACACACAAAGGGAATTTACCATAAAAATTCAATTCAGCAGGTCTCTGTCTTCTTTAGGAGACTGATGGGAAGGCATGGTGATTTTCAGGTGTTAAAGTGGTCACCAGAGGGAGGTAAGTTTGAAGGATGAGCAAACCCTAGGTCTTTGTAACTCCCTGGAACAGACTATACACAGATAAAACAAGAATTTTCAGAAGAGTCACTGGAACAGCTAGTTCCAAAAGCCACCAACTTGTTTCTTCCTTGGTATTTCAATTCTGAATCCTAGCTTTTAAGAAATAAGATGAAGAAATAAAGACATGTATTTTTTTCCCAAGCACATTCAAAAGCTTAAGGCTCCAAATGTCACACACAAACATAAGAACAAACTTAAGAATAATGAGTCATATTCAGCCCTACGTTTCACCCTGTCACAAGGTAGAACAAAGAATGAATATAGAAAAGAGGAATTTTCCAATGTTGTAATTATCATCAACATATTCTAAGAAGTGCCATGCTGAATGTAACAACTTTGCTATGGATGTGACCAAGGTACACATAGTGAAAATCTTGTTTCCAAGGGAATTTCATCAAATCTCATCCAATGACAAGGACAAGAAAAATTTTTGTTTGTATTTCTTTAATCTCTTTAAATCTAGTGATGTTGTTTTGAATCAATCTAAAGGTTTGGTGTCGCTGAATTTAAAGAATCAGTGTCAAGTATTTGCCACGTCCTCTGCCCAGATCCACATCGCTCACTCACTCACTCCCTCATGCTGTTTGGGTCTCAGCTCAAGTGAAACCCTTTCAGAGAGGCCTGATCAGAAAGCCCCACCCAAAAAAAACCACACACACCAAAAATTATCACTCTCTGTCCCCTCACCCTACTTTATTTTTTGTTCTTTTTCTCATTTATTTTACTTTTCTTATTTATCTCACACTGCTTTATTTGTCCTTTGTATGACCACCCCCTCCCCTAAGAAGATCACTTCCATGAGAGCCTTGAACTCTTCATATCTACTTTTGTTCATTCACAACTGAATCCCCAGATCTAAGGATGGTGCCTGGTACAAAATATTTGCTAAGTCAGCATTTAATTAATTAATTAATTAATTAGTACACATTCTGCAGAGGAAACAACTACAGTCTAATTAAAGGAATTATTATATCTCCAAAAAACACAAACTGTTAATACAAGTAAAAATTATTGAGATTGGTTCAAGATGGCAGAGTAGAAGGACATGTGCTCACTCCCTCCTGCGAGAGCACCAGAATCACAAATAACTGCTGAACAATCATCAACAGGAAGACACTGGAACTCACTAAAAAAGATATCCCACATCCAAAGACAAAGGAGAAGCCACAATGAGATGGTAGGAGGGGCACAATCACAATAAAATCAAATCCCATAACCACTGGGTGGGTGACTCACAAACCGGAGAACAATGATACCATAGAAGTCCACCCACTGGAGTGAAGGTCCTGAGCACCAGGTCAGGCTTCCCAACCTGGGGTATGGCAACAGGAGAAGGAGTTCCCAGAGAATCAGACTTTGAAAGCTAGCAGGATTTGATTGCAGAACTTTGACAGTACTGGGGAAAACAGAGACTCCACTCTTGGAGGGCACACACAAAGTAGTGTGCACAGCAGGACCCAGGGGGAAGGAGCAGTGACCCCATAGGAGACTGAACCAGACCTCCCTGGTAGTGTTGAAGGGTCTTCTGCAGAAGTGGGGGGCAGCTGTGGCTCACCATGGGGACAAGGACACTGGCAGTAGAAGTGCTAGGAAGTACTCCTTGGCGTGAGCCCCAGAGTCTGCCATTAGCCCCACCAAACAGCCTGTAGGCACCAGTGCTGGGTCGCTTCAGGGCAAACAACCAACAGGGAGGGAACTCAGCCCCACCCATCAGCAGACAAGCAGATTAAAGTTTTACTGAGCTCCGCCCACCAGATCAACACCCAGCTCTACCCACGACCACTCCCTCCCAACAGGAAGCTTCCACAAGCCTCTTAGATAGCCTCATCCACCAGAGGGCAGACAGCAGAAGCAAGAAGAACTACGATCCTACAGCCTGTGAAACAAAAACCACATTCACAGAAAGACAGACAAAATGAAAAGGCACAAGACTATGTATCAGATGAAGGAACAAGATAAAACCACAGAAAAACAACTACATGAAGTGGAGGCAGGCAGCCTTCCAGAAAAAGAATTCAAAATAATGCTAGTGAAGATGATCCAGGACTTCCAAAAATGAATGGAGGCAAAGATTGAGAAGATTCTAGAAATGTTTAACAAAGACTTAGAAGAATTAAACAACAGACACCTAGAGGAATTAAAGAACAAACAAACAGAGATGAACAATACAATAACTGAAATGAAAAATACACTAGAAGGAATCAGTAGCAGAATAACTGAGGCAGAAGAACGGATAAGTGACCTGGAAGACAGAATGGGGTAATTCACTGCTGTGGAACAGAATAAAGAATAAAGAATGAAAATCAATGAAGACAGCCTAAGAAACCTCTGGGAAAACATTAAATGCATCAACATTCGCATTATAGGGGTCCCAGAAGGAGAAGAGAGGGAGAAAGGATGTGAGACAATATTTGAAGAGATTATAGTCAAAAAATTCCCTACCATGAGAAAGGAAACAGCCACCCAAGTCCAGGAAGCACAGAGAGTCCGAGGCAGGATAAACCCAAGGAGAAACAGGCCGAGACACATAGTAATCAAATTGACAAGAACAAAGACAAAGAAAAAATATTAAAAGCAACAAGGGAAAGACGACAAATAACATACAAGGGAACTCTGATAAGATTAAGAGCTGATTTCTCAGCAGAAACTCTACAAGCCAGAAGGGAGTGGCATGACATATTCAAAGTGATGAAAGGGAAAAACCTACAACCAAGATTACTCTACCCGGCAAGGATCTCATTCAGATTCGATGGAGAAATCAAAAGCTTTACAGACAAGCAAAAGCTAAGAGAACTCAGCACCACATCAGCTCTACAACAAATGCTAAAGGAACTTCTCTAAGTGGGAAACACAAGAGAAGAAAAGGACCTACAAAAACAAACCCAAAACAATTAAGAAAATCATAATAGGAACATACATATTGATAATTACCTTAAATGTGAATTAAATGCTCCACCAAAAGACACAGGCTCGCTGAATGGATACAAAAACAAGACCCATATATATGCTGTCTACAAGAGACCCACTTCAAACCTAGGGACACATACAGACTGAAAGTGAGGAGATGGAAAAAGATATTCCATGTAAATGGAAATCAAAAGAAAACTGGAGTAGCAATACTCATATCAGATAAAAGAGACTTTAAAACAAAGAATGTTACAAGAGACAAGAAAGGACAATATATAATGATCAAGGGATCAATCCAAGAGGAAGATATAACAATTATAAATATATATGGACCCAACATAGGAGCACCTCAATACAAAAGGCAACTGCTAACAGCTAAAAAAGAGGAAATCAACAGTAACACAGTAATAGTGTGGGACTTTAACACCTCACTTATACCAACAGAGAGATCATCCAGACAGAAAATTAATAAGTCAACACAAGCTTTAAATGACGTAATAGACCAGATACATTTAATTGATATTTATAGGACATTCCATCGAAAAATAGCAGATTACATGTTCTTCTCAAGTGCACACAGAACATTCCCCAGGATAGATCACATCTTGTGTCACAAATCAAGCTTTGGTAAATTTAGGAAAATTGAAATAATATCAAGCATCTTTTCTGGCCATAACGCTATGAGCTTAGAAATAAATTACAGGGGAAAAAATGTGAAAAAGGAACACATGGAGGCTAAACAATACGTTACTAAATAGCCAAGAAGAGAACACTGAAGAAATCAGAGAGGAAATCAAAAATACCTAGAGACAAATGACAAAATGAAAACACGATGATCCAAAACCTATGGGTTGTAGCAAAAGCACTTCTAAAAGGGAAGTTTATAGCAATACAATCCTACCTCAAGAAACAAGAAAAATCTCAAATAAACAATCTAACCTTACATCTAAGGAACTAGAGACAGAAGAACAAACAAAACCCAAAGTTAGTAGAAGGAAAGAGATCATAAAGATCAGAGCAGAAATAAATGCAATGGAAACAAAGAAAACAATAGCAAAGATCAATAAAACTAAAAGCTGGTTCATTGAGAAAATTAAAAAATTGATAAACCTTTAGCCAGATCCATCAAAAAAAAGAGGGAGAGGATTCAAATCAATAAAATTAGAAATGAAATAGGAGAAGTTACAACAGACACCACAGAAATACAAAGCATCATTAGAGACTTTACTACAAGCAATTCTATGCCAATAAAATGGTGGAAGAAATGGACAAATTCTTAGAAGGGTATACATTCCAAGACTGAACCAGGAAGAAATAGAAAATATGAACAGACCAATCACAAGTTATGAAGTTGAAACTGTGATTAAAAATCTTCCAAAAAACAAGTCCAGGACCAGATGGCTTCACAGGTGAATTCTATCAAACATTTAGAGAAGAGCTAATACCCATCCTTCTCAAACTCTTCCACAAAATTGCAGAGGAAGGAACACTCTCAAACTCATTCTACGAGGCCGCCATCACCCTGATACCAAAACCAGACAAAGATACTACAAAAAAAAAAAAGAAAATTACAGACCAATATCACTGATGAATATAGATGCAAAAATCCTCAACAAAATACTAGCAAACAGAATCCAACAACACGTTAAAAGGATCATACACTATGATCAAGTGGGATTTATCCCAGGGTTGCAAGGATTCTTCACTATACACAAATCAATCGATGTGATACACCACATTAACAAATTGAGGAATAAAAACCATAAGATCAAATCTTGGAAACAGAATGCAGAAATTACAAGAATTGTTTAACAAGGACATAGATGAACTAAAGAGCAAACAAACAATGAGGAAAAATACAATAAATAAAATTTAAAATTCTCTAGCAGGAATCAATAGCAGAATAACTGAGGGAGAAGAACGGATAAGTGACCTGGAAGATAAAATAGTGGAAATAACTACCACATAGCAGAATAAAGAAAAAAGAATGAAAAGAATTTAGGACAGTCTCAAACACCTCTGTGACAACATTAAATGCACCAATATTCGAATTATAGAGGTCCCAGAAGCAGAAGAGTAAAAGAAAGGGAATGAGAAAATATTTGAAGAGATTATACGTGAAAACTTCCCTAATATGGAAAAGGAAATAGTCAGTCAAGTGCAGGAAGTGCAGAGAGACCCACACAGGATAAATCCAAGGAGAAACACGCCAAGAAACATACTTACCAAACTAACAAAAATTAAACACAAAGAAAAAATATTAAAAGCAGCAAGGGAAAAACAACAAATAACATACAAAGAAATACGCATAACGTTAACAGCTGATCTTTCAGCAGAAACTCTGTAAGCCAGAAGGGAGTGGCAGGACATATTTAAAGTGATGAAAGGGAAAAACCTACAACCAAGAATACTCTACCCAGCAAGGATCTCATTCAGATTCAATGGAGAAACTTAAACATTTACAGACAAGCAAAAGCTAAGAGAGTTCAGCACCACCAAACCAGCTTTACAACAAATGCTAAAGGAACTTCTCTGGGCAAGAATCACAAGAGAAGGAAAACATCTACAATAACAAACCCAAAACATTTAAGAAACTGGTAATAGGAACACACATACCGATAACTACATTAAATGTAAATGGATTAAATGCTCCAACCAAAAGACATAGACTGGTTGAATGGATACAAAAATGAGACCCATATATATGCTGTCTACAAGAGACCCACTTCAGACATAAGGACACATACAGACTGAAAGTGAGGGGATGGAAAAAGATATTCCATGCAAATGGAAATCAAAAGAAAGCTGGAGTAGCAATTCTCATATCAGACAAAATAGACTTAAAATAAAGAATATTACAACAGACAAAGAAGGACACTATGTAATGATCAAGAGATCAATCCAAGAAGAAGATATAAAAATTGTAAACATTTATGCACCCAACATAGGAGCACCTCAATACATAAGGCAAATGCTAACAGCCATAAAAGAGGAAATTGACCGTAACACAATCATAGTAGGGGACTTTAACACCCCACTTTCACCAATGGACAGATCATCCAAAATGAAAATGCATAAGGAAACACAAGCTTTAAATGATACATTAAACAAGATGGACTTAATTGATATTTATAGGACATTCCATCCAAAAACAACAGAATACACTTTCTCCTCAAGTGCTCATGGAACATTCTCCACTACAGATCATATCCTGGGTCACAAATCAAGCCTTGGTAAATTTAAGAAAATTGAAATCATATCAGTTATCTTTTCCAACCACAGTGCTATGAGACTACATATCAATTACAGGAAAAAATCTGTAAAAATTACAAACACACGGAGGCTAAACAATACACTACTAAATAATCAAGAGATCACTGAAGAAATCAAAGAGGAAATCAAAAAATACCTGGAAACAAACGACAATGACCCAAAACCTATGGGATGCAGCAAAAGCAGTTCTAAGAGGGAAGTTTATAGCAATACAATCCTACCTCAAGAAACAGGAAACATCTCACATAAACAACCTAACCTTACACCTAAAACAATCAGAGAAAGAAGAACCAAAAAAAACCCATAGTTAGCAGAAGGAAAGAAATCATAAAGATCAGATCAAAAATAAATGAAAAAGAAATGAAGAAAACAATAGCAAAGATCAATAAAACTTACAGCTGGTTCTTTGAGAAGATAAACAAAATTGATAAACCATTAGCCAGACTCATAAAGAACACAAGGGAGAAGACTCAAATCAAGAGAATTAGAAATGAAAAAGGAGAAGTAACAACTGACACTGCAGAAATACAAAGGATCATGAGAGATTACTATGAGCAACTATATGCCAATAAAATGGACAACCTGGAAGAAATGGACAAATTCTTAGTAAAGCACAACCTTTCCAGACTGAACCAGGAAGAAATAGAAAATATAAACAGACCAATCACAAGTAATGAAATTGAAACTGTGACTAAAAATCTTCCAACAAACAGAAGTCCAGGACCAATTGGCTGCACAGGCAAATTCTATCAAACATTTAGAGAAGAGCTAACACCTATGCTTCTAAAACTCTTCCAAACTATAGCAGAGGGAGGAACACTCCCAAACGCATTCTATGAGGCCACCATCACCCTGACACCAAAACCAGACAAAGATGTCACAAAGAAAGAAAACTACAAGCCAATATCACTGATGAACACAGATGCAAAAATCCTCAACAAAATATTAGCAAACAGAATCCAACAGCACATTAAAAGGATCATACACCATGATCAACTGGGGTTTATCCCAGAAATGCAAGGATTCTTCAATATATGCAAATCAATCAATGTGATACACCATATTAACAAATTGAAAGAGAAAAACCATATGATCATCTCAATAGATGCAGAAAATGCTTTTGACAAAATTCAACACCCATTTATGATAAAAACTCTCCAGAAAGTAAGCAAGAGGGACCTTACCTCAACATAATAAAGGCCATATGTGAAAAACCCACAGCCAACATCATTCTCAATGGTGAGAAACTGAAACCATTTCCTCTAAGATCAGGAACAAGACAAGGTTGCCCACTCTCACCATTATTATTCAACATAGTTTTGGAAGTCTTAGCCACAGCAATCAGAGAAGAAAAAGCAATAAAAAGGATTCAAATTAGAAAAGAAGAAGTAAAGCTGTCACTGTTTGCAGATGACATGATACTATACACAGAGAATCCTAAAGATGCTACCAGAAAACTACTAGAGCTAATCAATGAAGTGGTAAAGTAGCAGCATACAAAATTAATGCACAGAAATCTCTTGTATCCTTATACACTAATGATGAAAAATCTGAAAGAAAAATTAAGGAAACACACCCACTTACCATTGCAACAAAAAGAATAAAATACCTAGGAATAAACCTACCTAAGGAGACAAAAGACCTGTATGCAGAAAACTATAAGACATTGATGAAAGAAATTAAAGATGATAAAAAACAGATGGAGAGATATACCATGTTCTTGGATTGGAAGAACCAACATTGTGAAAATGACTATACGACCCAAAGCAGTCTACAGATTCAATGCAATCACTATCAAACTACCAATGGCATTTTTCACAGAACTAGAACAAAAAATTTCACAATTTGTATGGAAACACAAAAGACCCTGAATAGCCAAAGCAATCTTGAGAAAGAAAAACAGAGCTGGAGGAATCAGGCTCCCAGACTTCAGATTATACTACAAAGCCACAGTAATCAAGACAGTGTGGTACTGGCACAAAAACAGAAATATTGTGTAATGCAACAGGATAGAAAGCCCAGAGATAAACCCACGCACATATGGTCACCTTATCATTGATAAAGGAGGCAAGAATATAAAATGGAGAAAAGACAGCCTCTTCAATAAATGATGCTGGGAAAATTGAACAGCTACATGTAAAAGAATGAAATTAGAACACTCCCTAACACCCTACACAAAAATAAACTCAAAATGGATTAAAGACCTAAATGTAAGGCCAGACATTATAAAACTCTTAGCGGAAAACATAGGCAGAACACTGTATGACATAATTCACAGCAAGATCCTTTTTGACCCATCTACTAGAGAAATGGAAATAAAAACAAAAATAAACAAATGGCACTTAATGAAACTTAAAAGCTTTTGCACAGCAAAGGAAACCATAAACAAGATGAGAGGACAACCCTCAGAATGGGAGAAAATATTTGCAAAAGAAGTAACTGACAAAGGATTAATCTCCAAAATATACAAGCAGCTCATGAAGCTCATTATCAAAAGAACAAACAACTCAATCCAAAAATGGGCAGAAGGCCTGAATAGACATTTCTCCAAAGAAGATATACAGATTGCCAACAAACACATGAAAGGATGCTCAACATCACTAATCATTAGAGAAATACAAATCAAAACTACAATGAGGTATCACCTCACACTGGTCAGAATGGCCATCACCAAAAAATCTACAAACAATAAATGCTGGAGAGGGTGTGGAGAAAAGGGAACCCTCTTGCACTGTTGGTGGGGATGAAAATTGATACGCCACTATGGAGAACAGTATGGAGGTTCCTTAAAAAACTAAAAATAAAACTACCATATGACACAGCAATCCCACTACTGGGCATATACCCTGAGAAAACCATAATTCAAAAAGAGTCATATATCACAGTCTTCATTGCAACACTATTTACAATAGCCAGGACATGGAAGCAACCTAAGTGTTCATCGAAAGATGAATGGATAAAGAAGATGTGGCACGTATATAAAACGGAATATTACTCAGCCACAAAAGGAAATGAAATTGAGTTATCTGTAGTGAGGTGGATGGACCTAGAGTTGGTAATACAGAGTGAAGTAAGTCAGAAAGAGAGAAACAAATACCATATGCTAACACAAATATATGGAATCTAAAAAAAAAAAAAATGGTTACGAAGAACCTAGAGGCAGGACAGGAAGAACCTAGATGCAGACGTAGAGAATGGACTTGAGGACATGGGGAGGGGGAAGGGTAAGCTGGGAAGAAGTAAGAGAGTGGTATGGACATATATGCACTACCAAATGTAAAATAGATAGCTAGTGGGAAGCAGCCACATGGCACAGGGAGATCAGCTCGGTGCTTTGTGACCACCTAGAGGGGTGGGAGAGGGAGGGTGGGAGGGAGACACAAGAGGGAGGAGATATGGGGATATATGTATATGTATAGCTGATTCACTTTGTTACAAAGCAGAAACTAACACACCATTGTAAAGCAATTATAATCCAATAAAGAGGTTAAAAAAGAAAAAAAAAACATAGGATCATCTCAATAGATAGAGAAAAAGCTTTCGACAAAATTCAACACCCATTTATGATAAAAACTCTCCAGAAAGTAGGCATAGAGGGAACCTACTTCAACATAATAAAGGCCATATATGACAAACCCACAGCAAACATCATAATGGTGAAAAACTGAAAGCATTTCCACTAAGATCAGGACCAAGACAAAGATGTGCACTCACGTCACTCTTATTCAACATAGTTTTGGAAGTCCTAGCCATAGCAATCAGAGGAGAAAAAGAAATAAAAGTAACACAAATTGGAAAAGAAGTAAAACTGTCACTGTTTTCTAATGACATGATACTATACATAGAAAATCCTAAAGATGCCACCAGAAAACTACTAGAACTAAGCAATGAATTTGGTAAGGTTGCAGGATACAAAATTAATGCACAGAAACCTCTTGCATTCCTATGCACCAACAACAAAAAATCAGTAAGAGAAATTAAGGAAATAATCCCATTCATTACTGCAACAAAAAGAATAAAATACCTAGAAATAAACCTACCTAAGGAGGTAAAAGACCTGTACTCAGAAAACTATAGGACACTCATGAAAGAAATCAAAGATGACACAAACAGATGGAGAGATATTCCATGTTCCTGGATTGGAAGAATCAATACTGTGAAAATGACTATATTACCGAAAGCAATCTACACATTCAATGCAATCCCTATCAAATTATCAATGGCATTTTTTGTTTGCAGAACTAGAACAAAAAAATCTTAAAATTTGTATGGAGACACAACAGACCCCGAATAGCCAAAGTAATCTTGAGGGAAAAAAACAGAGCTGGAGGAATCAGACTCCCTGACTTCAGACTATATTACAAAGCTATAGTAATCAAGATAATATGGTACTGGCACAAAGACACAGATATAGATCAATGGAACAGGATAGAAAGCCCAGAGATAAACGCACACACCTATGGTCAACTAATCTATGACAAAGGAGGCAAAGATATACAATGGAGAAAAGACAGTCTCTTCAATACGTGGTGCTGGGAAAACTGGACAGCTACATGTAAAAGAATGAAATTAGAACACTCCCTAGCACCATACACAAAAATAAACTCAATATGGATTCGAGACCTAAATGTAAGACTGGACACTACAAAACTCTTAGAAGAAAATATAGGAAGAACATTCTTCGACATAAATCACAGCAAGATCTTTTTGACCCACCTCCTAGAGTAATGGAAATAAAAACAAAAACAAACAAATGGGACCTAATGAAACTTAGCTTTTGCACAGCAAAGGAAACCATAAACAAGACGAAAACACAACCCTCAGAATGGGAGAAAATATTTGCAAATGAATCAATGGACAGAGGATTAATCTCCAAAATATATAAACAGCTCATGCAGCTCAGTATTAAAAAAACAAACAACCCAATCCAAAAATGGGCAGAAGACATAAATAGACATTTCTCCAAAGAAGACATACAGATGGCCAAGAGGCACATGAAAAGATGCTCAACATCAGTAATTATTAGAGAACGCAAATCAAAACTACAATGAGGTGTCACCTCACACCAGTTAGAACAGCCATCATCAGAAAATCTACAAACAACAAATGCTGGAGAGGGTGTGGAGAAAAGGGAACCCTCCTGCACTGTTGGTGGGAAAGTAAATTGATACAGCCACTATGGAGAACAGTATGGAGGTTGCTTTAAAAACTAAAAACAGAATTACCATATGACCCAGTAATCCCACTACTGGGCATATACCCAGAGAAAACCATAATTCAAAAAGACACATGCGGATTAACCAAGATGGCGGAGTAGAAGGACATGCTCTCACTCCCTCTTGCGAGAGCACCAGAATCACAACTGGCTGCTGGACAATCATCGACAGGAAGACACTGGAACTCACCAAGGAGGATACCCCACGTCCAAGGACAGAGGAGAAGCCACAGTGAGATGGTAGGAGGGGCGCAATCAGAGTAAAATCAAATCCCATAACTGCTGGGTGGGTGACTCACAGACTGGCGAACACTTATACCACAGAAGTTCACCCACTGGAGTGAAGCTTCTGAGCCCCACGTCAGGCTTCCCAACCTGGGGGTCCGGCAACGGGAGGAGGAATTCCTAGAGAATCAGACTCTGAAGCCTAGTGGGAATTGATTGCAGGACGTCGACAGGACTGGGGGAAACAGAGGCCCCACTCTTGGAGGGCACACACAAAGTAGTGTGCACATCTGGACCCAGGGGAAGGAGCAGTGACCCTGGGGGAGACTGAGACTGAACCAGACCTACCTGCTTGTGTTGGGGGGGTCTCCTGCAGAGGCAGGGGGTGGCTCTGTTTCACCGTGGGGACAAGGACACTGGCAGCGAAGGTTCTGGGAAGTGCTCCTTGGTGTGAGCCCTCCCAGAGTCTGCCATTAACCCCATCAAAGAGCCCAGGTAGGCTCCAGTGTTGGGTTGCCTCAGGCAAAACAACCAACAGGGAGGGAACCCAGCCCCACCCATCAACAGTCAAGTGGATTAAAGTTTTACGGAGCTCTGACTGCCACAGCAACAGTCAGCTCTACCCACCACCAGAGCCTCCCATCAAGCCTCTTAGATAGCCTCAACCACCAGAGGGCAGACAGCAGAGGCAAGAAAAACTACAATCCTGCAGCCAGTGGAACAAAAACCACATTTACAGAAAGATAGACAAGATGAAAAGGCAGAGGGCTATATACCAGATGAAAGAACAAGAAAAAACCCCAGAAAAACAACTAAATGAAGTGGAGATAGGCAACCTTCCAAAAAAGAATTCAGAATAATGATAGTGAAGATGATCCAGGACCTCGGAATAAGAATGGAGGCAAAGATTGAGAAGATGCAAGAAATGATTAACAAAGACCTAGAAGAATTAAAGAACAAACAAACAGAGATGACCAATACAATAACTGAAATGAAAACTACACTAGAAGGAATCAATAGCAGAATAACTGAGGCAGAAGAACGGATAAGTGACCTGGAAGACAGAATGGTGGAATTCACTGCTGCAGAACAGACTAAAGAAAAAAGAATGAAAAAAAATGAAGACAGCCTAAGAGACCTCTGGGACAACATTAAACGCAACAACATTCGCATTATAGGGGTCCCAGAAGGGGAAGAGAGAGAGAAAGGACCAGAGAAAATATTTGAAGAGATTATAGTCGAAAACTTCCCTAACATGGGAAAGGAAATAGTGACCCAAGTCCAGGAAGCATAGAGAGTCCCATACAGGATAAACCCAAGGAGAAACACGCCGAGACACATAGTAATCAAAATGGCAAAAATTAAAGACAAAGAAAAATTATTGAAAGCAGCAAGGGAAAAACGACAAATAAAATACAAGAGAACTCCCATAAGGTTAACAGCTGATTTCTCAGCAGAAACTCTACAAGCCAGAAGGGAGTGGCATGATATACTTAAAGTGATGAAAGGGAAGAACCTACAACCAAGATTACTCTACCCGGCAAGGATTTCATTTAGATTTGATGGAGAAATCAAAAGCTTTACAGACAAGCAAAAGCTAAGAGAATTCAGCACCACCAAACCAGCTCTACAACAAATGCTAAAGGAACTTCTCAAAGTGGGAAACACAAGAGAAGAAAAGGACCTACAAAAACAAACCCAAAACAATTAAGAAAATCATAATAGGAACATACATATCAATAATTACCTTAAACGTGAATGGATTAAATGCTCCAACCAAAAGACACAGGCTTGCTGAATGGATACAAAAACAAGACCCATATATATGCTGTCTACAAGAGACCCACTTTAGACCTAGGGACACATACAGACTGAAAGTGAGGGGATGGAAAAAGATATTCCATGCAAATGGAAATCAAAAGAAAGCTGGAGTAGCTATACTCATATCAGATAAAATAGACTTTAAAATAATGTTACAAGAGACAAAGAAGGACACTACATAATGATCAAGGGATCAATCGAAGAAGAAGATATAACAATTATAAATATATATGCCCCCAACATAGGAGCACCTCAATACATAAGGCAACTGCTAACAGCCATAAAAGAGGAAATCGACAGTAACACAATCATAGTGGGGGACTTCAACACCTCACTTACACCAATGGACAGATCATCCAAAATGAAAATAAATAAGGAAACAGAAGCTTTAAATGACACAATAGACCAGATAGATTTAATTGATATTTATAGGACATTCCATCCAAAAACAGCAGATTACACATTCTTCTCAAGTGCGCACGGAACATTCTCCAGGATAGATCACATCTTGGGTCACAAATCAAGCCTCAGTAAATTTAAGAAAACTGAAATCATATCAAGCATCTTTTCTGACCACAACGCTATGAGGTTAGAAATCAATTACAGGGAAAAAAACGTAAAAAAGAAAAACACATGGAGGCTAAACAATACGTTACTAAATAACCAAGAGATCACTGAAGAAATCAAAGAGGAAATCAAAAAATACCTAGAGACAAATGACAATGAAAACACGACGACCCAAAACCTATGGGATGCAGCAAAAGCAGTTCTAAGAGGGAAGTTTATAGCTATACAAGCCTACCTAAAGAAACAAGAAAAATCTCAAGTAAACAATCTAACCTTACACCTAAAACAATCAGAGAAAGAAGAACAAACAAAACCCAAAGTTAGCAGAAGGAAAGAAATCATAAAGATCAGAGCAGAAATAAATGAAATAGAAACAAAGAAAACAATAGCAAAGATCAATAAAACTAAAAGCTGGTTCTCTGAGAAGATAAACAAAATTGATAAGCCATTAGCCAGACTCACCAAGAAAAAGAGGGAGAGGACTCAAATCAATAAAATCAGAAATGAAAAAGGAGAAGTTACAACAGACACCGCAGAAATACAAAGCATCCTAAGAGACTACTACAAGCAACTTTATGCCAATAAAATGGACAATCTGGACGAAATGGACAAATTCTTAGAAAGGTATAACCTTCCAAGACTGAACCGGGAAGAAACAGAAAATATGAACAGACCAATCACAAGTAATGAAATTGAAACTGTGATTAAAAATCTTCCAACAAACAAAAGTCCAGGACCAGATGGCTTCACAGGTGAATTCTATCAAACATTTAGAGAAGAGCTAACACCTATCCTTCTCAAACTCTTCCAAAAAGTTGCAGAGGAAGGAACACTCCCAAACTCATTCTATGAGGCCACCATCACCCTGATACCAAAACCAGACAAAGACACTACAAAAAAAGAAAATTACAGACCAATATCACTGATGAATATAGATGCAAAAATTCTCAACAAAATACTAGCAAACAGAATCCAACAACACATTAAAAGGATCATACACCACGATCAAGTGGGATTTATCCCAGGGATGCAAGGATTCTTCAATATACACAAATCAATCAATGTGATACACCATATTAACAAATTGAAGAAGAAAAACCATATGATCATCTCAATAGATGCAGAAAAAGCTTTTGACAAAATTCAACACCCATTTCTGATAAAAACTCTCCAGAAAGTGGGCATAGAGGGAACCTACCTCAACATAATAAAGGCCATATATGACAAACCCACAGCAAACATCTTTCTCAATGGTGAAAAACTGAAAGCATTTCCTCTAAGATCAGGAACGAGACAAGGATGTCCACTCTCACCACTATTATTCAACATAGTTCTGGAAGTCCTAGCCATGGCAATCAGAGAAGAAAAAGAAATAAAAGGAATACAAATTGGAAAAGAAGAAGTAAAACTGTCACTGTTTGCGGATGACATGATATTATACATAGAGAATCCTAAAACTGCCACCAGAAAACTGCTAGAGCTAATTAATGAATATGGTAAAGTTGCAGGATACAAAATTAATGCACAGAAATCTCTTGCATTCCTATACACTAATGATGAAAAATCTGAAAGAGAAATTATGGAAACACTCCCATTTACCATTGCAACAAAAAGAATAAAATACCTAGGAATAAACCTACCTAGGGAGACAAAAGACCTGTATGCAGAAAACTATAAGACACTGATGAAAGAAATTAAAGATGATACCAACAGATGGAGAGAGATACCATGTTCTTGGATTGGAAGAATCAACATTGTGAAAATGAGTATACTACCCAAAGCAATCTACAGATTCAATGCAATCCCTATCAAATTACCAATGGCATTTTTTACAGAACTAGAACAAATCATCTTAAAATTTGTATGGAGACACAAAAGACCCCGAATAGCCAAAGCAGTCTTGAGGGAAAAAAACGGAGCTGGAGGAATCAGACTCCCTGACTTCAGACTATACTACAAAGCTACAGTAATCAAGACAATATGGTACTGGCACAAAAACAGAAACATAGATCAATGGACCAAGATAGAAAGCCCAGAGATAAACCCACGCACCTATGGTCAACTAATCTATGACAAAGGAGGCAAAGATATACAATGGAGAAAAGACAGTCTCTTCAATAAGTGGTGCTGGGAAAACTGGACAGCTACATGTAAAAGAATGAAATTAGAACACTCCCTAACACCATACACAAAAATAAACTCAAAATGGATTAGAGACCTAAATGTAAGACCGGACACTATAAAACTCTTAGAGGAAAACATAGGAAGAACACTCTTTGACATAAATCACAGCAAGATCTTTTCTGATCCACCTCCTACAGTAATGGAAATAAAAACAAAAATAAACAAATGGGACCTAATGAAACTTCAAAGCTTTTGCACAGCAAAGGAAACCATAAACAAGACGAAAAGACAACCCTCAGAATGGGAGAAAATATTTGCAAATGAATCAACGGACAAAGGATTAATCTCCAAAATATATAAACAGCTCATTCAGCTCAATATTAAAGAAACAAACAACCCAATCCAAAAATGGGCAGAAGACCTAAATAGACATTTCTCCAAAGAAGACATACAGACGGCCACGAAGCACATGAAAAGATGCTCAACATCACTAATTATTAGAGAAATGCAAATCAAAACTACAATGAGGTATCACCTCACACCAGTTAGAATGGGCATCATCAGAAAATCTACAAACAACAAATGCTGGAGAGGGTGTGGAGAAAAGGGAACCCTCTTGCACTGTTGGTGGGAATGTAAATTGATACAGCCACTATGGAGAACAATATGGAGGTTCCTTAAAAAACTAAAAATAGAATTACCATATGACCCAGCAATCCCACTACTGGGCATATACCCAGAGAAAACCGTAATTCAAAAAGACACATACACCCGAATGTTCATTGCAGCACTATTTACAATAGCCAGGTCATGGAAGCAACCTAAATGCCCATCAGCAGACGAATGGATAAAGAAGTTGTGGTACATATATACAATGGAATATTACTCAGCCATAAAAAGGAACGAAACTGAGTCATTTGTTGAGACGTGGATGGATCTAGAGACTGTCATACAGAGTGAAGTAAGTCAGAAAGAGAAAAACAAATATCGTATATTAACGCATGTATGTGGAACCTAGAAAAATGGTACAGATGAGCCGGTTTGCAGGGCAGAAGTTGAGACACAGATGTAGAGAACGGACATATGGACACCAAGGGGGGAAAAGTGCGGTGGGGTGGGGATGGTGGTGTGCTGAATTGGGCGATTGGGATTGACATGTATACACTGATGTGTATAAAATTGATGCCTAATAAGAACCTGCAATATAAAAAAACAAACAAACAAAACAACTAATACTAAACTTTCATTGGGTTATTTGTATGGAAATATGTTAATATAAATGTTTCAGACATTAAAAAAAAAATACATAATGTGTCAGGAAAGTTGATTGTAAAAATAATGACACTCATACAAAACTTAAAATACTAGAATCTGTAGTCAATATGACATGATATGAATAAAAGTATCATTTGCATAAAAAAAAAAAAGACACATGCACACCAATGTTCATTGCAGCACTATTTACAATAGCCAGGTCATGGAAGCAACTTAAATGCCCATCAACAGACAAATGGATAAAGAAGATGTGGTACATATAGACAATGGAATATTACTCAGCCATAAAAAGGAACAAAATTGAGTCATTTGTAGAGTCGTGGATGGACTTAGAGACTGTCATACAGAGTGAAGTGAGTTAGAAAGAGAAAAACAAACATCGTATATTAACGCATATATGTGGAATCTAGAAAAATGGTACAGATGAACCGATATGCAAGGCAGAAATAGAGATACAGATGTAGACAACAAACATACAGACACCAAGGGGGGAAACCGGTGGGGGAGGGGTTGGTGGTGATGGGATGAATTGGGAGATTAGGATTGGCATATATACACTACTATGTATAAAATAGATAACTAATAAAAACCTGCTGTATTTAAAAAATGCAAGTATAAAATTATCACTCAAAACTGAAATATGTTTTTGCACATATTCTCGGCTTCAAGGTTTCAGGCCAAATGAGGTCAAGATCAGGAGCTCCTGTGCCTATTTTTTAAAGCCTTTCATTCTCCTCTGCTTCTGAGTTGAAGAAAATGAATCCCACCCTTTGTAGTTTCCCAGCCTGCTTTCCATCTTGGCTCTTTTTCCTCCTTGTTGAGAAATAGGAAGGAAGAGAAGAGAGACCAGGAGACAGGAATAAAGGTGAGGGACGATCAAGGGGAAAATATCAGGGACAAATTTGGTCTAGCTTGCGGGTCCTTACCTCTAATCCCTGCCTTTTTTTTAAATTAAAGATTCATCATACAAGATAATCAAGATGAGGCAGGGAGATATTTGGGGGCAAATCTATACATGGAAATGATCCCACCTTTCAATCTACATAACTTTGAAATGATCCCATCAAAAGTAGAAATAATCCTTACATGGAGAGATAAATTGTGTGTGAAGATTATTAACAGGGAAATTATTTGTGTTAGAAAATGCATATACAGAAAGTAAGAATATATGGTCACCTCTGTACCCTTGCTTCGATGATGGGCAGAGAAGGCATTAGCCAAGAAAGTTCTGACTCTGATGCCTGAGTGAGAGGTTTGGGTGTATAGGAGCTTTCTGTGGGATACTAAAATTATCTGTCAAAGTGGAAAGCCCAGGGGACAGAGAATGTGGCCCCCACAGGGAAAGTAAATAACAGCTAGTATTTTTCAAGTACTTATTACAGTACACCCCACCCATATCCATGGTTTTGCTTTCTGCAATTTCAGTTACCCATGGTCAACCACAGTACAAAAATCTTAAATGTAAAATGCCGGAAATAAACAATTCATAAGTTTTAAATTGCACACTATTCTGCGCAACACGATGAAATCTCACACTGGCCTGTTCCATCCTGCCCAGGATCCCCAACCATCAACATTGTCATGGCTGCATGATCCAGGATCACCCAAAGCAGATGATCTTCCTTCTGACATATCATCATAAGGTCAATAGTAGCCTAACACTATGTCACAATGCCTACGTCATTCATCTCACTTCACCTCATCACGTAGGCGTTTTATCATTTCACGTCATTACAAGGAGAAGAGTACAATACGATGAAATATTTTGAGAGAGACCACACTCACATAACTTTTATTATGGTATATTATTATAATTTTTCTATTTTATTATTGTTGTTGTTAATCTCTTACTGTGCCTAATTTATAAATTAAACTTTGTCATAGGTTTGTATGTATAGGAAAAAACATAGTATATACAAGGTTTGGTACTATCTGTGGTTTCAGGGATCCACTGGGGGGGTCTTGGAACGTATCCCCTGTGGATAAGGGGAGACTACTGCATGTTCTAAAGTGATTTTACAAGGTTAATTCATTCAATTCTCAACAAAAAGCCCAGGAGGTATTATTATCAACCCAACTTTATAGGCAAGAAAACTAAGGACCAGAGAGGTTAAGCCCCATGCCCAAGACCACATAGCCAACAAGAAGAGAAGCTGGTACTGAAGCCCAGACAGTGTAGCCCTAGAACCCATGTCCTATACTACTAGTTTCCTGCTGAAAATTACTCTTTGATCACCTTGATAATGTTTCAAGTATAAAATGTCCCCAATGTTTGAATAGCTATCATCAAAAAGAACACAAATAGGGGCTTCCCTGGTGGTGCAGTGGTTGGGAATCTGCCTGCCAATGCAGGGGACACGGGTTTGAGCCCTGGTCTGGGAAGATCCCACATGCCGCGGAGCAACGAAGCCCGTGCGCCACAACTACTGAGCCTGCGTGTCTGGAGCCTGTGCTCCACAACAAGAGAGGCCGCAACGGTGAGAGGCCCGCACACCACGATGAAGAGTGGCCCCCGCTCGCCGCAACTAGAGAAAGCGCTCACATAGAAACGAAGACCCAACACAGCCAAAAATAAATAAATAAATAAATAATTTTTTAAAAGAGCACAAATAACAAAAGTTGGCGAAGATGTGGAGAAAAGGGAAACTTCGTGCACTGTTAGTGGGAATGTAAATTGGTGCAGCCACTGTGGAAAATAGTATGGAGGTTTCTCAGAACACTAAAAATAGAAGTACCATATGACCCAGCAATTCCACTCCTGGGTATATATCTGAAAAAAACAAAAACACTAATTCAAAAAGATAGATACACCCCAATCTTCATAGCAGCATTATTTGCAGTTGCCAAGATATGGAAGCAACCTAAGAGTATATCACCAGATGAATGGATAAAGAAGATGTGGTATATATATACAATGGAATACTACTCAGCCATAAAAAGAATGAAATTTTGCTATTTGCAGCAACATGGATAGACTTGGAGAGCATTATGCTAAGTGAAATATATCAGACAGAGAAAGACAAATACTGTATTATATCAATTCATATTTATAGAGCCATTTCCCCTAAAGCATGCCCATAGTAAGAGCAAGTGTTAGGCTGGGAAGGATTTCACCCTCAACAGCATACTGGACCCAGAAGTTTCTTCCAACCCTTTGCTTTTTTAAACAAACAAATAGCTTCAAACAAAATTACACCACTATGATGAAAGACACTGTGATTTAGCATTCATATCCTCCTTCAGGAATGAAGGATTTCTTATCCCTTGTTATCTCCATGGGAATTGCTTGACTGAAAAGAGCCACCTCACCCAAGCTGATGCACTCTTTCAGCAGAGTCTTGTTGGATGACTGGTTGTTGTGAGATATAAAGTCTAACTCAACTCAAAAGGGTTATCCCAGCTTCAAAACTTCCCTTATTGTATCCGCTCTACTGAGGCTTCATTGCAACCTAGCTTCTGCCTCTGATTGATCCTGCTTCTTTCTCTTCCTTCCCTCCCCTCCCCTTCCCTTCTCCAAGTGTTGACCCCAAGAGCACTTTCTAAAAACCTCTCACACGCTGATCTCCATCTCAGAGTTGGCTTTCCAGGAAACCCAACCCACTATACCTGTTATGCCAACAATTATCGTTAGCCCAGAATTCCTAGGTAAAAATGTTTGAATTCAGTAAGTAACCCATGGTTACCCTGGCCACACCAGCCTAAAGGCAAATACAGATGACATCAATGACCTTTCACAATGCAAAATACCTGGAATTCTAGCCTTACCCTATTTCTTGGGTTCACTTAAAGGCTCTTTGGAAAGAGCCACATATATCTATGAATTACCATCTTCCTCTTGACGCCTTGATGTTCTACATGGCTGCTGGTGTGAATATTGTGGTCCTCAAGAAGCTTCTTTAAGAAAATACTCCCAGATTAGGATGCAGCTCCACTTGTTCTACATTTCCAATCATCATGTCAAAGTTAAAAGAAATCACCCTCAGTTAAGGATATGCCTTATGTTCTCTATTTTCTCATATTTTCCCAAATTTTTCTATCTAACTATATAGGTTATATCTAAATAAGAGAGAGGAATTTTTCAATTGTAATTACTTAATTCATTATAGAACCTTCCACCACCTACATCAGAAAACAAATTCACCAGAGACTGAATGAAAAAATACATTGACACAGGCTTAATATAGGGGGGAAAAAAAAAAAAAGGTTCTTGAATTTGACTTTACGCATAAAATCTTTGAGCAAATTTTAGGTATAATTTTTCATTTCCACCCCTCAGGTTAGTTAGTTAGTTAGTTAGTTAATTAGTTAGTTAGCTTTCCTTTTGTTATTAATTTCCAGTTTTATCACATCATAGTCAAAGGATATATAGTTTTAGGAAGTTGAGCCTTTGGAATTTATTTAACTTCCTTTTTTATTTAAATCACACAGGCCTGAAAAGAATATATTATATATGATTATCATGTATCTTTTCTTATTTATTTTATCTGTTTGCTCTATCAGTTTCCAAGAGGATTGTTTTAAGTTCCAACCATATTTGTTGATTTGTCTTTTTCTTCTCTTAGGTCAACAGCTGACATTGTTGCCTTTTATATTTTGAGATCTTATTGTTAGTATCATATATATTCATGATTGTTATATCTTTTTTACTAATATATCAATACAATGCCCCTTACTGTCACTTAGGTTTTTCACCTTAAATTCCATTTTCTCTTATATTCCAAGTTCTACCTCTGATTTCTTTGCTTCATATATGCCTGGTGTATCTTTTTCCATTCCTTTATTTTCTTTTTTTCTGTATAATTTTGTACTTAAGACTTTTAAGTCTTATACATATCACATATCTAAATCTTTGGTTTTTTAAAAATATGACTTTCTGACTTTTGATTGGTCACATTAACTCACTTATATATATTGTGGTTATTTTACACTGACACTCACTTTGCTGTCTTATTTCGTACTATTTATCATGCTTTTTACTCGCTTTTTTCTTATCCCTTGGTCGCCTTTAAATAGTTTACATTTTATATTGCTGGTTTAAATGTCATAATCCCATAGTTATTGTTGTGGTAATTGCCCTAAGTCATTAAGATCCATACTTATACTCAGTTTTCCTAACAATGTCTGTATTTATATCCTCTCCATGAGCAAAAACTTAAGTGTCTTCTCATCTTCTGATCTCTCCCTACACCATTCCCCAAATTTCTAATGAGTTTAATGTTCAAACGTGACTTACAAAATTTGTCTTCTTACTTAAAAGTCATTATTCACATACATTTTGAGTTTTCATTTCCATAAATACAGACTTAAAGGAAATCAGGCATATCTAGTCATCTACCTAATCATTTCTCTCCTGCCTGGAAATATGTCCCTGATAAATAGGCATTATATATAGTCAAATCAAGTTTTTAGTTTTTCTAAATCCTGCTTTATCCCAGCCACATCTCCAGCCCTGTGGTTTCCTGGGGAGATGTATACAAAGGGAAATAAAGTAATGATTTCTGAACACTATGTGACTTCCCTTTTCATAAGTTATTCAGACTTACTTAGGCCAGACCCAAAGTAGTTTCTCTGCCCTTCTCGGACTATTGCCTACGCCCAGCCTATGTCCTGAATCTTATCACAGAGAAGAAAGGAAAGGGCCAAATAAGGGACACTTGCCAGCGCAAGTCATAGATGCCAGAGAAAGGCAGGCGGCAGTAAGAGTCTGCCTAGTGCCAAGCAGGCATGGGCTGGGAGACAGCTGCCCCAGGCTCTGAGGCCCAGAATGAAGAGGGTCAGCTCCAAGAAGCTGCAGAAACAGAAAAAATGAGGCTAAGCCCACCCCAATATGTTCCAGGCATATACTCAGCAGCACCCTGAACCTAACTTCCTATCTCAAAGGCTGAAATATTTAAAGGTGCAAAGTTGAGATTAACTGTGATGCCTGTGACGTGCAGCTCAAAAACTGTGTATTGAACACCAACTATCAATGGGAAAACACAGGTGAACAAGACACTGTCTCTGTCCCCACAGTGCTCATAGACAATTAGAAAAGACAAATGTGTACAAGACGGCGAGATGTCCATGATAATGAAAATCTTCTCAAACCTCGGCAGCTCCCAAGAACAGTCACTGGCACTCGTCATCCTAGGGGTACAAGAACAATTGGGAAGTTGAGAGAAAAAAAATACTTTCTCTTCTGGACCAATCCCCTAGCATAGAAATAACTAGAATGGCTTCCCTTCCCCCAAATTGTCTCTTTCACTTATTACTGATGCTCAAAATTTCTTTCAGAGGAGACAAAGCCTGTCTTTCTACAATTAGAAAAAACAGGCTTAAAATAGAAGTGCTGTGGGATGGTAAGCATAAGAGGAAATTAGGTCAAACCCATGTGTGAATGACTAATGTCAGATCATTGCCAGTTTTGATAGCAGACAGAGGTTAGTAGTTCAGAAGCCCTGGGACCCTGGAGGGCCCGAGAATCCCACTGAAAAAAAACTGGAACACCAAAGAATATGTAGGCATGTGTCAAAATATTGTTCAGAGTTTGCTCTGTTGATTTCTATTTATGGAAAAACAAATAGAATCTGAAGAGATATTGCCTGTCACCTCTCTTCAAGTCACCTCAGAAGAGATGGTGTCTTGAAATCCTAGTCTCTGTCTTCATCTCCTGGCATCTGGCCTTCTGAATTCATATTCTGAATCCTACGAATCATGAATACCTCTAGCCTAGCTATTTCCAGACCTCTGCCCAGACCACTATGATGGTCCAGTTCATGGTCCAGTTCCTTCCTCAGCAGGCTAACTTGATCATGTTTCAACTGATTCCCAGAATGGCCCTTAAATTTCCTCCAAGGCGTCTCCAAGGTATCTCCAGATCCTTCAAGGACAATGATCATCTCTCCTGCCTCCCATGCCTGTGATTATCTGATCATTCCTCCATCATACTAACTTCATCCACAACTGCTCTCTATGGTTCCTCTCATTTATCCCTCTCTCCAAACAATTAGGTCCCCATGTGGGCAGACAGTCAGGTTAGAGGGTTTTCTAGGGGGAGGGGTGAATCTGATGCCTTTTAGGTGCCTTCAGAGCTCCAGCTTGGTTTAATAATCCCCGGGCACCACTTTGCGTGCGGCAAGGTATAAATATATGCTAATAGGAGGTCTGGCTCTTTGTCACAACACACTGCAGGCTGCATTCGTGCAAGATAGAATAAAAAGATTAGATGTAATCTTGAAGTCAGTCAGAAAGCGAGAGGAAACCAAAAAAACAGAGCTCAGATTGTCAACAAGAAGAGGCAGAAAAATGACTTGAATCGAATTGCAGTTTATCTCGTTAAGCGTCAAAGGAAACCAATTTCTTTCAGAAATTGGAAGGCAATTTAAACATTTCTACAGTTTTACTAAAGTTTGAAATTTTCCAGTGAAAGAATAAGGCTTTCTTTATTTCTGCATATCTGACATTTTCCCTGTGCTCTCAGGGACTAGAAGGCCCTAGATAAGAGGATAGTTAAGAAAAAGAAAGCACAGTTACCAACAAGTAAGGAAAAGAATCTATTAAAGAAATACTCATTTGATTTCTCTAGCTCTTTCAGGTTCCATGCCAAAAAAAACTATGGAAGCTAGAACTGTGTATGAAAAAGCCAGGCTACAAAATCTGCCCTGGACCTGAATAAATCATCAGGCTGGATTAACTGACAAACATAGAAGTCACATTCAATCTATGAAGGTCAAATAAAATATACCAATCTCAAGGCCAAGCTACATTCCATTGAAGTTGATGACATCACAAACTAAAGGCACTGTTCATAACGAACTCAAATCTTCATGGATAAGCCTCTTTCCCCATTCCCAGAAGCAGGAACATACTGACAGTCACCTATGTTTTGAAAAATGTTAATTGTTACTATTCCTGCCCATGCTGAAGTATATAATTCTCCCCAACCACTGTATTTAATAGAAATCACTAACTAAACCTCCATCTTCAGAGTTAAGACCAAACCTTCCCCAGCACCGTGGTCCATCTGGAAGTGATTTGCTAGCCAACAAAAGCAAACTTTTTTCCTCTGTTACCCTGGGCAATGAGTTCTCAACATCTCCAGGAACACAAGGGCTTAAAGGAGACATCTACTGTTAATGGCCCTTACCTCAGGAAGAGGATCAACTACAGTGAGGAGAGAGGTGCCCGCATTTTACTGAGTATTGAGTATTGTTTGAATCTTTTACAGTGAAAAAGTCAAGCATTGCTTCTATGATTTTTTAAAATGCACTCTAAGATGTTCTGAGATGAATATGCCAAGGTCAACACCTCTGAAACACTGCCAGCTCTCAGGTGTGCTTAGCGGGCAGTTCTTGGGTTAATGTTTGCTGGACAAAGCTCAAGTGTAACTTGCTGCCGTTGTGGCTTTGGTCTTCATTCCTTCCTTTTCTCACACTCTCATTCAGTCTATAAACACTTACTGAGTGCTTACTACCTCATGCTCTGAAAAAAGAGAATGATGTGAAGCTAAAATTATTCCACTTAAAGAAGAAATAAGAAAAAAAGAAGAAATCCGAAATGGCATCTAGGACAGCCAGTTGGTCTTTGTTATTATGAAAAACAAAATCTCAGATAGATTCGTCAGGGAGAATATTCGGGAACCAAAAACAGTGTCTTCCCTGGTTTCTTACTCCTACTGACAACTTTTCCCTTTCAATAACTTGTTATGTGCCAGGAGCAAACAATATGAAATCCATTCTTAATGAGCAATAATTATAGCTTTAAGAAGCTGTACAATCAGTGTTCAGTGATTTCATTATTAGATAGCACCATAAATTATGCTAATGCTGATAACAGTTCTGGATGAGAGAGGTCCAGATCCGGGAGACTGCACTGGAATTATTTACATCCTCTATTTCTGAAACAATAGACCCAGCAATTTGAAAATCAGATGATCCGATTTATTCTGGCAGGACACACATGTAACAAGTCGCATCAACCATAAAATTAAATAGGTTTTCTTTTTTCTTTTTTCGCTTTTAACTTTTTCTCCTCATTCTTCTTCTACTTTGCATGTTACCAATCTCCTTTGAGGAGAGATTTCTAATTATTGTAAATCTTGCTTCTAAAATTACTCAGTGATGGTGGTTGATGATATCATGTGACAAGGATGGCTTTAACACACTCATGTCTTCATACAAGCTAAGCCTAAAAATGCAATGCCTGAAAAGTCACAATTGCCTACCTGGATGCAGAAAAAAAGCACATGGCTTTGGTAATAGGAAATTATTGCCTCTTTTAATCAAACATCCAAATTTTAAGGGTTAGCTATGAAAGGAGAAAATCCAGATGGTTATGGAGAGCTGGCTCAGGTCTCCCAACTGCATCCTTCCTATGTTTAACACTTCCCCTTGGAATTTTCTCACTTCTGTTAATAGTAACACAGGCTACCATTTCTTGAGTACTAATTGTATGCCTGGCCCTGTGCAAAGGGCTTCATGTACACTACTTCAATCAATCCTCATAAAAAACCCTATGTAATGATTCTATGGTTCCCACTCAGCAGATGAAGAATAAAAGGCTCAGAAGGCAAAACACACACACACACATACACCCCTCACCTAAGAATACACAGTTAGTAAGAATCCTGGAGAAGCCAGGATTCAAACCCAGGGGAACCTGAGATTGTTGCCCTTGACAGCAAATGTGAGGAATCCAACATAACTCTGACTACAAATGAGGGGTCTTTCCTGAAGCCTCATAAGGGGCAGCAAAGGAGGAAACTGTACCACACGATGCCCAGAAGACTTCTTTAAAGTTCTCATTAAGTGTTTCCAAAGATGTGGAGAAGCTAGAGCACTTGATACTACCTCAGGCGATGCCAACCATGTAATCACTTTGGAGAACTATGTGGCAGTACCAGCTAAAGCTAAACATTCACATATATCCTGTGACCGAGCAGTTGCATTCTCATTGGACCTTTCTGTCCCTCCAAAATCCCAGTCATCATGGCAGTTGGCCCCCCAAACATTTCCTCTTACTATTCCTTCAAACTTCACCCCCACCCCTTGCTCCCTCCTCCTACCTTCTAGATTTATTATTTTCTTTCCCACTGGCAGCTTCATGTCCTTTCCTATATAAATTAATTTGGCTCCCTCTGGCACCTACATTTCTCCTCTCTACTCATTACCGTAATCAACAAAATGAAAATCCCAGCAGTCAAAGAGATCAAACAAACACTTCTCTTTAGAAGAACATTAGAGTACTTTTACAGACAGATCTTAATTATTTGTGTCTATCTCCTCTGAGAGATGGTTAAGCTCCCTGAGGGTAGGAGGTATATATCCCCAGGCATTCAGTAAATGTGGAGTTGTAGTAAGTGAACACCCTTATTCAACACTTAAAGTCATGAAACCAGGGGCATTCACAAAGTTCTCATCTACCAGTCCAGAGCCAGCAATGGATTAAGGTAATAACCAAGGATACTTGGAGTTGGGATCATAAAACTATGTTTCAGAGGCATTTGCCTGAAAGTTATAAGAAAAATATAAGATGGTTGACTTTCATGATCTCAGGTCATTTTTATTACTTTTAGTCTTTTTATCTCCTCCTATCTTAGTGAACAAACATAACCAGGCAATTCCAGGATCAGGAAGGAAGAGAATAACAATAATTCCCTTGGAGTTTTTAGAGGAGAAGACAAAAGGCAAGAAGTTTAGACTATTAAAAAGTCTATCTTTTGGGGGCTTCCCTGGTGGCGCAGTGGTTGAGAGTCTGCCTGCCAATGCAGGGGACACGGGTTCGAGCCCTGGTCTGGGAAGATCCCACGTGCCGCGGAGCAACTGGGCCCGTGAGCCGCAATTACTGAGCCTGCGCGTCTGGAGCCTGTGCTCCGCAACAAGAGAGGCCGCGATAGTGAGAGGCCCGCGCACCGCGATGAAGAGTGGCCCCCGCTCGCCGCAACTAGAGAAAGCCCTCGCACAGAAACGAAGACCCAACACAGCCATAAATAAATAAATAAATTTTTTAAAAAATTAAAAAAAATAAAAAAGTCTATCTTTTGAAATGTAAGAAACAGGTCAGGAAACCATACTGATGTCATTTCTTGATTTTGACTAGAGCAGAACCTTGAAGGGTGATTACTTTCATTTTATTACATAGGTGGAAGAGGCATTGACCTATTTGTTCAGGAAGCTACTCAATGGTAGGCATTGCATAAGAATAAACCTATCTTTCAAACTTGGTGTACACCAGCTACCAATCACTGACAGAATCTCAAAATTCAAACTCAGGAGTGCAAGGGAAAAAATAAAGACAAAAGGATGAGTTCAACCTAATACTTAAAGGAAGAATGATTTGGAGGAGGACCTTCAAGATGGTGGAGGAGTAAGACGTGGATATCACCTTCTTCCCAACAAATACATCAAAAATACATCAACATGTGGAACAATTCCTACAGAACACCTACTGAACGCTGGCAGAAGACCTTAGACCTCCCAAAAGGCAAGAAGCTCCCCACGTACCTGGGTAGGGCAAAAGAAAAAAGAAAAAACAGAGACAAAAGAATAGGGACGTGACTCGCACCTCAGGGAGGGAGCTGTGAAGGAGGAAAAGTTTCCACACACTAGGAAGCCCCTTCACTGGTGGAGATGGGGCGTGGGGGGGTGGGGCGGGGGAGCTTCGGAGCCATGGAGGACAGCGCAGCAACAGGGGTGCAGAGGGCAAAGCGGAGAGATTCCCGCACAGAGGATCGGTGCCGACCAGCACTCACCAGGCCGAAAGGCTTGTCTGCTCACCCGCCAGGGCAGGCGGGGGCTGTGAGCTGAGGCTCTGGCTTCGGAGGTCAGATCCCAGGGAGAGGACTGGGGCTGGCTGTGTGAACACAGCCTGAAGGGGGCTAGTGCGCCACAGCTAGCCGGGAGGGAGTCCAGGAAAAAGTCTGGAACCGCCTAAGAGGCAAGAGACAATTTTTTCGGGGTGCGTGAGGAGAGGGGACTCAGGGCACCGCCTAAACAAGCTCCAGAGATGGGCGCAAGCCACGGCTACCAGGGTGGACACCAGAGACGGGCATGAAACACTAAGGCTGCTGCTGCAGCCACCAAGAAGCCTGTGTGCAAGCACAGGTCACTATCCACACCTCCCCTCCCGGAAGCCTGTGCAGCCCGACACTGCCAGGGTCCCGTGATCCAGGGACAAATTCCCTGGGAGAACACATGGCGCGCCTCAGGCTGGTGCAATGTCACGCCGGCCTCTGCCGCCAGAGGCTCACCCTGCATTCCGTACCCCTCCCTCCCCCCGGCCTGAGTGAGCCAGAGCCCCCTAATCAGCTGTTCCTGTAACCCCGTCCTGTCTGGGCAAAGAAGAGATGCCCTCAGGTGACCTACATGCAGAGGTGGGGCCTAATCCAAAGCTGAACCCCAGGAACTGTGTGAACAAAGAAGAGAAAGGGAAATTTCTCCTTGCAGCCTCAGGAGCAGTGGATTAAATCTCCACAATCAACTTGATGTATCCTGCATCCCTGGAATACCTGACTAGACAATGAATTATCCCAAAATTGAGGTGGTGGACTTAGGAGCAACTGTAGACTTGGGGTCTGCTGTATGCAACTGACTAGTTTCTGATTTTTATGTTTATCTTGGTATAGTTTTTAGCGCTTGCTATCATTGGTGGAATGTTTATTGCTTTGGTTGCTTTCTCCTTTTTTCTTTATTACTTGTTTTATTTTTTTATTGTAATAATATTTTTTATTTTTTATTTTAATAACTTTATTCTTTTTTTGCTTTCCTTCTTTTTTTTCTCCCTTTTCTTCTGAGATGAGTGGCTGACAGGGTCTTGGTGTTCCGGCCGGGTGTCAGGCCTGAGCCTCTGAAGTAGGAGAGCCGAGTTCAGGACATTGGACCACCAGAGACCTCCCAGCCCCACGTAATATCAATTGGTGAGAGCCCTTCCAGAGACCTCCGTCTCAACACTAAGAACCAGCTCCACTCAATGACCAGCAGGCTACAGTGATGGACACCCCATGCCAAACAACTAGCAAAACAGAAACACAACCCCACCCATTAGCAGAGAGGCTGCCTAAAATCACAGTAAGTTCACAGACACCCCTAAACATGCCACCGGACATGGTCCTGCCTACCAGAAAGACAAGATCCAGCCTCATCCACCAGAACACAGGCACCAGTCCCCTCCACCAGGGGGCCTACACAGCCCACTGAGCCAACCTTAGCCACTGGGGGCAGACACCAAAAACAACGGGAACATGAACCTACAGCCTGTAAAAAGGAGACCCCAAACACAGTAAGTGAAGCAAAATGAGAAGACAGAGAAATAAGCAGCAGATGAAGGAGCAAGGTAAAAACCCACCAGACCAAACAAATGAAGAGGAAATAGGCAGTCTACCTGAAAAAGAATTCAGAATAATGATAGTAAAGATGATCCAAAATCTTGGAAATAGAATGGAGAAAATACAAGAAACGTTTAACAAGGGCCTAGAAGAACTAAAGAGCAACCAAACAGTGATGAACAACACAATAAATGAAATTTAAAATTCTCTAGAAGGAATCAATAGCAGAATAACTGAGGCATAAGAACAGATAAGTGATCTGGAAGATAAAATAGTGAAAATAACTATCACAGAGGAGAATAAAGGAAAAAGAATGAAAAGAATTGAGGACAGTCTCAGAGACCTCTGGGACAACATTAAAGGCACCAACATTCGAATTATAGGGGTCCCAGAAGAAGAAGAGAAAAAGAAAGGGACTGAGAAAATATTTGAAGACATTATAGTTGAAAACTTCCTTAATATGGGCAAGGAAATAGTCACTCAAGTCCAGGAAGCGCAGAGGGTACCATACAGGATAAATCCAAGGAGAAACATGCCAACACACATATTAATCAAACTATCAAAAATTAAATACAAAGAAAAAAATATTAAAAGTAGCAAGGGAAAAGCAACAAATAACATAGAAGGGCATCACCATAAGGTTAACAACTGATCTTTCAGCAGAAACTCTACAAGCCAGAAGGGAGTGGCATGACATATTTAAAGTGAGGAAAGGGAAAAAACTACAACCAAGATTACTCTACCCAGCAAGGATCTCATTCAGATTCGATGGAGAAATTAAAACCTTAACAGACAAGCAAAAGCTAAGAAAATTCAGCACCACCAAACCAGCTTTACAACAAATGCTAAAGGAACTTCTCTAGGCAGGAAACACAAGAGAAGGAAAAGACCTACAAAAAGAAACCCAAAACAATTAAGAAAATGGAAATAGGAATACACATATTGATAATTACATATCGATAATGTAAATGGATTAAATGCTCCAACCAAAAGACACAGACTGGCTGAATGGATACAAAAACAAGACCCATATATATGCTGTCTACAAGAGACCCACTTCAGACCTAGGGACACATACAGACTGAAAGTGAGGGGATGGAAAAAGATATTCCATGTAAATGTAAATCAAAAGAAAGCTGGAGTAGCAATTCTCATATCAGACAAAATCACTTTAAAATAAAGACTGTTACAAGAGACAAAGAAGGACACTACATAATGATCAAGGGATCAATCCAAGAAGAAGACATAACAACTGTAAATATTTATGGACCCAACGTAGGAGCACCTCAATATATAAGGTAAATGCTAACAGCCATAAAAGAGGAAATCGACAGTAACACAATCATAGTGGGGGACTTTAACACCCTAGTTTCACCAATGGACAGATCATCCAAAAAGAAAATAAATAAGGAAACACAAGCTTTAAATGATACATTAAACAAGATGGACTTAATTGATATTTATAGGACACTCCATCCAAAAAGAACAGAATACACTTTCTTCTCAAGTGCTCATGGAACATTCTCCAGGATACGTCAGATCTTGGGTCACAAATTAAGCCTTGGTAAAATTAAGAAAATTGAAATCGCATCAAGTGTCTTTTCCGACCACAACGCCATGAGATTAGATATCAATTACAAGAAAAAAACTGTAAAAACTACAAACACATGGAGGCTAAACAATACAGTACTAAATAACGAAGAGATCACTGAAGAAATCAAAGAGGAAATCAAAAAATACCTAGAAACAAATGACAATGAAAACACAATGACGCAAAACCTATGGGATGCAGCAAAAGCAATTCTAAGAGAGAAGTTTATAGCAATACAATCCTACCTGAAGAAACAAGAAAAATCTCAAATAAACAACCTAACCTTACACCTAAAGCAATTAGAGAAAGAAGAACAAAAAAAACCCCGAAGTTAGCAGAAGGAAAGAAATCATAAAGACCAGATCAGAAATAAATGAAAAAGAAATGAAGGAAATGATAGCAAAGATCAATAAAACTGGTTCTTTGAGAAGATAAACAAAATTGATAAACCATTAGCCAGACTCATCAAGAAAACAAGGGAGAAGACTCAAATCAACAGAATTAGAAATGAAAAAGGGAAGTTAAAACTGACACTGCAGAAATACAAAGGATCATGAGAGATTACTATGAGCAACTATATGCCAATAAAATGGACAACCTGGAAGAAATGGACAAATTCTTAGAAAAGCACAACCTTCTGAGACTGAACCAGGAAGAAATAGAAAATATAAACAGACCAATCACAAGCACTGAAATTGAAACTGTGATTAAAAATCTTCCAACAAACAGAAGTCCAGGACCAGATGGCTGCACAAGCAAATTCTATCAAACATTTAGAGAAGACCTAACACCTATCCTTCTCAAACTCTTCCAAACTATAGCAGAGGCAGGAACACTCCCAAGCTCATTCTATGAGGCCACCATCACCCTGATACCAAAACCAGACAAAGATGTCACAAAGAAAGAAAACTACAGGCCAATATCACTGATGAACATGGATGCAAAAATCCTCAACAAAATACTAGCAAACAGAATCCAACACACATTAAAAGGATCATACACTATGATCAAGTGGGGTTTATCACAGGAATGCAAGGATTCTTCAATATACGCAAATCAATCAATGTGATACACCATATTAACAAACTGAAGGATAAAAACCATATGATAATCTCAATAGATGCAGAAAAAGCTTTCAATAAAATTCAACACCCATTTATGATAAAAACCCTCCAGAAAGTAGGCATAGAGGGAACTTTCCTCAACATAATAAAGGCCATATATGACAAGCCTACAGCCAACATCGTTCTCAATGGTGAAAAGCTGAAACCATTTCCTCTAAGATCAGGAACAAGACAAGGCTGCCCACTCTCACTGCTATTATTCAACATAGTTTTGGAAGTTTTAGCCACAACAATCAGAGAAGAAAAAGAGATAAAAGGAATCCAAATCAGAAAAGAAGAAGTAAAACTGTCACTGTTTGTAGATGACATGACATTATACATAGAGTATCCTAAAGATGCTACCAGAAAACTACTAGAGTTAATCAATGAGTTTGGTAAAGTAGCAGGATACAAGATTAATGCACAGAAATCTCTTGCATTCCTATACACTAATGATGAAAAATCTGAAAGAGAAATTAAGGAAACAGTCCCATTTACCATTACAACAAAAAGAATAAAATACCTAGGAATAAACGTACCTAAGAAGACAAAAGACCTGTATGCAGAAAACTATAAGATACCAATGAAAGAAATTAAAGATGATACAAACAGATGGAGTGATAGACCATGTTCTTGGATTAGGAGCATCAACATTGTGAAAATGACTATACTACCCAAAGCAGTCTACAGATTCAATGCAATCACTATCAAACTACCAATGGCATTTTTCACAGAACTAGAACAAAAAATTTCACTATTTGTATGGAAACACAAAAGACCCTGAATAGCCAAAGCAATCTTGAGAAACAAAAACGGAGCTGGAGGAATCAGGCTCCCAGACTTCAGACTATACTACAAAGCCACAGTAATCAAGACAGTATGGTACTGGTACAAAAACAGAAATATTGATCAATGCAACAGGATAGAAAGCCCAGAGATAACCCACGCACATATGGTCACCTTATCTTTGATAAAGGAGGCAAGAATATACAATGGAGAAAAGACAGCCTCTTCAATAAGTGGTGCTGGGAAAACTGGACAGCCTCATATAAAAGAATGAAATTAGAACACTCCCTAACACCATACACAAAAATAAACTCAAAATGGATTAAAGACTTAAATGTAAGGCCAGACACTATAAAACTCTTAGAGGAAAATATAAGCAGAGCACGGTATGACATAAATCACAGCAAGATCCTTTTTGACCCATCTCCTAGAGAAATGGAAATAAAAACAAATGGGACCTAATGAAACTTAAAAGCTTTTGCACAGCAAAGGAAACCATAAACAAGACGAGAAGACAACCCTCAGAATGGGAGAAAATATTTGCAAACGAAGTAACTGACAAAGGATTGATCTCCAAAATATACAAGCAGCTCATGCAGCTCAATATCAAAAGAACAAACAACCCAATCCAAAAATGGGCAGAAGGCCTAAATAGACATTTCTCCAAAGAAGATATACAGATTGCCAACAAACACATGAAAGGATGCTCAACATCACTAATCATTAGAGAAATGCAAATCAAAACCACAGTGAGGTATCACCTCACACCAGTCAGAATGGCCATCATCAAAAAATCTACAAACATAAATGCTGGAGAGGGTGTGGAGAAAAGCAAACCCTCTTGCACTGTTGGTGGGAATGTAAATTGATACAGCCACTATGGAGAACAGTATGGAGGGTCCTTAGAAAACTAAAAATAGAACTACCATACGACCCAACAATCCCACTACTGGGCATATACCCTGAGAAAACCATAATTCAAAAAGACTCATATATCACAATGTTCATTGCAGCACTATTTACAATAGCCAGGACATGGAAGCAACCTAAGTGTCCATCAACAGATGAATGGATAAAGAAGATGTGGCACATATATACAACGGAATATTACTCAGCCATAAAAAGAAACAAAATGGAGTTATTTGTAGTGAGGTGGATGGACCTAGGGACTGTCATACAGAGTGAAGTAAGTCAGAAAGAGAAAAACAAATACCGTACGCTAACACATATACATGGAATCTAAGAAAAAAAAATGGTTCTGAAGAACCTAGGGGCAGGACAGGAATAAAGATGCAGACATAAAGAATGGACTTCAGGACACAGGGAGGGGGAAGGATAAGCTGGGACGAAGTGAGAGAGTGGCTTGGACATATATACACTACCAAATGTAAAATAGCTAGTGAGAAGCAGCCACATAGCACAGGGAGATCAGCTCAGTGCTTTGTGACCACCTAGAGGGGTGGGATAGGGAGGGTGGGAGGGAGACGCAAGAGGGATGGGATATGGGGAATATATGTATACGTATAGCTGATTCACTTTGTTATAAAGCAGAAACTAACACACCATTGTAAAGCAATTATACTCCAATAAAGTTGTTAAAAAAAAAAAAAAAAAAAGGAAGAATGATTTGCTTTTGAGTCCAGTTTGAAAGGCTGTGTGTCAGGCCAGGTTTAGAGGAGAGAAAAGTCTTTCGTTCAAATCCTTCACCCAAATATAATGAAATGGACTAAAAATCTGAGGTCATGTAAAAGGCCTCAATGGTTAGGCTGTGAAAAGCCTATTTGAAGTATAAGCCATTTTTCTGAGTATTGATATATTGCAGGTATTTATGGAACATTATATCACACAAAACATTTCCATGTTTAGAAAGGAATGTGCCATTCCATCCCAGTCCCCCACGACAGTCACCTCAGTTGGATGACTATTGTATAAATACAGAGGTTAGCTGCTAAGAAATGCACCTTTACTTCTTAGAAAAGTATTCCTGTGTTTATCTTCTGGTGGAGCTGGGCTTGCTAGATATAAACCATTCCTCACCAGCAACAAGTAGGGGTCTATTTTTGTCATTCATAAAATAAACCAGGGCCTAGCCAAAGGAAATGAATCTTGGAGGCAGCCCTGTCGTAGAAGTGCTGTAGAAGTTACGAATGGCTCTGTGGCCTAGGCCGTAAAGAGTCGTCAGGAAGGCTGGTTCTGAGCTGTTGATATTAAAAATCACCTCATTAATTATGTTTGTAAACAATGCAGCTGTCTGTGCTTTGCAAGCTGGCTTCCTCAGCATCATAATATTTGTAACAATAATAAACATCATTTCAAGCCTAGCAATAAATAGTCAGTCCAAGAACCTCAAGTGGAATCGCATCTGGGAACTGCCACCTGGTCAAAATACTTCTTCACAAGGTAGGAGGACTGTTGTTTGTTTTGCACTCAGAAGGCACTTATCAGCATCAACTGTTCCACTAGAATTGTTCCCATCTCAGTTTTTGAAAGGAACAGGTGAACAGCTAGTGCAAGAAGAGGAACAAAACCAAGAGAGACGCCAAGAGCCAAGAGAAGTGGAAGAGTGGTCCAGAAAAGGACATCACATGATAGAGCTGTCAGAGGGGGTGATGCGGAAGGGGCACAGTCCTTCCTCTGGTGAAGGATTGGTGAAGTCAGGATTGTAGGTCAGGGTTCCAGTTAACCAGCCAGGCCTCCTCAGCACTCATTCAGTTACACTTTCAGTCTACAAATATTTACTGAATACCTACTATGTGTCAGGTGTGTACCAGGTGCTGGAGAAAATTCACAAGCAAATATCCACTTTAGATGTCTGTTGGTGATACAATTGAGACATACCTAATCGACTAAGTAATTACATAATGCAAGTGGTCTGGTATTTATTTTCTTTAACGTCATATTTTTGGAGCACATATTTCTAAAGTTAGCCCAGCAGTTGTAAGCCCTTAAAATTGATTAAAAAAACAAGAGGAAAATCTGTTTTCTGTGTCACATAGGTAAGCTGGAATTACTAGACCTCTTTCCACACCAGAGGACAACACCTTCATACCTCATTTATGCCTCTTCCGCATGTAAATTCTGATTCTGAACTTCACCGGAGAGAGATAAATGTGTATCTAATTCCAAAGCATTACCCATTTTCCCTGTCTCTGTCCCTCTCTTTCCTCTCTCTACTCTGTGTATATATTAATTTTATAGATCTTTTTATTGTCTGAACTACACTGGTTGCGTGAGAAGCAGAACAATAGGCCAAGAAGTTCCATTTCACACATGCCATCCTTATAATTCAAATAGGACAATAAAAAGAGAGAGAGAGAGATCTATAAACTGGTGATAAATCAGTGTCCTAAACCAAATTAACCATCGAAATAGATTATCATAAAAATAATGCCATGAAAAATATTCTTCACCTTCCTGGTTCAGCCATCTGTAATGGAGAGAGGGAAGGCATGTGTGTGTCTGTGTGTATGTGTACATGGGACACACACATTCAGAGATGCACACATAGACCATACACACACACACACACACACACACACACACACACACACGTGAAGAGACCCAGGGACCATGCAGTTTATACATACTTCTTGCCCCTCCAGGAGCAGGAGAGGGCTAAGAAACCCCAGGATTGATCATTAGTATTTCCCAGCTTCTAAAGCTCAGTTTTTATTCAACATGGTAAATGAAAATACCATGTGCTAAGTATTGTGTTGGACCCTGAGGATACAAAATGAGATAAAGGGGACACAAGGCTTGTCCTTATAAAATGTCCAGGCAGGGCAGAATAGATAGACATTAACCAAATAACTACACAAATAAAATTTTTGAAACTAAAAATCCTGATACATGAATTGAGAAAAGGCACAGCTGCTCTGAGAGCAGAGACCAGGGGACCCTAACCCAATGTGAGGTCAGGAACAAACAGATGTTCAAGTTGCAGAACAAGCAGGGTCTAGAAAGATATAAATAGTCAACAAACAAGCAACATCCTACATCAGTAGGAGGTGTGAAACACTCTTTCTTTCATAGGAGAAACCTGCGATGGAAAAGATAAGGAAACGTGATTGAGGCCCCAGGCGAAGAGAGGAAGGGGTCGTTCCCATCAGAGGGAACCACATCTACAAAGACTCCGAGGACAGAGGAGAGATGGCACAACCCAGAACAGGAAGAAGGTCACAAAATGCAGAGAGCAAGGGCAGGATGACGCCGGAGGAGACACAGGAGGTGGGCAGAAGCCAGATGGTACGGCACGGCGGGGGAGAGGAGCGGTGATGGAAGGGGGTCTTGGGTTTTCTTTTGCAAAAGCTTACGTTGTTTCCATGTGGAGAAGGGGTTGACCTGAGGGAAGCAAGATACTGGGAAAACAGGTATCAGTCTTCCCACGGGCCTCCACATGAGTCTAGGTGGGAGACTGGATCTGAGTCTAACGCTAATTAGCTATTTGACCTTGGATAATTTGCTTCACCCCTTTAAGTCTCAAATTCCCCACCTGTAAAATGGCAATGATAATGGTTTTAGTGGGGTTTAAATGAGATCATGCCTGCAGAACACCCGGCCCACTGTAAGCCTTCAATAAATGTTAGCGATTGGTGGTGTTGGAGATGGAAAGAAATAGACAGATTAGAGAGATATAAATAGTCCACCAGGCAGCAATCACCCTACCTAATTCATCACTAGGAGGACAAGTCTTCTCTCTTAGGAGAAAGGTCGGGGAGGGATGAATGAAGGAAAAGTGATTGGTACCACTGTGATCAGTTTCTTAAATTTGAAACAACTTTTGTTCCTTATAATAGCACTGCAGGTAATATTTACGCCATGAAAGGTATCTGAGACCATTTACAAAATTAATTACTAAAAAGTGCTCGAGTAATATTTTAAAAAACCTTTGGGACAACAGTAACAAAAAGAGTACAGAAAGGTCAATAACTTGCCCAGGGTCATGGGCTGTTACTGGCTACTGCCAGGAGTGGAACCCAGGTTGAACTCCAAGTTTGTGCTTTTTCCAGGAGGGGGCACAGCCTCCAGAGAAGTCCAAACCCAACCCTCTCCTTCCAGAAGCTTTCAGTCTAGTCAGAAAAACAAATGGCAAGCTACAAGAAACAAGGTACAAGTAAAAGTCCAGGTCTATCGTTTATATTGAAAATTATGGCGGACATCCCTGGTGGCACAGTGGTTGGGAATCCGCCTGCCAATGCAGGGGACATGGGTTCGAGTCCTGGTCCGGGAAGATCCCACATGCCGCGGAGCAACTAAGCCCGTGCACCGCAACTACTGAGCCTGCGCTCAACAGCCCGAGAGCCACAACTACTGAGCCCACGTGCCACAACTACTGAAGTCCGTGCACAACAAGAGAAGCCACCGCAATAAGCCCGCACACCGCAACAAAGAGTAGCCCCCGCTCGCCACAACTAGAGAAAGGCTGCGCGCAGCAACAAAGATCCAATGAAGCCAAAAATAAACAAAAATAAATAAATTAAATAATTTTTAATAAAAAGAAAATTATGGTGACAATATAAATTGTTTTGATGTTTCAGTAAGCAATGTCGAACTAATAGTGCTATAAAATAGTTATTGCCTTCTGATCTAATAACGTCACTTGGAGGGCTCTATCAAAAAGCATACAGCTAATATTATACATAAAATAGATGAACAAGGTCCTACCACATAGCACAGGGAACTATATTCAATATTCTGTAACAAACCATAATGGAAAAGAATATGAAAAAGAATATATATATGTATGTGTATATATATGGAGATATATATATATATATATATGACTGAATCACTTTGCTGTACACCAGTAAATAACACAACATTGTAAATCAACTATACTTCAATAAAAATAACAATAATAAAGAAAGCAGCATTATTTACCAATTGCCAAAGGCAATTGTTATTTACTTTTAAAACAAGTTGGTTGATAGGCTATTTACATATCCAAAACTTCTAATGCAGAAAGAAAAAAAATTATCCTCTGTACTAACCACAGACTTGAGGACTGAAAGACTTCCTTAATTAAATCAAATAGAAGCTTTAGGTAGAAGCTGCTTGTAGGAAGCTTAAGGTAATTGATCCTGAAATTAAGCACTTGTTCAAAATTCAGACCCTGGATTCTTGGCGTACCCCCTGCAAAAACCTCACTCACAAAAACCAGAACTGGTTTCCCCCAGCTGATCCTTGAGAGCGTCCCCTTTAAACTTGCCAGCTCTTCCAGTAGAAGATAAAATCATGCAGGGGTATGGATTAGCTATCATGTCATTATAGCAGGCACAGCCGTCTGTTACAGGTAAATTGCTAGGCAATGTAATAACAATGCAGTTTATTTACTGTGCAGGGTGCTTATCTACAGAAATGTTCCCGACAGACAAAGAAAGGCACGGCTAAACGCCTTTTCCTTAGAATTACAGACTGAAGCTATGCCAGCACCTTCAGAGAATAAAAATGCTAAATAATCCCTGTATAAACAGAGCCCCTGAAAACCCAAAGCATTTCCTAACAGAGGAAGCAGAAAAAGGAAATTGGCAGATGGGATGTCCACAGGGTCTTTCCCAGGCTCGCATTACTATTGACCAAAACATGCCAAGGGGAAGAGAGGTGAGAAGGACCCAAAGACCAGTCAGGCTGACTCCAGACTCAGAGCACTCGTTAAAATATGATGATGATGACAGAGGTGACGAGGCAGACTAGCGTTTGTCACGTGCCTCTCATCTTCCATTGCACTTTTCACATTATCTCTTTTAATTATCAAAACAACCCTGTAAGGTTAGTCCTACTATTATCCCCACTTAATAGTTAAAGAGACTTATAGCAAGGAATTTGTCCACTAAGCTGTTACCTTGAGATTGGAAACCAGGCTGCCTCCCTCCAAAACCAGAGCTCCTAACCTTATACTAGACGGTGCTCAAGAACCTGAAGGACTCGCCTGAGGTTGGACTTGGCATATGGGACTCCTGCCCTCCCCTGCCATCGGCTCCCACCTTACACACACACCTCACCCAATGAAGCATCCCCTGGCCTCACACCTTGTGCTGCACAATGATGGCCCTACTTCATGAAGGTAATACAAAGGGCACCATGTTACTGAAAACCTAGTAGATACCCCTTAAACACACAGCCTTCCGTGAACAGAATAAGCGAACTAATAAATGAAGGAATGAAGAACCCAATTAAGGAGCCCAGGATGCATCTAGAGAGACATGACTGGAATGTGATTGCTCTACAAGAAAGCTATAACTTAATCAATAGTATTAACATATCTGAAGAAAGAATGTATCCACAGAAGGAAGGCGGTCTGCCCTGAGTTCAGAAAAATAGAGCACTATTGCATTTGGCAGTGTTTATCCAATTGTGCCCAAGGGAGAGAGGGAGTGTATCTGGTAGTTGATGAAAGATTGTTTACTTCACTTCAGTAGAATTTGTGTGCCTACTATGTGCCATGGTGTATAACAGGCACTATGATTAAGCTCGCATGTGTGTGCACATGTGCACACACACACAGTTCCTAACATGGAGGAACTAGAAATGATAATGGGAGACACCAATATATAAACATCTCTTGAATGCTAAGTGCTACAATAGTAGTATGTGAATGGACCACGGAGCACAGAGGAGATAGACCTACTTAGTCTCAGGTCTAGGAAACTTCCTGAAATGACCCTTGAGCTGTGTTTCAATGAATAAGCAGGCATCATCTAGGCTATAAAGGACACACACACACAAAAATTCCAGGCAGAAGGACCAGAAGTTACCTATATCACAGCAGGTTGGGGATAAAAGTATTAGTCCAGAAACTGAGGATGGTTATATGTTCAGTAGCCTGAGATTCATCCCCAGGGAAATGGAGAAACACTGAAGGGTGTTAGCTGGAGAGGAACAAGATCAACTTGCATTTGGAAAGATCATTCTGGCAGGAATATAAACAATGGAGATAAATGGAGAAAACCAAGGAGGCCCAAAGACCAGTTAAAAAGCTACTGTCGGGCTTCCCTGGTGGCGCAGTGGTTGAGAATCCGCCTGCCAATGCAGGGGACACGGGTTCGAGCCCTGGTCCAGGAAGATCGCACATGCCGCGGAGCAACTAAGCCCGTGCGCCACAACTACTGAGCCTGCGCTCTAGAGCCCGCGAGCCACAACTACCAAAGCCCATGCGCCTAGAGCCTGTGCTCTGCAACAAGAGAAGCCACTGCAATTAGAAGCCCGCGCAACGAAGAGTAGCCCCCACTCACCACAACTAGAGAAAGCCCACGTGCAGCAACGAAAACCCAATGCAGCCAAAAATAAATAAATAATTTATTTAAAAAAAAAAAAAAGCTACTGTCAAAGTCCCAGGTGAGGATATGTCCTAGGTCAATGGTAGCTAGAATGAAGAGGAGAGAGAAAACTGAACATTTAGCTAGTGATGTTATCGACTGGTTAGTTGGGAAGGATGAAGGAGAGATAAGCAATCTAGGATAACTCCAAATTTCTGGTTTGGATGACCAAGTTAATGGTGCTACCATGAACTGAGATAGGAAATACAGAAATATAGAAAGGATGGCAAATTTGCCTTTGGAAGATGAAGGAAATTAGTTTGGTTTTGAACATGTGGAGCTTTCAGTGCCCATTGGACATCCAAGTGGAGCTGTCCAGTGGGCTACTGGACATATATTTCTGAAAATCAGAAGTCATCAGGGTTGAAGGTAAATATTTGAACATCATGAGCAAATAGGTGATACTTAAAACTATGAGAATGAAGGGATTAACCAAGGATGGATAGAAAAAATGGATGGATGAATGGATGGATGGAAAAATGAGCTAATTAAAATATTAACTAGCTTTAATTTTTATAAAGCTTTAAAACTTAATTTTACTTGAACTCAGATGAAAAAAAGATTAAAAAGTGAAGAGGGGCTTCCCTGGTGGCGCAGTGGTTGAGAATCTGCCTGCCAATGCAGAGGGACACGGGTTCGAGCCCTGTTCTGGGAAGATCCCGCATGCCGCGGAGCAACTGGGCCCGTGAGCCACAACTACTGAGCCTGAGCGTCTGGAGCCTGTGCTCAGCAACAGGAGAGGCCGCAATAGTGAGAGGCCCACACACCGCGATGAGGAGTGGCCCCTGCTTGCCGCAACTAGAGAAAGCCCTCGCACAGAAACGAAGACCCAACACAGCCAAAAACTAAAAATAAATAAATAAATAAAAAATTTTTTTAAAAAAAGGGCTCAGCCTTACTACCCTGTTAAAAAAAAAGTGAAGAAAATAAACTTCAGATAAATGTTCTTTGCCACAAATGGTAATATTTCTTAAAAGAGCCCACTAGAAAGAAAAAAAAAAGATTATAAAATAGCATAAAGTGGTTAGAGTCGTTTTGAAAAATCAACTTTCTGCTAAAATGAGGAAATTAGTACTCTCACACCTCCACCCACATCCCCTGGTAAGGATTACCACTGGTCTTTAATTGTGACTACTCCACCCCGAGTCCTTTATTTTGATTTACCCTTGACATGGATGAATCTTGACACTGAGTAATTTCTTTTCCAAGAAGTTTTCATGCATTGTGTATTTCTTGAGTTTGTTGATGTGTGATAATCTTTACCTGTAGTCTTTACATTTTACCAACACCTTGGCTGGATATAATATTCTTGAGTCACTGCTTTCCTCAGAATTTTACTGACTTCTGGCATTGAGTGAAGGCCCAAAGCTAGGCATATTTTCCCTCTTAATAAATGACTTGCAAAGCCCATGCCATTAACCAAATAAAAGGTAGGGAAAGGAAGACTCAAATAGTCTCACTTAACATGCTTGGCTTCTCCATTTTTTGAGGCGGACAAAGCTCTTCTTCAGCAATAATAAAGGTGATATTAAAAGCTACAAGCCCTTCTCTGCCTCATTAAATCTCATCTTTCAAATCACTGTGCTCAAGTGTTGTCCACTACCCTTTAAATATTTCCCCTCCCTCTTTCCTAGGCAGAATTACTATATTTTTGCAGTTATTACATTTATAGTTGTAGGCAAGAAAGTTTCCCCACTAAACTATAAAGATCTTGAAAGAAGAAACACTTTTTCCTCATTGTAACCCCAGCACTCATCACACGGCTAAAAGACAGGGCGGACACAGATGCTGATTGGATAATCTACCTACTTCCACTTTTCCCCACACCTGTCTGAGGGACTCTTTGGAGCAGTTGTGTTCAAACTTAAGCACACACCACAATCACAGGGAGGGGACTGGTTAAAACATAGATTGCTGGGCCCCATCTGAGTTTCTGACTCAGGAAGCCTGGGGTAGGTCTCAAGAATCTCTATGTCTAATAAGTTCCCAGGTGATACTGGTGCTCTTGGTCCAAGAACTACACTTTAAGAACCATTGATTTAGAGCACGATTAGAAACAGAAATACATTGAACAAATCCTTGCAAACAAAGGACGAATAAGCTTCAGATAATAAGCTTATGCACACCTCCCAAACCATCAAAATCTGGTGGGCTAAATTATGCCTTATATCATAAGCCCAACATAAGCCCAAGTATTAGAGAATGTGGTCCATGAGAAAAGACATTTTATGATGTTTCACTTAGTTTTTCTTTCTTGATTCATTTTATCACTCATAAATAAGTACCTTAATCAGTGTTACTTACTAAGACTCTCCAACTATTATCCTATAACTATTAACTATACTAACAATTCAATTCAGTGGTCGGGAGCGAGTATAAATCCAGAGGAGCTTCATGTACTTCAAACAAAATTCTCCCTCAGAATAAAATAATAATTATAATTTAAAAATCCATTCTGGGAATGACATATATACACTAATATGTATAAAATGGATAACTAATAAGAACCTGCTGTATAAAAATAAATAAATAAAATAAAATGAAAAATGAAAAATAAATAAATAAATAAAATTCCATTCTTGGGACTTCCCTGGTGGTCCAGTAGTAAGGAATCCACCTTCCAATGCAGGGGACGCGGGTTCGATCTCTGGTCAGGGAACTAAGATCCCACATGCTGCAAGGCAACTAAGCCCACATGCCACAACTACTGAGCTCGCACACCTCAAGGAGAGAGCCCGCGTGCCGCAAACTACAGAGCCCACACCCTCTGGAGCCTGCGTGCCACAACTATGAAGAAGCCCGTGCGCCTCAATGAAGACCCCGTGTGCCGCAACTAAGACCCGATGTGGCCCAAAAAAAAACAAAAAAAAAATCCACTCTTCTCTCACCCTATTCTGTTTTCTTGGGCTTTTCATTTCCTCGGCCTCCTTATCTTCCAGGCACACAAGATGGTTTTAATTCTTACTTGTATCAAGACTGCAAACCACCAGTAGGTACATATCCCTTTCTACACCATCCTTGCCATTTAGCCAGTTAGTTCCAGAAGAGGATGGTCTGTGGTCCCAAGGCTTCTAGAGGAACTTCTAAGTGGTGATTTCTGTACTCCTTTCCTTAACATGTCTAACTTTTCTGAGCACTAAATCTTCCCTGTTTCCAAACTAACAGGCATGGCGGTACACTAACGTTGCATTGTAGTGCCACCTAGAGTCTGCTGCTAGTAAAGACCCAGAGCTAACCAATTCTGGGTACTCACCACCAGCTGGCTAATTAAAGGAAATATACGTAGTCATTCTGGCTTCAAATGAACCCTGCCTCTACAAGAAATTGTTCAGTCAAGGAGGCCTCCTGTCTGGAACTTCCATCTGGAACTACGGATTGTTAAACCGTCATTTGAAATAGTGTCATCAGCTTAAATTTTTGCTTCACATTAGGATTTTAACTCTGAAGGTTTGTATATAAAACATCTTCCTGGCAAGAGACTTTCAGCGGTGAAGATATGGAAAGGAGAAAACTGCAGCTTCTGGGCCTTTGGGTTCTGCTTCTCGTGGCTGCGGCTGAGCTTCCCTGAGGTCTGCAGGATGAAAATCAGCTTGGCCTGACCAGGGAGATGGATTGAAATGGAGCCTTTGTGCGCCGCGCATTAAGTAAGCAGCAGCCGCATTAGAAACCGAGGGTCCATTAGCTCTCATTTAATGTTTCTTCTCAAGCAGATAAGTACAGGCATCAGACACCCCAGCCCTGTTATGACACATAAATCACAGGTCAGTGCCTTCCATGGAGACTCCTGTTTGCTAAGTGAGTAGTGAGACCAGGAGCAGGGAAGCAACACTTCAGCGCACTAAGAGACCCAGGGGGATGAGCTGATTGCACAGGGCAAGACCAGGAATTTCTCCCTACAATTTAACGATTAAAACCTCTCTCCTGCTTGAGAACCGGCGCATCATTCAGGACCTTCCACGAGCAGCAGCTCACACCAGAGCCCCACCCTCGGTCCCAGTCCTACCATTAACTTCTTTCTCTGGGAGTTGGTTTCCACAAGCCTTACTGAGTGGAGACCAGGCTATGAGAGCCCATCTTCTGGCCCCCACTAAATGGACTGAGGTGGACCATTTGCCCTACTCAATCCACAAAATCTCTTTCTCTTGATAATTTATGCCAAGAGGCACAGAGACAGAGGCGGGGGGGTCATGTTAACGGTGGGTCCCTCAGCGAAGGTCCATGAACTTAGGCTGCTGAGGTCCTGGGAACGGCCCTGGCTTCCGCCCTTCCTGGGCCTGCCACCGTGGCCTTTCTGCAGATTCCATGAGTTCTGTACCTAAAACCAACTTGAGTGCATTCAGCTCCTTATTACTAAAATTGCTTCTAAGAAACCCTGAATCTTAGGGAGAGCACTGATCCAACTCAGACTGGGACTTCTGTTCCCTACTCCAGAGCCACACTCAGCCCCGCCACGCTGCTGTCATCCAGGCCCGGGCGGGAGCTGGCCAGCCCCGTGGGCAGGAGGCCGGGGAGAGGGGGCCAGTGGGGGCCAGAGCGTGGTCTGCAGACTGCTGCCAGCCCACCATCTGTTACGGGTCTGCAACAAGAAAAGTACAGAAACTGAGAAACACTGAGAGCTTTCGTGACAATTTTCCACAGCAATTTGATGTGTATCGAACCTCATTTTTAAAAAACAGAGCTTGTATTTTGATTATCTTTGTTTTTTTCCATTCATTTTTCTAGTATTTTATTTTTATTGTATTTTACCCAAAAAATCAGTTCACAAATGATTGGAAATAAAAACAAACAAACAAACAGGTCTTTCACTGCCAAGAGTTTGAAGAGTGCTACTTAAAATCCCCCTCCAGGGGGCTTCCCTGGTGGCGCAGCGGTTGGGAATCTGCCTGCCAATGCAGGGGACACGGGTTCGAGCCCTGGTCTGGGAAGATCCCACATGCCGCGGAGTAACTAGGCCCGTGAGCCACAACTACTGAGCCTGTGCATCTGGAGCCTGTGCTCCGCAACAAGAGAGGCCGCGATAGTGAGAGGCCCGCGCTCCGCGATGAAGACTGGCCACCTCTTGCCGCAACTAGAGAAAGCCCTCGCACAGAAACGAAGACCCAACACAGCCATAAATAAATAAATAAATAAATAAATAAGCTCATTTGTATCATTTAAAAAAAAAAAAATCCCCCTCCAGGGACTTCCCTGGTGGCGCAGTGGTTAAGAATCTGCCTGCCAATGCAGGGGACACGGGTTCAAGCCCTGGTCCAGGAAGATCCCACATGCTGCGGAGCAACTAAGCCCGTGCGCCACAACTACTGAGCCTGCGCTCTAGAGCCCACGAGCCACAACTACTGAAGCCTGTGTGCCACAACTACTGAAGCCCGTGCTCTGCAACAAGAGAAGCCACAACGATGAGAAGCCCGCGCACCACAACAAAGAGTAGCCCCCGCTCAATGCAACTAGAGAAAGTCCGTGCACAGCAACGAAGACCAATGCAACCAAAAAAATAAAAATAAATAAATAAAAATTAAATTTAAAAATTTTTTTTTTAAAAAATCCCCCTCCACACTCTGATCCAGGCCCCTGGGCCACTCAGCTGGCAGCATTTCACCTAGAAGAGACAGGATTACAGCTGTGCCTTCTCTCCAAGGAAAAGTAATGAGTCGCAGGCAGAGGCAAAGCCTATTGCTCACAACTGTTTGTGAGGAGGGCCCATCCTTGGATCAGCGGGTCAGAAGCAAGACCCAAAGCACCCAGATGGAGTTTAGAGCAAGTATACCACACACACACACACACACACACACACACACACACACACACACCCGTCCCTCCCTGGAGCCTATCTATACCACACACACACACACACACACACACACACACACACACACAGCCGTCCCTCCCTGGAGCCTATCTATAACACACACACACACACACACACACACACACACACACAGCCGTCCCTCCCTGGAGCCTATCTATAACACACACACACACACACACACACACACACACACACACACACAGCCGTCCCTCCCTGGAGCCTATCTATAACACACACACACACACACACACACACACACACACACACACACACACACACACACACACACACACACCCGTCCCTCCCTGGAGCCTATCTACTTCTCTGGGCAGCCCCACCCTCTCCTGCAGCCAGGACAGGAGCATAGGTGGGGGTGAAGTGCGCGGCTCCCACCACCCCTCCTTTCTGTGGATAGACTTAGCTTGGGTCCCCCCTTACCCTCTCCAAGGAAGAGGCGAGGCCACTGGGGATGTAGGGCGGGCCCTTGGGCTGTGCTGAACCCTCCCAACTCTCAGTTCTCTCCGTGTGGGTCCAGAAAATGAAACATGTACATGGAAAGACCTTTTTTTTTTTTTTAACAAGTGTCCCTTTACCATGTAAAAATAGAGAAGTGTAAGGAGAAAGAAGGAAGAAACATATGGCGAGTGAGATGGAAAAGGAGGAAGCAAAAGATGGAGGGAATAAAGGGCTGCAATTCCATGAGGGCAGGAACCAGGCCTGTGTCCCCGGGCCTAGCACAGGGCAGGCGCACAAGGGCTCTCAACAAATGTTTGCTGAGTGAATGAAGAAAAGCCGGGAAAGCCGACCCAGGAGCAAGGAGGCCGAAGGGGCCCACACAGGAGGCAGCAGCCCCGGGGAGGCAGCAGGCAGGGCCGAGGGCCGCCGGCAGGGCGCTGGCTGCACACGGACTGCTTCTCTGAACAAGACTCCTCGCTGCTCTCCTCTCTTTCTCCTTAAAAAAAAAAAAATGTTCTAATGCAGGGAAGAGTCATTGATTTCATTTGAAACTATTCCCAAACAGGATATGGACGCTCAAACAGCTCCTTGGCCCTTGGCAATCATTGTGCACAGGTGTTTCTTGCGAGTGCCGTGCAGCACGTAGGGCACCGAGGCCCGGGGAGCACAGGGGGGCAGCACGTAGGACACCGAGGCCCGGGGAGCACAGAGGGGCAGCCCAGGGCCCGAGGGGCTGATGGCACCGTGCCCTGGAGCAACCCCTGCGTTCCAGGAATTAGACTCCTTCCCACACGCCTCTCCCTGCCCCCTTGCTCACCTCACTTCCAGCCCCCAGTCTTTCGTACAACAGGAATTGAGTTTTCACTCTTGTTATTTCTGTAATTCGTATGATGAAAACAAACCATTGTCACAAAGAGAGAAGTTAACATGCAGTGAACAAAATGGAAGCAAGGAAGCATAAATAGGACTGCTTGATAACAACAGACAGAAACAGGATGGACTTCACCTACCCAGGCAAAAACAAATATGTGAACACTGATAGAACTGAATAAAAAGTTCATCAATAAAAATCAATACACACTCTTTTTTTTCTGAAGTATAGTTGATTTGCAATGTTGTGTTAGTTTCTGCTGTACAGCAAAGTGATTCAGTTATACAAATATATACATATTCTTTTTCATATTCTTTTCCATTATGTTTTTTTACAGGATACTAAATATAGTTCCCTGCACACACATATCTTTTTAATCCAAGTTTCCAAGAGTAAAATGGAATCAAAGAGTATTGAAGCATGAAGGAGTATCTCCAACAAATAGGACTTTATAAGTAGCCCTGGACCAACAGTTAAACATAGTTACCATATGATCCAGCAATTCCACTCCTAGGTAGAGTACATACCCAAGAGAAATGAAAACATAGATGTCTGCATGAAAATTTGTATATGAATACTTATAGCAGCATTATTCACAATAGCCAAGAAGTAGAAACAACCCAAATGTCCACTGGTGAATGAATAAATAAAATGTGATATTTCTAAACATTGGTATATTATTTGGCCATTAAAAGGAATGAAGGTTTCATACATGCTACAACGTGGATGAAACTTGAAAACATTGTGCAAAACATTAAGTGAAAGAAGCCAGTCACAAAGGATCACATGTTGTATGATTCCATTTATATGAAGTGTCCAGAATAGATAAATCTGTAGAGACAGAAATTAGATTAGTGGTTGCCAACGGCGGGGATGGGTAAGGGGGTGGCAGGATTGGGGGATGGTAGCCAAGGCGTATAGGATTACTTTTGAGGATAACAAAAACTTTCTAAAATTGTAATGATGATTGTTCAGCTCTGTAAATATACTAAAAGTTATTGAATCATGCACTTTAAATGGATAAATTCTATGGAATATGTCCATGTAAAGAAAGCTATAAAGAAGAAAAAAACAGAGACATCATTTTCCAAGCAGAGATAAGAAAGGTGGGGTATGTCTGGTGGATTTCATCGATCCCTTCTGGCAAGGAAAGGATTAGGAGAGGATGCTAAATCTTGAAGTACCCGGAGGGATTTCTTCACTCTCCTTTGGTTTTTTGGGGGGGTTTTTTTGTTTTTTTTTTTCTTCGCTCTCCTTTGGAGCCTCACTGTTGCCCCCAAGGCTCCTGCTACAAGGCTTCATCCAGGGGGTCCTGGAAAGGAGCCCCTCTCTTTTCCCCTGTTTTCGTAATGGAAAGGGCTGGTAAGAGCTTACAGTGTAACCCTTCTAGAGATATTTATAATTTTGGATTCTAATCATAACTTAGAACACTTGAGGCTTAGGAACAATCTCTTCTACTGGATCTCTTTGTGTTCCGTGGAGCCCTTCCAGGGCTATCAAGTTGGAACCAAGAGGAAGGGAGGTGCCGTGAGAGGGTGCTGGGTATGCCACAGCTTTTAGAGAAATTCTCACTTCACATGGTTAAATACAGTGTTTGGGGGTTTAAAAGATAAATAAACCCTTAGCCATTCACAAAGAAAAAATTATCCAGAAAAACTCAGCCCTGAGGTTTCTGGACAACTGACATTTGACTGAGCTTTCCCAAAACATTACAGCACCACGAGGCCCACATTCCCCTTCAGTGAGTTCCAGAGAGCCCTTCACAGGCTCTTAGCTGCCTCCCTCCACCTCTGGACATTATCCATAGACCATTCTCAAGGCCCTGTCAGATCTGATGTCCCCTATGATGCTCTATGATCCTGACTGAGGCATAGCCAGCTGACCCAGAGCAACAAGGAGCCCATGTCAAACACGTGCCCCAGCACAAGGGTCACCAGGAAAGTCTCCTGAGTCAGGGCCTGAATGAGCCTCTCTCTCTAGCACATGATCGCTGACAATATGTTTACATAAGTAGGCCAGCAAAGAGGTCAGAAGTAAAACACAGCTAAGTTGGTCCATCACGCCAGCCATATTTCCTTGCCCCTCCCCCCAAAATAAGGCACAGCCAAATCCCCAGACTTCCAACCAAAAAGCTGAAACTGTTACATGATGCTAGCTGCTCTAAACCACACACGACACAACCTAGAAAAACATCTATCAGTTTTCTTGAACTTTACTAAGCCCCAGAATGATGAACTTGACCAAGGTAGCACCAAAAGTCTCAGAGGGTCAGAATCTGGGAGGTCTGTGGTTTCTATTTACATTTTTTTAATTTGAATTCTCTCTCACCCAGAGCCCAGTTACTGTGAAGCCCTTTCTCTGAGCCTGCCTTACTAAAAGCTAGAATGGGTAACATTACCTAGCAGAGGTTTTTACAAACAGCAGTCACTTGGTAAATGCCTCAAGAAATTGATGAGTAAGTTCATGAGTGAACTAATTAATGATTTCAGAAGTAAAACTGCTTTAAAGTCAAAAGTATTACACACTGTTTTATATATAAAATAGATAACTAATAAGGACCTATTGTACAGCACAGGGACCTCTACTCAATACTCTGTAATGACCTATATGGGAAAAGAATCTAAAAAAGAGTGGATATATGTATGTGTATAACTGATTCACTTTGCCATACACCTGAAACTAACACAACATTGTAAATCAACTATACCTCAATAAAAAAAATTTTTTTAAGTATTACAGTTTAGTCATCCCAATTTTTATAATTTCTCCATCACCTATTTAGGACCTTCTTAAAGTGAACTGGTCCCAGCATCATAGAGCTTGGAAGGGACAGTAGACACTACCCACTCTGATTCCAAACTCTTGCCTAAACAATGTCCCAGAGGCCACCTAAGGGGACAAGTAGGAGGCTGAGAAGAAAGGCATTTGGGATCTCCATTCCCATTTTTGTTAGTATATTAAGATAAGGCTACCTGCTAGAATAAATAAACCTCAACATTTCAATGTCTTGGCAACATAGAACTTTATTTTTCACTCACATAACAATTTGATGTGGGAGTTTCTGGCCTGCACGTGGCTCTCCTGCACAGGAACCCAGCCTCCTCCCATCTTGTGGTTCCATTATCCCCCTAGGGCTGCAGCCAGGAGACTGGGGAAAGAAGAGGAGAGAGAGCGCACACCTGCTTCTTTACCACCTTGGCCTGTGTATTAGTCAGAGACTTTTCAGGAGAACAAAGTCCAGGCCAGGTAATCAGAAAAACAGGACCCAGGCCAGGCAATCCAATAGAGACCATTTAACATGGGCAATGACAAGAGCTTAAAAGCCAGACAGGGGACATGAGAAAATCCAGAGACTGGCATCAGCAAGAAGTCACTTCCACTCCTAGGACTGGAGGATCCAGCTCTCTCACCACTTACCCCTCTGAACGACAGACAGAGAAAAGCTGCTGGGCAACTAAGACATGGAAGAGGGGCTGTTAGTTCAGAGCTGAGACTACAGCGATGTCACCTGAAGCAAAAAGATCAGGGCTGAAATACCCTGTCTTCTCCCTTTCTCCCTCCCTCCAGTCTCCTGCCAGTGCCCGGGCTGGCTGAACCTCGCCAGAGCCAAGGCAGGAAGCCTGGGCAACTGTAGTTTGTAGGATCCAGTCCTGTACAGAATGAGCAGAGTAGGCAAAGGGCAAGGAAGTGGATCTGAGGGCAAATAGGCTAGTGACAAATATGATCCCTAAGTGACACAAATCACTTTCACTCCCAGTTCATTGGTAAGGGGTAGTTACAGGACCACGTCAAGAAGCAAGGGCTGCTGGGAAATGTAGTCCTGGGAAATGTAGCACCAGGAAGTGCAGTCCTGGGCTGGACATCCACTTACCAGTAACATCATATAGTGGGCAGCTGGCCATCTCTGCCACAGTTAGTTTTGAATAACTTTTCAACCCGTCCAGCGGCTCCATTTTCACATGAGGTTCATGAGGGACACAACCACAGGAAAAAGACCCTGGTGACTCTCTAGGCAGCATTACTATTTCTCCCTTCTCATGCCATCCCTTAGACCTAGAGCACTGGTAGGAAGAGAGGAAGAGGAGGAACCAACGGCAGCCGCTTGGTTCTCCTGAGAGGAAGGGGCAGAATGTCCAGAGATTCCTGGATCCTTAAACAAGCTGTTGATGACCAGAATGCCCTCATGGAACTTTGGGGGGAACTGGGGTATTGAAGTGTGAAGGAACTGGTACACAAGACAGAATTGGCTTCCGTCCTGTGGAGCATGTGATTCTGCTTTATTAGGAGTTGCACAATAAGTGCTCGGGATCAAAGAAATGGAGCCCCAGGATGAAGGAAAACAGATAGTCTTGCTCTGGGCAGTATCTCAGCCTCCCCACTGATATTTCAGCTCCGAACACTTACTTTTAGGCCAATCTCCTTCTGTCGTTATCTTGGAGGTGTGCTTACATTCTTAGCTCCTATATTTATATTCCAACCAACACAGATGACTTCCCTGTCTTTAATCTTCAAACACTACAATCCATTCAGAGAAACTGCATTTCTGCCGCACTCCTGAACCCTAACTAGGTAGACTGAGGCCTCCCTCCACACTGGCCAGAGCAGTTCCACTCATTCCTGTTTTATATATTGGGCTGTTTATCTAATATGGATGAAAAGTTTGCAAGCCATGAATCTTGTTTAATTCCTCCCTTTATATGTGAGAAAGCAGTTCAGTGAGAGAAGGGGAATTGCCCCAAGACTGCACAGCTAGTACACCATGAGACAGGCCTAGACCTTCAGATCCTCGGGAAATTCTAACAAGAATAGTTTCTAAAACACATGTTCCTCGTGGAAAGTGACTAGAAACTCTCCACCCCTGAAGATTACATCATGGAAAATGTTTTCAGTGTTCTGCAGAGCTGCCTATTTCCTCATGATTTAGGGCTCCTTTGGTTGCAAGCAACAGAAATCCACTGAGACGACTCTGGCCAAAAGGAGCAACTCTACTACAAGGGGCTAAGGGAACACAGAGCAGGAATGAATCCCATGCCAGGAATGCAGCTGGGCCCCAGGGATGAGCTGGAACCAGGGATTCAAACCGCTTTAGAAATCGCTCTCCAAATCCTGCTTTGACGCCCATTCCTAAACCAATCTATATGGCCAGAGCCAGGGAAACTCTACGACCTCCCCAGCTTGATCACGTGCCTGCTCTGGTCTAATCAACAGGATCCAGAGCTCCAGGGCAAAATATGGCTGCCACCAGGACCCATGTGGTTGGGAAAAGGGCAGATCAGTAACCAGACAGCAGGGATTTATTATAGACTGGAAAGATAGCCTAATGCATCCATGTACCCTGTAATCTGGCTCTATCAATTTAACACTTAACATTTTAAGCAATTAACTTGGAATATTACTAGGTTGCTTATTATTAAATGAACAGATCTTACGAATATTCAAACACAATTCTCCACACTGCCCAACAAAGTCCTAGTCATTCTTCCATGCCTAATCTACTAAAACACCATCCCCATTGTGAAGGCCTGGGGGACTCCTCAGACAGAGTTAGCACTACTATGGCACTTGAAACATATTTGTCTTCTCCAACAAACTATTAGCTCCTCATGGGCAAGAACCTTATCTTGTTTGTCTCTGTCTCAAAGACTAGTTTAATTCCTGAAATATAATAACTTTTGGTACTTGTTGAATATTGGGTTCGTCCTATAACTATCTGTCAAGTATTGATTAAATAATAAAGAACCACTATTGGGCTTCCCTGGTGGCACAGTGGTTGAGAATCTGCCTGCCAATGCAGGGGACACGGGTTCGAGCCCTGGTCTGGGAAGATCCCACATGCCGCGGAGCAACTAGGCCCGTGAGCCACAATTACTGAGCCTGCGCATCTGGAGCCTGTGCTCCGCAACAAGAGAGGCCGCGATAATGAGAGGCCCGCGCACCGCGATGAAGAGTGGCCCCCACTTGCCGCAAGTAGAGAAAGCCCTCGCACAGAAACGAAGACCCAACACAGCCAAAAATAAATAAATAAATAAATAAAATTTTAAAAAAGTAATAATAAAGAACCACTATGAAGACTCTCGAATTACTTTGCAGAATTTTTTACAAGAAAGATCATCACTTGAGATTGATGGCCAATTCACACTCGACGGAGAAAAAAATTAAGGTAGACAATCCAATAGCAATCTCACTCTGACTTTTCACCCTTGCCGGGGGGATACATAATTCAAATGCTTCCTTGCAGTCATGATGTACAAGGTTGAGCTGAGGCCCACTTGTTGAGCTTTATCTTTAGAGTCCTGTGATCAGTAGAGTCCGCTACATTTAATCTTGTGTCATTCTTATTAACAGTACAACTCATACTTTGCTGGCACAGTTACTCAAAGAACAGCAAATATTAGAGGGGAAGTCTGTGGTAATGAACTATAGTAAATGCAACATTATTGAAAATTTACCCCCAAAAAAAGTGTGGCCTTCAAATGGAAGTTTCTGGATAGGACTTAGGGGCAGAAGTTGCCAAGAAGCAAAGTAGGAGCTAATCAAGTCAGAGTAATAAGAAGTTTAAATAAAAACTGTTGTTAAAGAAATGTATCTGGACTCTGCAGGTATTAAATATGAGCATAAAGGCTATAGTTGTCACACATTCTTGGATTTGGAAATAAAACAATTTCTGAATGTTTAGAACAGGTCCTTTAAATAAAAGAATGTATAGGCATGGAGAAGAAATTTCCATCATAAAATCTTTACACAAATCTCAAGCAATGGTGGAAAGTGCACATCCTGCTTCCATTTCAAGTGCTAAAGGAGGCTTTCTGAAGGATATGAACGTGAGAAACAGAAAGACTCCAGGGCTGTGGAAAGAACAGAGAGCCAACTCTCCCTGGATTCCAAGAAGCCTCTGCGGGTTCCCGTCATTCTGGAGTCCCTACACCTGCAGCCTTGGTTCCCGAAGAGCCCATCCCAGCATGCTGCATATTTGGGTAATCCTGGATGTCCTCCCTGCATGGGCAATGTTGTGAGTAGGTAAATAGGGTGGCTTCTGGATCTCTCCAGCAAAGGACAAATGACTCTGAATTTAGAGAAAAACAGATCCACAGGCAATTCAAGTACCTGGATAAGAGGCAGAGGACAAGCAGAGAAAGATTTTTCTTTTAACTTGTTTGGATTTAGTGGAAATCAAGGACTAGCTGACTGAAGGGAGGGACCCTCCATCTGAACTGGGCTGGAAGCTGACAACAGGAGCCAAGTGTTGCTTCTTGGTGGGAGAGGAGAGAGACTTCCTCAAGGTCCATTGTCCGCGAGATCCTGGACTTAACTTTGAACTTTATGTGCCCTCCTAGGTTGCAGTGTGAACTAGGACTTAACTCTTTTTTGCCCCTTTATTCATGGATTATGAATTTGTATTTTGTTTCTGTTTCTTATGATTTTTCTGCCATTTTGGAGTGGGAGGGGAAGGAAATCAATTCTAAGCTCACTGGGCTCAAATAACAAATTTTCAAAGAACAGAAAATTTTATATGCTTGTTACTGGACTAACTTAGCCACCTTTCTTTTTTTTTAATTTTTTTAGAATTTTTTAAAATGTAGACTCCTACTTAAACAACTGCTATTTTAGAAGTCCACAGTGTTTATTAAAATTTCATATTTTAATATCATCTGTGAATATGTTTTTGTTCCCTCTTATTTACTGGTTGAATTATTTACCGTTCAAGTTTTATAATGTAGATAACTTATTTACAAGAGTATTTCTCACACTGAGTTTGGGAATTCTGAGAGATTTCTAGAAATCAGACCCACTGAACAATCAATAGTTGTGTGATGCTGGTATCTCTCTCTGAGCTATCTAGATGGATAAACTGGCACTTCTGCTTCTAACTAAGAAACAGCTACCTAAAGAGCTACCTAAAGTTTTCCAACTATCAAAAGTCTTCTATCTCATACCATAAGATAAGTGCTATGGCTTGAAAAATGAAATCTAAGGGAGAGATATATGATCGGCCAATAAGCTCTCTTGTTTACTATGTCCAGACTTTTCATCTGTTCTATATATAAAACCCAACTGCAGGTGACTTAACCAAAAGTTTATTTGGTAGAAAGCAACTTAACCAAAAGTACTTTGACTAAAAGCAAAATAATCAATGTGAAAGAATTTAGTTGATATAAAAATTTGATTGGAAAATATTGACACCAGTTAACCAATATTTTTTTCAAATATTACTAGCTTTGAAGCTACCCTCCATGGATCTCTCTCTTGAGAATTATTGAAGGGTCTTTTTTTTTTAACCTTAAAAAAATTCAAGTGCATTTTTAGTGAATCATTCCTTCTCTGTTCTGTGTATGATAGTGAAAATTTGGAACAACCTAACTCTCTAATGACAGGAGATGAGTCCCACATCTGAGCTGCTACTAAAATCCATGATCTCCATCCTTAGCTAACAAACTTTCACCTTGTCTTCAATCCACTCTAACCCCACCTCCTATACCCTCACTTTCAACAGATGGCTTTGTCTCCTTCTATATAGAGCAACTAGAAAACACCAGATATGAAGCCTCACATTCCTCCTTGGCCATCTGCAACCTCACCTCCACTCTTCTGTCTTAGCGATGGAGGGATCCTGCCTTTAGCCAAAGTTAATCCTTCTGTGCTCTGGGACTTGTGCTCTGTACTCTAGAGCCTCTCTCCCCTCCCCCCTCCTTCTCAATCTCTCTCTACTCTCCCCCATCACACTCTCTCTATCCTGTACCATCAATCTCTTCTTTACTCAGTCAGCATGTAAACAGTCACAAGTCTCTTCATCTTCATCCTAAAAAACAATAAAGACTCTCACCTGACACTTCGCTCCAGTCTTCTTTCCTTCCTCCCCTTCAGACCCAAACTCCACATGGGGTCATCAGCTCTTTCTGGTTCTACCTGCTCTCTTTCCATTCTCTCTTCAACCTGCCTCAATCTGGCTTTGGCTAAGATCACCAATGCCAATGGCCAGCAGATTGTCAACTTCAATGGACATGTTTCTGTGTTTGTCTTGCTTGACCTCTCTGCAGTATTGGATGCCAACTTTTCCCTCCTTCACCAAAATTCCATTCCCTTGGCTGCCATGACAACTCTCCTTTCTGACTTTTCTTTTCCTTCTATGGCCTTCTATGGACTTTTCTATTCCTTCTTTTCCTTCTCTTCTTTCTATGACTTTTCTTTTCCTCCTCAGTCTCCTCTGGGGTTCTTTTCCCACTCACCTTTTGAGGACCACCATTTCCCAAGCCCCTTTGTTCAAATTTCTGCTCTTGTCCCTTCACGTCCTCTCCCTGGACCTCCTCAGACAACATTTATCCTGAGGACCTTCAGTAGAGCACAGTGGTTGAAGATGTGGACTCTGAGTTTGAATTCCTAGTTCCATCACTCACTGGTCGTTTTCCCTCCACCAAGCTACTCTCTAAGCCTCAGCTTCCTCAGCTTTGAAATGGAGTAACAAGACCTTTGCCATAAAGTTATTGTGAGGCTCAAATATGATAATGCATATAAAACAATTAGCATAATTGTTATTATGCAATGCACTAATAAATGGCTCAGTTAATGTTAGCTATTATTATTAACTTGCCTTATGCTCCAAAACATCTGGTTAGCTAAAAAGGCATAACTCAGTACCAGAAAGGATGCCATCTACTCGTTGATCACTGAGGCCAGAAGATGATGCAAAGCATCTCTTTTCTCTCCAGATTGCCTTCCAGTTGGTACACAGTCCACCTTGGATGTTCTTCTTTGGACACACACGATATATTTCTTTGCCCCGTCTCCAGTCCTCTTCCCTTTTCTACCCCTCTGCTGGAGCCCCAGTTCCACTCTGCTAGCATCACACCACGCAGGCGGGATCGCTACTGCCTCTCTCCTAAGTGGGCGCCTCCCTACAACCCTCCACAGGAGCAGGACTGGGTTTGCAGAGTCTTCCAAGGGGTCCCACAAACCTATCTCTAGTTAATAATGACTGCCCCTCACAGCAGTTTGATGTTTTTTCATGCTGTAAGATTCTCTCTGCACCTGGGATGAGGATTGAAGGGACAAAGAGGGGGAACAGGACAGAGAGACGTATTCTGCCACCACATTATTAATTATTATTTTTCATAATTAATAATAAATGTTATAATATATGTCCAGAGACACGTATTTCGACCTGACATTCACCTGTACTAGATTGTATTCAAACCAGAATAGAAAATATTTAACAGGCACTAAAACATCTTATTATACCTTGAACTCAAGATGCCTAATACTAAATTAAATTTTTTTTTCTCCCAAAACCATTCCTCCTATTGTATTCACCACCTACCCAGAGGTACAAGCCAGGAACCCGTCCCTGGTTCTCTGTCCCAGCCTCTTTCTTATCCCTTATCCCCCTTATCCACTTCTACCTCCTAAATATCACCATATCACCTACTCTTCATCAGCCCTGCAACCACTCATAACCCAGACCCCATCGTGAGTCATGGCCTACACCAGTTCATTTCTGAATTAGATGACCCTCCTCTGAGTCACTATAGCAGTCTGTACTTCTCTCTATGCTGGCACTATCAGGCTGCGGAGTACTTGTGGGGCCTCAAACATAACATCTTGATGCCTTCAGTGCCTAGAAGAAGGCCTGGCATCTAGTAAGTGTGCAATAAATACCTGCTAAAAGAAGGGAAAGATGGAAGAAAGGAAGGAAGGAAGGGAGGGAGGGAGGGGAAAGAGAAATCAAAGTCAATTACTAATCTTACAACTTTTTCTTTTGAGGACTATTTATGAACTTATATTTTGGGTATCAAATACTCAGGTCTATACATACTCTCTGCCTCTTCTGTCGGGCTCAGCTTGCTCTGCGGATTAGGGCTTCAGAGTAGTGTGAAATCCCATAGTCATTTACAACTTACGGAGAGAAGGTAATAACTGTCTCTTAATGCTTCTCCCTTTACCCTAAGTATTTCCTACTCTAACCTCTCCTTTAAGGCATCATGTTTAATTTCTTCAGGTTTTACTGGCCTTCTCCAAGCTTCTAGTCCTGGCCATTTGCTTCCTCTTGGTTTCTTATTTCCCCACAGGGAAGAGTCTAAATGGAGGACAGGAGGCAGGAAGGAAGGGAGGTTAGTGTTTAGAATGATTTCACCTGGAATAGTGGCGAGAACGCCATCAATGGAAAGACAGAAAGAGAGAGTTTCCGAAGACACTAGGGCAGGCACACGATATGAGTGTCCCTGGGAATTCTAATTCTCTGTCCCTGCATCCAGCTCCTCCTCATCTCCCAGTACATCTTCTTGCCTTTCATATTAAGATTATTCTCCAGTGAATTGCCTAAAATTTCTCCTTAACCTGTCCAGTACACATCCAACTGCTCTCAAACTATTTATTAAAGGGACTTTAGCTCTTTCTTTTGAACACTTTAATAACATTTGAACAAATCAGAATTTTTTTTAAAAAAAAAAGCATACAATGTTCACCCAGTGAGGTACATAAAATGCCAATGCCCATTTGTCAGAGATTTGGGAGGTAGATTTAGGTGAAATTGGTATATATTGTGATTCTTTCAGCAGGCGATTTGCACAATGGTGCTATCCTTATAAAAAACTGAAACTTACAATGGTAAAGAGAGACTTTATCACATATAACAGAACTGTCTAAGGAAGAAAAGCACTTTGCTTCCAAATATGGCAGCACAAGCAATATCAACATTTCAGTGCACACACTTTTGTGCTTTAGACATTATCTAAATATTTCCTCTGAGATCCCATGGATTCCCTTTTGCCCCTTGTGGTTACAGAATGGTGACCTAGTTTAGATCTGTCCTTACTCTTACACACACACACACACACACACACACACATATACACACATACACAGTGCTTTATTGCTCATGGAAATTGAGATATTTTCTTACTAGAGGCTTACCATCAATAGGATCTTGAGCACAGACTACTTTTCAACGGTTTAGGTTATTCTAACAAGTATGAACTTGCCTAAATGTACTTGCTGGATGAGATGTCGAAACCCATTACTCTACGGAAATCACCAGTCACCACACGGCTGCCAGTTTTAACAGCCTCTTCCCAGTCCTCACCTTCATCAACCTCCACATAGCACTTGACACAGCTGACAACTACCTCTTTCTTGAAGGCCCCTTGATTTCTGTCTTGGGCGACACCACTCAGAGAGTCCTATTCCAACAGAAGCCAAGAGAATACAGATGGCACTGGGTCTGGAGGTTCCTGAACCTGAAATTGTCCAGGTGGAAATAAGAGACGTATCCTTTTGTCCAGATTGCATCCTTGAGCCTGTGCCAGAAAGCGGGTCCTTCCCCAGAGAAGAGTGACTCAGAAAGAGAGAGAAGGGTTAATATTCTCATCTTCAGGAATGAAAGCAGAGGGCAGAGATCAAAGGGAATTCCAGCTACTGTCCCAGCAAGAGAGTCAGGAACACAGACTGGGAATCAAAACCATAAGAATTTTTTAAGATTCTCTAAATCGCATGGGTTTGTGAATTTTATTATTCCCGTTATATTAAGCAGTAGTGATTAGGAGTAAAATTTATTTCAAAAATAAATAGACAAGTAAATAAAAGGAGCTGGCAGTTTGTCTTCAGGGATCTGAAGAGGAATTAGAAGGAGCCAGGGGAAACCACATCCCTCAGGGGGAGAGAACCTCAGGGGAGTCAGAACTGGCCATGCCAGCACCCGGAAGGAGAGGAAGAAGGTCGCGTGCCCAAGACCTATTGCAAGGAGCACAGGAGAAAATAACAAACGCATCCAGTCTGGCAGGAGTGTGTGGAGCTTCTCCGTCTCCTCCGCCAGTTCCTTTTCCTTTACCTTTCCCTAAACACTTAAGATTCTTAAATCCATAACCCCAGCCACGCCCTCTCTCCTGCTCCAGACCCACACACCACGTACACTGCCACACCCCCAGCTGAGAATATGCAAAATGAACCATCACCCTCTCCATTCCCAGCCCATATCTGTCTCTTCTCCAGTATCCTTGATCTCGGTGGAAGACATCACAAATCTCCCAAGCGCCAAGGCTACCATCTCAATCTGTCCTCCCCTTCGCCATAAGCCATCAGCCATCAAGGCCCATCGGTTAGATAGCAGGTGCCCCATTCTCTTGCTTTGCACAGTCCCTGTCGTACCTCGGGTCCTGGAGTCTCTCATAAGACTACTGCAATTGTCCCCTAGCTGCAGGAGTTCCACCTGCAATGTGTGGCAGGTGTGACTTTTACAGTGAATTCTCACGACTCAGGTGAATTGACTTCCATACTGAACTGTGTACAGCTCGTGAACCTTTATTTTTACTGGTGGTGAGAAGCGTTGAACTTGTCACTTTAATAAACTTATGCCATCTTCTCTGACCTAAAGCTCTTCCAAATCCCCCACTGCTGTTCCCTAGGATCCCTTCCCAAAACAAACTTCCCACATCCGAGCCCTCATCTTAGGCCCTGCCTTCTGGGGGAGCACAGGCTACAACACCTTCCAGTCCTACGGTCTAAAAAGCTTCAAAGCTACATCTCCCCTCCTTTGCACCTAGTGTGCTGCGTGCGATCTAGGCTCTACCAAGCATCACATAGACTCTAAGGGCCTAAGGGGCCATGCGGGTGGTGGTGACACAAGGAGATGGACCAGTGAGGCTGCCGAGGCTCTGTTCGTCTGTGGCAGCTGTGGCTGAGGTTCCAGTGTGCCCCCTCAGCTCACAGGTGCCAAGCAGTGGGCAGGGGCTCCAGTGGGGTCTCTGCAAGACCCATCACCTGGTTAGAGCTTCTCCAGGCTATGCCGCTCCTGGCTGGATACCTTCCATTCTCAGTTCTCTGGTCTTCCTGGAAATTCCAGAAGCTACTGTTGTAACAAGTTCCTTTCTATTAAAATTAGCCTCTATGATTCTGTTTTCTGAGATTAGGAATCCAGATCCAATGCAGTTATTCAAAGTCTTATTCAATGATATTTGTTTTTGTTATTATATAAGGGAGAAGCCATCTCTTTACACTTAGCATTGAGCAAAAATATCATGTATCAAAAGAAATTTTTACACTAGAAGATTTTGTTTATAGCTCTTATATTTCTACCTATGAGGGTTCATTTAGACAGCATGAATCAATGCCTTGCTATTAATCATAAAGGCAAGAGTTTTACAAACCTTGAATACGTAAAGTCCTGTTAATACTTCATGTATTTTAATAATAATAGCTATATTTTTAGTGCCTATTATGTATCAGTTATTGATCTTTTCTCAGTATGATATCTGATTAATCCTTACAACCACAGAAACTGAAGTTCAAATCACACAAATTGTAACTGATAGATTCAGTGTTTTAACTCAGGTTTTTCTGACCCCAGGCCCATGCTCTCTCCCCTATGCTATGTTCCTCCCTGACCAAAGGCCTCGCTATAATCTGAGCCACACACTTCTCCTCTGGGCTCTAGCCCTCTGGCCTCCAGTTCACGTCACACTATCAGCTGAGCTCCCAGGGGAAGTGCTGGGCTCAGGAAACACACGTGCTAAGTCCTCAGAGACAGATGCATGGTCTGCCTCGTTGAAGTAAATCAGCAAAATACTCCCCTCAGCTCACAGTTGCTATATTAATCAGAATTAGGTTCTGCTGTAACAGAATCATCCAAAATAACTATAGCTTAAATTAGTTTATCTCTTTCAAAAAATATAGAGGTTGGTTAGTCCAGGGCTGGAAAAGGCCTTCACACTCCGGAACCCAGGTTTCTCCTATCTTGCTTCTCCACTGCAGGTGGCTTCCATTCCCAAGGCGACTGCACAGCCCAAAAGGCTGATGGAGTTAAGCTACGCATCTACACTCTGCCAACAGGAAGAAAAGCACGCAGTCCCTTTCCTTTAAGGACGTCTCCTGTATGTTGCACTCACCACTTTCCTCTAACATCCACCAGCCAGAGCTCAGCTAAGACGAGTTCCATAGCTGGAAGGAAAGCTGGGAAGTACAGTCTTCGGATGGGGGCGGATCCTTGTGCCAAGCCAAAAGGGAGGAAGAGGTATCAAAAGACAGCTGCAAACTCTGCAAGCAGAGTCTTCGATATAATGGTCTACTTTGCTTTGATAAACAATTTTTGCTTTTTTTTTTAAATTAATTTATTTATTTATGGCTGTGTTGGGTCTTCGTCTCTGTGCGAGGGCTTTCTCTAGTTGCGGCAAGTGGGGGTTGCTCTTCATCGCGGTGCGCGGGCCTCTCACTATCGCGGCCTCTCTTAGTTGCGGAGCACAGGCTCCAGACGCGCAGGCTCAGTAGTTGTGGCCCACGGGCCCAGTTGCTCCGCGGCATGTGGGATCTTCCCAGACCAGGGCTCGAACCCGTGTCCCCTGCATTAGCAGGCAGATTCTCAACCACTGCGCCACCAGGGAAGCCCTGCTTTTTTTTTTTTTGAATTTTTGAATTTTATTTTATTTTTTTTTATACAGCAGGTTCTTATTAGTTATCCATTTTATACATATTAGTGTATATATGTCAATCCCAGTCTCCCAATTCATCCCACCACCACCACCCCCCGCCACTTTCCCCCCTTAGTGTCCATACGTTTGTTCTCTACATCTGTGTCTCTCTTTCTGCCCTGCAAACCAGTTCATCTGTACCATTTTTCTGGATTCCACATACATGTGTTAACATATGATATTTGTTTTTCTCTTTCTGACTTACTTCACTCTGTATGACAGTCCAGGTCCATCCACGTCTCTACAAATGACCCAATTTCGTTCCTTTTATGGCTGAGTAATATTCCATTAGTATATATGTGCCACATCTTCTTTATCCATTCATCTGTTGATGGGCATTTAGGCTGCTTCCATGACTTGTTTTGTGGAGGAAATAAGAAATGTGTTTGTTTCTAAGAAAAAAGGTCAAAGCTTGAAGAAGTGGGGATATGAAGGCTTATTAATATTAGGTCAGAAGATAAAAATCTGGCAGCTCCTCTGTCACCAACTCAACTTTCCCAACTACCTATTCATTACATTTTCAGCTTTTCAGGATATCCTCTCTTTAATATGACTCCAGCCTCTGTGCGGGACTTGCATTGAAGGTTCCTGCCAAATCTCAGACACAGCCTTCCTGCTGAGAGCATGGGACAAGCAGGGTGGTTATCTCAGTGACAGAGCCACACACAGGGCAGAGATAACAAACATCTCATAGGATCTCAGAGCCATTATTTCATCACCATGAAACGATTTCCCCTGGCCTTTCCCTTCCTTTTTCTCCATTTTTTGTACAAGACTCATTTCATCCTTTACGAGCTAGCTCATTCGTTCAATAAACAGAAGCATTTTCTAGGGACTCCCTTAGGAAAGTTCACCATCCACTGCATGGGACAAACCCCTGAACAAATCATTGTGGAATCATGTGGTAAGTGCTATCTAGAGGAATAAAAAAGTTCTGTAGGAACCTAGAGGATCTCCAGGAGATATCTTGTGAGAGGTGGCGTATGAGGTGGTTTCTGATTCATCTCTGAAGCACTCCCCACCCCTGCATCCCCAGCACGGTGCCAGAAATACAATACCGTTTTCTGAATAAAAAATGTTACTATCGGGGCTTCCCTGGTGGCGCAGTGGTTGAGAATCTGCCTGCCAATGCAGGGGACACGGGTTCGAGCCCTGGTCTGGGAAGATCCCACATGCCGCGGAGCAACTAGGCCCGTGAGCCACAACTACTGAGCCTGCGCGTCTGGAGCCTGTGCTCTGCAACAAGAGAGGCCGCGATAGTGAGAGGCCCGTGCACCGCGATGAAGAGTGGCCCCCGCTTGCCGCAACTAGAGAAAGCCCTCGCACAGAAACGAAGACCCAACACAGCGCAAACTAAATAAATAAACAAATAAAAATAAAGGAATTCCTTTAAAAAAAAAAATGTTACTATCCTCAGACACTTGGTTCTCATAATTTTTATGATAAGAATGTGACTGTTCTATTGTTCTACAGAAGCACTCAGCAAGAAATGCAGCAACCCTTTCCGGAGATGTTCAGGCAGATGAACAGCAAGTTATTACCCCCGACCCCCAACACACATACACACATACACACATACACACACACACAAACATACACACAGAGAGACACACACAGACACACACACAGACACACACACACAGACACACACACACACAGGCACACACACATACACACACACATACACACAGACACACACATACACACACACACACAGGCACACACATACATACACAGACACACACACATACACACACACAGACACAGACACACACACAAAGACACACACACATACACACACAGACACACACACATACACACACACACACATACACACACACGTTTATCTATTCTATTTAAAGATTATGTAAAATCATGTGCTATTGTGCTTGATCATCCTTATAGTAAATAAGAATATCCGTCTAAAATGAACTTTGTCTCTCCTACTGTAACTCTAATTCATTGCTGATTTTAAAACCTACTAAAATATAAAAACAAAAAGTATTATAAAGACTTGATTGTGGGTGGCTGTAGGTACTTGATACAGGTTACTTTCTTTCCATTCCTTAGTTAAGATCACAATCTGGTCAAAAAAACAACTGGGTTGGAAATGAATAAAATTTTGCAGGAAGGATTTTTGCCCATTATTTAAAATTTGGGGGGTGGGGGAAGGGCAGGATGTTTCTACTTGATTTTAATTAATTTTAGCCAAGTGTGTTTGCTCTAGTTTTCTTATAATAATGATTAGTTGAAAAAGTAGATATCTAACAGAAGGGAATTGATTAAAGAAAGTATAATGTTACAAAATAGTATGTATAATACATACAAAAGTTACAACATAAACTGATTACTGTAAATTGAATTTTCTAGTATTTAGCAAAATATTTTATTGCATGAAAATAAACCAGGTAAAATAACCTAAAAATAAATTAGAAAGTTTTTTTAAATCCTAGAACCTTTTCTTTTGTTTTACTATTTTGGGGATTTTTTTCTTTAATACAAATCAATGTATACTCATTTCTATAATTTACAAGAGGATAAAAAATGTAAAGATAACCCATAATTACATATATCAGAAATAACCACTGTTAACAAATTGGTATATATCATTTTTTCATGTATCTATCTGCAAAAATGAAATGATTTCAAACATATTGTTTTATTACCCTCCAAAAACTACTTTCCCACTTCTCCCTCCAAAAAAGACACTAACGTGGTGACATAATTAATGTAATAGCTTATCCTCAGAAAGAGCTTGAAGAAGGGCTAGAGGGAGGTGTGAACTCCTGGACCCCTGTGACAGATCAAGGCTTCATCCCACAGTTGGAGTTCTGTACTGTGCTGCATGGAACATGCTAGAAACAAAGGCTCAGTCCTTCTGAGCCTTCATTTCCTTGCCCACCACATGAGGATAACGACGCTTGTATCTCACAAATACTCTAACAAATGGGGTCAACTTTTAAATGAGCTTTGAGTTTTGGAAAAATAGCGGCATAGTATTTTATTATGTTGCTGCCTGCTCGTTATTGGTATTATTATTATTCAATTACCTGGCTTTGAATTTTAAGCACTCTCTTTTAGAATATCTCTGCTGATTAGCCCTATGGCACCCTAATCAATCCTGGACTCTGCTGTTGTTTTAAAATTTGTCAATTCTAACTTACTTGAATAAACATTCTTAAGCCTTTTCCATGGAATTTTTTGGTAAATTCCCATGTGGACAGCATGGTAGGGGTTGGGTTTTACTTTGTATTGGTATTTCCTGCACCATCTCTCTGTTAACCCCCAAGCCCACATCACAGTGATATTTACAATGTCCAAGTCCATGGCGGCTTCTCCATGTAGGGGAGACACTGTCTTCCCACAAGCTTCCCTTTGTAGAGGAGTGGGAGGTGCGGGCCACTGAGATTCTCGTGGGAGGTTGTCCAGATGGGAATTGTCAACGCTGGGAAGTGACTTATGCTGCCAGGAAAGATTGCTGAAGCCAGTAAGCCCTTGCTGAAGGTTGCCTGAGGCCATTTCATCAGTAACCCCTGCTGCAACACAAGGACTGAGAAATGGCCAAAAAATTAACACAACCTCACCCTATCCTTGGCCTCCACCTCAGCCTTTATAATGTTGAGTCCTCAGAGCCCACAAACAAGGGAACCTTTATTGAAAACATGGCTATGCCCTTGTTCATTTAAGCCTCACTGTCTTCTACCAAGTACCGAGAAATCTACTCATGGACACACAGGACACACAATCTTCCAAAACACAGGTGCTGGTATCCTAAGGACATATAGGATTTTTCTAAACTAAGGAAGATTTTTTTTCCTCCTCTACCTCTGTATGTGTTTCTTTTTCTTCTAATTCTGATTTTAATTCTTCTTCAAAACTTTACTTTTCTCATTCTCCATGAGTTCCTCTTTCACGAGATGGACAGAAGACACCTTTACTAAGAAAAAAGTCCGTGAGCCATGCGTAGCCTCACATGAATTCACAAGCAGGCACTGAGATGATGGGGGTCTTTCACACACACTTGGTGATTTTCTGTCCCACGGGACAGACAGCCTGACCCTCTGGCCCCCACCTGCACACTCACAACTATTCAGGACCAGCCAGGGAGCCAAGCTTTGAAAATAACAGGCGAGAAAACAGGTGTCTTCCGCAGAGCCTGGTGCTTCCCAGATGGGAGAAGCGATTAAGGAGAACAGGAAGTGCTCTCTGCAAAGCTGGGGACAGACTGAGCACTGTGCTGGCTCTGCTGAAAGTGCCAAGGTCATTAGTGAATGGGTGGAAACTATTGTTCATAAAAGGAACTTGCACAAACGTGAAACTCTCTTAACAGCCCTGTTTAAATCTACCTCAAAACAAAGGGTTGTCAGTGAAGAGCTGGACTGCTTCCCCGCCCTGGGTTTAACCTCACGCAGACGCCGCGTCAATCTCCCCGCTCTTATTCTGGGTGCTCCCCGACAGACAGCCACGTCTCCTCCCTGCCCTTCCCTGAGTGCGCCCTGAGCCCCCAGAGACCCCACTTCAAAATACACAAAGGCTGGGCTTCCCTGGTGGCGCAGCGGTTGAGAGTCTGCCTGCCAATGCAGGGGACGCGGGTTCGAGCCCTGGTCTGGGAAGATCCCACGTGCCGCGGAGCGACTAAGCCCGTGCGCCACAACTACTGCGCCTGCGCGTCTGGAGTCTGTGCTCCGTAACGAGATGCCGCGATGAAGAGGGGCCCGCGCACCGTGATGAAGAGGGGCCCGCGCACCGCGATGAAGAGCGGCCCCCGCTTGCCGCAACTAGAGAAAGCCCTCGCACAGAAACGAAGACCCAACACTGCCAAAAATTAAAAAATTAATTTAAAAAAATATATATATATATTTAAAAAAATAATACACAAAGGCTGAAAAGCATCCCCACCTTGGAAACTAGTCCCTAATTCTCCACTATGGAAATTTAGGAACAATGATAAAAACTAAGTTACTACATTTATTTCCCTCTAGGGTGCTGTGAGGGTCCAGCACATTTTAAAACAGCATTTTCCAGTCACCTTCCTGCTTCGCCCTTTCCAGGGTGGAACCTTCAGCGCACTGACCTCACCATCTCCCACTGGCAGGAAAGCAGCCGGACTCCCTGCGGCACAGCAGGGCCCAGTGAGGAAGCTACACAAGGTGCTGCCCGTGTAATGCCTGGCCTGGTCTGGATTACTCACACTCTCTCTCTAATAGGCCGTATGTTACGGGAAACTGGTCCCAGAGCCTGGGTCTCAGGGCGACTCCCATCCCCCAATACCTGGGTCATGGGTAAGGCTCCCAGGAGCAGGAAGCAGAGGGCGGCTGGAGTTTGTGCTTTCAAAAGATCAAAGAGACAATGAGGGCCCAAAGATGGCAAAGTGGTTCTGATGCCAAAATTCATGACTGTATGTGCCATCCGACATTTACAGTCTCCACATACTGGGGAGATTGAAGTTTGCTCCCACTTACAGGCTGGAGAGATACTAGCTCCAAGGTTCCCAAACCCAGCTGCCCAACAGAACCCACCAGGGTGCTTTTTTTACTGAAACATAAATTCCTAGGTCCTCAGAATGACTAAGTCAGAATTTCCAGAAGTGGGGCCTGGAAACTGAATTTTTCAGGCCCTGGAGGGGCCTAGTTGCAGAGTCAGGTCTGAGAATGGCTGCGTGAGATGGCTTTCTGTGCCCCCTTCCCCAAGTCTAGAGACCTGGACACATTACTGAGTTTCCCTGGAATGCGTGGCCTGCCCACACGCTCCCAGATACACCACTAAAATGCACTTCCTTGGGAAGAAACAAGAGAAAGAAAATGAAAAACAGAAACACAAATTCATTCTTAGCATAAACAAAAACACTGCAGCCCGGTCCTCCACTTCTGCCCAAGATGACTCTTCCCCAGCTCACAGGGCACAACTTTGAGGAGAGCGAGAGAGAAAGGCAGTTAGTTGCAAGGCTGATGCTTGAAGCTTGAAGTGGATTCCACGCTGTAGACCTGTGCCACAGCCATACACCCACTTGGTATGAGCCACTGTCTGCATGGGTATCCCACACAACTCTTGAGCTACTTAACTCTTCAGTAATTCCTCGAGAAACAGCACTGCCTTCTCACCTCCTGCAATGCATGGAGAATCTACATGCCCATGCCTATACACGCATGCTGAGCTCAGCACAAAGGGCTACCCTTCTCGGGAGAACAAACTCTCCTGGTGGGACTGCCTCTGCCTTTAACCCAAACCCAAGTGGTTCTCCTGCCACAGCACCGGACCTCAACCCCAATTCTGTACCATTCGTGATACAAAGGGCAGCCTCGATTCATGCTTTAGAGAGGTCCATACAGTTTACGACCAAAGGAAGAATAGAAATGATACCATTTTCAAACTGAACTGGATCCCTTCTTCTACCCTCTAGCTCAAGTTCATTTCTCAGGCCCTCCTCCAAAAAGATCATCAAAAAAGAAATGCTCTAAACATCAAAAGGTTCTAGAAGAGAAGGAACAGAAGTCCATTCCCCTCTCCTCCAGGAGCATACCCTGACCCAACACACACATACTAAAGGTAAACGTGCAAAAGATAAAACCAAAATAACCAAAAGTTATTTTTATGCACCATCCCTTACAGAACAAATAGAGACAGTGAAAATATTTACATTATCCAACTTGGACAATACAAATCAATATCCATCTACAAAACTGATTTTAACCAAAGAAAAACTGTAATAATAGTCATTGCCACACCTCAGATGGCTCCATTTTTTGTTCTGTGATAGCCACTTGAAAAACAAATTATTTTATAGGCACCTGGCTCATTATGTATTACAAATTAAATCTTCATTTATCTATATGCTGCAAACGGTACCTATCCATCGCCATCACTTAAAAACCCATTGCCCTTCTTTCTAGCCTTGTTAATTTCCAGATGCTAATTAAATTTATACTAATAAAAGTATCTGTTTAGCATGCATGACAAGATCATCATTCAATATCCATTACCCACTGTATATTCCAGCATGTTTACCCACAGTTTTCTATTTGCTTTGTCATCTATATGCCTCAATTTCAAGGGACAGACTGGAGATTTAACCTGGAATTCAATCTCTCTCTTATTTCAATTCTACCCAAGTTGTACCCTCTGCTTGGTGGCTTCATAAGCAACTTTCTTTCAAAATTGCTAAGAAGAATGACTTCCACATAATAGCACTTAAATATGGAACAGAAGGATGATAAAGAAATTCTGGGGGAAAGCTATATTTCAGCCCCTTTTCACCAGGACATTACACAAAAAGAGAAGACTTGCAGTCTCTGGAGACCCACAGTCACTTATTGCCCTAATAAGGCTGACAGTCTAAAAGCCACACAGATAATAAATGGTGTTGTTCACGATCAGCACCTAACATAAAACATGCTACCATCCCACAGGAGTGTCCCGAAAGCCTGGGAGAGGATACAAAGTATCACCCAGCAGAAATGATATTCACATTCTCTCTTCTCACTAACACAAGTCCACACAGCAGGCAAATAGCAGAAAAGAGAGAAGAGCTCTGCCTCAAGGCGGCTGTGTTCTGCTCAGAGGTGTCTCTGCTCCGACCTACCTTTCTCAGCTGGAGGGATGTTCTCTCGAGGACTTACACTGGTCCTTCAGATGTGTCTGGCCCATGTGAGGACGTCCACGCCTCCATGCCCATGTCAACAGAGAAAGGGAATGTGTCACCCAGGCCCAAACAATTACCCTTTGCATCAGGGTATAAGTGAAGGCTCCACAAAGATAAAGACAGGCTGTAGTACCACCTCACCTTCATTTAGCCCAAGAAAACGTAATATAAACACTTGGAGTCACAATTCCACACAACAGAGCCTTCCTTATCCCCTCCAGCCTTTATCACAAAGCTTGACAAACTTTTCTATAAAAAGCCAGATAGTAAATATTTTAGGCTTTGAGGGCAACATAAAATCTCTGTTGTATATTTTTTCTTCTTCTTCTTCTTTTTCCAACTTTTAAAAATGTAAAATCCACTCTTAGCCGGTGGTCCATACAAAAACAGACCATAGGCCAGATTTGGCTTATCCATAGTTTGACAACCTCTATCTTAATATAAAATATGAAGTAAAAAAAGTATGAGTTCTTCAATTCATGTAAAATACAAACTCCTTTTAAAGAAAAAAGAATCCTCATTGTCTTTTTTTTTTTAATATAAATTTATTTATTTTATTTATTTATTTTTGGCTGCATTTGGTCTTTGTTGCTGTGCGTGGGCTTTCTCCAGTTGTGGTGAGTGGAGGCTACTCTTCGTTGTGGTGCACACGCTTCTCATTGCGGTGGCTTCTCTTGTTGCGGAGCACAGGCTCTAGGCGCGCGGGCTTCAGTAGTTGTGGCATGTGGGCTCAGTAGTTGTGGCTCGCAGGCTCTAGAGCGCAGGCTCAGTAGTTGTGGCACACAGACTTAGTTGCTCCGCGGCATGTGGGATCTTCCCGGACCAGGGCTCGAACCCCTGTCCCCTGCATTGGCAGGCAGATTCTTAACCACTGTGTCACCAGGGAAGCCCCTCATTGTCTTTTAAGTGTACATCCACAGACCCCTGGGTACCACAAATCCCAAACTGAGGACCGCATTAAAATTAAATCTGTGACTCTGAGGAATCCCATATCACCAACGCAGATGAATATACAAAATAAATTATCAGTACTATTATAAGGTGGTAGTGGTCAGAGGATCCAAAATAGCCTTATATTAATGATTTTAGATTGCCTTTGAAATGAAAATCAACCTTTAAAAATTATTATCTAAACGAAATGGAGGTATTTGTAGTGAGGTGGATGGAGTTAGAGTCTGTCATACAGAGTGAAGTAAGTCAGAAAGAGAAAAACAAATACAGTATGCTAACACATATATATGGAATCTAAGGAAAAAAAAAAAGGTCATGAAGAACCTAGTGGCAAGATGGGAATAAAGACACAGACCTACTACAGAATGGACTTGAGGATATGGGGAGGGGGAAGGGTAAGATGTGACAGGGTGAGAGAGTGGCATGGACATATATACACTACCAAATGTAAAATAGATAGCTAGTGGGAAGCAGCCGCATAGCACAGGGAGATCAGCTCAGTGCTTTGTGACCACCTAGAGGGGTGGGATAGGGAGGGTGGGAGGGAGGGAGACGCAAGAAGGAAGAGATATGGGAACATATGTATATGTATAACTGATTCACGTTGTTATAAAGCAGAAACTAACACACCATTGTAAAGCAATTATACTCCAATAAAGATGTTTAAAAAAAATTATTATCTAAAATATAGCTGTGCACTCCCAGAGGTCTACAGTCAGTACCACACATTGAACGTGTAACACATTTCTATCATTGGCAAAACTCTGGTTAACACGACAATGATCTCATTGAAAAAAATGTGTGGCAAAGTAGTATTTACCCCATCTTGCCCCTCCCCCACCTCACACTTCTAACCTGTTTGAATTGACTGCCATCCTTAGGGGTATGAAGTAGTGAGGGCGGTATTAGTTAGCATGCTGAGGTCAGAGGACCAATACACTAAATTCTCAACTTCTAAGTTCAAAAAGCCTTATTACAGGTAAAACACTGATGATGGCTAGGAGTCAATGAGCTCTAGCTGAGTCAAGTTTTTCCACTTTCTGCTCCAGCCCTTCATTCCAGACTGAAGAAAAAACAAAAACAAACAAACAGAAAAAAACCCTTTGAGTTGAGTTAAATTAAGGAAGGAAAGTTTGGAAAGGGGGTTAAGAAAGATTAGAAAGTTAGACATGAGTATCAGAGGGGATCAGAGGGAGTTATGGAATCTAACTTAAGTTTGAAGATCCCAGGATAGTTGATTTGTGCTTTGACTCCTGTTCAGAATTTTGAAAGGTAGCTGTATCATGGATGTGTCCTTTCCATAAGTGCATAGGGTGGAGGCAATAGAAATAGACCCAGGGATAACACAGATATTGGAATTAGCCAACAAGGACTTTAAAACAACTACCTCAATCTGAAGAGACATTTTACTAAAGAAGACATAGATGGCCAATAGGCACATGAAAAAATGCTCAACACTGTTAATCATCAGAGAAATGCAAGTTAAAACCACAAAGAAATATCACCTCACACCTGTCAGAATGACTATTATCAAAAAGAACACAAATAATAAACGTTGGAGAGGATGTGGAGAAAAAGGACCCTTCATACACTGTTGGTGGGAATGTAAATTGGTGCAGCCACTGTGGAAAACAGTATGGAGGTTCCTCAGGAAATTAAAAATAGAACTACCATATAACCCAGCAATTCCACTTCTGGGTATATATCTGAAAAAAATAAAAACACTAATTCGAAAAGATACATGCACCCCAATGTTCATAGCAGCATTATTTACAATTGCCAATGGAAGCAACCTAAATGTCCACCAACAAATGAATGGATAAAGAAGATGTGGCGCATATATATATATATATATATATATATATATATATATATATATATATATATATATATAATGGAATATTACTCAGCCATAAAAAAGAATGAAATTTTGCCATTTGCAACAACATGGATGGACCTAGAGAGTAATTATGCTAAGTGAAATAAGTCAGATATCACTTAAATGTGGAATCTAAAAAGTAAAACTAGTGAATATAACAAAAAGACTCACAGATATAGAGAACAAACTAGTGTACCAGTGGGGAGATGGAAGGTGAAAGGGGCAAGACAGGGTTAAGGGATTAAGAGGTACAAACTCGTGTGTATAAAATAAATAAGGTACAAGGATATATTGTACAACACAGGTAATACAGCCAATATTTTATAAATAACTATAAACGGAGTATAACCTTTAAAAATTGTGAATCACTATGTTGTACACCTGAAACATATATATATTGTACTATATACCTCAATAAAAACCAAACCAAAAAATAAATAAAATTTAAAAAAATAAATTAAATAAAACAACTACTTCAAATATGTTCAAGAATTTAAAGGTGAAGATGGACATAACAAGTGAACCAGTGGATGATCTCAGTAGATAAATAGAAACTATTGAATAAAACGATGGAAAGTCAAAAACTGGAAAATACAATATTTGAAATGAATAATTCACTGGGTGAATTTTTCAGCATATTGGTCACTATAGAAGAAAAGGTCAATGAACTTAAAGATGCAGCAATAGAGACTACAAATTGAAGCACAGAGAAAAAGAAAGCTTAAAAGTATCAACAGAGCTTCAGTGACAGTATCAAGTAGTCCAACATACTTGTTATTAGAGTCATGAAAAGAGAGCAAAGAGAATGGGGTAATATAATGAAATATATTTGAGTAATGCAATGAAATAATATAATGAAGATATAATTCTCCAAACTTGATAAAAACAATATATTGGGGTCCTCGGGAAGATGGCGGAAGAGTAAGACGCGGAGATCACCTTCCTTCCCACAGATACAGTAGAAATACATCTACACGTGGAACTGCTCCTACAGAACACCCACTGAACGCTGGCAGAAAACGTCCGACCTCCAAAAAGGCAAGAAACTCCCCCCGTACTTGGGTAGGGCAAAAGAAAAAAGAAATAACAGAGACAAAAGAATAGGGACGGCACCTGCACTAGTGGGAGGGAGCCGTGAAGGAGGAAAGATTTCCACGCACTAGGAAGCCCCTTCGCGGGCGGAGACTGCGGGTGGCAGAGGGGGGAAGCTTCGGAGCCACGGAGGAGAGCGCAGCCACAGGGGTGCGGAGGGCAAAGCGGAGAGGTTCCCGCACGGAGGCTCGGCGCCGAGCAGCACTCTCCAGCCCGAGAGGCTTGTCTGCTCACCCGCCGGGGCGGGCGGGGCTGGGAGCTGAGGCTCGGGCTTCGGTCGGATCGCAGGGAGAGGACTGGGGTTGGCGGCGTGAACACAGACTGAAGGCGTTAGTGCACCACAGCTAGCCAAGAGGGAGTCCGGGAAAAAGTCTGCAGCTGCCGAAGAGGCAGGAGACTTTTTCTTCCCTCTTTGTTTCCGGGTGCGCGAGGAGAGGGGATTCAGAGCGCTGCCTAAACGAACTTCAGAGACGGGCGCGAGCCGCAGCTACCAACGCGGATCCCACAGCAACAGGGGCGCAGAGGGAAAAACGGAGAGATTCCCGCACAGAGGATCGGCGCCGAGCAGCACTCTCCAGCCCGAGAGGCTTGTCTGCTCCCCCGCCGGGGCGGGCGGGGCTGGGAGCTGAGGCTCGGCTTCGGTCGGATCACAGGGAGAGGACTGAGGCTGGCAGCGTGAACACAGCCTGAAGGGATTAGTGCACAACAGCTGGCTGGGAGGGAGACCGGGAAAAAGTCTGCAGCTGCCGAAGAGGCAAGGGACTTTTTCTTGCCTCTTTGTTTCGCGGCGCGCAAGGAGAGGGGATTCAGAGCGCCGCCTAAACGAACTCCAGAGAAGGGCGCGAGCCGCGGCGATCACCGCAGACCCCACAGCAACAGGGGCGCAGAGGAAAAAACGGAGAGACTCCCGCACAGAGGCTCGGCGCCGAGCAGCACTCACCAGCCCGAGAGGCTTGTCTGCTCGGCGGGCGGGGCTGGGAGCTGAGGCTCGGGTGTCGGTTTCGGTTGGATCGCAGGGAGAGGACTGGGGCTGGCGGCGTGAACACAGCCTGAAGGGGTTAGCGCACCACAGCTGGCTGGTAGGGAGTCCGGGAAAAAGTCTGCAGCTGCCGAAGAGGCAAGAGACTTTTTCTTGCCTCTTTGTTTCGCGGCGCGCAAGGAGAGGGGATTCAGAGTGCCGCCTAAACGAACTCCAGAGAAAGGCGTGAGCCGCGGCGATCAGCACGGACCCCAGAGACGGGCGTGAGACGCTGGGGCTGCTGCTGCCGCCTCCAAAAAGCCTGTGTGTGAGCACAAGTCACTCTCCACATCGCCCCTCCCGGGAGCCTGTGCAGCCCGCCACTGCCAGGGTCCCGTGATCCGGGGACAAGTTCCCCGGGAGAACGCACTGCCCGCCTCAGGCTGGTGCAACGTCACGCCGGCCTCGGCCGCCGCAGGCTCACCCCGCCTCCTCTGTACACCTCCCTCCCCGCGGCCTGAGGGAGCCAGAGCCCCCGAAGCAGCTGCTCCTTTAACCCCGTCCTGTCTGTGCGGGGAATAGACGCCCTCAGGCGACCTACACGCAGAGGCGGGTCCAAATCCAAAGCTGAACCCCAGGAACTGTGCGAACAGGGAAGATAAGGGGAAATCTCTCCCAGCAACCTTAGAAGCAGCGGATTAAAACTCCACAAACAACTTGATGTGCCTGCATCTGGTGAATACCTGAATAGACAACGAATCATCCCAAATTCAGGAGGTGAACTTTGGGAGCAGGATATATTAATTTTTCCCCTTTTCCTTTATTTGTGAGTGTATATGTATATGCTTCTGGGTGCGATTTTGTCTGTATAGCTTTGCTTTACAATAGCTTTATTTTACTTCACTATATTATAGCCTCTTTCTTTCTTTCTTTCTTTCTTTCTATTTTTTCTCCCTTTTACTCTGAGCCGTGTGGATGAAAGGCTCTTGGTACTCCAGCCAGGCATCAGGGCCGTGCCTCTGAAGTGGGAGAGCCAACTTCAGGACACTGGTCCACAAGAGACCTCCCAGCTTCACGTAATACCAAACGGCAAAAATCTCTCAGAGATCTCCATCTCAACATCAAGACCCAGCTTCACTCAACGACCAACAAGCTACAGTGCTGGACACCATATGCCAAACAACTAGCAAGACAGGAACACAGCCCCATCCATTAGCAGAGAGGCTGCCTAAAATCATAATAAGGCCACAGACACCCCAAAATACACCACCAGACGTGGACGTGCCCACCAGAAAGACAAGAGCCAACCTCATCCACCAGAGCTCAGGCACTAGTTCCCTCCACCAGGAAGCCTACACAACCCACTGAACCAACCTTAGCCACTGGGGACAGATACCAAAAACAACAGGAACTACGAACCTGCAGCCTGTGAAAAGGAGACCCCAAACACAGTAAGATAAGCAAAATGAGACGACAGAAAAACACACAGCAGATGAAGGAGCAGGGTCAGAACATACCAGACTTAACAAATGAAGAGGAAATAGGTAGTCTACCTGAAAAAGAATTCAGAATAATGATAGTAAGGATGATCCAAAATCTTGGAAATAGAATAGACAAAATGCAAGAAACATTTAACAAGGACGTAGAAGAACTAAAGAGGAACCAAGCAATGATGAAAACCACAATAAATGAAATTAAAAATACTCTAGATGGGATCAATAGCAGAATAAATGAGGCAGAAGAAAGGATAAGTGACCTGGAAGATAAAATGGTGGAAATAACTACTGCAGAGCAGGATAAAGAAAAAAGAATGAAAAGAACTGAGGACAGTCTCAGAGACCTCTGGGACAACATTAAACGCGCCAACATTCGAATTATAGGGGTCCCAGAAGAAGAAGAGAAAAAGAAAGGGACTGAGAAGATATTTGAAGAGATTATAGTTGAAAACTTCCCTAATATGGGAAAGGAAATAGTTAATCAAGTCCTGGAAGCACAGAGAGTCCCATACAGGATAAACCCAAGGAGAAACACACCAAGACACATATTAATCAAACTATCAAAAATTAAATATAAGGAAAACATATTAAAGGCAGCAAGGGAAAAAAAACAAATAACACACAAGGGAATCCCCATAAGGTTAACATCTGATCTTTCAGCAGAAACTCTGCAAGCCAGAAGGGAGTGGCAGGATATACTTAAAGTGATGAAGGAGAAAAACCTGCAACCAAGATTACACTACCCAGCAAGGATCTCATTCAGATTCGATGGAGAAATTAAAACCTTTACAGACAAGCAAAAGCTGAGAGAGTTCAGCACCACCAAACCAGCTTTACAACAAATGCTAAAGGAACTTCTCTAGGCAAGAAACACAAGAGAAGGAAAACACCTACAATAACAAACCCAAAACATTTAAGAAAATGGGAATAGGAACATACATATCGATAATTACCTTGAATGTAAATGGATTAAATGCTCCCACCAAAAGACACAGGCTGGCTGAATGGATACAAAAACAAGACCCATATATATGCTGTCTACAAGAGACCCACTTCAGACCTAGAGACACATATAGACTGAAAGTGAGGGGATGGAAAAAGATATTCCATGCAAATGGAAATCAAAAGAAAGCTGGAGTAGCAATTCTCATATCAGACAAAATAGACTTTAAAATAAAGACTATTACAAGAGACAAAGAAGGACACTATATAATGATCAAGGGATCGATACAAGAGGAAGGTATAACAATTGTAAATATTTATGCACCCAACATAGGAGCACCTCAATACATAAGGCAAATACTAACAGCCATAAAAGGGGAAATCGACAGCAACACAATCATAGTAGGGGACTTTAACACCCCACTCTCACCAATGGACAGATCATCCAAAATGAAAATAAATAAGGAAACACAAGCTTTAAATGATACATTAAACAAGATAGACTTAATTGATATTTATAGGACATTCCATCCAAAAACAACAGAATACACATTTTTCTCAAGTGCTCATGGAACATTCTCCAGGATAGATCATATCTTGGGTCACAAATCAAGCCTTGGTAAATTTAAGAAAATTGAAATCGTATCAAGTATCTTTTCCGACCACAACGCTATGAGACTAGATATCAATTACAGGAAAAGACCTGTAAAAAATACAAACACATGGAGGCTACACAATACATTACTTAATAACGAAGTGATCACTGAAGAAATCAAAGGGGAAATCAAAAAATACCTAGAAACAAATGACAATGGAGATACGACGACCCAAAACCTATGGGACGCAGCAAAAGCAGTGCTAAGAGGGAAGTTTATAGCAATACAAGCCTACCTCAAGAAACAGGAAACATCTCGAATAAACAACCTAACCTTGCACCTAAAGCAATTAGAGAAAGAAGAACAAAAAAACCCCAAAGCCAGCAGAAGGAAAGAAATTATAAAGATCAGGTCAGAAATAAATGAAAAAGAAATGAAGGAAACAATAGCAAAAATCAATGAAACTAAAAGCTGGTTCTTTGAGAAGATAAACAAAATTGATAAACCATTAGCCAGACTCATCAAGAGAAAAAGGGAGAAGACTCAGATCAATAGAATTAGAAATGAAAAAGGAGAAGTAACCACTGACACTGCAGAAATACAAAAAATCATGAGAGATTACTACAAGCAACTCTATGCCAATAAAATGGACAACCTGGAAGAAATGGACAGATTCTTAGAAATGCACAAACTGCCAAGACTGAACCAGGAAGAAATAGAAAATATGAACAGACCAATCACAAGCACTGAAATTGAAACTGTGATTAAAAACCTTCCAACAAACAAAAGCCCAGGACCAGATGGCTTCACAGGTGAATTCTATCAAACATTTAGAGAAGAGCTAACACCTATCCTTCTCAAACTCTTCCAAAATATTGCAGAGGGAGGAACACTCCCAAACTCATTCTACGAGGCCACCATCACCCTGATACCAAAACCAGACAAAGATGTCACAAAGAAAGAAAACTACAGGCCAATATCACTGATGAACATAGATGCAAAAATCCTCAACAAAATACTAGCAAACAGAATCCAACAGCACATTAAAAGGATCATACACCATGATCAAGTGGGGTTTATCCCAGGAATGCAAGGATTCTTCAATATACGCAAATCAATCAATGTGATACATCATATTAACAAACTGAAGGAGAAAAACCATATGATCATCTCAATAGATGCAGAGAAAGCTTTCGACAAAATTCAACACCCATTTATGATAAAAGCCCTGCAGAAAGTAGGCATAGAGAGAACTTTCCTCAACATAATAAAGGCCATATATGACAAACCCACAGCCAACATTGTCCTCAATGGTGAAAAACTGAAACCATTTCCACTAAGATCAGGAACAAGACAAGGTTGCCCACTCTCACCACTATTATTCAACATAGTTTTGGAAGTGTTAGCCACAGCAATCAGAGAAGACAAAGAAATAAAAGGAATCCAAATCGGAAAAGAAGAAGTAAAGCTGTCACTATTTGCAGATGACATGATACTATACATAGAGAATCCTAAAGATGCTACCAGAAAACTCCTAGAGCTAATCAATGAATTTGGTAAAGTAGCAGGATACAAAATTAATGCACAGAAATCTCTTGCATTTCTATACACTAATGACGAAAAATCTGAAAGTGAAATTAAGAAAACACTCCCATTTACCATTGCAACAAAAAGAATAAAATATCTAGGAATAAACCTACCTAAGGAGACAAAAGACCTGTATGCAGAAAATTATAAGACACTGATGAAAGAAATTAAAGATGATACAAATAGATGGAGAGATATACCATGTTCCTGGATTGGAAGAATCAACATTGTGAAAATGACTCTACTACCCAAAGCAATCTACAGATTCAATGCAATCCCTATCAAACTACCACTGGCATTTTTCACAGAACTAGAACAAAAAATTTCACAATTTGTATGGAAACACAAAAGACCCCGAATAGCCAAAGCAATCTTGAGAACGAAAAATGGAGCTGGGGGAATCAGGCTCCCTGACTTCAGACTATATTACAAAGCTTCAGTAATCAAGACAGTTTGGTACTGGCACAAAAACAGAAATATAGATCAATGGAACAGGATAGAAAGCCCAGAGATAAACCCACACACATATGGGCACCTTATTTTTGATAAAGGAGGCAAGCATATACAGTGGAGAAAAGACAGCCTCTTCAATAAGTGGTGCTGGGAAAATTGGACAGGTACATGTAAAAGTATGAAAATAGAACACTCCCTGACACCATGCACAAAAAAAAACTCAAAATGGATTAAAGACCTAAGTGTAAGGGCAGACACTATCAAACTCTTAGAGGAAAACATAGGCAGAACACTCTATGACATACATCACAGCAAGATTCTTTTTGACCCAGCTCCCAGAGAAATGGAAATAAGAACACAAATAAACAAATGGGACCTAATGAAACTTAAAAGCTTTTGCACAGCAAAGGAAACCATAAACAAGACCAAAAGACAACCATCAGAATGGGAGAAAATATTTGCAAATGAAGCAACTGACAAAGGATTAATCTCCAAGATTTACAAGCAGCTCATGCAGCTCAATAACAAAAAAACGAATAACCCAATCCAAAAATGGGCCGAAGACCTAAATAGACATTTCTCCAAAGAAGATATACAGATGGCCTACAGACACATGAAAGAATGCTCAACATCATTAATCATTAGAGAAATGCAAATCAAAACTACAATGAGATATCATCTCACACCGGTCAGAATGGCCATCATCAAAAAATCTAGAAACAATAAATGCTGGAGAGGGTGTGGAGGAAAGGGAACACTCTTGCACTGTTGGTGGGAATGTAAATTGATACAGCCACTATGGAGAACAGTATGGAGGTTCCTTAAAAAACTACAAATAGAACTACCATACGACCCAGCAATCCCACTACTGGGCATATACCCTGAGAAAACCATAGGTCAAAAAGAGTCATGTACCAAAATGTTCATTGCAGCTCTATTTACAATAGCCAGGACATGGAAGCAATCTAAATGTCCATCGACAGATGAATGGATAAAGAAGATGTGGCACATATATACAATGGAATATTACTCAGCCATAAAAAGAAATGAAATGGAGGTATTTGTAATGAGGTGGATGGAGTTAGAGTCTGTCATACAGAGTGAAGTAAGTCAGAAAGAGAAAAACAAATACAGTATGCTAACACATATATACGGAATCTAAGGGGAAAAAAAAAAAAAAAAAAAAGAGGCCATGAAGAACCTAGTGGCAAGACGGGAATAAAGACACAGACCTACTAGAGAATGGACTTGAGGATATGGGGAGGGGGTGGGGTGAGATGTGACAGGGTAAGAGAGTGTCATGGACATATATACACTACCAAATGTAAAATAGATAACTAGTGGGAAGCAGCCGCATAGCACAGGGAGATCAGCTCGGTGCTTTGTGACCATCTAGAGGGATGGGATGGGGAGGGTGGGAGGGAGGGAGATGCAAGAGGGAAGAGAAATGGGAACATATTGTATATGTATAACTGATTCACTTTGTTATAAAGCAGAAGCTAACACACCATTGTAAGGCAATTATACTTCAATAAAGATGTTAAAAAAAAAAAAAAAAACAATATATTGACCCACAGATCCAATAAGTTCTACAGACTCCAAGCAGAATAAAAACAAAGAAAACAATACCTATTCACATCCCAGCAAACAGGTGAAAAACAAAGTGAAAGACAAAAAATTTTAAGCAGCTAGAGAAAAGAAGATACATTACATATAAGAGAAAAACAATAAAGATTACTACTGACTTATCATCAGAAAAGGTGGACTATAGAAGACAATGGAATGACATTTCTAAAGTGCTCAAAGTAAAAACTGTCAACCTAGAATTCTATATCCTGCAAAAATATCTTTCCAAAATGAAGGAAAAATATCAAGATATTTTCAAATTTGGGAGAATTTGTCCCCAGAAGATATGTGCTGCATTTAGAAATATTAAAATGACATTCTTGAGGATGAAAGGAATTACACCAGATAAAAATTTGGTTATATGTAAACAAATGAAAAGTTTCACAAATAAAAAACACATGGGTAAATATACAAGGAGCATTTTTTTCTTGTTTCTTAATTTCCTTAAAAGATAATTAACTAGTCAGAACTTGCCTGGTGGCACAGTGGTTAAGAATCTGCCTGCCAATGCAGGGGACACAGGTTCGAGCCCTGGTCCAGGAAGATCCTACATGCCGCGGAGCAACTAAGCCCGTGCTTAGTAGTAGCCACAGCTACTGAGCCTGCGCTCTAGAGCCCGCGAGCCACAACTACTTAGCCCGCGTGCCACAACTACTGAAGCCCACATGCCTAGAGCCCGTGCTCTGCAACAAGAGAAGCCACCACAATGAGAAGCTCAAGCACCGCAACAAAGAGTAGCCTTTGCTCGCCGCAACTAGAGAAAGCCTGTGTGCAACAATGAAGACCCAATGCAGCCAAAAATAAATAAATTTTAAAAAGAAAGATAATTAACTAGTCCATCAACAGATGAATGGATAAAGAAAATGTGTTATATATATATACGATGGAATATTATTTAGCTTTAAAAGAAAATGAAATTCTCATACATACTACAACATGGATGAATCTTGAAAACATTATGCTAAGTGAGATAAGCCAGACCCAAAAGGACAAATTTGTATGATTCCTCTTATATGAGATACTTAGGCAAATCCATAGAAAAAGAACAACTAGAAGTTACCAGGGGCTGTAGGAAGCAGGGTATAGGGAGCTACTGCTTAATAGCCACAGAGTTTCTGTTTGGGATAACAAAAAAGTTTTAGAAACAGATAGTGCTGATGGTTGCACAATATTTTGAATGTAATTAATGCCACTGAAATGTACATTTAAAAACAGTTAAGTTCCCTGGTGGCCTAATGGTTAGGATTCTGGGCTTTCACTGCCATGGCCTGGGTTCAACCCCTGGTCAGGGAACTAACTTTTTTTGCAAGCCATGCGGCAAAAAAAAAAAAAAAAAGTTAAAATGGCAAATTTTGTTATATATGTTTTACCACAATTTTTTAAAGTAATCATGTAATACACCAAAAATCAATGAACCATGTACTTTACATGGGTGAATTTTATGGTATGTGAATTTATATCTCAATTAAGCTGCTTTTTTAAAAAGACAATTAATTGTATAAAACAAAAGTAACAATGTATTGTGGTGTCTATTACAGGTGTAGAAGTAAAATGTAATACAACAAAAACACGAATGATGGGAGGGAGATAAATGGAAGCTTACTACTGTAAGAGTCTTACATTTATGTAAAGTAGAATAATATTAATTGAAGGCAGACTGTGACAAGTTAAGGAGGTATATCGTAATCCTTGGTGCAATCAGTAACGTACATACATACATATATACGTAAGGCATAGCTGACAACAACAAAAACAAAGAAGTAAACGAAAGTGATGGAAAAATCCATTTCCAAAACAACCCAGGTTCACGGTAGTTAAACTTTGTTCCCTAAGGTAATTTTCTCCTGAATCACCTCCTTCAATTGTTCAGGAAACACTGCAGTGCCATCTGTGAAGGCAGAGCTTCCCAGCCAGAGCTCATCGGTATGCCACAAATGGGTTATAGATACTCTACAAGATATTGATCCCCTCGGCCCTGGAGGTGACAAGAGGGTATGTGGGGTGACCCATGCCCACAGGCAGGTCAGCCCTATCCTCAGATAGCCTCATCTGGTGCTCCCTAGCAAGTGGCCAGAGTTGAGCAGAATCCAATGGCATGCTACACGGTCCCTGCAGGCAGCAGTCTCAATGAGCACCGTCTACGCCTCATCACCTGATAAGATGCGCTGAGTACAACCAAGGAAGTGCTCTACCCCGGCCATCTACAGAGCACACATTCACTGCAAAGCACACCTCTGTCACAGTGAACATGGGGCTTTTGCAGCTACTAGGGAATTTCATGTTCCAGATGTCTAGGGACTGCAGCATGCAGCCCATGATGCAGCTGGGCAGTGAGGGTCACTGTCGGGGCTGGGAGACGGGGGGGAGGCTCCTCAGAGACACACTTCAGGCAGTGGCCCCAAATCTCTGTCTTTGTATATATAATGAGCTATTTCTCCCCACTTGTGGCTTATGTGCCATTTTAGTAGTGTCCAAGTTACCGGCAAGTGATTGCTCAAACCATGTATGCAGTTGATACGCAAAAGTTCTATTGGATTAAAAGTCCATTACAATTATAAGATATTTTAATAATGCAGTTGTCAACAAAAATAAAAGAACTGTCAAATCTTGTAAACATAATTTAAGCTGTGTTAAAAAGGTTGTTTAAAAAATTTTTTAATGTTTTATCACTTAATTGTGTAAGCAAATTTTTTGTCAAGTAACTCTCATAATTGAAGAGATCATGATTTTTAAAGCCTTGGTTAGGAATTGCATGTAACCACTTCAAATATAAAATATGAAATTAAAATGTTAATTTTAATCAAGCTTCTCATTTAAAGCAAATGAGAATTTATTTATTAAATTTCTGGAAAGATTTTATTTGTAACACTTATATCAATACAAGTCTTATATTTGATATCTTCCCTAATACTTTTGATTTTTTTCGTATGATAATTACAAAAATATATAACAGATTTGTTCACCAAGCCCTATGCAGACACTCACGAATCTCCATAGTCTATCTCAATATGCTGTACAAATAACATTTTCTGTGTTTGCCATGATGTGACAAAAGTTGGGAACCAGTGTAAAGTGAGGCTGTCAAGTCTGAAACTACTATAGCCATTGGGTTACTAATAGGAGAAGCTCTGGAGAAGGAATAAAGGACAAAGGTCACACATTGGAAGGCAGGTCAGGAGACAGAGGGAAATCTAGATCATGTGAAAATGTTTTGATAATGTTAATGTATTTCTAATCCAAAAGAAAGTTTCCATATCAACATGAATGCACTGTTAGAGCAGTCACACTGCCGGCAGCTTCCACACAACTGCAAGGGCACTTTGGGTTGGGTTTTTGTCCCTGGCAACCAAAATACTACTAAATGATCCATTCCTGGTAGGAAGGGGATCTTGTAACCTAGAAAGTAGATATACTTGAAAGTTACACTCTCAGAGGGGCAGCTACTATTAGTAGGAAAAGTTTATTGCTTAAATCAGGGGTCAGGAAACTTTATACAAAAAGTGCCTGATCGTGAATATTTTAAGCTTTGTGGGCCACATGGCCTTTGTTGAAATAGTCAACTCTGCCCTTATAGCATGAAAGCGGCCATAGACAATACATAAAAGAACGAGTATGGCTATGTTCCAATAAAACTATGAACACTGAAATTTGAATTTTGTGTAATTTCCACATGTCACTTAATATTATTCTTCATTGGATTGTTTTAACCATTTTTAAACGTAAAACCCATTCTTAACTTATTAGCTGTAGAAAAACAGGCAGTAAGCAGGATTTGCCCTACAATTTGTAATTTGCCAACCCCTGGCTCAGATCCTCCTCGCTAGATGAGGTGATGGCCCTCTATCGCCCTCCCAGGGCTGGAAAAGTAAGAGGTCTCCCTGGCTTCAACTACAAGGAGGGCAAACAAAGTGGAAGGGGCTTTTTATTAGATTTCCTCCAAGGCTAACTATGCTTGGATGAGAGAACAGCCCAATGGCAACAGTAAAGAAATGCCTGCCCATCTTCTGAACTTCAAGTGTGTTTGTGATTGGCTACAAGTAAGCTTATGCTCTTTCTAATAACAGACTCTTCCTGCCACGCGCCTCCAGACACCGTAGGATTTAGAGGTAAGATTATATTCTTTCTTAATCCTGAACATTCTTGTACAATGAGATCCATTCCAATCTCTCCACTCTGTGAAGACATTGAAGGGAAAGACCTTCTTGGCTAGTACGCAGTAGAAATTCTCTGAGATGGTGGGATGGTCTTAAAGCAGAAGGGGGAAAAGGTCTCAGTGTAGGTAGAAATGGGAATGGTACATTCTTTCCCTCCCTAGAATTAGACTATGGCTCCTGAAGAAGGAAAATTATTACCTAACACAGGCCCTTCTAAAGCAGTGAGGGGTCTTTGGGGGTTGGAGAACTTTGCTGATCAGAATTAAAAAAGGAATTGGGGAAGGAAAAAGGGCAAGCATATTTCACAAACATCAAGTTGCCAGATTTAGAAAATAAAAATACACCCAGTTAAATTTGAATTTCAGATAAACAATACATCAGTTTTGTGTGTGACTACGCCCCAAATACTACATCCTGTATTCTGTCAGCGCTTCAGGCTGTGGTGAGAGAAGGAGCTGAGGGCTCCGGCACTGTCTGCAAAGAGGGAATTGGGACTTTAGGAAGCAATGGCTTCTGGAGACCCCAAATGGCTGTCAGGGGCTTCTGGGGACTCATTCATCGTCCCTTTTTAGTTCTGATCTCTTACACTACCAAGCAATTTTCTATCCTTCATTTGGAATAAATGTCTGTCATTTTGTAAAGGCAACATGTTACTATAAGACTTTTACGCCATGTGTATAAAAGCTTGTGGCCCCCAATATCTTAAAGAGCATGGAAGACTGCGGCCTTAAACTCCACTGATTCCCTCTGTCTCTGTCCTCCTCACCCTCCCCTCTCACCCCCTGCACATATGTGTCTATGGAAGTGGGGGAGTGGGGCTGTCTCTCTCTCTCTCTCTGTCTCTCTGTCTCTCTCTCTCTCTGCATTTTGGATACAATCTTAACTAGTTCCTGCTTAAATCACTCCTCAAAGACTTGAGGAATCTCAAAATTGGACTACTTAGATGGGTAAATTCCTTTTACGTCCCCACTGAGTTCCAAAGAACACTGATTCTTTCATTGACTGAAACAAGACTCTCACTTCTTCCAGCTCTGAACTAGCTATTCCCAAACTATAAATGTTCAATTACTTCCCAGACAGCAAATGCACGTTTTTCTTCCTTCGTGCCATATATTTTGCATGGTTTGCAGCATCATTTGCTAAATACACTTGGACACTCTTTTTACCTCTGGACACATCTCTCAGAGCTTTGTGTGACTTCTCACCCTCTAGGAACAGCCCAAGTAAATCACTGCATAGCAATTTAGCACACACAGACGAGAAGATTCCAATTTTCCAAATAGGGCCATTTGTTTAATTTATTTGGCTGCTAGGGAGTTGTGGGAATGGTGCTTGTGAAATCATCAAAGCCCTTCAGGTTTTGTCTCTGATGGGAGAGTCCAAATATTCTCACCATTTCCATTTTGAAAAATGCATGTCTTCTATTCCTTCAACTGAGTGGTAGGTTAATGAGTCTCTATACCTTACACATAAATGATAAATATTCTTGACATCTATTCATTTTTTAATAAAAAAAAATTTTTTAATGAAAAATCCATCTCCCACACACAAAGAAAGAAATAAAATGTCTTAACTTTTATGCCAACTGGAAAAGGTCTCACTTTGCAGAAAGCAAGTCAGGTGGTTAAATTTATCATACATCCAAGAGACAGATCATTGTACTAGAAAATTGGAGACCTGAGTTCTAATCCCAGGTTTGCCCCATGGATAAGGCCATTAGTCAAAAGTTCCTCCAAGACAAGAATTGTGTTCTGTACACTGTTTCCCTTTAGTTAATTGTTAACAAATAAATTATATGTATATATGATTTATTTGCCTAAAATATATAATATTACAAATATAGATGAAGTCCCCTGGACCTCTTCAATCCTTTCCCCCACCAAAAACCAAGAGATAACCTCTACTATAATCTGACATGTATCTTTACTAGGCTGTTTAGCTATGCCATAGTAAATACATAGTATTAATTTTTGTAGGGGTTTTTTTTCACGTAAGTGGTCATAAAATACATAAAACTCTGCAGCTTGCTCTTTTCACTCTATATTTTTGAGATCAATCCAAGTTGATATGGGTAGCTCTAACTCTTTCCTCTGTGCAATATTTCACCATCTGAATATACCATGTCCTATATATCCACTCTGGGGACATTTAGATTGTTTCCAATCGTTCTTGATAGAAACAATTTTAATAGACACTGTCAAATTGCCCTCCAAAGTCAGAAATCATTTAGCATTCCCACCAGAAGTGCAGCAAAGTAGTCCTTTCCCCACAACTCAACAACGCTGGATATTAATAAACTTCATTTTTGCCACACTAGAAGATAAAAATAAAGTAGTATCTTGTGGTGATTTTAATTTGCTTTTCCTCACTAGCTTAGTGAGGGTGAACATCTTCTCAAATGTTCTTTAGCCTTTTATGTTTTTCCCTTCTGTGAATCCCATGTTTATATCATTTACTCATTTGTCTGTTGGTTTATCTGTTCTTATTAATTTATAGAGTTCTTCATAAATTCTGGATACTAATTCTTTGTTGTACATGTTGCTTTTGTTCATTTTTTTGAAACTCCAACACATAGCAGAGCATCTGACTCTTACTAAGAGGTAATAATTATTTGTTGATTACATGAATAAATGAATGTTGCCTAAAAACCACGTATTGGACAATCACTTTGTAGCTCACAACAGGGCTATGGCACTTTCATTATTTAGCTATGAAGACCAGGCAAGTGGGTACATTAAATATGAGCCACTAAATGGTGTGCCCTACTCATTTCTGAATCCCCAATTCTTAGAGCAGGGCCTTTTATAGAATAACAGCTCAATAAATGCTGAACAAATCAAAGACCAGAATAGAAGAAAGCAAAAGCACCTCCTCCTTGATAGGGATAGAGGATTAAGAAGTACAAACTGTTATATACAAAATAAATAAGCTACAAGGATATATTATACAACACAAGGAACATAGCCAATATTTTATGATAACTATGCATGGAGTATAACCTCTAAAAATTGTGAATTACTAGGTTGTACACCTGTAACTTATATAATATTGTACATCAACTATACCTCAATAAAAAAAGAGCCTCCTCCCTCTCACATGCCTGAGAGACCAAATTTTCCATCCCATAATAAGCTAACAAAAAATTATAATAAAATCTGGCATGCAGCCAGTACAGAAGAATGTATTCCATGTCTGCTCTGTTCCAAATCTCTTGATCTCCACAGCAAAAATGGGACATTAGAGCCAAGTGGATACCTCACAAGAAAAGCAAATAAAGACAAAATGAATGCTTCGAGCCATTAGACTCAACTTAGGGAATTCATGGTAAAATCTGACTGCTTCGTCCACTGCTTCTTCCCCTGGGGACCAGGGAAAAGACTGAGGGGCCAGAACTGCTCCTCTCCCTTGTCCATCTCTTCCTCTTTCCTCCCCCCACTTCCCCATCTCTCCATTTCAAGATGCTCTCTTCTTTTTCTTTCCAGATTGTTGTTATTCTCTATAGAGTGTTGATCCCTGGATTTTCCTGGATTGTCATGATTTCTGTTGAAAGACTCTCACAGCAGAAACACCACCCACATTTATATACATAAAAACATGTTTCTTTTCTTCTGCTTTCTTGCTCCATCAGGGCTCTGTGGAGCTATCTGGTTTAATTACTTCTGGCACTTTGCCCATCAAAATGTGCAATTCTTCAAAGGGATGGAAATGACAGTGAATCTGCCTCTTCTCGAGCAATCGAGGTTTTTTCCTTTGAATCCAGTTGTCTTGGAAACAAGCAAGTTTCATTGAACATACACCTACCGTAATGGTTAAAACATTAGCTAGAGGCATGACCCCCCCACAATCCATTCTCTGTTTTGCCCATCTCACAGGCTGGTTGGCTGCTGGCGTAGAAATGGGCTGTGAGTGAAGACATCTGGATTCTAGCCTTACCTCCGAACCTATCCACATGGCTTTAGGCAAGTCAAATAACCTTTTGGAGCCTCTATTTCCTTACGAAAAAAATGGAAATAATAAAACCTCTTCTATCTATCTCAGACTCATTCGGAAGATCGAAAGAGGAGATAGACATGAAAAAGCACTTTGGAAACTGCAAAAAGCTAGGCAAATGTAATCACATACTTGAATTATCATTTTCCTCTTGCTCAAAATGCATCATGAAATTTTAGCTCAGATATGTATAAGTAAATTCTCCGATTATTATCTTGTCCTAATGATAAAACAGACCACGCTTAAAGACCTAAGCACCTAAGAGCTGAAAATGATCATCAGTGACCAGTTACTCCCACTGTGGTCCATTCTGCTAAATGAAAAGTAACTCCACGCAGACAGGAGAGCTACGCCTGCTGTTGTTGACTGCTCAGGGTGTAGAACCAGGAACAGCCTAAAGTTACTTCTGTTTTAGTCATCCCTGGCTGCATAACAAACCACTCCACTCCAGTACTTAGTGGCTTCAAGCAATCCTTTTCTTTTGCTCACAATTTTATGAATCAGAAATTCAAGAAGGTCTTGCCTGGGGCAGTTCATCTGTGCTACATCCAGGCAGCTAGGGTTGGAGAATCCACTTCCAAGATGGCTTCTTCACTACACGTCTGACGCCTCAATGCTCCTTGGCTTCTCTCTCTCTCCACTTGGTGTCTCAAACTCCAACACCTTTCTACATGTCTGAGGGCTCTCACAGCACTGCGGTCTCAGGATAGGTGCTTTTATTACACGTTGTCTGGTTTCCAAGAGGCAGGAAGCAGAAGCTGCTGGGTCAGTTAAGGGCTACGCCTGGAAATGGCACAGCATCACCTCTGCCATGTCCTACTGGTCAAAGCAGAAACAGGGCCTGTCCAGATTCGAGGGAATGGAGAAACAGACTGTATCTTTTTTTTTTTTTTTTTTTTTGGCTGCATTGGGGTCTTCGTTGCTTCTCTGTGCGGGCTTTCTCTAGTTGCGGCGAGCAGGGGCTACTCTTGGTTGTGGTGTGTGCGCTTCTCATTGCGGTGCTTCTCTTGTTGTGGAGCACAGGCTCTAGGCGCGCGGGCTTCAGTAGTTGCAGCATGCAGGCTCAGTAGTTGCAGTATGCGGACCCTAGAGCTCACGGGCTTCAGTAGTTGCGGCGCATGGGCTCAGTAGTTGCAACGCATGGGCTCAAGGGCGCATGGGCCTCAGTAGTTGTGGCTCGCGGGCTCTAGAGTGCAGGCTCAGTAGTTGTGGTGCATGGGCTCAGTTGCTTCACAGCATGTGGGATCTTCCTAGACCAGGGATTGAACCCCTGTCCCCTGCATTGGCAGGTGGATTCTTAACCACTGTGCCACTGGGGAAGTTCCCAGACTGCATCTCTTGATGGGAGAATGGCAAAGTCACATTGCAGAAGACCAGGTGGAGTGGGAGATAATGTTGCAGCCATCTCTGGGAGACTCTGCCATATCTCCCTTGGCATTTGTCATCCCTAGCAAGGTATCCCCTAGTTCCCACACCAGGATTAGAAGTAACAGATTAATAAAGCACCTACTGAGACTTTGACCACTCTCAGACGTTATTATCAGAGCTTGGTGCTTTCCAGAAGCCAAAGGAGCACCTACAGATCAGATTCAGGTTCCTAGGAAACTCCAGTTTGGATCATTCACATTTGGAAGAAAATGTGGTACCCCAGGCCTCTCCACATATAAGCACATGTCTAGGAGTACCGTCAACACAGAAACCAGCCTGATACAATGAAAAATGTGATAACAAAGGCCACATTTTGGTCTTGCTCCACACATTTAACATGTGTGTCATCTTGGATTAATTATATAACCTCTCTGGGTCTCAGTTTCCTCATCTGGACAATGGGGGATTTATACCTCTACTAGTTTACCTTTCCACAATTGTTGAGATTATCAAATGAAATTATATAACATGCTTTCTTAGTTATGAAGCACTATGTGAATGTCAATTATTAAATCAGAAAGGTAATAGAGGCAGATGCTGGCTTTGCCTCTTCATGGATGTGTGACTCTTAAGCAAGTTTACTTTAACATGCTGTGCCTCCATTTCATCTTCAAAGTCTGGTTTGGCATGCCAGATTTTAAAAACACATCACAAATCAACAGTTAAATGCAAAAATGCCAAACCATACACCAAGAGAAAATTAATGCATGTTGTAGGCACCGTGGGGTAGACTTATTGGTGTGGTTTTTCATTTAAAATATTAAGCCACACATGGGATGGCTAATAGAGTAAAATATATCTCCCATACAGTGGCTTAGAGAGGGCTCTGGAACCAGACTTCTGGATTTAGATCCTGACCTCAGCTTTGAACAACTGCGTGATCTAGTGCAGAATACCTAACTTCTGCCCTCTACTTCCTCATCTATAAAATGAAAATAATATCACCTACCTCATAGGGTTGTTGTAAAGATTAAATGACTCACTGCTCTGAAAACAGTATGTAAAAATATAGTAAGTATTAGTAAATGCTAGCTATTAGTATTCATCTCAGTCTTTTTATGTCTGCTATATATCTGTTATATATAAAAAAGTAGGAGGTATCCCCACCCAAAGTTCAGTTCCAGTGTCAAGACTATGATGCCACACATCAAGAGGGTATGAACAGGTTTATTGCTCACATAATTGAGGTCTTGGTAGGGGGAGAGCATATGGTAGGGCTCTTAAGCAGGCCCAAAATTACTTGAGAGAACAAGGAAAGGAAACAAGTCTGGGTTTTTACCGTGTTTGGAGAGGGGTGGGGTAGCCTAGGATGTGTATTCCCATACGGGAAAAGGGACAGTCTCCCACCAGCGCCAAACGAGGATGCACTTTCTTATCAACTTGCCCAGATGTCTGGCATAAAGGGAAGAGGGACAGGTAAGGCTTAAAAGCTGTCAGAAGTTAAACAGTATCAAAATATGGCTAGGTTTCTCATTATAACATCATAAAGGTCCTTTACATTTCTTATTAACATACAACTAAGCCCATGGAAAAGATTTTGTTAGTGGTCACCTCTGTAAACTCTATTACTAGTTTTAATAGTTTTTCAGCTAATAGTCATGGTTTTTAGAATAGACAATTACTCTAACTGTAAATAATAAGAATTTTCTATTTTCCCTTTCTAAAAATTATAACTTCTATTTATTTTTCTTGTCTTAATGCATTTTCTAGAATATACAAAATTAAACATAATGGTGACAGTAGTCATTCCTACCTTGTTCCTGGCTTTAATGGGGATGCCTTTAGTATTTTACATTAAGAATGATCTTAGACCACAGCAAACAGACAAAAAAAAGAAATAAAAGAAATTCAAATTGGAAAAGAAGTAAAACTGTCATTGTTTGCAGATGACATGATACTATATATAGAAAATCGCAAAAACACTACAAAAAAATTAGAACTAAAAAATTAATTCAGTAAAACTCAGGTTACAATGTTAATACACAGAAATCTGTTGCATTTCTATATGCTAATAACAAACTATCAGAAAGGGAAACTAAGAAAACAATCCCATTTACAATTGCATCAAAAATAATAAAATACCTAGAAATGAATCTAACCAAAGACATTGATGAAAGAAATTGAAGACAACACAAATAGAAAAATATACCATGCTCATGGATTGGAAGAATTAAAATTGTTAAAATGACCATACTACCCAAGGCAATCTACAGATTTGATGCAATCCCTATCAAAATTCTAAAGGCATTTTTCACAGAACTAGAGCAAATAATTCTAAACTTTGTATGAAAACACAAAAGACCCCAAATAGCCAAATTAATCTGGGGAAAGAAGAACAAGGCTGGAGTTATCACAATCCCCAATTTCAAACTATGCTACAAAACTGCAGTAATCCAAACAATATGATACTGGCACAAAACCAGACATGTAAATCAATGGAACAGAATAGAGAGCCCAGAAATAAACCCGCATTTATATGGTCAATTAATCTACAACAAAGGAGGCAAGAATATACAATGGGGAAAAGACAGCCTCTTTAGTAACTGGTATTGGGAAAACTGGACAGCTGCATGCAAAAGAATCAAACTGGACTATTTTCTCACACCATATACAGAAATAAACTCAAAATGGATTAAAGACTTAAATGTAAGACCTGATCATAAAACTTCTAGAAGAAAACAGGCGGACTTCCCTGGTGGAGCAGTGGTTAAGAATCCGCCTGCCAATGCAGGGGACATGGGTTCAATCCCTGCTTCAGGAAGATCTCACATGCCACAGAGCAACTAAGCCCATGCCCCACAACTACTGAGCCTGCGCGCTAGAGCCCACAAGCCACAACTACTGAACCCACACGCCACAATTACTGAAGCCCACGCACCCTAGAGCACATGCACAGCAACTACTGAGCCCACGCACCGCAACTACTGAAGCCCGCATGCTCTAGGGCCCGCATGCTGCAACTACTGAGCCCACGTGCTGCAACTACTGAAGCCTGTGCACCTACAGCCCGTGCTCCACAACAAGAGAAGCCACTGCAATGAGAAGCCTGCGCACCACAATGAAGAGTAGCCCCCGCCCGCTGCAACTAGAGAAAGACTGTGTGCAGCAACGAAGACCCAATGCAGCCAAAAAATTTTGAATTTAAAAAATAATAGGCAATACACTCTTGGACACTGGTGTTAGCAATATTTTTTTGGATCTGTCTCTTCAGGCAAGGGAAACAAAAGCAAACATAAAAATGGGAGTACATCAAACTAAAAAGCTTTGTGCAGTGAAGAAAACTATCAACACAACAAAAAGACAACCTATCAAATGGGAGAAAATATTTGAAATGATGTGACCAATGAGGGGTTAATATCCAAAATATATAAGCAGCTCAAACAACTCAATATCAAAAAAGCAATCAACACAATTAAAAAATGGGCAGAAGGGACTTCCCTGGTGGTCCAGTGGTTAAGACTCCACATTCTCAATGTGGGGGGCACAGGTTCAATCCCTGGTTGGGGAACTAAGGTCCCACATGCCTCACAGATTGATCAAAAAATTAAAAATTAAAAACTAGTTTTTTTTAATGGACAGAAGACTTGAATAGACATTTTTCCAAAGAAGACATACAGATGGCCAACATCACTAATCTTCAGAGAAATGAGAATCAAAACCACAATGAGATATCACTGCGCACCTGTCAGAATGGCTATCATCAAAAAGACCACAAATAAATGTTGACAAGGATGTGGAGAAGAGGGAACCCTCATACACTGTTGGTGGGAATGCAAACTGGTGCAGTCACTGTGGAAAACAGTACAGAGGTTCCTCAAAAAATAAAAAATAGAACAACCATATGATCCAGCAATTCCATTTCTGGGTATTTATTCAAAGAAAACAAAAACACCAGTCTGAAAAGATATATACACCCCAATGTTCACATCAGCATTATTTACATTACCCATGGAAGCAACCCAAGTGTCCATCAACAAATGAATGGATAAAGAAGATGTGAGATAGATAGATATATATATATGTATATATATACACATATATATATATGTATATATATCACAATGGAATACTACTCAGCCAGAAAAAAATAATAAAATTTTGCCATCTGCAACAACATGGATAGACCTAGAGGATATTATGCTAAGTGAACTAAGTCATACAGAGAAAGACAATTACTGTATGTTATCACTTATATTTAGAATCGAAAAAATAAAACAAACAAGTGAAAATAACAAAAAAGTAACAGAAAAAAAAAAAAAAAAAAAAGTAACAGACTCACAGACATAGGGAACAAACTAGTGGTCACCAGTGGGGAGAGGGAATGGAGGAGGGGCAACATAGGGGTAGTAAATTAAGAGATAGAAACTATTATGTATAAAATAAGCTACAAGGATATATTTTACAATACAGGGAATATACCCAACATTTTATAATAACTCTAAATGGAGTATAATCTGTAAAAATTTTGAATCACTATGTTGTACACCAGAAACTAATATAATATTTTAAATGAACTATACCTCAATTTTAAAAAAAGAACGGCAACAAGTATTTATGTAAAACTAAAATTTTATGATAATAAATAAAACAGATGTTAGAGGTGTCTGACAATTCTTAGGAGTGAAATGGCTGAAAAGAAGTTCAGAAGCCAAGCTCAAACCATCGTATATCCATGCATTCATGCACAGAGTAGCATATGAACCTGAACATTTAACAAAAATTGTCAGAAGTCATCCTGTGGATATCAGCACACTTAATGGAATGGAAATCATGATTATGGCAAGGAAAGTCCATGCCTTATCCACAGGAAATGGAGAAAGGATGGACGATAACGACACTAACCAAGAAATAATTCATCTCTTGGAAATACATAAAACTGACAGAGAAGAGTGATAAAAAATTTCAGGGTGAGGATAAATTAGACAGACGTAGATATGATATTTTGATAGAGAATTTGGAATATTGGAAAATTCTTAAAAGGAATAATTATACAAAGAGAGATCCAACAGAGTAAGGTTGTTTAATTATAATAACTTTGAAACAATAACTTTGAAGTAAACTAAAATTTTGTATTAATTAATTAATTAATAAGCAAGCAAGCCACGAAGATTTATAGCATAAGAAATATGGTCAATAATATTATAATAACTTTGTACACGGACAGATGGTTACTAGACTTATCATGGTAATCATTCCATAATGTACACAAATGTCAAATCACTATGTAGTACACCTGAAACTAACATAATATTGTGCATCAATTATTTTTTATATTTATATTTAAATATCTCAATTTTAAAATTAATTTAAATAAATGGGGGAAAAAAGAATGACCTTAGCTATTAGTTTGAGATTGACTTTTTCTACCATATTAAGAAAATCTCCATGCATTCTTTTAGTTTATTAATGGATACTATCAGAAATAAATATTAACTTGTATTAAGTGTCTTTGTGAAATATATCATAATGGACTTACATTTTAAGAATTTGTTATGATCTTGAATACAGTGTCTTCCCTAAATGAATGGAATGTTTCTTCATTCAAGTGAATATTATTGGACATAGAATATAGGAAACTTGGACTTAAATCTTAGCTCATTTTACACACTAGATCCAAAATTTAAGACCCTAGTGTATTATTCACTAGGACGAAAATTAAGGAGAATTTTCTTTGTACCATATTTCAGGTGAGGGGAGAGCTACAGGAGCTATTTATTTTAGATCCTCTTATAATCTATTGTGGGATCCAAATGAACGTTTCCAATTTTTCATTTCTAATTATTCTAGGACTCACTTGAAATATGTTCATTCAGATTTTTACAGCCCATATAAAAGTCTTCTAAAAATTTTACTCCTTCTCAGTCCACAGTTTTTTAAAAGCTACCAGCAATTTGCCTTATCTTTCTTGTTTAACGTAAAAGAAGCCACTCCAGCCGACATAAATGTCATGAAAGTGAACCAAGGATTGATATCATTTCCTGAAGGCTAGTTGAAGTCCATAGTATATGGCAGATTTTTCATCAGGAAGTTTGCTGAAAAGTATGCTTTCTGAAATAATAGGGGCAGCTCTCCAGAAGCACCCTGCATATTCCCATATTCCATCAGCCCCTCCCCTACCTCCTTCCCATGGTCTTTAATTTCTCTGGTGATTCCTCAACTCCTCTGGAATGTGAAGAGGCTGGGAAGGCAGCCTCTCCCTAGGAGTAAAAGCTTTGGATAATTGTGGTTACTTGCAAATGCTTGTAAGGCCTTCAGTGGTTTTGTGATGGTTAATTCCATGTGTCACCTCGACTGAGCTAAGAGATGCCCAGATAGCTGATAAAACGTTATTTCTGGGTGTGTCTGTGAGGGTGTTTCCAGAAGTTATTAGCATTTGATTTGGTAGACTAAGCAAAGAAGATCCTCTCACCACTGTGAGTGGATATCATCCAATCCACTGAGGGTCTGAATAGAACAAAAAGGCAGAGGAAGGGTGAACTGGCTCTCTCGGCTTCAGCTGGGGCATTCATCTGCTCCTGCCTCAGACACTGGCTCCCCTGGTTCTCAGTCCATAGGGTTTGTACTGGAACTATACTGCCTTCCCCGGGCCTCCAATTTACAGAGGGCAGATCATGGGACCTCTCAGCCTCCATCATCATGTAAGACAATCCTTCATAATAAATTTCTTTCAATGTATCTATAGATACAGATAGATAGATAGATAGATATAGAGATATAGATATAGATATATATATATATATAGAGAGAGAGAGAGAGAGAGAGAGAGAGGTATAGATATCCTATTGGTTCTGTTTCTCTGGAGAACCCTGACTACATACAGAGTTCTAGTGCAAAGATATCTGGCCACCCAGACTGAAGAATAAACTTAAATAGGGGCCAGTCAAGGCAATCCAATTCAGTTTCTTACTTTGCAGTTCACTTGCCAAGGAGGTTTAGAATAACCTTGCACCTGGCCTAAGCATCTTCTTTTTTCCACATTAAAAATATGGGTAAATCTTAAATTGTTTTGTAAAGACATTCTCAATTATAATAAGACAAAACAAAGTGTGTATAAAACTGAACCTTCTGATGCTCAGATAGAAGTAGGGGAAACAACGTCATTAAGGGGTGGTTTTGGTACAGAGGACCTGACTCTTATTTTTTAATACACATGGAGAGAACAGGGACAAAACCCCTAAACTTGCCTCTAGGACTGAGCTATGGTTGGCCTCCAAGAATTCTAAGAAGGAGTAAATATTTTCTTCCTGTAGAAAGGTAAAAGTGATAGACCACCACACACACACAGAGAGTGAGAATCATTGGCCCCAGTGACCACACCATAAAAAGGGCAGGGATGTCATTGACCTCAGTCTCAAGCTTCATATGGTACTCCCACTAGGTCCAGGTTCACAATGTATCAGATTCAAGCCCAGCAGAAAAGTAAGCAAGTTTTGCTATCCACAGTCCCAGGAAAACCCGGGACTCATTGAAAGGCAGCATCACATAAGACCGTAAGCAAAGACTCTGGAGCAACGTGCCAGGATACAAATCCCAGCTCTACCACTTCCTAGCTATGGATCCTTGGGAAAGTTATTGGATGTGATAGGCATTTCACTGCTCGTCAAAATCTAGTTATATCGATTTATTCATTATACTGATATTATTCATCATTTGCCCCTCCAAACCCGTTCTCCACCCTTCACCACCCTGATCTGCGCCTGAAGAGGCTGACTTGTACAGCTTACATCAATGGGCACCCTTGCCTTCTGGCTTCTAGTTGCGTTAAGTAGGAGGTGCTGAAGGAAACTAGAGCGTGGAAGGAGTGTGAGATCAGAGTATTTATTCTCCCTGGGTTGTCAGTAGTTGCATTCCTCTATTTTAGGCCGTAGCCCCTGTTGGGTAGCCCTCCTTGATAGCCATGGTTGGCTGAGAGCTCTGATAGATGCGGGTCTCATGCGTTTCTGGTAGCCACTCCCAGTTCAAGCATAGGAGTAGCAACAATTCTCAACCACTGTAGCCCTGGGGGTGCTTTACCATTCCTTACGTATTTCCTTTAAACCTGCCCACACCTTTTTTAATCATCTCATTATTAAACTTTTCTTGATTTCCCCATCTGTGCCTTCTGACTATGATTCTTCTCTACTTCCTGTTACATGGGAGGATTGCAGCCAGGGTTCTCCTGCCTTCCTTAGATCAATTCCAAGCTCACAGCAACAACTCCAGCACCAGAGAGCAGCATTTGCATTGTACCTATTAAATAAAGTGCCTGTCTTTGCTGTTCCTCCAAGATTCCCTACCCCCTGGTCAGCAGTGGCTGCTCCTCCAGACTCAGCCAAGCAGCTGATTCGAACAAACCCCAGAAGCCAGGATGATGGGAAAACAGCATTTGAAGCAAAACTCTCCAAAAGCCTCAGGCTGGGTGTTATGAGATGGAGATGGGTAGGAGATGGGTCAGAGATGGAGGGAGGGCTAGAAAGAGGCTCAGATTTCCAGCAATGTGGGACACAGAGAATACACAGAGAATGAAAACGAGGCTCAGAGAAGTTGAGTAACTTGCCCAAGGTCACACAGCTAGTAAATGGTGGCACCAGAGTTGGATCACAGAACTGGCTGACTCTAAAGTCATATAGGCTTCATGGCAGGCTGGGATTAAAGGACTCGGAGGACATCTACCAAATGTTCATTGTCAGGGAAATCAACTATTTTGTAAACCACAGCATGTACTGTCTTAGTTAGGATGTTTTCAGGTGAAAACAGCAGAAAACCCAGGTACCAAGGCTTAAGCACGGAAGTCTGAGGTGAGGCGGCTGCAGCATGGGGGCACTGCTGGCTCAGTGTCAGGGGTCTGTCTGGGCGCCACTTCTCAGTTCTTCTCGTAGCTTCCATCCTTGTGGTCAGAAGAAACAGTACCATGCACCAAAGCCTCACAGAGCAACATCCAAAGCAGGAAAGAAATCTTCTCCCATTCATGACCCCTATTAGGAGGCAGAAAAACTTCTGAAGTCCCCCAGAAGGCATCCCCTTACATCTCATTGGCCAGTCAGTGTTGGGTCTGATGCCCACTCCTGAGCCACTCACTGGCAAATGCGAATGAACTACTAAGATTGACTTGGACTATTCATTCATTCTCTCCCTGGAGCTAGAAAGAGCCCCACTATCCCTGGGGCATATGGCCACCCAGTGCCTTAGCAAACTGAGGATCTTTGGCAGGGAAGGGGTGGAGTGCTGATGAAGGGCATCCAACAGTGTTACCACATTACTACCTTCATCCAAAGAGGTCCCAGTTACTTGCCTTAATTTTCCTGGACTTTGTGTACCATTGATGTCTGACATGTGAGTTCTCAGAGAGAACAGAAAAGCTGTCCAATGTATTTCTCACAACCAACAGAGATGAATCAACTATGTAATGAAGCAACAATGAAACTAAATGAAAGGGACAGGAAAACAATTGTAATCAAAGATGAATTCTTTTAAGAAGTTACAGTTAAACAATCAGAACACAAGCTATTGGAGGGGCCAAGAGGCTCTAAATCCAATAAAGAGCTGAAATTCCCACATAAATCTATGCAGACTCTATGCCTACAGGACAGGCGTGGCAGAAAAATACTTCTCAAGGTCCACATACTCTGTCCATGTGTGGTCTGCACATTATAAGCCAGATAGAAAATGTGAACATATGGAAAGCAAGAAAAATACGAAGCTATTTTACATAATAATTATATTCAATTAAATTCAATAAGCACTAAGCATCTACTAAGCCCTTGACTATCTCAAGTAATATGTGAGAGCACGGGGCGTGAATCAGACAAGGTTTCTGCCTTCAAGGAGCTTATGATGAATAAATCACAGGCTTACAGAAAAATTCGCTTTAAGCAAATTGGTTTCCTCAATTGACTTTCAGTGAATTTAATTTGGCTAAATGACTTTGGGGAATTGATCTTCAACAAATTGATCTGCTGCCCGTGCGAGCAACTAACTTTGGAATGTCGTAAGTGGTATGAAAGGAATACAAATAAGCTGGTTTGGGAGCTGAAAGGTGGAAGGGAAGAATTTCTAAAGGGACAGTTGAATGGGTCTTGAGGAATGAGTAGGAGTTTAACAGATATTGAAGGGACGGGAACTGTGTGACACAGAAGTGGTAAAGTGCCAGGGCTGTTTCGTGATATCAAATTCCAAGGCTCAAGCAGATACTCTACCCATGCTCCCTCAAAGGCACAAAAAAGTATTTTAGTTCCTACTGTCTTTTCAAAAGTGACTGCTGTAGTTAGCCAAGAACAAGCACAAAAACAAGCCTGCCAAACTAAACCAACCATCTTCTTTTCAATGCTTCCATGAGACCCACTGTGTGCCGTCCTGTTTGCCGACCTAGACCTGTCCTATCTGCTCCCACCCACAACTAAGTCGAGAGAATGTGACTGGCAATCACAGGCACTAGAGAATGTTCTTCAGACTAACAACCCCTGCCCAGGCCAATCAAACGCAATAAAATTGTAAGGTCTAATTATTCCCTCATTTCCCCAGTTTGAGGAAAGCCCTTCATGATCCACGTCTGGGATTCCTCTTCCCAGTTTTCTGGTCATAAAACAATTGTCTCTTAAAGGGAACAGGCCCTTTAAAGAGAAAAACAGTCCACTCTCAAAGTTATTAAAATAAAGTTTGCTCTCCCTGGCCTTTTATCAAAGAAGGGTATGCAGCAACCAAATGTGCTAGCCAGATGGCTAAAGGTTTCTGAATATCGGGAGGCCCATCATGTCACTCAAGTGCATCATTTTTTTCTAAATACTTTTTTTTTTTTCCTCTTTCTCTTTTCCTCTCTGCATTGGAGCCTCCACCCATGAAATTGAAAGATTTCTAGTAGAAATTCCTTTGTTGCATCAGCTTTAGAAATATGGATTACAGTATTCTGTGAAAAACATTTATTACCCTGAACTGTGACTCAGACATTGTTGCATTTCTGGGGTTATAGATTTTCTTTCAGCTAAACCAAGGCTCTAAGTCACAGTGACAGTTGTAATGTGTGTAATACCACAGTACCAGATTCTATTACACACATATTTTTGCTAGAGGTTTACGATGTTAAAAATATTTCTTCTTTTTTCCAATACCTTTCTGTACCTGTTGTGTAAATATATTAGAACCTATAACACCAAAGTCAATTTCCAGATGAAATGTGCACAACAACAGTAGTTTGTCCTTTAAAGAGAAAAGAGAGAGAGGGGAATGCTGCATACAAGCTAACGATATTCAAGTACAATATTGAATTGTAATGAAAGATGAATGAGGAAAAGTGTGTGTCATTGAGAGGGATGGAGAAGGTTACAGAAAGCTGAGGCCATGAAAGGATGTACCATGGGTGTTGCTGCAGGCATTGTGTTGAAAAATCTGCAGACCTATTTGCAAGTGTATTTTATGGGAAAATAGAGCAGTCTACTGAGGGAAGAATTTCTAAAGATTATCTTTTACACAAGATTAAGATAAAACTTAAGAAATATGTGAGAGGAAATCTCAACCCATTCTCGAAGGAGTGGAACTTCAAATTCATCAGTGGGTTCTGACAATTCCATAAATGCAGGAAGAGGTCTTTGTTGAAGTGCCATTGCTACTGTAATTTTTCAAGGTAGGTGAAAACAGGCACACGTGGAAGAATGAAGTGGACTTAATTAGCACACCCACTTGCAAAGCCGTAATCCATTAGAGAGCCATGCCAACAAATCCTTCCACTTTTCTTTAGAATCCAAATTTTATTTAACATGCACAACAGTTCTCCTGGGTATTTAACCATATTTCTCTTTCTCCTAAAAGACTCCAGTGTGACTAATGCTTTTACAGGGGAAAAAAATCTGACAGCAGTTGACTTAAATCATCTAAGGCAGAGGGTGAAAATAGAGCAAGACCAGAGATATTTTAAAATTCCTTCCTTTGACTAAGTTTTAACTTCCTATACTCTTCTATCTTCTGCTTAATCAATAATAAAAAATAAAATTACCTGAGTTTCACTTTACCTTCTACATTTATGTGGAAGTGGTAAAAGATAAAACGCTCTAAAGGAGACAGAATGAGAACCAGAAGACAGATCAGCACAGCCAGCTCCATACCTCCCTCCATGAGCGACAATGTCCACCTCAGAGTTTGTTCTCCTCAGTGACAGAAAGAGCAATTGTGATGTTGTCCAATTTCAGTTCACTCAGTGATTACTGAAAGAAACCTTTGAGAATGTACAGGATTTAGGTTTTTTGTGGTATGCGGTTTTGGGGTTTTTTTTTTTTGAGGGGGTGTGGAGGCCGTTGGAGTCTGGTATCTCACTGTCCTAGATTTCAAATGTAAATCTAGAATTCAGTAAAAAGAAAAATATTAAAATTCCTGTCCATACTAACAACCTAGCGCCATAAAAATATTTGTACCCTTTGATCTAGTCATTCTACTTCTGCGAGTCTCTCCACAGAAAAATGATCGAACATGCAAAAAGACTTAAGCTCAAATATTTAGATGCAAGACTATTGCCAATACGAAAGGAGAAAATAACTCTTTTAGTTACCTGCTCAATAGCTAAATTCATCTTCTTAGCTCCTTGATAATTTGTTTAGGTGGCAGTGGCCAAGCCCCAGAGGTAAATCATGATGAGTCCAAGAACCGGCGTGAGACCAAGTTCTGGTCAAGGAGATGTAAGGGAAAGTATCCTTAGAGGGATTTCCAGAGTACAATTACTAAATCAAAGGGTATAAATATTTTTAAAGCTCTTAAAACTTGGCAAAGTTTTCCTCTTCTCCTCCCCTTCCCCACCCAAAAAAAGCACATATTTTTTTTTAAATCCCTTTTCGACTCGCCGCCTTGTTTCCTGCTTAGGGTTCAAGTATGTAGAGACATTAACCTACAGTGGTTTGGCACTGTGGCAGCCAGCTTGAAACTATTATAGAAAATCCTGATGAACCACAGAGATACCAACTTATTATCACCCGGATCAACCCTGTAACCACCTACTTTCAGACTTTCAGAACCAACTACTTTCACTTAGACTGCATTTCAAAAGCATTCTAAATGAAATACATCTGTGTAATAAAATATTACAGTTTTTCAAAATGACGCCTATGGAGTTTTTTGACATGATGGAAAAGCTGATGATATAACATTAAGTAAACGAATAGTAGGTTACAAATCTGAATTTAGAACACAATATCAGCCGTGTACAAATATGTGTAGAAGAAACTGGAAATGACACAAAATGTTAAGAATATTTGCCTCTACATGATGGGATCATAAGCCATTTACCTCTCTGCTTCTTTGTGTTTTTCTATATTTTCCAAATTTTACACAATCAGTATATAGTCATCCCTTGGCATCCACAGGGTATTGGTTCCAGGACCTTGGTGGATACCAATCTGCAGATGCTCAACTTCCTTATATAAAATGATGTAGTACTTATATTGCTTCTACTAACAGAAGACAGAAAGTCAAACAGAAAAGACTCCTGTGAGTTCAGAGAATTAAATTGAGAAATTATGTACCAACTCAAAAATAATACCCAGGGTAAATATGGCCAAGTATCATTTTCTAGCCTAAGGGCCATGCATTCTGATCACCTTCAATACCCTCACTTATCTTTTAAGCTAGAAGGGGAGAAATTTTTTGAATTAAGTACAATCTCTGATAACCACATTATCTAATCTCAGTAGTAACAGAACTATCACAACTTTTTCCTTAAGAAAAATAAAATGGATTTTGTTAATTTTACAAAAGTAACTCTAACTCATTGTAAAACAAAACAAAACAAAACATTCAAGCAAAACAGAATATACTGTAGAAGTAAAAGCTCCCCACCACACCAGTCTTTGAAAGTAACCACTGACCACTAGTAACAGATCCGTGTGCATTTTCCCAAACACTCTGCTAGGGCATATGCAAAGTTTTTTAAACAAACATGAGCTCTTACTATGTAAGTTCTTACAAAAGTTGCCCTTTTTTTCCCCTTGGCATTATGTTGTGGACATTTTCTCTGTCTATATATAAGATGACCTCATTCTTTGTAATGGCAGCATGTTGCTCTATTGAATGGGAGTACCACAATTTATTTAGTGGACATTACGGTTGTTTAGAATTTTTTTCTGCCACTGAGGTTTGAAGGGACTATCAATAATACTCTCCATTTTCTATTTGGATTTCAGAATAATTGAAAGATAAAGACACAGGATTCAGATATAGAAATAAAATATCACTTTCATTACTGATTAAGTGAATTCTAGAGAACATGGCTTAGGTGTGAGAGTCTAATGAGTTTACTAATAAGATACCCACCACCACCAGAATCTAACTTCAACCTCAAAACTGCAGGTTGCCCCATAGGGCCACAGTTCATCCTGTGACCAAGAGCGGATGGGAGTACAATGTCACTGAAGGTAGGTGGATCAAAGCAAGGGGAGAGGAAGGGGCCAAACAGAAATGTTCAGCTCTTTGTCCCAAACACACAAATAAGAACCTTTACTCTTTCCCAGGGTTGACGTAAGTGAGGACATGGGGCAAAAGGCCAGGAATATTAGTCTGGTGAATTTCCCTCCACGTGGAAACATGAAGCCAGGAGATAGGATGCCTCTGCCCCCCTGTCCCAAACTATTACAATTACACTGACTATCTTTGTACAAATAAATTTGTGCTATTATTTGACCTTTGCTGGAGGATAAATTCCTAGATTGCTAGATAAAAGAGTGGGTCTATTTAAAATCTAGAAAGGTATTCCAAAATCCCCTCCAAAAACTGTGGTGTCAATTTACACTCCCACCAAGAGAGTATGAGAGTGTTTATTTTGTCCCTCCTAGCCAACTACCCTCAATATTTTTAAACTTTATCAATGTATTATACAACAGATTGTTATAATTTACATGCCTTTGACTACCAATGAAGTTGAACACTTTACCGGGCACTCAAGTTTCTTCTTCCATGGCTGCCTATTCAGGAATGTGCACTTGTTTTTCTAGCAGTGATAATTCTCTTGGTTTGCACTTTCCACCCTCTCTTGTCCAGTCCTCTTGCAAACAACCCTACAGATTTATGAGACATCCAGATGGCATCAGAGGTGGCGCCTCCATGAATGAATTCAGGTTTTCCTGGAAATATAAGCCAAGCAAACTTTGTTCCTTTGGCTTCGGTAAAACTACATTCTAGTGGAATTACTTAAACAGTCTGGACACGACCATAATATTAAATGCCAAAGTATTACTGGGAATTAAGAGGTCATATTTGAGGTCGAGCTCTGTCATTTAATAATCTGGGTTACTGGGGTAATCCACTAAATCTCTCTAAATTCCAGGGGCTTCTTCTATCAGACGGCAGTAGAATGAAAATAACCAGGTCAGTAGTTTTCAAGATCTTTTTTTTAGCAGCAGAACCCTATGTGAGTACAAAATGTACAAAGGCAAAAGTCAGAATGACTCTGTGCAAAGTGAAGATGGGAGACCCCTAAACCCTAACTATATGGCCTCCGGCTTGTCCCCAGCAGTGGCCCCTGATATACTCTCCATGGAATTCTTACAACACCAACAGGTCCAGCTTGAAAACTACTAACCTCAGGAGAACTGTAAAGTACCTCCCAGCTCTGCTCTAGACACAGTCAGGATTTTCAGGAATGGAAATTCTGAATCACTCTAGTATATAAACAAGTGCTTCTATATTTCCTAAGGGCCTATTTAATTTTGGCATATATCTACACCTGAAGCTAAGTTAGTAAAAAAATGACACAAATAGCATTAACATCTGTAACAGGATGACTCTAAGCTAGAATTGACTCTGAGAACCCTTGAACCCTTAAAATACCCAGATTTGGAAAACTATCTAATATCAATATTTTGTAAGATTACCTTGTGAGGGTCCATAGGGTCAAGCCTTGCCCTATAGGTAAGGGTGGGGTTTCCTTTTCATGGGACTGGTCATTTATACTATTGATCGGCTTGAAAAGACATCAACCCAACAGCAGAAAATAAGGACTTTAGAAGGTAGCCTTAAATCAGGTGAGGAAATACATCCCCAGGACTGGCTACATAATTTGTGGGGTTAGGCCAAAATGAAACTGTGGAGCCCCTTGTTCAACAATTATGAAGAATTTCAATATGGTGACAGCGGAGCATTCAACTACGTGTGAGATGGGACCTTGTACGACTGAACAGGTGGCTCATCTGCCCAGGAAGCTGGGCTGGGTATCACCACCCCTGGGCCTAAAGGTGCATTGGGCCCAGACTCAGGAATAATGATGCCTGAGGCATGTTGGATATGGGCGTGAATGAGGGGAGGTTAAGTTGACCCTAGCCTCAGAGGCACTGGAAGCAGGCAGTGAACTGCAGGAAACCCGGGTCCTGGCCTGTTAAGGAGTTAAGTAAACTATCCTCTGCATATCACTGTCCTTTCATCATCCAGAAGCCTTTAGTGAATCTCCGTAAAATGGACTCCACTTACGCTTTGCACTTTCGGAAAAGAACTTCACAGAATAGCCAAAGGGGGGCTTCCCTGGTGGCGCAGTGGTTGGGAGTCTGCCTGCCAATGCAGGGGACACGGGTTCGATCCCTGGTCCGGGAGGATCCCACATGCCATGAAGCAGCTAAGCTTGTGAGCCACAGCTGCTGCAGCCCGCACGCCTAGAGCCCGTGCTCTGCAACGGGAGAGGCCACCGCAGTGAGAGGGCCACACACCGCAACGGAGAGTGGCCCCCGCTCTCCACAACTAGAGAGAGTCCGCACACAGCAACGAACACCCAAAGCAGCCCAAAATAAAAATTAATTAATTAATTAATTTTTAAAAAAAAAATAAAAAAATAATAACCAAAGGATGAGACCAGCTTCCTCTCCAGGGACTTCATGGTAGATCACGGAAGAGGACAGCTGTGCCTAGCAGGAGAGGGTGAGTGTGGGCAAGTAACTGTGAAACAAATGGGGTGGCTCCATCAAGTGCTATGCAAATGCTGATAAGAGAGTAGTGATTTCCTCCTGGGAAGTAGTCAGGGGAAATTAAACTGCGGTGAGGAGGTAACATCTGAATGACCCTTGAAAAAACTATAGGAAAGAGAAAAACAAATACAGTACGCTAACACATATATATGGAATCTAAGGAAAAAAAAAAAAAAAAAGTCATGAAGAACCTAGTGGCAAGACGGGAAGAAAGACGCAGACCTACTAGAGAATGGACTTGAGGATACGGGGAGGTGGAAGGGTAAGCTGGGACAGGGTGAGAGAGCGGCATGGACATATATACGCTACCAAACGTAAAATAGATAGCTAGTGGGAAGCAACCGCATAGCACAGGGAGATCAGCTCGGTGCTTTGTGACCACCTAGAGGGGTGGGGTAGGGAGGGTGGGAGGGAGGGAGACGCAAGAGGGAAGAGATATGGGAACATATGTATATGTATAGCTGATTCACTGTTATAAAGCAGAAACTAACACACCATTGCAAAGCAATTATACTCCAATAAAGATGTTAAAAAAAAAAAAAAAAAAAAAACAACTATAAGTGTTAGCCAGCTGGGAACATCACAAGATGAGGACAAGCATGTTGCCATAGGCAAACATGCTCTGCTGTGGCCTTGGCTTTTAGGTATTTTGAAATGACCCACACAAGGTTGTCCTGTCCTCCCTTTGATGTGGTATTTCCTTTGTTATGATTTTGGGGAAATTATTCATTGACTAACTGATGGTGAATTAATGGAACAATGTGTTTTTTAGAATCCTTTGTGAAGATATTTTTCAGAATTTATGTTAGGTAACCACTAGGCCCAAAGAATGATCCACACAGACTGTTATGGCAAATGACTTCACTCTCAGTGAACAAAGATGTAACTGGCATTGTTGTGAATAAATTTATGTTTATATTTTAGATTACTCCTTTTGGACAGATCCACAGAAGTAGGAATACTAGGTCAAAGGGTTTTTTTAATGTAAGGCTCTTAATATATACTTTCTATCTGCTTTCCAAAAAGGTTTTATCACTTAGCACTTCATCAATATATGAAGAAACTGCTTCATGCGTACCATGGCAATATAGAGTATCCTCATTCTGTCATCCTTCCCAATTTGATATGTGAAATGGTATTACATGCATTAAACGTGGTTGCTTTTAAGTTATCGGTAAAGTTGAACATTTTTAAAGATTAGCCATTTGTAGATCTTTGATTGTCTTTGTCCTTGATTGTGGTTTGTTGTGGGGTTTTTTAAAATATTTATTTATTTATTTATTTATTTATTTGTCTGTGTCGGGTCTTAGTTGCAGCACACGGGATTTTTTTTCTTTGCGGCATGCAGGCTCTTCAATGCGGCACGCGGGCTTCTCTATTGCGGTGCACAGGCTTTCTCTCCAGTTGTGGCATGCAGGCTTCTCTCTAGTTGTGGCATGCAGGCTCCAGAGCCCGTGGGCTCAGTAGTTGTGGCAAGCAGGCTCTCTAGCTGTGGCACATGGGCTCAGCAGTTACAGCACACAGGCTCTAAAGCACGTGGGCTCAGAAGTTGTGGTGCATGGGCTTAGCTGCAACACGGCATGTGGGATCTTAGTTCCCTGACCAGGGATCAAATCCATGTCCCCTGCATTGGAAGGTAGATTCTTAACCACTGGACCACCAGAGAAGTCCCTGTCCTTGATTGTGTTCTTAATTTTTAATTACTGACTTTCAAGAGCTTTGTATACATTCAAGATATTAAGCCTTTGTCATTCTATTTATTGCAAATATTTTCTCCAGAAAATGTTATTTTATGTCTTCAAATTTTAATTACAGTTTTAAACACAATCTAGCACTTCCATTGGTCCTTTCCTTTGTGATCAAGAAATTATATCCAATTCCTATACTCACTATATAATGCTATAACCATCACAAAGTTATAGGACAGAACTTTTCAGTTATATTTAATTTTATTTTCAAAAACAGTGATTTGTTAAATATTGTCTCCATTTAACTTAATTTTTACATCTCCATTTAACTTAATTTTTACATCTCCATATGTCTTTTTTTTTTTTTACTTGGCTGCATTGGGTCTTCATTGCTGCACGCAGGCTTCCTCTAGTTGTGGCGAGCGGGGGCTACTCTTCCTTGTGGTGCGCAGGCTTCTCATTGCCGTGGCTTCTCTTGTTACGGAGCACGGACTCTAGGCGCACGGGCTTCAGTAGTTGTGGCACGTGGGCTCTAGAGTGCAGGCTCAGTAGTTGTGGCGCACGGGCTTAGTTGCTCCACAGCATGTGGGATCTTCCCGGACCAGGACTAGAACCCGTGTCCCCTGCATTGGCAGGCAGATTCTTAACCAGTGTACCACCAGGTAAGTCCCTCCATATATATTTTTGAAGTAAGGTAACAAATCACAACAAAATTTTTCTATCCTATTTTGTATCTCAGTTGTATTTTTTTAATGGAATTTGCTTTAAAAGAATGAAAAGAGAAGCCATAGACTGATAAAGAACTTGTATTCAAAATATACAAGGAACTCTTAAAAATGAGCAGTAAGAACACAAAAAACCCAATTTAAACATGAGCAAAAGATCTGAACAGACACCACACCAAAGAAGATATTCAAACGACAAAAAAAGTATGAAAAGATGCTTAACATTATATCTCATTGGGGGAACTGCAAATTAAAACAAAATACCACAACAGACCTATTAGAATGGCAAAACTCCAAAATACTGACAACACCAAATGCTGGCAAGGATGTGGAGCAACAAGAACTCTCAGCTGTTGCTGGTGGGAATGTAAAATGGTACAGCTATATTGGAAGACAGCTTGGCAGTTTCTTACAAAGTAAACATAATCTTACCATATGATCCAGCAGTCATGCTCCTAGGTATTTTCTCAAATGAGTTGAAAACTTATGTCTACAAAAAACTGCACATAAATGTTATTTCAGCTTTATTCATAATTCTCCAAACTTGAGAGCAACCAAGATGTCTTTCAATAGGTAATGTCTTGGGGAAAAGTATACTGAACAGAGGAACAAGGGCAAAGGCCCAAAGTGAGAACAGCATGTGTTGTCAAAGGACCAGAGGCTAAAGTAAAGTGGTAGAGGAGGGACTTCCCTGGTGGTCCAGTGGGTAGGACTCCGCGCTCCCAATGCGGGGGGCCCGGGTTCAATCTCTGGTCAGGGAACTAGGTCCCACATGCATGTCGCAACTAAGAAGGCCGCAGGCCGCAACTAAGACCCGGGGGTGCAGCCCAAATAAATAAATAAATAAATATTTTTTTTTAAAACAAAGTGGTAGAGGAAGGAAAGTTAAAGGAAGTGAGATCAGAGAGACGCCTGGGGCCAAGCCACTTAGGCCTGGGTAGGGACTTCGAATTCTAAGAGTGATGGGCAGCCACTGGAGGGTTTGAGCAGGGTTGCACTATGGTTGATTTACATTTTAACTGGATCACTGGCATAGCTGTTTAATGAATGATCTATGGGAGGACGCAGTAGACAGCCTCTACAGAAGCTCCCAACGACTCCTGCCTCCTCCTGTGCTGCCTGTGATATTGAGTTATAATAAAAAATACACATTTGGTCTTCGTCCAGTTCCTGGCACAGGAATTTCCAAGGTTTTTGTGACAAGAAAGATAAAGTTGTCTTTTGTTATTTATAACAAGGTCCTTTCAACAATATATCAGTTTATGTTAACAAGAGGAATTTGGGAAAACCCCTAGGTAACCTAAGGATGGAAACTAGTTGCCAAGGGAACCAACCTTGATGAGCGGGTTGGAACTTTCAGCTCCCCCCTCCCCACCACATCCCAACCTCCAGCAAGAGAGGCTAGAGATTGAATTCCATCACCAAGAGCCAATGATTTAATCAATCAAGCCTATGTAATGAAGCCTCCATAAAAACCAAAAGGGACAGCGTTCAGAGAGCTTCTGGGTGGACATGTGGCGATACGGGGAGAGTGGCTTACTGGGAGACAGCATGGAAACTCCGCACCCATTCCCCATACCTTGCCCTATGCTTTTCTTCCATCTGGCTGTTCCTGAGTTATGCCCTTTTATAATAAATCAGTCATCTAGTAAGTAAATATTTTCCTGAGTTCTGTGAGCCTCTCTAGCAAAGTAATTGAACCAGGGTGTTTGGAACCTCTGGTTTACGGCCGGTCGACAGAAGCACAGGTAACAGCCTGGATTCCAGAGTGGCATCTGGGCAGGGGGTTGGGGATGTCTTGTGGAACTGAGCCCTTAACCTGTGGGATCTGATGCCAGCTCCAGACAGATAGCGTCAGAACTGAGTTAAATCGTAGGACACCCAGAGTGTTGCAGAACTGCTTGAGGTATGGAAAACCCACCCATCTGGTGTCAGACAGGTTGTGGGCATGGTTGCATTGTACGAGTAAAGGAGAAACACACAAGAGGAAGTGAGCTTTTCCGTAAGGATTCTCCAGGGGCATTTCAGTAAAATGCCCCTGGAGAATCCCCTCCTCTTGAGTGTGGGCTGGACCTAGCGACTTGCTTCTGACAAATAGAATACTGCAAAAGTCATGTCATTTCCAAGATTAGGTTACAGAAGACTGTGCCTTTCTTCTTACTCACCCTCCCTCACTTGCTCTCCCCCTCAGAGCCCTCGCCCAGGGTAAGCCAGCTGCCAAGTTGGGATTAGCCCTATGGAGGGGCCCATGTGACGAGGACTGACATCTCCAGCCAGTAGCCAGTGAGAACCTGAGGCCTCTTAACAGCCATGTGAGTGAACTTGGCAGTGGATCTTCCCCCAGTGCGGTTTTGAAATGACTGCTGCTCTGCCTGCGCCTTGACTGCAGCCTTGTTAGAGACTCTGAGTCTCTGAGACTCTGCTAAGCTGTGCCTGGATTCCTGATCCCAGAAAGAGTGAGACACTTTTTGTCACATTAAGCCTCTAGATTTGGGGTAACTTGTCATGAAGCAACAGATAACCAATACAGAGAGCAAGTCTGAAACCTGGAAGACCACTTTTATAGGACATTGAAATGGTCCATCCATCCTAGTGATAACGGTGGTTTGGACTAGCACGTAGCAGTGGCGGTGGTGAGAAGCAGCTGAATAGAAGAAAACTTTTGCAAAGTGTCTGGCGCTTAGCAGACACTGAACAACTGTTCATACCTTTTCTATTCCTTGGTAAGAATTACTCCAAGCAAGGACTAGAATTTCTGAAGAAGACTGAATTGATGGACCCTGTTCGGGAAATGACATGATACACTAATAGGTCATAGGGCAGAGTCTCAAAAGTATCTACAGGACTTCCCTGGTGGCGCAGTGGTTAAGAATCCGCCTGCCAATGCAGGGGTCACGGTTTCGAGCCCTGGTCCGGGAAGATCCCACATGCCACGGAGCAACTAAGCCTGTGTGCCACAACTACTGAGCCTGCGCTCTAGAGCCCGCGAGCCACAACTACTGAGCCCGCCTGCCGCAACTACTGAAGCCCGTGTGCCTAGAGCCTGTGCTCCACAACAAGAGAAGCCACCGCAATGAGAAGCCCGTGCACCGCAATGAAGAGTAGCCCCCGCTCGCCACAACTAGAGAAAGCCCGTGTGCAGCAATGAAGACCCAACACAAACACAGCCATAAATAAATAAATAAATAAATAAATAAATAAATAAATAAATAAATAAATAAATAAAAATAAAATTTTTTTAAAAAGTATCTACATACTTGTTACAGGTTCAGTTGTGTCCCTCCACAAAAGGTAGACACAGTTCAATCCCCAGTACCTCACAATGAGACCTTATTTGGAAATAGGGTCCTTGCAGATGTAATTAGCTATGACAAGGTCATATATGGGCCCCTAATCGAATATATATGGTGTCCTTATAAGAAGACAGCCAGGTCTTGCTGTGACAGAGACACAGCAAGAAAGCCATGTGAAGATGGAGACAGAGATTGGAGTTATGCTACCACAAGCCAAGGAACACCAAGGTTCAGTGGCTGCCCCCAGAAGCTAGGAAGAGGCAAGGAAGTATTCTCCCCCAAAGCTGTAGATGGAGCATGGCCCTGCCAACACCTTGATTTTGGACTTCCAGCCTCCTGAACTGAGAGAATAAACTTCCGTTGTTTGAAGCCACTCAGTTTGTGGTACTTTGTTATAGAGGCCCTAAGAACTGACACAATACCTATAAATAAATGGTCTTCCTTCTTTACCACTGCCTCACTAGGTCAGAAGATACTGGAGTCAACCATCAAATCTCATCCTTTAGCACCAACACAGCCCCATATTCATAAAGATGGTTAGGAAACACTTGGTACTTGGTGGCAATGATGATGGTGATTTACTTTCTTTTGTTGTTTCCAATATACATTCTGTGCTGAATACACCAGAAATCTTTCCAATTAATGTTAATGGGTGACCAGCCTCTGTCTGGTTCCCTCCATGGGAAATGAGGCCACTAAGAGGAAGCTATCAGTAAGGGATTTATGTTTTAGTAGCATGTTTAATTATGATACAGCCACGACTGTCTCTTGCACAGGAATTTAGCATGTAAGATTTACAGCTCTTAGCACAATTTTTGCCTTTGTTGTCTCAAAGAGCCTTGTCTCTGATGTTTTATTGGACTAGCAACCTTTTTTCTATTGTGTCAGGCTGCCCCCTACTGCTTTGGTCTCATAATCTCATCCTGGCTGATACAGTTTTGAGTTGGTTTTCAAAATGTGCATTTTCTGCCAGGGTCTGTAAACCTGCCTGCTCTCATGCCACAAAGAACATAGAACATTGAACTAGTGGGCATGGGGGAAGGGGGCCTTATTTTTTCTTTTAATAAAGCCACTGAAGAACCACACACACACACACACACACAAATATATATATATATATATATATATATATATATATATATATATATATATATATATATATATATATATATATGCTTGTTTCAAAACACTTCATCTGACCAGCTTAAGCTTGCAAGACAAATTAAGTTTCCAAAATCAGAGCGGATCAGATTTTTTTCTTTCTTATTTCTTGAGGGCAGCAAACATCTTCAAGAGATATCCTCTCTTTTCATGATACAAAAACAGGGAAATATTTTTTTTAAGAGAAGCTGATGAAATTTTAACTAATCCAACCAGCCAGAGGAAAGCAATATTACAAAAGGGGCCTCAAAGGAAGGGTGGGATTTCTCTTCTGCTTCAAAGGCGTCGACGTGCAATGCTGTGAGAAGGCAGCCTGCTTGCGGGGAAGCTCGGAGCGCTGCAGACACCCAAGCCCAGCCTCCTCTCTGCGGCTCCTCCCCGGCCAGCCCACTGCTTAGCATGTGGACAGGGCCAGCCCACAGCCAGGAAGAAAAGTGACAGACTTATATGTATTCCACAGGATATATTAGTAAGGAAAGAAGAGAGAACCTGGAAATTAGTGTTTGAACACAAATCTGTTCTCAAGGTATTGGAGGAGGGTGTTGGGGCGAGGGGGAGGGGATGTCCAAAAGCCAAAGATAATAACTGAGAACAAACTCTGTGCTGATGGTTTAAAACTCAGAAAGACCTCATTGCAGGGCAGCTTCCCCAATTCCTGATCTTTTTCCTTTCTCTTCCTCAACCCGCATCACCTCAGTGGTACCCAGCCTGTGCTGCCCTCCCTCCAGGACTTCCCATGGATGAGTAGCTAATCTGATCATCAGAGCTGTGCTTCTGTTCGACCACATGCAGCCTCCTTCCACAGACTGGTGGCATTTTGGCCTATACGGTAATTCTATAACTGGCTCTTGGCAGAGTCTGGTTTCCTGTGACCCTTGTCACTACTGAGGCTTTGTTCAGATCCCCCAACCCCCTGCATACACCTTTACTCTCTCTGCAGCTGCGTTGTGTCCTGCCCTATCTGGGCTGGAAGCCTCTGGCAGGGGTGGGAAGGGGCATCCTTTTGCTCTGCCTGTGGTGTTAGGCACTCCTGGGCCCAGGCCTGGGACAGTGCTCTCTACCAGGGTTTACAAAGGAGAGTAAGGGCTTTTGGTGGGGATGTCACTGGAAAACACTTTTTATTGCATTGTGCCAGGTAAACCCAAAACCTATTCCATAAAAGACTTTTTTTTTTTATTTTGCATGGTCAGAGAGAATAGCCCAGCTGCTCTCTTTGGCTCGCCTCCATTTCTTACTCCCATTCATAAAATCTTTAGAGAAGGCCGTGTGCTGTTTCCTCGCAGGGCAGATCAAGTTGCGCTCCAACCCAGAATGAACTGGATATCCACGCAGGTGGCTAGAAAGGCCCTGCACAGTCTGTCTGTCCTTTCTACTCTTACTCTCCCTACCTAACCATCCTCCACCATCAATCAATAACTCACAAGCTCACCGTGAGCCACAACTAAGGAGCCTGCCTGCTGCAAGTAAGAAGCCCACGTGCCACAACTAAGGAGCCGGCGAGCTGCAACTAAGGAGCCCACCTGCCGCAACTAAGACCCTGCGCAACCAAATAAATAAATAAATATTTTAAAATAATAATAATAATAGCTCATAGGCTCAGCCGCTCTGGAGACAAAAGCCCAGGCCAGAACCTGGGGGATCACAAACACTCACCAAGCTTCTGGCACTTGTGGATTTCACATTCACAGCAGTCTGAGAGACTCATGGCTGATAGCAATTTATCTTTTGCTGAGGCTCAAATTTGAACGTTAAATCCCATGACGCTAGTGTTTGGGAGTCAGTCACTTAGTAAGAGAGCCTGGTTAGCTTAGTTAGTGACCCTAAAAACACAGCATTTTCATTCTTAATTTACCACATTCCAGGTACTGTACTAATTACTTGCTATACATCATTTCATTTAACCATGATTATCCCCATTTTATAGATGAGAAAACTGAGATTCAAAGAAGTTAAGAAATTTTCTCCAGATCGTAGTCAGTGACATCGAGCAAGACCATAGAGCTAGTAAGTGTGACTGAGAAGATCACATCGCTAGGCAGTGTGATGTGAGCAAGATCACAAAGCTAGCTGGTGTGACTGAGATCCCAGAATAAGTGTGAGTGGAAAAATCACAGGCTAGTTGATCAGGAATTTGACTCTAGGTCTGTCTTACCTTAAACTCAAGCAGTTACCCACCTCAGTTCCGCCTCCTCTGTCATTCTCTCCTTACTCTGGGCATGCGGCAACGAACATGAAGCCATAGAATTTTGTTACCATGTGGAAAATGGCCCTAGGTGCTAGAAATACCTTCAGTGAATATTGAAAAGGCTATTTGATTGTGGTTTGAGAATACACAAAGATTACACTTGGCTCTGAATAGACATACAAATCTGGAAAAGGCCAGGAGCCTGGTTTAAAACAACTCCACTTTCATGAATTTGAGAATTCTGAAAGCTCGTATAAAACCCTGTGCCAAGGGTTTTATGCGAACAGAGAGAGAAACAGAGATCTATATACAGCCTCTCTATGTATATGGATATCAGTATACAGATAAGACATTTCTGGCTCTCTAGAATATAATGCCATTAGCATACCGCGAGAAAGAACAATTAGAAGCTAAATTATGCAGGGATGACTATGCACTAAAGGCGCTCAGGACTAGAAGTGCATTGAAGCATTCGGGAGAATGTGCCTGAAGAAGGAAAACGTGAATTAGGCCTTCGATGACGAACACAGTTTAGATGGCTGGAAGGAAAAAGGAGAGCATTCAGGCAGAGGAAACAAACTAAAACAAAACTCAGAGGCATAAATGAGCATAACAGACATGGGAACTGTTAACCTAGACTGTAAGCTCCCTGGGGGCAGGAATTGTGTCTTAGCTTGTTCACAGTTCTACCTCCAGAGACTAGCACATGATGGGCACTCAGAAATTATTTGTTGATGAAAGAAAGAAAGGGGAAAGAAGAGAGGGAGAGGGGAGCAAGAGCGAGAACTCAAATGAAGAAACACAGAAAGACAGAGTAGAAACATCTGACCACAAAAGAAGGTGTGTGTTAGGGGTGGAGAGAAATAAGGTTGGTAAGAGTGGGTGGAGCAAAGGGAAAAAGGGCCTTTCCAAAGTCAGGGCAGAGAGTCCGATTTAAAGCAGCGGGCAACAGACATAGAAAACAAACTTATGGTTATTAAAGGGGAAAGGGAGTGCGGGGAGGGATAAATGAGGTGTTTGAGATTAACATATACACACTACTGTGTATAAAATAGATAAACAACAAAGACCTACTGTATAGCACGGGGAACTATACTCAATATTTTGTAATAACCTATAGGGAAAAGAATCTGAGAAAGAATAGATAGATAGATAGATAAAAATTAAGTTGCTTAACTTCTCTGAAGCCTCATCTGTAAAATTTAGCCTACTCCATAAGGTTGCAAAAGAAATTAAATGAGATAATGTATGTAAATCCACTTAGCACAGTGAGTACTCAATAAACTGTAGCTGTTATTACTGTTACTACTACAATTTATTAATATGAAAATTAGCTAACTCAAAAATAAATCCAACTACAATTCATTAGGAGTAGTAAAAAAAAATTACCACACTTTAATATAGTAGTTGAGCATTCATTTATTCTTCTGAACAGCAGAATAAATATCTTCATTTCATAGTCAAGAGGCCCAGAAAGGTGTAGAAACTAGAAACTCAGAGCAAAAAAATAAGTAATTGGTAAACCTTGAGTTAATTTCATATCCTTCACTCCCTTAGAGGTTCAATCATTTGAGAAGCAAGCATATGACAGAAGTGTGTGTGTGTGTGTGTGTGTGTGTGTGTGTGTGTGTGTGTGTGTGTGTGAAATACTGTCCAACAATCTCCCTGTGTCTTTTCAACCTCAAACAGCCTATGCTCCTGAAGCACCCAGAGGTCAGCACCCTGGGAAGATCTGGCACTTTCCTTTACGAAAAGGCCATTCCATCACTCCCCCTCAAGATGTCCTTCTGGCACTTTACAAGTCTTTCATTAATTGAGGAGACACAAGTGTTTTCCTTCTATAAAAGGGAATATCTAGGCACACAGAGCCTAGGCCACCCTGAATCACTGTCCTGACATCCTCTGCAAAATTCCTCCATCTTCTCAGAGTTTCACCTTTTTCTTATCTTCACATAGCTCAAGTCCTATCAGGCAGAGAGCTAACTTGAGAATGCAGGTCTCTTTTTCAGAGTTACTTTTACTTAGGCTATAAAAAGCAGTCAGAGACACTGAATGCCAGATATTTGAGGATGGATGAATGGTTAGCGGAACAGAAGGAGGGGGGGAAAAGCACCTTAAAATCAACCACAACATCTAACAGAATTAAGAAAATTCTCTGTTATGGTGAAAGAGGCATGAAAAGGAACAGTTGAATTGTTAAAAGCTAAATCTGGGTTTCAAAGGGAAATTTTTTTTATAAAACTAAGGCAATCTCATTGCAAAACAGATTCTATTTTCCAAAAAGAATAAGAAATAAAATCTCCCAATCTTTTGACTCCCCAGCTTGACTCCCTAGAAGCAACCATGCTTTATATTTTCTTATATCTCCTTCTAGAACTTGTCCTGCATTTATAAGAATATAGCGTGTGCATATATGTATATGTGTATACATATGTGTGTGTGTGTAAATCTTCTTCTTGTATTATTTCTAAACCTATCACTGAAAAAAAATTATTTTAAAATCCTGATTCTTTTTTTAAATTTTTTTTAATTGAAGTAGAGTTGATTTACAATGCTGTGGCAATCTCTGCTGTACAGCCAAGTGACTCAGTTATACACATACAGACATTCTTTTTAAAATCTTGATTCTTAAAGCAAAACTTTCTACTAACAAGAAGTAAAAGCCTTACACACAACAATCTCAGGCCTTCACAAGAGTCAGCAAAAGTCCAGGTACTCTGTGAAACAGAAATAATCAAATGCTTCAAAATATTTAATTTCCTATTCCAGGAATGTGAAACAGGTGTAATTAAAATAACACTTTTTTAATTAAATGACCTCTCTTGACCAATCATCTGTGAATAATTCAGATTTCCCCCTTATTATTACTGTAAAATTAAAACGAGGTCATATAAACAGGAAGATCCTCTTTAACTATCTTTAAGCACCAGCAATATATATTTTCCACCAGTTAAAATCCTTAATGATACAAAAAATCTGTCAAGCATAACTCCCCCAATTCATTTGCCTGAAACCATCAATATTTTATCATGCACTTGCAGTTGGCTTTAATTTAACAGTCCAGGTTACTAATCAAACAAAACACCCAAGTCATTAAAAGTTAGCGTGCCATTTAGAAAGTGCATTTCACGTTTATTAAAATATCTTTCATGCAGCCATTAGAAACCTAAAGTTTTAATTACAATCAGATATTTAGTTCTACTCCCGTTATGCATTTGGCACTCTCTTGCAACTGCCCTGATTAATCTTCCAGACCAAGTTCATCCATTACCTCCCAAAATTATTTTCCTCTCAACTTCAGAATTCATCTTTCTACCCCACCCCCTACAAAGAAGTAAAATGCATTTTAAAGGTGTGTAAAATAACTACCCAAAAGACAAGTCATTTAAAAGATTTCATTTCAAATGTAATTTATCCTTCATAAAAGACCAAAGAGGCATCATTCAGAAAGACAAACTGAAATTGAAAATTAGCTCTTCATGTCTTCATTGTCAATTTTCATTATTTATTTTTCTTGCTAATGATGGGGAAAGCTCAACAAGCATTTTCCTACAATTTTCTAACTGTGTGATTCAATTAACTGTTATTTTTCTTTAAGCTTTTCAATCTTCCCTACTCTTGTTCCTGCCCTGGCTTGCTCTAAAGTTCCATGAAAGAGGAATCTAATTCTTTTTTTAAATGATACAAACGAACTTATTTACAAAACAGAAACAGACTTACAGACTTCGAAAACAAACTTATGGTTACCAAAGGGGAAACGTCGCGGGGAGGGATAAATCTGGAGTTTGGGATTAACGTACACATACTACTATATATAAGACAGATAACCAATAAGGACCTATACTGTATAGCACAGGGAACTCTACTCAATATTCTGTGATAACCTATAGGAGAAAAGAATCTGAAAAAGAATGAGTATGTGTCTATGTATAACTGAATCACTTTGCTGTACACCTGAAACTAATGTAACATTGTAAATCAACTACACGCCAACAAAATTTTCAAAAATAAAAATTTTTTTAAATTAAAAAAATAAAGTTTGATGAAAGTGACTACTGACATATAAAGCATCAGATTTCATATTAAATCTAGACCTTCAGAATTACAGCATTTAGATTCTCCATCAGTCATATTTGCTGCTCACTAAAAGACATTTTAGATGAAATTTGGAGCCAACAGCAAGTATGTGATCATCTGATCTCACTTCTAAGAGTCACACCAATGAAAATTGTGGGACCTGCTGTGGAGATGAAGGCCCCCAGCTGCCCAGGTATGAATGGAATTGAGAGTCCATTCAATAAACCATGGGATGTCCTTTAATGACTAAAAGCATCTTGCATCCATCAAGCTAACTCAAACATAAATCCATAAAAGCCACTGTTCTAAATAATATAAAATTATGTTAAATATAATTATCATACATTTTAATAGGAAAAAGAGAAAGATCTTAACTGAAATTCAGGTTCCATTTCCAACAATAGCTCATATTTTCTAAGTCAAGAGATACTGTGGAATCCAAAAAACAAAACAAATGAACAAACATAACAAAACAGAAACAATCATAGATACAGAGAACAAACAGGCAGTTGCCGGAGGGAAGGGGTTGGAGGAATGAGTGAAATAGGTGAGGGAAATTAAGAGGCACAAAATTCCAGTTACAAAATAAATGAGCCACAGGGATGAAATGTACAGTGTGGGGAATATAGTCAATAATTACATAATATCTTTGTATGGTGACAGATGGTAACTAGACTTATCGTGGTGGTCATTTTGTAATATACAGAAATATCAAATCATTATGCTGTGTAACAGGAACAAACATAGTGTTGTAGATCAGTTACACTTCAAAATAACAAGCAAACAAACTCAGAAAAAGAGATCAGATTGGTGGTTACCAGAGGCGGTGGGTGGGAGGAGGGGAACCGGAAGAAGGTGGTCAAAAGGTACAAACTTGCAGTTATAAGATAAATCAGTACTAGGGATGTGATGTACAACATGATGACTATAACTAACACTGCTGTGTGTCATATAGGAAAGTTGTTAAAAGAGTAAACCCTGGGCTTCTCTGGTGGCGCAGTGGTTGAAAATCCGCCTGCCAATGCAGGGGACACGGGTTCGAGCCCTGGTCCGGGAGGATGCCACATGCCGCGGAGCAACGAAGCCCGTGCGCCACAGCTACGGAGCCTGTGCTCTAGAGCCCGTGCTCTGCAACGGGAGAGGCCACCGCAATGAGAAGCCCATGCAGCACATTGAAGAGTAGCCCCCGCTCGCCGCAGCTGGAGAGAGCCCACGCGCAGCAGCGAAGACCCAATGCAGCCAAAAATAAATAAATAAAATAAATAAATGTATATTAAAAAAAAAAAGAGTAAACCCTAAGAGTTCTCATCACAGGGAAAATTTTTTTCTGTCTTTTATTTTGTATCTATATGGATTAATGAATATTCACTAAACACACTGTGGTAATCATTTCATAATGTATGTAAGTCTGATCATTACGCAGTACACCTTAAACTTATACAGTGCTGTATGTCAAGTATATATCAATAAAACTGGAAGAAAAAAAAGGAGAGAGAGATAATGTGTCCCAAGGAAAGCTAGTCAAAACAAAGGTGTGCCTGAGTTTCCCACGGCTCAGCAGATCATGACTTCCAAGTTCTATTTCCTTTATATGTTGGGAAAGTACGAAGGCATGAGCCTCATGGTACTTGCTTCCAGTCAAAGGAAGTGTGTCAGAATACTGGTAGGTCCTGGGCAGAGGCAAGGAAAATAGCTTCTTGCCACACTCCGTGCCACACCTGGAGCCTGAAGCAGCTCTGCTTGAGCCCAGGGTTTGGCAAAGTATCTCTTGAACAGCTCCATTCACTTGCCTAGAATTTTCCCAAGTCTCTAACGAGTTCCATCAGTTTAAGGCCTTCACTTCTCTAACCACAGGGGCTCAAACGCAGAGCAAGGGCCTGTAAGGGGGAAAACCCCATACCATTCCTTCCCTCTTCTGTGGCCTTGATTCCTGGTCCTGACCTCCAATCAAAAATCCCTCCTTTCTCACCCAGTTACAAAACCACAAATCCCTGGTACACAGATGGATGGAAAGAGATGAGCCAAAGTCAGTGAAGGTGTTATCCATGCTACTCTAACAGCATCCAAGCCGCAGGTGGATCAGCCAGAAATACCTCTACTGAAAATTCCCGAAAGAACTGGAAAAAGTTTCTGCCATCCTAGAGAATCCTCAGTTCTAAAGAGACAATGTGGAGAACGTAGGAAGAGAAGAGCATATTCAAGGCCAGAAGTCTGGTCTCCATGGTCTTCTTTAAGGATTCATCTCTAAATAAACAGGAATTTCCCAAAAGAGAGGATATTTCTTTCCCTTCAGATTCACCTAGGTTGCTCCAGAGTTCCTGGAACTATTATGGAGAATTCCAAATTATCCAAGTATTAATATTATCAGGCACTTGGCCCCGCTATTGGCCCCATGAGGAAAGACAAAGAACCCTGAATTCAAGATCCTGCCTCCAAGATGCTGACACATTACTGGGAAGACAGGCCACAAGTACATGAAACAACCGGACATCACCTACAACGCAAAGTATCCACTGTTATAAATTAATATAGTGCAAACTGAGCACACAGAGAGGAGAAAATGCTGCCATGGAGGGCCAGTCAAACTAGGCAGGGTGACTTACAAACAACTTCCCAAAGAATGTGCATTCTTAGCTCAATCTTCAAGGACTCAGTTCATCAAACAGCTGTGTTATGACAGCACCCAGCTCAAAGTATGTAAGATGAGGCATTCAATGAATCCTTGTTGAAAGATGAATGCTGGACATGGTATTTGGTGTAAAGGACATGGTTTCAGAGGGAGAATGAGAATTAGAATAAATCTGATAAAAGCTAGCATGTATTGAGTATTTACTATGTTCCAGGCACTGTGTTTAGTACTTCACAATCTCATTTAATCCTCACGACCCCGTTCCAGTTATCTATTTCCAAGCAACACACCGCTCCAATACTTAACATCTCTGAATAATGACTGTTTTATTATATTTCATGATTTCATGGGTCAGGAACTCAGCCAGGGCTCAGCCAGGCTATTCTCCCCCGCATGGCAAGGACTGAGGTTAATCAGTGGTATGCAGCTAGCAGATAGGCCCATCTGGAAGGTCCAAGATGGGATCACTCACATGTCTGGCACCTTGGCAGCAATGGCTGGAAGGCTTGCCTCAGCTGGGACTGTTAACAGTAATGCCTATATATGCCTTTTCTAGCATGACAGTTTCAGGGTATTTGGATTTCATACATGGTGGCTCAGGACTCCTAAAAAGACTGATCCAAGGGACTTCCCTGGTGATCCAGTGGGTAAGACTCCATGCTCCCAATGCTGGGTTCGATCCCTGATCAGGGAAGTAGACCCTGCATGCATGCTGCAACTAAGAGCCCACATGCCACAACAAAGAAGTCTGCATGCCGCAGCTAAAGATCCCACATGCCACAACTAAGACCTGGCGCAGTCAAAAATAAATAAATAAATAAATAAATATTTTTTTTAAAAGACTGATCCAAAAAGTGGTAGCTGCTAGTCTCTTAAGGCGTGGGTCTGGAAACTGACACAACGTTAGTTCACCCACACTGTAAGGCAGTCACAGAGTCTACCAGATTCATGGGGCAGGGATATAGATTCTATCTCATTATGAGAAAAATATCAAAGAACTTGTTACATATTTAATCTACCACAAATTACCATCTGGTCACAAATTATTTACATTTTTCCCTTGTGTAAAATTCTCTGACTCCTTTCCAAGGTCCCCAAAGGACTCAGTTAGCTCAAAGTCTGGGATCTCATCATCCAAATCAGATCTAAATCAGGTCCAGGTGTGGGTGAGACTCCACAGGTACAGTTCTTCCTCTCATCAGAAGGTCTGTAAAGAACAAGTTATCCGCCAACACACACACACACACACACACAATGACAACACACAATCATGAGACCGGCATAGGATAACAGCAATAGACACCTCTATTCAAAAGGGGAAAGAACAGGAGGCACATAGCATTCATCCGGCCCATGATTGTTCTGAAATGCAGCTGGTCAAACATCATCAGTGGCTGGATTAGTGTGCAGTCATGTTCCCTAGGACCTGTGCTCCACGTCTCTTGATTCCACTCTCTGAACCAACTTTCCTTTTTCATAAGAACTAGCCTGTGATTGTAGTTTAGTAGCCTGCTTAACCGCTTCTTGCCCATTGAAATTTGAGAGCTCTTTTTATTTTGAACTATCTTTGTCCCTTTTAGTCAAAGTTGATGTGGCTTCCATCAATTCAATTCTCTTAAAAACTTTGTGAGGTTTCTATGAATTTCACTGGGATGCACTCCATTAAATAAAAGCTATACCCACAAATCTCTATAAGACAGTTCCTTCTCTGCCTTGGGCTGAATCAGAGTGCTATGAGATAATTAGAAGCCTTTTTTCTAGTTCTAGACATATCTTTAAATCTTTCTGGAAGATTAACAAAGGGTCTTACAGCCATATTTTTATATGACCTTGCCTTGAGGTCACTTTACTTCAAAATTCTTTTGCCAGTGGAGAGGTAGGGAATGAGAAAGTTTTATCTTGAAACCCATTAAATCCTAGGTCCCTACAGTTCCTTTAAAAATTGTTAGAATACTGCAAAAAACAATTTATACTTATGTCTCCCTATCCACATCTTATTATCAGTGACTCAGAGAAACCAATTGGCACCTTCAATATTCTGCCAGGAAATCTCTTTAGCGAAATCCACCAGTTTGTTAGGTTTATGTTCTATTTTTCCACACTACTACAGACAACAATATTGTCAAACTTTCCTCCATTACACAATAAGGGTCACATTTTTTCCAACCTCCAAAACCAATTTTATCCCTCCTTCCAGGCTTCACCAGTTGTCTTTTCAATGACCTTCTAGCTTTTATCAACAGCCTCCTCAAGGCCTCCTAGGTTCTGCCTACTGCCTAGTCCCAAAGCCATACATTTTAGGGTTTTATAAGAGAAGCACCCCACTTCCAGGTACCAAATTCTGTTCTAGTTTTCTATTGCTGCTATACTGAACAACTTAAAACAATAATCATTACATCGCATGAGTCTGTGTGTCAAGAATTCAATCAAGACTCAGTTGGACAATTCCTTTGCTCCACATGGCATCCACTGTAGTCAATGAATCACTTGGGGGTATTCAGCTGATGGGCTGGTCGGAAGGTATGAGATGACTTCATTATGGCTGGAAGGTTGGGCTTGGTTAGGACCATCTCATACTGAGCCCCCAGCATGGTGGTCTCAGGGTGTGTGGCCTTCTAACATGGTGGATCAGGACACCTAGAGAAAGTTTTCCTAGGAAGGGGAAGTAGAAGCTGCCAGTCTCTTATGCCAGAAACTGGCACACTGTCACTTCTGCTATATTCTATTGGTCAAGCAAACACAGAGCCCAGATTTAAGGAGCAGAGACATAGATTTTACCTCTCAATGGGAGGAGTGTCCAAAAAATTTGGAGACGTCTTTAATCTGTGACAAACACTATGAGCTAGATATTCTTATCCTCATTTTACAAACAAAGAAAACTAAACCTAGAAAAATAGGTAATTAGCCCAAAGTTATACAGTTATGGTAGAGCTAGAATTCTAACTTAATCACCTATCTGCATGGGAAAGTAAATAAAGCAGCTGACAACTCCCAAAACGTGGCGATTCAAAGGGCATCATCTTCTGGAGAAACAAGGTATGTGCCTGTGTAGCCCTGTTACCTATCAGCTCAGGATACAAGCTTCCTCCTTTCATTTCATCCCTGCTCTCAGGTGGATTTCTGCAAGTTGCACTTCATGAATGTTTATAAAAGAACAAATGATCACATACTACAAAAGTCTTAGAAAGGTAATGTCCTAGTCCATTTATGAAAGTGCATCTGACAAATCCAGCCTGACAGTATGATCTCTCAGAGGTGGAGGAAATAACGAGGGAAACTCCTCTTCTGGACCAACATGGGAAAATTGTATGGTGAGGATGAAATGACAGGAACATTGGGGAGCAAGGGACTTTGTCATCCTGGAGTGATGACTGTTAGGGAAGAGAGAGCTGGTGTAGTCAGAGGCAAGCCCTCTTGCTATATGGCAGAAAGAAAACGTAGCTATGGGTCCACAGTCTGTGGTCCTACAAGGGGAGATGAGGCAGGAAGGATGCGACTTTCAAAAATAAAATTCAGACCTAACTTCCAGAAATGATTCCTTGGGAAGGAAAAAAGAGAGGAGGGATTGATGTGGCTACACAGAAAGTGTCCTAACAAGCTCAGATTTAGGATACACATACCACAGATGAGGTCAAGGGACCCATGGCCAAAATTACATGCAAAAGTTGGTGCAAATCAATGGGAATTGTGTCAGGAAGGCTAAAGCCCAGAATGCACAAGCGATGCCAAAGACAAGACTTTTTATGATTTCGTCTGGAGCAGGAACGTGGAAAAAATAAGTCTGACAAGCAGAGATTATTGTGCAATGTTAACAGATCATAGAGAAAGCAGAACTGCTCAACTTCTATTTTGCTTCTTCCTTTTCTTTAAAGAGAATGGACATTTGGCTGGAAAGAGAAGCATGAATATTGAAAAAGCTGAAACCCAGGTTGAGGAGATGATGTTGAGCAAAATTCTCTTTCTGTCGAAAATGAGTTCATCTCTTCCTAAAAATCCAATGTAATTGAATAGATGATATGTTGGGACACTGTAAATGCAAGATTCTCCCCTGCACAGTTTAGGATGAAAAACAAACAAACAAAATAAAACATGTGCCAGTCAGCTCTCGGAGTGCAAACCTCTGATCTCCACACACAGAAGACAGCAGGAAGTCAGAAATCCAATGGGGCTGTGGACACAGGAGAATGCATAGTGACTGCTAACTGGTATGGAGTTTCTTTGGAGGTAATGAAAATGTTCTGGAACTAGTGGTGATGGCTTCACAACCTTGTGAATACACTAAAAACCCCTGAATTATACATTTTAAAGGATGAATTTTATGGTATGTGCATTATATCTTAATTTTTTTTAAATAATACATTATCACATTTTACTCATGTCTTCAGTATCAACTTTCTTTTCTGTGTCCACCTATCTTAAAAAAAAACACACACACACAAAACCAAATTCCATTTTGAAAGTTCTTGTTCTCTGTGACTGATGACAAAATGTACAAACAAAACAGTTAGCTTTTTAGTTTTATGGGGGAAAAATGCAGGAGTATAACCAAACCTAGCACATTTTTTTTTAAAAAAGCATTTCGTGTCATTTTTAAAAAAGAAAAAATGGGAGAAAAAGATAGAATCAAAACTATGGCAATCTTACACTAAATTGCCCATCACAAGAAAGCTAGATGGGATAATAAATTGGCTAAAGTAGTGAGTCCAGTTCCTCAATAACTCTCTAGGAACTAACTGCACATACAATTGTTGAAAGAGAGATGAGAAGGAGCTAGAATGGAAAAGTCTTAGTGACTTTAGTGGCCATAGCTTTAAAAGAAGCAGCAGAAGGGGCTTCCCTGGTGGCACCGTGGTTAAGAATCCGCCTGCCAATGCAGGGGACATGGGTTCAATCCCTTGTCCGGGAAGATCCCACATGCTGCAGAGCAACTAAGCCAGTGCACCGCAACTACTGAGCCTGTGCTCTAGACCCCACGAGCCACAACTACTGAGCCCACGTGCCACAACTACTGAAGCCTGCACGCCTTGAGCCCATGCTCCGCAACAAGAGAAGCCACGGCAGTGAGAAACTCGTGCACCACAATGAAGACTAGCCCCCGCTCGCCGCAACTAGAGAAAGCCCACATGCAGCAACGAAGATCCAACTCAGCCATAAATAAATAAATAAATAAATAAAATTTATTTTAAAAAAAAAGAAGCAGCAAAATGATGGAGCTGCTGGGCTATGAATGCATCTGAGCTATGAAACCTAGAGTCCATTTGGGTCTAGGGGGAGGAGGGGTAATGGTCTCACTCTAGTCTGTGTGGATCAGAATATCCAGAGCACTGTATGCCATTCTGGGTGCCACTGTCACAGAGGATCACAGGCAAACTGGAACCTGATAGAATATTGAAGGTCTGACACCATGACATAATTTAAACCATTAAAAGGACAGATACTATTTAGCTTAGAAAAGAAAAGGAAAAAAAGAAATATAAAACTTTTCTTTAAAAAAAGTATCAGAAAGGGTCAGTTTTTGGATATTCATGAGTCTTATTAGCAAGACCTCAAAAAAAGGAAAAATCCAAGGTTGTCAAACATTTGAGGTCGGAGTTGAGTAACCTCAGGCAAAATAGGTACATAACCAGAAGTCACAATTAACTGATGTCACAAATAAATGTGAGGGAGCAAGAAAGGGGGCCTTCAATTAAAAGTGGAAATATAACCTGGCCATCAGGGAGAAGGAAAAAGGGAAAAGACAGTCAACAGAGACATATACTTGGTGAATTCCTCAGGCAAGTCCCAGGGATCTGTATTATTTAAATGTCCCCAAATGGTTAGCAGACATTTTGTCCAATTCCTAAGACATTTGGTCCATAAGACGTGGTCTATGCCAAAAGGTCCTTGAAATTTGGCTCTATCCAAAACATCCACGAGCATAGTTGGTCCATGATAAATGGTTTTGGACAGGACCAAATGTCAAGGACCCTCTGGCATGGAAGAAATGTCTTATGAATGTTTCGAACAGGGCCAAATGTCCTGCAAGGACAAACAATTCTTAAGCAGCCAGAATGGGATCTGTTTACCACCTGGCATTTGGAAACCACTCTTCTGGAGAGCTCTATAATGTCACATATGTCCTTAAAAATCCTAAATCAGGGACTTCCCTGGTGGCACAGTGGTTAAGAATATGCCTGCCAATGCAGGGGACACTGGTTTCAGCCCTGGTCTGGGAAGATCCCACATACCACGAAGCAACTAAGCCCGTGTGCCACAATTACTGAGCCCATGTGCCACAACTACTGAAGCCTGTGCACCTAGAGCCCATGCTCTTCAACGGGAAGCCACCGCAATGAGAAGCCCACTCACTGCAATGAAGAGTAGCCCCCGCTCGCCGCAACAAGAGAAAGCCCACGTGCAGCAACAAAGACCCAATGCAGCCAAAAATAAAAATAAATAAATAAATAAATTTTTTAAAATCCTAAATCATTCCCTGTGACCGCCAAAAATAAAATTCAAAGTTTTTAACTTGGCTTCAGAACTCTACCTAGTATGACCCGATTCTACTTTTAAAATTTTATCTCCCATTCCTTCCCATCACCAGTCGTGCCCTCTGACCAAACTCATGTATCTATTACTCATCCAGCATACATCTCTATTTGCTCCTTGTGTGCATCTGTTTATTCCATTCCCTACCCCTGGAAGGTGTTCCTCTTTGCATCCACCCACCCGTCACCAAACCTGCTATTCATCCAACCACCTTGAAGCAAAGGATCAAAAGCCAATTAATGAATTCTTTCTTGATTATTCCATGCAAAAGGTATTCTATCATCCACATCCCTCTCAACTCTTGATCATTTAGTTACTTCAACTTAGGTCTCAGTTCCTTTATCTGTAAAACTATCATAATAATATTACCAAATTCATAGGATTTTTTGAAGACCAAATTTATAAATATAAAGCACAAAGAACAGTGACAAGAATATATGAGCTCTATAATTTATGATTATTCTTATTAGTAGTGTGATTATTTTTACAGAAGGAAGTTAGTAGGACAAACCATAGTCTCTACTGCTACAGTTGGTCCTGAAGCTATAACCGATACCAGCCATTTATGATTCTCTACCACCAATTCTAGATTCCTCTCCCTTTCGCTAGCTTCTGCTGGTCTAGGTTATTTGCCTGCTGGGTGACCTAGACCTTCATCCCTGAGAGGTCTGAGCCCATGGCTAATTTGCCCCGTCAGGCCTCTGTAGCTATAATTCCTTTTTCACATGAGAACACCAAGAGATATGCCAATGGATCTCCTGAGCTCTAAACATACTCTTCCCTATCCGTATTATGCAGCAGCAACCCTACCTCCTCATGGTGATCAGGGTCAATTACCTTTGCCAGTATAACTCCTTTCTTAGCCTTAGCTAACTTAATGGCATGAGAAGTATAAAATGTTAAGGTATAAACATAGTTTAGATTTAGTGGGACTCTGACTGAGATCCCTGATGGAAGTAACCCCATCTGGGAACCAGAACCTCTAAAACTTCAGAAACTAAATTTGCAGGCACAAGAAGTACCTATTCACCATGCAAGACACTTGACCCAGACTCATGCTCTACACAAAATCACATAATGGCCATTGACTCAAAAGAAATACTGCACCTTAAAGGACAGTGTTCCAACCTTGTAGATTATCATCTTCAAGAGGACACTTTAGCCACACCTTCAAGAAGTCATCCCAATACTTTTCAACCTATCAGCATACTATGTACTATGTGGTAAAATTGGTGACGCCATGATCATATGTTCATTGTTTTACCTCCTTAACATAAAGTGAGTATACCTTGATCAGGTGACATGTGAGATTCTTTTTTTGGTACATCAGATACCCTGTGAGCTCTCAGACAGTGGTAAATCAGGCAAAGACTGTCTGACATCTACTGGATGAGTCCTCCTGACAACCTGGATGAACAGTGTCTCTTCTGCAGCGGATGCTCTCTAAAATGCTTTAATACGCAATAAAAAAAGATGCTGACACTTTTTGCCCACTCTCATAGTTGCACCCACAGGGCTCCTCTCAAGACCAGGGAGAAGAATTTTGGGCAGTGCACCTGGTCATCCATTGTATGTGAAAAGTAAAGTTGTCCAAGGTAAAGATATACATGGATTCTTAGACAGTGGAGAATGGTTTGGCTATCAGTCAGGGGCCTGGAAAAGTAAAGGTGTGCTGTTGACCTTTCCAGGTCAAAGCAAACCGCTTCTGGTGTTCTGTACAAATTGGTATGAAGGAAAATGTATTAGCTAGGTTTATAATTGCCTATCAAGTGTTGGGGGCTGTGTTGATTTGCTCCGATAAAGATTCTACATCTGAGGCAGAAGATGCAGTCAGAGTCACTACCTGATTAAGATTACAATATTCTTAGTCAGTCTCTAAATCTATCCAAATGCTACATAAGTGAAACAGGTGATTTAAATGGGAATGTGCTAGGTATCACCAACCCCACATATTTTAAGTCTCTGATGGAGGCATAATATCTGTAGTTCACCCAGAGATACATATTACTTCTAATTTACTACCTTGGTAGGGAGGCAAAGTTCCAGAAGCTTTTATTTAGCCCTGCCTATCATAAATGGCCCTTACCCCATGGGACACAGAGCCAGTGCAGGTATTCTGGCAGTTACCAACTGTGTATCCTCCAATATTGCATTCAAGAACTGGGAAAATAACCACAGGAAGGGTCCATGGATCAATGCAACCACTGTGAGTTAGTTAAGTTTCCACTTGTCACCTGGCCACCATAAGTCCCCACTTTGACTTACTGGGCCTTGCTAGCATTTTACTTCCCCAGCAATTAGCATCAATACAGAGCCAGTATCTAGTAATACCCAAGAGGTTTTTTCCTTACTGCACATTTATTCTAGTAAATAGGCACCAGTTCCCACTGGGGCAGACTTGAGAGAAGATTTACTACTGTATATACTTGTGGCAACATTACTAGGTCCTTCCCAAGGGGACCCAGCTGCCCTTCAGTCAAGGAACTCTGAGTCTGTGCACTGGCTTAGGTCTGGAAGATGGGTGAATGGCCATGACTCTCCACTGTGGCAATTCCAATCAGGTTGTTGGCCACCAGATCTGGAGTTTGTATTGTTGTTGTTTTCTGCTATATGAATGCAGCAATATTCTAGTAGAATGCCCAACCCCTTCATTCATAATTACGCCATGATCACTTGGCTCCTGGGGGAGAACCCTGTGGACCAAAACATTCTGATTACCAGTCACCCTCTTACCCTTAACAGTAAAGTTTACTGAATGAACTTGAGCTGGTTCACAGCAAGCAGCCTGCTGGATTACTGCAGCAGCTTATAGGGGAGTGAGTACCAATGGGCCTCTGCCTACTGTTAGGCACCACATCATCAGAGGAAAGAGAAAGAGAAAAAAAGCATGCCGAAACCAAAAAGAGAAGCCCCTTCCTCCCCTATGCTGTGCAGTATCCCTCCAGCACCCTCCATTGTTAAAGCCTAATATTGTACCAGATGGCAACGAAGAAATGATTACATAGTCCAGCTCCAAAATCACAAGGCAAAAAAAAGCGAAAACAAAAGTGGATTTGGAGCTAAGAGATAATAAGCTGATAACTAGCACATATGCTCACTGCTCTGAGACTTTGATCCCTTCCTTGATACCATGCCAAGGCAGTTCTGGCCTTACTGCCTCTTTCATTATGTGCCATCACTCTTTCCAAGCTTCTGGGAGCCATCCAGCAGCATACTGAGCCTGGCTCCAAGTGCCCCTGCCAGAACATTAAATCCTGAATCACAGGTGAGTATATTCATTGTAACAAACTCTTGCCATATCTAACTCTATAGTCTACACTACCAGGCCATCACTCTCAAAACCCACTCCCAGGCTAATATGCCAGTATTTAATAGCCAGTTCCTGCAGCTCAGCTCCCTTCTCCTTCAGCAGGGCCAGCACTTCATCAGTTGGGATACAATATGTGACCAAAATTACTAGTCTAATGGCCAGGAAGGGAGGTGAGGGCAGACTCTGAGGACAGCATGTACTGTCTTGCAATGCATTTGCTCCTGTTGCAACCTCTGCATAGTCTTTAGATGAGGGATAGGTGCTGCTATCCTCCAGCAAGAGGAAATGGTCCATTTCTGCCATCCCAGGGGGTTCAGGGGAATCTGGTGATGCAAAGGTCTCTGGTGCACCCAACTGTCCCCATCTCAAGTCTCAGGGTCTTACGCCTTCCCTATCAGGATCTTAACTTTCACATGAAAGAAGCTGCCAATGTAGTATTCCCTGAAGTTCTGCTGTTCTTACACTCAGATCCTGAGCTTTATCTTAAGCATGGTCCACCCTCTGGTTGCTGCACTGGAGGCCTTCAGACTTTCACATCGTACTTTATTTTGATAATGAGCTTGTCATTTTCTCTCGTCAATGCATCAGTAAGCAACCAAAATCAACCAACTCTTCCACTATCCTTTTAATTACTGTCTCCCTCAAATCTCTCAAATACTAGAGATAGTGCATAAACCAGAACATTCTCTTCGATCTATGTTCCTATCTCAGCCCACCACAGGTGAAAGTGTTAATATTTGCAAGGCTCTGATATGTCAAGCTACAGCACTTCACCTATTACAGTGATGATCCTTGTTGCCATCTTGCTGGTGAGTTATCCAACCTTAGAATCCCATCCTTAGAATCTGCTGCCTAGGACCAACTGTCTTAGGGAAGATTCAGGTAGAAGTGATCTATTAAGAAAAAGCCCGGGCTTCCCTGGTGGCGCAGTGGTTGAGAATCTGCCTGCCAATGTAGGGGACATGGGTTCGAGCCCTGGTCTGGGAAGATCCCACATGCCACGGAGCAACTGGGCCCGTGAGCCACAACTACTGAGCCTGCGCGTCTGGAGCCTGTGCTCTGCAACAAGAGAGGCCGCGATAGTGAGAGGCCCGCGCACCGCAATGAAGAGTGGCCCCCACTTGCCGCAAGTAGAGAAAGCCCTCGCACAGAAACGAAGACCCAACACAGCTAAAAATAAATAAATAAATTTAAAAAAAAAAAAAAAAAGAAAAAGCCCTCTGGAAAAACTGTTATGAGAACCGGGGGAGTAGGACAGGAAATGGGAGGAAACAAAGCAAGGCAATGTATTACCTATCTATTGCTGCATAACAAATTTTCCCAACACTTTTCTTTTTAAAGATTGCTTTAGCTATTCAGGGTCTTTTGTGTTTCCATACAAATTTCAGAATTATTTGTTTGGTATTTTGATAGGGATTGCATTGAATCTGAAGGTTGCTTTGGGTAGTATGGACATTTTTTATATACTGATTCTTCTAATCCATGAGGATAGTATATCTTTCCATTTGTTTGTGTCATCTTCAATTTCTTTTATCAGCGTCTTATAGTTTTTCAAGTACAGGCCTTTTACCTCCTTGCTTAGATTTATTCTTTCTGATGCAATTGCAAATGGGATTGTTTCCTTAATTTCCCGGATAGTTCATTTTTAGTGTATAGAAACACAACAGATTTCTGTATATTAATTTTGTATCCTCCAACTTTACTGAATTCTTTTATTAGTTCTAACATTTTTTTAGTGGCCTCTTAAGGATTTTCTATGTACAGTATCATGTCATCTGCAAACAGTGACAGTTTTACTTCTTCCTTTCCAAATTTGGATTCTGTTTATTTCTTTTTCCTGTCTGACTGCTGTAGCTACGACTTCCAATACAATTTTGAGTAAAATTGGTGAGAGTGGGTATCCTTGTCTTGCTCCTGATCTTAGAGGAAATGCTTTCAACTTTTCACCATTAAGTGTAATGTTGATTGTAGGCTTGTCATATGTGGCCTTTATTATGCTGAGGTATGTTCCCTCTATACCCACTTTGTTGAGAGTTTTTATCATAAATGGATGTTGAATTTTAACAAAAGCTTTTTCTGCATCTATTGAGATGATCATTTGGTTTTTATTCTTCAATTAGTTAATGTGGTGTATCACACTGATTGATGTGCAGATATTGAAAAATCCTTGCATCCCTGGGATAAATTCCACTTGATCATGATGTATGATCCTTTTAATGTACTGTTGGATTTGGTTTACTAATATTTTATTGAGGATTTTTACATCTATGTTCGTCAATAATATTGGCCTATAATTTTCTTTTTTGTGATATCTTTGGTTTTGGTGTCAGGGTGATGCTGGCCTCATAAAATGAGTTTGGAAGTGTTCCTTCCTGTTCAATTTTTTTTAATAGTTTGATAAGGATAGATGCTGGCCCTTCACTAAATGTTTGGTAGAATTTACCTCTGAAGCCATCTGGTCCTGGGCTTCTGTTTCTTGGGAGTTTTTTTATTACTGATTCAATTTCTTTACTCATAAATAATCTGTTCATATTTTCTAGTTCTTCCTGATTCAGTCTTGGGAGATTGTACATTTCTAGGAATTTATCTATTTCTTCTAGGTCATTCATTTTATTGGCATATAATTGCTCATATTAATCTCTTATGATTCTCTGTATTTCTGTGGTATTAGTATAACTTCTCCTCTTTCATTTCTGATTTTATTTATTTGGGCCCTCTCTCTTTTTTTCTTGATGAGTCTGGCTAAAGACTTATCAAATTTGTTTATCTTTTCAAAGATCCGGCTCATAGTTTCCTTGATCTTTTCTATTGTTTTTAGTCTCTATTTCATTTATTTCTGCTCTGATATTTATTATTTCTTTCCTTCTACTAACTTGGGGTTTTGTTGGTTTTTCTTTTCTAGCTCCTTCAGGTGTAAGGTTAGATTGTTTATTTGAGATATTTCTTATTTCCTGAGGTATGTATCACTATAAACTTCCCTCTTAGAGCTGCTTTTGCTGTTTCTCATAGATGTTGGATCATTGTGTTTCCATTTTCATTTGTCTCCAGGTATTTTTTTTATTTCCTTTTTGATTTCTTCATTGACCAATTGGTTGTTTAGTAGCATATTGCTTAGTCTCCACGTGTTTGTGTTTTTTGCAGTTTTTTTCTCATAGTTGATTTCTAGTCTCTTGCTACTGTGATCAGAAAAGATGCTTGATATGATTTCAGTCTTCTTAAATTCATTGAGACTTGTTTTGTGGCCGAGCATGCAATATACCCTGGAGAATGTTCCATTTGTACTTGAGAAGAATACGTACTCTGCTGCTTTTGGTTGGAATGTTTTTTATATATATATATATTCCATCTGGCCTGATTTGTCATTTCAGGTCAGTGTTTCCTTATTGATTTTCTGTCTGGATGATCTGTCCACTGATGTAAGAGGAGTGTTAAAGTCCCCTACTATTATTGTGTTACTGTCAGTTTCTCCCTTTATGTTTGTTAATATCTGCTTTATGTATTTAGGTTTTTTGTTTTAAAGTCAATTTTGTCTGATATAAGTATTGCTATGCCAACTTTCTTTTTGTTTCCATCTGCATGAAATATCTTCTTCCATCCCCTCACTTTCAATCTGTATGTCTTTAGATCTGAAGTGAGTCTCTTGTAGGCAGCATATATATTGGTTTTGCTTTTTATCCATTCAACCATTCTATGCCTTTTAATTGAAGCATTTAGTCCATTTACATTTAAAGTAATTATTGCCATTTTGTTAACTGTTTTCTGGTTGTTTTTGTAGTTCTCTTTTGTTCCTTTCTTCTTCTTTTGCTCTCTTCCCTTGTGATTTGATGACTACCTTTGGTGCTATGTTTGGATTCCTTCCTCCTTTTTGTGTGTGTATCTATTATAGATTTTTGGTTTCTGGTTACCATGAGATTCATATATAACAATAATATATATTTTAAGTTGATGATCACTTACACTCAAACACATTTTAACAACCCTGCATTTTTACTCCCCCCAAAACATTTAATGTTTTGACATCATATTTTACTTTACCTCTTTTTGTTTTATGTATTGTGGGTATAGATGATTTTACTACTTCTGTCTTTTACTCTTCCTACTAGCTATGTAAGTGTTTCATCTACTTTTATAGTGTGTTTGCCTTAACCAATGAGACTTTTCCTTTCATAATTTTCATATTTCTAGTTGTGGTCTTTTTTTTTCTGCTTAAAGAAGTCCCTTTAACGTTTCTTGTAAGACCAGTTTAGTGGTGTTAAACTCTTTTAGTTTTTGCCTGTCTATAAAACTCTATCTCTCCTTCAAATCTGAATGAAAATCTTGCCAGCTAGAATATTATTGGTGGTAGGTTCTTTTCCTTTCATCATTTTGATGCAGTTGACCCTTGAACAACACAGGGGTTAGATGAGTCAACCCTCCTGCACAGTTGAAAATGCACATATAACTCTACAGTTGGCCCTCCATATCCATGGTTCTACATCCCTGAATTCAACCAACCATGGATCATGTAATACTGTAGTCTTTATTGAAAAACACTTGCTTATAAGTGAACCTGCACGGTTCAAACCCATGTTGTTCAAGGGTCTACTGTGTATTGTACCACTCCCTTCAGGTCTGCAAAGTTTCTGCTTTATGTAACTAGCTGCTTTTCTCTTGCTGCTCTTTAAGATTTTCTCTTTATATTCAATTTTTGCCATTTTAATTACAACGTATCTTGGTTTGGGCCTCTTTGGGTTCATCTTGTTTAGGACTCTCTGATTCCTGGACCTGGAATGTCTGTTTCCTTTCCCAGGACAGGGAAGTTTTCAGTTATTATTTCTTCAAGTAAGTTTTCTGCCCTTTTTTCTCTCTCTTCTTCTGGGACCCCTATAATGCAAATGTTAGTACACTTGATGTTTTCCCAGAGCGTTCTTAAACTGTCCTTTTGTTGTTGTTGTTGTTCAGCTTCACTGGTCTTTACTACTTGTCTTCCAGTTTGTTGACTATTCCTCTATATCATCTAATCTACTATTGATTCCTTCTAGGGTATTTTTAACTTCAGTTATTGTATTCTTCAGCTCTGTTTGGTTCTTCTTTATATTTTCTAACTCTCTGTTAAACCCTTCACCATGTGCATCCACTCTTCTCCCAAGTTCCTTGAGTATCTTCATGATTATTACCTTGAACTCTTTATCAGGCAGTTGCTTATCTTCACTTCACTTACTTCTTATTCTGATGTTTCGTCTTATTCCTTCACATGGAACATATTCTTCTGCCTCCTCGTCTTGCCTAATTCTCTGTGTTTATTTCTATGTATTAGGTAGGTTGGTCACATTTCCCAACATTTGAGAAGTGGCCTCATGTAGGAGATGTCCTATAGGCCCCAGCATCACACTCCCCTCCAGTCACCAGAGCTATATGCTCTAGGGGTACCCACTATGTGGGCTGTGTGGGTCTTTCTCCTGTGGCAGGACCAACTACTGTGGACGTGCTGGTAGGCAGGGCTGGCCCCCAGCCCAGTTGGCTGCCATGCCATGCCTTGTCTGGTGGCTGCCAGCCCACTGGTCAGTGAGGCCAGCTCCCAACATAGCTGGCTACACAGCCTGGGGGTACCTGGGGCTGGTGCTGGTCTGCTGGTAGGCTGAACCAGCTCCTGGTGTGTGGCTGCAGGGCCCTGAAGTGGCGAGTTACCAAGGCTGCTGCTGGCTTCCTGATATACAGGGTTGGGTTCCAGCACAGCTGGCTGCAACTCAAGGGAGTCCTGCGGCTGGTGCCGGTTCCCAGGGTGGCTGACCATGGGGCCCGGGGTTAGTTAGAGATCTTTGATTTCAAGTAATGAGAGCCCACTTTGGGGGCTGTTGAAAGGCTGCTGAACAACCTCTCACAGGACCCGGGACAGGCTCTTGGCTCAACATGCCTAATCCTGGAAACTGAGAACAGGAGACACGCAGGAAACCTAGGGGCCACTCTTGCTCTCTCTGTTGCTGTCTGAGGTCAAGAGTCTTTCTTTTTCTTTCTAAATCCCTATCTTACTTTCCTCTCTGAGAACAGATTTTCTTTACCCACTCATCCACATGCACCTGACTTACCATTTCTGCTCTTCAATTCACCTTTCATGTGGAGAAAAGGGAACCTTCCTACTTGTTGGTGGGAATGTAAATTGGTACAGCCACTATGGAGAACAGTATGGAGGTTCCTTAAAAACTAAAAATAGAACTACCATATGATCCAGCAATCCCAGTCCTGGGCATATATCTGGAGAAAACCATAATTCAAAAAGATACATGCACCCCCAATGTTCATCACAGCACTATTTATAATAGCCAAGACATGGAAGCAACCTAAATGTCCATCAACAGATGAATGGATAAAGAAGATGTGGTGTATATATACAATGGAATATTACTCAGCCATAAAAAAGAACGAAATAATGCCATTTGCAGCAACATTGGACCTAGAGATTAACATACTAAGTGAAGTAAGTCAGACAGAGAAAGACAAATGTCATATGATATCACTCATATGTGGAATCTAGTTTTTAAAAATGATACAAATGAACTTATTTATAAAACAGAAACAGACTTACAGACTTCGAAAACAAACTTATGGTTACCAAAGGTGGGGGGCTAAATCAGGAGCTTGGGATTAACATACACATACTACTATATATAAATAGATAACCAACAAGGACCTACTGTATAGCACAGGGAACTCTACTCAATATTCTGTAATGACCTATATGAGAAAACAATATGAAAAAGAATGAATATATGTATATGTATAACTGAATCACTGTGCTGTACACCTGAAACTAATACAACATTGTAAATCAACTATACTCCAATAAAATTTTTTTTAAAGTCACCTTTCAGCCCTTCAGTGATTTTCTAGACCAGCTTTCTACAAATAGTCGGCTCAGTTTTTCCAAATTCCTGTAGTTACATAGAAGGAAATATTTCAAACTATTAATTTTACTTATCTATAAGTGGTAGAATAGAGAATAGTTTTTTTTTTACACTAGTCTGTGTTTTTTCAAATTTTTCTACAATAAACATGTATTACATTTATAATCAGCAAGGGAAAAAAATTGCTGGACTGGATTTTCTTTACCTCATCCCAATGTTCCATCACCAACACCTTCTTTCTTTATATCTCTACCTCACCCCTTCCTGCTAAATAATCTTTGGAAAGAGAAAGTATTGTTAGCATAACACACCTAAGCTAAGCAATGAGGGCCAGTCATTATCAGCAATGGAGAGTTTTTTTATCTTATATATTATTTGCTCTGAGGAATTTGAAGGACCTGAAAAGTCAAGTGCCATTTCTCCAGGATAAAGCTGGGACCCTGGAGGGAGGACTACCAATTTTGTGGGGCAGGAGAGGAAGGAAGGAGACCCACCCAAGGTGGACACTCTATATGGACTGTTGGGCAAATCTCTGGAGAAAGTAAAAAAATTGTTTGGCACCCTCCTGTGGACTTGGTGTGCAATCATGAATATGTAACAGTATGAGCTAGTCCTCCTCGTATTGATCTGTCAGATATTACAGGTGTAAATAAGGAATAGCAAACAAACAAAACAAAACCACAGTCTGAGCAATCATATGATAAGTAACAAATGAGAGTTTCAAAAACAAAAAAAGTGTCAAGAAAGACATCTGATTCTCTCTTCTCCTATGGTCATTGTCTTCCCTCTTGTCTAGCTCTTACATAAGTATTTTACAAGCCAAGAAAAAAATGCTAGTATATATATATATATATATATATATATATATATATATATATATATATATACACACACATATATATATATATGTATATATATATATATGTGTGTATATATATTTGTGTGTATATATAACATACATACAATAATGGGACACTTTTGAAATCACTGCTACCCTGTTAAGTCATATCTAGTCCTAGCTTGCACCCGTAGGCTGCAATGAACGTCATCCTAGGCTACACATGTCAGGTTTCAAATAAGCATCACAATAAAGGAGAGAACAAAACAGTTCACAATTGCTTACTTCTCAGTTTTTACTAAAAATTAAGGTTTCTAAGGGTTAAAAATTCTAATTAATATACGTACTTAAAACTACTAAAATTAATAAGGAAAACAATTTCATATGCAAGAAATTTTTTTAAAAGGTCTAAGAAATGGAAGACCCATTTTGTTAAGAAAAAGAAAATGATTTTGTCCTACAGCTGGTTATTTCTAAATAGGAAAGAAAAAAGGAGACAAATAAAATGGGCGTAGAAAGTTGTAAAAGGTTTGTGGAAAAAGGGATCTTTAGAAAGGAATTTTATGTGTGGTCAGGACTGGCTGAAACTGGATTAAATTTAAGTAAATGAGTTTTAACTTCTCTGGAAAATAAATAAATAAATAAAAATAAAGGAGAGGGCTTCCCTGGTGGCGCAGTGGTTGAGAATCTGCCTGCCAATGCAGGGGGACACGGGTTCGAGCCCTGGTCTGGGAAGATCCCACATGCCGCGGAGCAACTGGGCCCGTGAGCCACAACTACTGAGCCTGCGCTTCTGGAGCCTGTGCTCCGCAACAAGAGAGGCCGCGATAGTGAGAGGCCCGCGCACCGCGATGAAGAGTGGTCCCCGCTTGCCGCAACTGGAGAAAGCCCTCGCACAAAAACGAAGACCCAACACAGCCAAAAATAAATAAATAAAATAAAGAATTTAAAAAATAATAATATAAATAAATAAATAAATAAAGGAGAGAACATTCCTCCGTCTTCTAATAGGACTACAAATAATCCTATCTGGACATGTCAGACCTTGCCCAATTTATTTTTAATATTAATAAAGAAAATTTTGACAATTTTCTTCATTCTGATATGACATAGTCTTGGTTCCAAAAATTCTTCCTGTGACTAACTTATCTCTCTCTTGTGGTCATGAAGCCCATTTCTCCTTGTTCTATTCTTCCTGTGGTGGAGAATAACAGCTGCTTACCATCTTCCCCAGAAGCCCTTCATTGTTAGAGCCCACCATGACATTGCCTATCCATTCTTTAAACACCAAGTAATCCATGTTTTTTTGACCTCTCCTCATACATTTCATTGTCCCATTCCAATCAAATTTATGTTTTCCCTTTTAATCTACTCCAAGTTTTCTCGTTCTCCTAAACCGTGGAACCAAATCAAATATGTGAACTTCTGGGTGATTTCTAAGCATTACACATTCCCTATTATAAATGAAAGAAACACAGAATTGTAAAGAGAATTCTTTGATGTCCTGGAATATATATGGCTATGCTGAAGCAAGCAGTAAGAATTGTCTCTTTTTAGCGCTGGACAAGTCAAAATAACAGGTTATGCCATTTGTGAAAGCTATTGATACTTGGTAAAATGGCGCCATCTAGTGCCCACATCTGCAAGAGAAGGCTAGGAAGAAAACTGTAAATCAATTACAGTGCAAAATGACAACTCCAGAAACTAGCAGGGCCAAGGCAATTTAATAACAATAGGTCCATTGACTCTGGGGACCATAATTCTTAGTCTATTGACTGGGTCACTGGAGCAGCTTAACAACTAATAGAGCCTTTTTCCAGAGAGAAACACACCGTTCTGAATGTGCTAGGTCCCACTGGAGGTTTACAAAGAGGAGTGAGGAGAAGAAAACCAGCACCTACTTCATGCCTGGCACTGCTGTAAGCGTTTCCATCCCTTTTTATTTTTTTTATTTTTTCATGGAATCATGACATCCATCTTATGAGGCAAGTATCATCCCCATTTTACAGATGAGAAACGGAGGCCCAGAGAGGCCAAAATCTTACCCTTTGGATACACATCAGAGCAAGGCCTGACTCAAACCCACATTCTTTCCCTTGCACTGCCCCGACAGAGGATGTATAGGAAAGCTTCTCAGCTCCCTTTCCTATCCATCACTCTCCACAGGGAAGACCAGGGACACGCTGCTGGTCCAGTGCCACCACCAGGGGGTCCTCCCTGTGATGTACAACTCTCCTAAAAGGCACCAAAGGGGCAATCTGAAAACATGGGACACAAGAGGACAAACACTGGGCTAGAATAAGGACCGGGTAACAAGAGCATTTCCTGTAGCCCAGTTTGAACATTATTTTTTTGTCTTGCCATTACTTTTGTCTGCCTTTAAATCAGAAGCTCCTAGCTGCCAGGGGCTATACTCTTGATATGTCATAGTGTTGCTAAATAAATATTGACCCGTTGACTAATTTAAAGCACAATGAAAGTTCCTTGTTCGTCTCTTTTGTGACGACAAAGCTCCTGGCATTGACGCAGACAATCCAAAGAGGGAAGCCTGCATTTTTGGGAAAGAACAGAGGAATTCAACTGCTAGAACAAGGAAAAACTGCCAGGGATTAAGTCCCTGTCAGACACAGCCGGACGAGCATGACTGACTAACAGAGTCGCTCCCCAGGCTAACGAACCAGCACACGTACCAAAGGCAGAGAATAGACAGAAGGGTCAAAGGTACCTGTTTTTCTGAAAGTTGGGCATTGTGTGAAGAAGTAGAGTATCTTTAGGATATGACATTTTCATTCATGTATGATATTACATTTTTAATTCAGCCATTAGGTCTCTTAGGTAAATGAATCAATGAGGCAATTAGAGAAAGTGTATAGGGGCTTCCCTGGTGGCGCAGTGGTTAAGAATCCGCCTGCCAATGCAGGGGACACGGGTTCGAGCCCTGGTCCAGGATGATCCCACATGCCGCAGAGCAACTAAGCCCGTGAGCCACAACTACTGAGCCTGCACTCTAGAGCCCGTGAGCCACAACTACTGAGCCCACGTGCCACAACTACTGAAGCCCGCGCGCCTAGAGCCTGTGCTCCGCAACAAGAGAAGCCACCGCGATGAAAAGCACGCGCACTGCAGCAAAGAGTAGCCCCCGCTCGCCGCAACTAGAGAGAGCCCATGCACAGCAACGAGGACCCAACACAGCCAAAAATAAAAACAAATAAATAAATTTAAAAAAAACAAAACAGCAATTATATTATCACAAAAAAGAGCAATGAGGAGCTCCTGATATTACAAGGATTAAAATATGTAAAAAATAGAATTAGGGGAATTCCCTGGTGGTCCAGTGGTTGGGACTCTGCGTTTCCACTGCAGGAGCCATGGGTTCGATCCCTGGTCAAGGAACTAAGATCCCTCAGGGCGTGTGATGCAGCCAAAAAAAAAAAATTAAAAAGAATGGAAAATGCAGCGAGTTCCTTAAATTTTATGGGTAGTTTTTGTTGCTGTTTCCTAAAAGAAGTATCACTTGAAGTATAATTGCCTCCAGGAAAGTTTTCTTGAGAATTCTATTCTAACTAGAAAGATGAAACCAAAAAAATTGAAAGGAATTTTATATTTCTTCTAACACATGTCCCCACACACACACCCTCAATTTTGATGATCTGTAGGCAACTGTAAAATATTCTCAAAGAAAAGAAAACCTTAGCCTGTTACATATTCCAGCCTAAGCTAAAAAAGTAAACTAGTATTCCAGAAGGGAGTTGACTGAGTACCTGAAGGCTTCCCAATGAGTCAATAACATCTTCCAATAGAATCCAAGCCGCTTCGCTTCTAGGTTTGTCCTAGAATCTCTATACAGCAAACACTCATTATAACGCTGTGGGCTTTCCTCTCATGTTGCAGTGGGGCTGGGGGATAGACAAGTCTAGAACCTGGAGCCGTGACTTTCAAGTGTGAAGGTAAGCCCATGGCTCACATCAGTAGCACAGAAGGTTTGAGAGGTTCCAGAGAAGTCATCATCTGTGCTTATCTACCCATTCTCTCTTGGGCTGGGAGGGGGTTTCTGTAAAAAAAAAAAAACACACACACAAATTCGCCAAATCCCCACCTACGCTGTGGGGTGCGCTCTATTGCCTGGGAATATAGCTTTGCCAACCAGCCCAAAGTAGGGTGCAAATGGCTGATGGGGAAGGACAAAGGGAATACTACCGCGTGCAAAGAAACTGAGGTATGAGAACACGTTTTTTCAGGCAAAAGCAAATCGTTCAAAAGAATTGGCACAAAGGGTGTGATCGTGGGGAGAGATGACACTGAAAATGCAAGGGACAGGTTATGAAAAGTCTTGCATGAGTGCTAAGGAAGTATATACTTTATACTTCAGATGGGTGTTTCTCAGATATAAGTAGTGTAAAAGGAAAAAGATTCTCACAGATCCTGTCTTGGTTTCAATTCTCTTTAAATATCATGGCACACACTGTTTATAATTCCCTTATATTCATTCTCCCCATCTTCCTTTTAGTTGATAGAATTCCTCAGATTTTACCTCGATCCTACATTTTCCAGCCTCCCTTGCAACCGAGTATGGTCCCATGACCACGTTCTGGCCAGTGAGAAGTAAGTGGAAAGGAAGGTCTACAACTTCTGTGTCCTGTTCTCATAAGGAAGCTGCTTGCCCTTTACTTCCTCTCGACTCCTTCCCACAGGCTGGAAATCCAAAGAAGTGGTGACAAACCAGCTCCAACCACGCGAATGAAGGCAATACTCCTGGACCTCGCTGCTCACACGTGGTCTGTGCGACCAGCAGCAGCAAACTCACCTGGGAGTTTGTGGAAGTGCAGGATCTCAGCCCGCATCACACCTACTGAAGTTGATTCTGCAGTTAAGTAAGATCTCCAGGGAATTCCCTGGCGGTCCAGTGGTTAGGACTCCGTGCTTTCACTGCCGAGGGCCAGGGTTCAATCCCTGGTTGGGGAACTAAGATCCCTCAAGCCGAGGGGCACAGCCAAAAAAAAAAAAAAAAAAAAGTTTATCTCCAGGTGATTCATAGTCACATTAAATTTTGAGAAGCACCAATCTAGGAGAAGGCAGGGGAGTGAACTAGCAGGAACCTGGGTCTCCAGATAATGCTACACTACTGGACCACTTACTAGCTCAGATGTTTATGAGAGAGTGGACCTTCTACATTTGTTTAAGCCACCTTTTTAACCTCTGTTTGATCCAATATTCAAACTATAGTAAATACGTACAAATGTAAAACACAGTATGAATACCCATCCTTATAGATTTTTTTTTCATTTATTTATTTGGTTGCGCCGGGTCTTAGTTGCGGCAGGCGGGCTTCTTAGTTGTGGCATGTGAGCTCTTAATTGCGGCATGCATGTGGGATCCCTGACCACATGGGATCCCAGGCCCCCTGCAATGGGAGCACAGAGTCCTATCCACTGTGCCACCAGGGAAGTCCCATCCTTACAGATTTTTTTTTTAATATAAGTGTACTTGTGTATTCCTTTTGCAACCACACACCTCGGATGGGACTCGAACCCAACTGCACTTCGGATGAAACTCGAACCCACAATCTTCCAACTGAAACAACACAACTTGTCTCAGGACTTAATGAAGCTCAGGTTCTTTATTTCTCAGCGCAGAAGGAATTCAGCAAGAGGCAAAGTGATAGGTCAGAAGTAGATTTATCAATATCCTTTGTAAAGAGGTTGCAGGAAAAGGGAGAGGATGGTCACGTCCCAGGTCTCGGGCGAGTTCCTGGGATGGGCCACCCAGTGAGGGTCCTTGGCTTCACACAGGAAAGAATTCAAGAGCGAGCCATTGTAAAGTGAAGCAGAGTTACACATTCCATAGGCAGAGCGCAGCCCGTCTCAGAAGGCGAGAGTGGCCCAAAACATGGAGTGGTTAGTTTTTATGGGCTGGGTAATTTCATAGGCTAATGAGTGGGAGGATTACTTCAATTATTTGGTGGGAAGGGGCAGGGATTTCCAGGAATTTGCGGCACTGCCCACTCTTTGGCCTTTTATGGTCGGCCTTGGAACTGTTATGGTGCCTGTGGGTGTGTCATTTAGCATATGCTAATGTATTATAAGGAGCATATAATGAGGTTCAAGGTCTACTGGAAGTCGAATCTTCCACCGTCTTGGGCTTAATTGGTTCTAACCAGTTTTTGTCATATCCTCAACAGCTATGTCATTCTTTTAAAGGTTGTGCCCTGACCCCTTCCCTCGTGTCTCACTTTGACTTTATTCAGTACCGGCACCACTACTAAATCACATGTACTATAGTGGTTTTATTGAGTAGTTGAGCTGATTATATGCTGGTCCAGAGCCACAAAACTTTTTTTAAAAATTATAAATGAAATAAAAACTATAAAACCAATAAAAATCCAAATGAACAATTGTTTTAATATAACGAAATGAATGAAGTTTTCCTGCTGGAACAAAAATCACTCTTCACAATATGGCAATGGTACTGATGCTTTCAGACAAATGCTTCTGAGTTTGGCAGATCTGTACTACCATGTGTTTTGTGACAACTCAATTCTCTTACCACTTTTCTCTATTTGAAGTACTGTCAACAATCAATAGCACCAAATGCCATGTCATTTGACTTCACTTGGCCTAAGTGCATTGCTTATATATTAAGTTACCTCTGTTCTTTTCGCATTTACCCAGGACAATTCAAGAAGCACTACTTAACACCAGTAATTTTATAAATACAATTGCAAACACAATTTATAACATAAGATTGTCACTCAAACCTAGAGAAATAAAACTTATATTTACACGCAAAAAAAAACTGTACCCAAATGTCCACAGCAGCTCTAATTGTAATAGCCCCAAACTGGAAATGACCCAAATATCTTTCAACAGGCAAATGGATAAACAAACTGCAGTACAGTATATCACACAATGGAATACTCCTCAGCAGTAAAAAGAAACATATTGATACATATAACAACTTGAGTGGATCACAAATGCATTATGCTAAGTGAAAAAAATCTCCAAAGTTTATATACTGTATGATTCCATTTATATAACATCCTTGAAACGACAAGTTATAAAGAACAGATCAGTAGTTGTAAGGGGTTAGGTTAGGAGGAGAGTATGACTGACTATAAAGGGGTAATGTCAGAGTTTCTTTCTGGCAGTGGAATAATTTTGTATCCTGGATGTAATCTACACATGTGATAATATTTCGTAGAATTATATACCCAAAGGAAAAGAGTGCACATAAAAACTGGTGAAATCTGAATAAAGTCTGTAATTGAGTTAATACCAATGTCAATTTCCTGGTTTGATAATGTACTGTGATTTATGTAAGATGTTATCATTAGGGGAAGTGGAATATAGAGTATATGGAAACTCACTGTACTGTTTTTGTCACCTCTCCTAAGCCTAAAAGTATTTCAAAATCAATTTTTTTTATTGTAACCTAATAACAAAGGCCCAGACAGAACATCTTTGAGCTTTTGCATTTTAGCATGACTCAGGCGTGACAGGTATCAAAGGACTACCCAGAGAAAGAAGAATTTAGAAAAGGAAAGAGGGACTTCTCTGGTGGCACAGCGGTTAAAAATCCGCCTGCCAATGCAGTGGACACGGGTTCGAGCCCTGGTCCAGGAAGATCCCACATACCACGGAGCAACTACTCCTGTGCGCCACAACTACTGAGCCTGCACTCTACAGCCCGTGAGCCACAACTACTGAGCCCACGAGCCTAGAGCCTGTGCTCCGCAACAAGAGAAGCCACCGCAATGAGAAGCCCGCGCACCGCAACAAAGAGTAGCCCCTGCTCGACACAGCTGGAGAAAGCCCGCATGCAGCAACGAAGACCCAACACAGCCAAAAATGAATAAATAAATGAATCTATTAAAAAAAAAAAAAGAAAGAAAGAAAAGGAAAGAAAAATTCACCTTCAAAGAGCAAGGGAATCAGACTTCAGAAGGACTGGTTCATCAAATAAAAGCAAAACAAGGACTTAAAGGAAAAAATACACAATATTACCAAGGTTACAAAGCTCACATCAGTCCCTTCATGATGAGAAAGCAGCAACTTGCTCACATGACTGCTATACTCATAATGCTCCTGACTATCTCCAGCCAACAACACAGCAAAAATTGGAGATAAAACTATTTTTGTTTGGGAGCCCAGGTTTACGGGAAATATTCAATGTTTTATAATTTGGGGGATCAGACCAGTCAGGGTACTCTGTCACTTCTGATTTATCTCAGGGTGCAAAGTTTGCTGTTCATGTTTTTGTTTTTTACTGTGGTAGGTGAAGAGTTTAGACATATTGGAGGCAGAGCAGGTTTTGCTTTTATACAGACACCTGTGAGCTGCCAAAAGCACCTGCACTTTAACTCCTGGCATCTCAGTGACCAGGAGAGACTGCTTCTCCCCACCACCTGCTGTGACCACACTGGGCTGAGGCTGTGTCTGCTGTTTCCCACAGAATATCAGCACTTGAAAGATGTGAGATTATATATATATACATAGTACATATATATAACATATATAATGGAATATTATGCAGCCACAAAAAAGAATGAAATAATGCCATTTGCAGCAACATGGATGGACCTGGAGATTATCATACTAAGTGAAGTTAAGTCAGACAGAGAAAGACAAATGTCATATGTCACTTATATGTGGAATCTAAAAAAAATGATACAAATGAACTTATTTACAAAACAGAAACAGACTCACAGACATAGAAAACAAACTTATGGTTACCAAAAGAGAAAGGTGGGGAGGGATAAATTGGGAATTTGGGATTAACAGACACACATAACTATATATAAAATAAACAACAAGGACCTACCAAATAGCACAGAGAACTACATTGAATATCTTGTAATAACCTATAACAAAAAAGAATACATAGGTAGGTAGGTAGGTAGATAGATATATTCAGTGTATAACTGAATCACTTTGCTGTACACGTGAAACATTGTAAGTCAACTCCTCTTCAATAAACTTTTTAAAAATTTAAAAATAAAAAAGTAAAACAAATACATTAGCACTTGAGAAATCATGAAGAATGCAGTCAGCAAACTACAAGACTTGGTGACTCTTCCAGGTAAAGTCTAGAACAAATCATTTACTGAATAAATTGTGAGAACTTAGAAAGCAGCTAACATCCGTATGGTTATGTGATAGGCACTGTACCAAGTGCTTTCCATATGTCATCTCAGCTCATTCTCACCACATGCAGTAGGCATTGCTCTCACTCAGTAATGGAGCTGGGACGTGAACGCAGGGAGCTCTAATTCCAGAGTCCACATTCTTAACCAGAATACTATGCCCCCTTATACAAAAGGATGCAGTAATTGCTGGGAACCAGCTTGGATTTACTAAGAACAAGCCATGCCTAATTTTAAATGGAACTCTAAAGTTCCAAGTTCCTCTTTAAATGGAACTTCTAAACTAACAGACCTGAGAAATAGGATAGACCTGATTTCAGCAAAGAATTGACAAGATTTTTATTACTGAGAATAACTCGTTTGAGATGGGATCTTTTTTTTTTTTTAATTTGGTTACGCTGGGTCATGGTTGCGGCTCAAGGGCTCCTTAGTCGCAGCTCGAGGGCTCCTTTGTTGTGGCATGCAAACTCTTAGTTGTGGCATGCGTGTGGGATCTAGTTCCCTGACCAGGGATCGAACCCGGGCCCTCTGCATTGGAAATGCAAAGTCTTAACCACTGGACCACCTGGGAAGTTCCTTGAGATGGGATCTTGAAGTGAGGCCACAAGAGACGGAGACAATCACATGTTGGGATGTGATAGCAGAAACTGAAGCTTTATGTGAAGGGTGGCAGGGCATGGATTTTTTTTTTTTTAGATGAAGGGTTTCTATGTATCTTGTGAATTTTTTCCTACATGTGAAACTAACCAATGAAACCCTCCTTCACACCCAGTCCCCAGTTTGTTACACCCCAACTAATCCTGTCCTCTTACAGATGGCCTGGAGTGCCTTGTGAGACTATTCCACCAGGGGGCAGCAGAGAGCAGCAGGCTGCTCCAGACTTAGAGGCTGTCCCCCCGGGGCAAGCTCAGCCCTCAGTCAAGGGCACCCAGGCTGGGCTCAGAATCTCAGACTGTGCAAACACACAGCTTCCAAAACTGCCCCTTAGCCTCACCTGCATACTGCCTAGGCAAATGTCTGGAGAGAGGAGGAAACAGGAAAAAGAAATTTAATACTAGCAAATCTGGGGGGGTCGAGGGGAGAGGCGAGGGCGTCATCTGCTTTAACACAACTTGTTTTTCAGGTCCTGAGAAGCTGCACCCTTTTCAACTTTGCTTCACGTCCACGACTAACGGGGTTTTAAATGTAGATTTCACACAGATAGATGTATCGTGTAAGAGATTTGCCTCAGAAGTCTCCTCTTGTCTCTCAGACCTGAAAGCTCAGAGAGGAGCAAGTAGGCTATGGAGCCTGAAAGTGGGGTTTCCTTCCTGCCCTCCCAAACTCTAAGGACCACTGAAAGATTTTTTATAAGTACAGATTCCCGGGACCCACCCCCTCCCCGAAGCACCACAATTTTGAGAATCCTGAGATTTAATAACTGTTGACACCTGAGCATCGGACGATGGTGTGTGAGTTGAAAGACCCAAGGATTCCAGGTCACTATTACATCGGCGAACAATACAAGGCCCAGAATGAGGGCTCTGACCTACTAGGAGCCCAGGTTTGAATACAATGGATGATCCCACTTTTACAAGAAAACTTCCTAGGACCAGGGAGCAAGGTCTCCCTTCAAACTCTACTACATGGGTACAGACTTCAGTTTGCCAAGACCACAATTTGTCATTGTAACCGGTACCTGGGAAACTTTACTTATATTGGGGTTTAAAAATGGCTGGGGAGTGACCTGCATATAACCTAGCTAACTGCAGTTCTCCTCTTTTTTGTAGATCAGCCTCATGCAACCCTCATGTGGGATCTAGCAAGCGTTAACTCTAGAGGCCCTCCCAGTGAAAAGGCACTAACCACCCCCTCACATTCCTCTTCCCCTCCCCCTCCCAACCAAAATTCCCTTAGTCCAACCCAAAACAGTCACCTTTGATTAAAAGGTAGTTCTCTAAGGAAAGGTGATGGCCCACAGTTAAAACTACGGCCTCTGGCAATTCAAAGTCTCTAGAAGTTAAAATTAACACCACAAGAGCAATTAACCCAGTTCAGGTGACCCACGGGAATTTGGCTCTTTTTCAGTTATCTGAGGAACTCAGTCCCTGTATAGGGAGAGAAAAAAAAAAAAAAAAAAAAATCCATGAACTAAAATCCATAATCTCCAACATTCCCAATTTTCTGATATTAATTAAGACTCTCTATCAGTCCATATCTTGATTAGAAGGAAAGTAAGTATGAAGGCCAAACTAAAGAAGTCTTTCCGCTTTAATCTTTCCATGGATTTAATTTTAGACAATGCCCAGAAGTCCTTGGATATGTCTATTCCAATGTCTTAGAGAGAAAATGTCTTAGAATAGACAATGTGTCTATTCCAATGTCTTAGAATACTAAGAAGTCCTCCTCTGCCAATCTGACCAACAGTCCAGAAGGATTCTTCTGGCGCATTTTCCCAACAACCTCCCCTCATCATGGACACGAAGGGGAAGTTGTACAACATTATTCAAATCTGGTCTTTAAAACAAAAGTGGCCGTAGTCCTCTGGGCTCGCATCAACAGACACAGCCCAAAGCCCCCAACACTAAAAGTGTGAGGGCCTCCAGGGCCATCACATATGGGAACTCATGACTCCTCCCAGCTCAAGGCTCCACAGAGTTTCTGATGCATGGAAAGCACTTGGGGTGGGGGTAGGGGGGAGCCTCTAGAGCCTTTTGTGGCCTTCAGGCATGTAAGAGCTGTGCTGGGGAGGCTTGAGACTCTTCAAAACAAACCATTTAAGACCCTAAAGTCCCCTCACTAAGAATCTTTTCTAGTATAATTCTTGCCAACTAAATTTCCCACTCATCCTGTCTCTTTGTCCAGTTAGTTCCCAAATGAATCATTTATATCAGCCCATCTGGGGGGAATATCCTGAGGACACTCTCATTGAATGGCCACTGGGTGCCCTCAGTTATTTTCTTGGTTCTCGCTCCAATACTGCAGGCTGAGCCTTGGCCGTACAGTCTTCCCGTAACAGGAACCAAGACATCCTCAGCGTCCAGCTGACTACTTGGTGAGCATTCCCTTCCCTGCCTCAGATGGACCAGAGTAGGAAGCCCATAAATCTTGCCATTAAGGATCAGCTTACTACACCTCATCCCAGCTCAGATTAATTAGGTCTGCCTAATTGGTGATACTAATAAATCAGGAAGTAGAGAATCACAAAACTTTTTAGACCCAAAAGGAATTAGTTGCATTTTTTTTCCTGACCCTGAGAGTATTTTGGAATCTGCTCTTCAATGCTTTAGAAATCCTGGAATGTGGCAGAATGAGGACATAAATGCAAGGGTCCTGATCACCAACCCAGGCTCCCATATCACCTATAGATTACTACAGATCTAGTTTGGGGAAAATGATTTACCCAGGTCCAGGATTTCTGGCCTTTTCCTTATCCTGCTTTCTGATAGATAATTGTGATAAAGAAAACATAATTTTAGCATAATTTATCAGCTAACAAAAGTGGAACCACTTCTAAGCTGCTTGTGGGTATTTCATTCATTCATTCTTTCTTTCTTTCCCTGGTTCAAAAATATCTATATGCCAGGCTCTCTCCCAGGCTCTGAAAAAACACTAGAGAGTGGGCAGGCCCCTGCCCAAAGCTTCATGTCCTAGTGGAGGAATCTGGACAAATAAATGTGCAATAATAATAGAGCAAGATAACCTGGTGATGAAGGAAATCCAAAGAGCACACAGTAAGGTGTTCTTACTCAGGCCAGTGGGTCAAGGGTGAAGAGGAATCAACTGGGGAAAGAAGTATTCTGGAAATGGGGAAGGACATGTGAAAGAGAACCAGGGAAAAGGACATGGTTGAGTGGGGACCGGGATGCGGTCCCAAGGAGCTGGAACAAGCACCAGATGAGAGGCTAGAGAAACAGACAGGGGTTTGGATGGCGCCTCAAGGAGATAGGACTTAATCCTAAAGGCAACTGAAGCTATCAAAGGGCTTGAAACACTCACTCATTCATTCTAGGGGCCTGACAGACAAAAAACAATTCCGAATGTGATGAGCACTCTCAAGAAAGCAGCACAGAGGACAGAGAAATGGGCGCCTGGGGAGTGGCTGCTATGGGACAATGACACGATGCACGGTATCTCCACTTCAGAAGTCCGGCTGCTGTGGAAAAGCAATCAGGAGTCTACCGCTTAATTCAGAGAGAACAATCGATATTGAAAAGATCATTTCCCAAAGGATTGTTCTCCGGGTATAAGCTGCATGAACAAAAGTAGGGAAATCATGATCCCAATTCATTTTTCAACAAAATCTGATCATCTTAAATAACAGAAATTGTGGGAAGAGCATTGTGAGTGAATTTCATGTGTATCTTTAACAAGGGGGTTGGTATTTTTTATTATTTTAAAAATCAACTTTCCTTTGCTTATCTACATCATTGAAGCTGATTTTTTTTTTTTTTTTTTTTTTTTTTGGCCGTGCCATGCGGCTTGCAGGATCTTAGTTCCCTGATCAGGGATCAAACTCAGGCCCCTGGCAGTGAAACTGATATTTTAGACTGACTTGACAGTGATTCTTTATCCCCTAAGTTTCCTTGTAAGGAAGACAGTACGATTAGGGTTAAACAAAAGTCTTATCATTCCTACAAGCAACCTTCTGAGAATTAAAACAATGTAAACTTCTTTTCTGGAGCATTTTCTCTCCTGCCTATCAGCAGATTGTATGCACTGAAACCAGCACTGACTTTTCTACATCAGGCGGGCTACCTCACCTCGATGCCCATCCCACCTCCTGCTTTGATAACTGCTGCCGAGAAAAAGAAAATCCTGTCAAAGTAGTGACATCACAGATACAAGGGCAGAAACAGCATGAACCCCTTTATTGACCTCTGAGATCTGAGGGCAATTAAATATTTTCTCTTGTTGACAGCGAGGAAGACCAAAACTAGCAAAATCATTTCATCTTGCATGCCAACGCTGATTGCTGCGTGGGGGCTGCCTGAAGCATCGTGCTGGGAAAGGGTTGAGGGTTGAGGGTTCGGCGAGACAACTCAGGTGCTCTGGTAATGACTGCTGTGAACATGGAGGGTACCTCGGACACAGAAGATAAGAATTTGCCCTCCAGGAGGTAAGCCCTACTTCCAGTCTACCCTGAAGCAAGTACATCTGGCAGAATTAATTAGAATCATTCGGCAAGGATGGGCAGAAATGGGGAAGGACATGTGAAAGAGAACCAGGGCAAAGAACACGGTTCAGTGGGGACCGGAATGTGGTCCCAAGGGGGTCTACAATAAGCACCAGATGAGAGGCTAGAGAAATAGACAGAGGAGAAAACAGAGCAGGGCAGAAAAGGAATGATTCTCGTGGCAAGGACTCTTTTCCCGAAGCTCTTTGCTAAGTCTGGAAAACTGATTTTATGTTTTTAAGTAGATGGGGTTATTAAATCCCAGCGAGGGAGAACCCTGCTGTCTTATAGCTAAAACATGGAAAAATCCTGCAGAAGTTAAGATTCGATAGATTGGAGCTGTACACTTAAGGTTTGTGTACTTCTGCGCACATATAACTCACTTTTTAAAACTTAAATTAAAAATAATCCACGCAATGCTGCTGATCAGCCTATGACGGAGTCACCACAGTTACCATGGTTTTGGTGGTGGTGGCACTCACGCCTCTGTCTCCAATGTCCCGTCCAGTGCCTGGCACTAGTAAGCAACCAATAAATGCGTTGAATAAACAAATAAAATGCTCTACAGGGGAATTCTTTTAATGGTTAAAATAACCAATAACATCTGCTTTTGCATTTTATTCCGGTCCAAATTCTTTCTTCTGGACAACAAGGTACAAAGTCTTAAGGGTCTCAAAAGAGTCCAAAAGCCTTGAGCACGTTCAATGTTTCATTTCTGAGAAAAACTGTTACCTTCCCCATAGCCATCTAAGTCATGCAGTGCACGTGTTTGCTTATTTGTCTGATTGGGCCTCCCAGCATCCATTTCCCCAGCTTTGTTTTCCCAGTTTTCCCCCAGAGAGCCCACCCACTCTCAGTCCCCAGCTGCCCAGGTGAAGTTCACTCCACTGCCCAGCCCCACGGTGAGTGCGTGGCCCACCTCAAGCCAATTAGCCTAGCACATTCTCTTGGCCACAATAATTTCCTCAGTGGAGGAAATTATTTGCTAGGCTCATGGCAATGAGAAGCATTCTCTTATCCTCCTCAAGACTGTGTCAAAAAGATGGGAAGCTGAAGATTCCAGGGACCATTACACAGAGCCTTAGGCGGGGCTATAGAGGAGAAGCAGAGCCAAGAGGGACATTCTGCGAGCATCACCTGAGTCCTGACTCAAGTCTCACCTGAAGCTGCTTTACCTGTGGCCTTCTCAGTGACGAGAGCCAATGAATTCTTTTGCTTTGTGTTTCTTTTGTTTAAGCTAGTTCGTTTGGGGTTTGGGGTCACTCACAATAAGAAGATTCCTAACCTGTGTGTCTTCCACCAAGCAAATGTGAATGAGGACATAAGTCTGACTTCTCCATCTTCAACAAAGTATTGGTAGGCAGCATTTAAGGCACACAGGGATGCTTTACTCCAAAAATTGAATGATCAGCATCCTGACAAACCTGGGAGAGTTCAACTGTGACATTATCTAGAGGTTCCCTTAGTTATCTGACAGGTGAAAAGCACCATTCTCAGAGTGTCTGAAGTGAACTACATCAAAGGTGTCACAAATGCAGGGTAAAATGGTTGAAAACAGTGATCTAAAGGGCATATTTATTATCCTTCTCTCCAAGTTAAATCAGATGCTCAGAAAGCACTAACCTGACCTCAATTATTTGTTCTCCTTAAAGGAATTGACTGATTAAATCTCCATATTGGGTTAAGACTTCACATAATGGCCTTGGCTTTTGTAGAGAAAAGAGGAAAAGGAGGGTCAATCCACAAAGGAAATTGTGACAGAAGGTGAAAAATGGTCCATGAGAACAGAGTAAATAATCCTAAGGAAGGAAAAAAGTTTCAGGATTCAGGTATAAGAAGCCATGTATCACCCCTACATTATCCATAGAAAAAGGAAAGACATAAGACTGTTACAATGTCTCTCCTGTTATTTTTCTTGTCTGCCTTGAGTTGAAGAAGTGGGGCTGATTTCACAGAACTGAGGGCTGTGGGCCTTCAGGACTTGGATTTAACTCCCAGGTTGCTTGGTGGTCATATCCACCTGTTGCTACAAGCAGAATCCCCTGAACAACGGGCCTGCACATGTGGGGGGCCTCTTCCCAGGTGACACTACCAGGCTGCTGATTCTTCCATCTGACAGGGCTATGAAGTGCTTAAATGTGTGTTTAAAAAACACACATGGCATGTGTGTTTCTGGGCCACAGCCCGACTGCAGGAAGAGACCCTACAAGGCTGGAATCCAAGCCTCAAGGCAGAATTAGAAGCAACTGAGGGACTTCCTTGGTGGTCCAACGGTTAAGACTCCGTGCTCCCAATGCAGGGGGCACAGGGTTCGATCCCTGGTCAGGGAACTAAGATCACTGTGCTGCTTGGCCAAAATAAATTTAAAAATAAAAGAATCCCCACTAAAAATAAACTCACAATTTAAAAACCAATAATAATAAAACATATGAGAGTCAGTAGATACAACAGAGGTAAGAGAACCTGAAACAACAAATATATTCTTATGGGACTTCCCTGGTAATCCAGTGGCTAAGACTTCGTGCTCCCAGTGCAAGGGGCCTGGGTTTGATCCCTGGTCAGGGAACTAGATCCACATGCCACAACTAAGAGTTTGCCTGCCCCAACTAAAAGATCCTGCATGCCACTGCTAAGGCCTGGCACAGGTCTCATTTATTCATTCATTCATTCATTCATTCATTTATGGCTGTGTTGAGTCTTTGTTGCTGAGAGTGGGCTTTCTCTAGTTGCAGCAAGCAGGGGCTACTCTTCGTTGCAGTGTGCAGGCTTCTCATTGTGGTAGCCTCTCTTGTTGCGGAGCACAGGCTCTAGGTGTACGGGCTTCAGTAGTTGTGGCACACAGGCTTCAGTAGTTGTGGTACATGGGCTCAGTAGTTGTGGTACATGGGCTCAGTAGTTGTGGCTCACGGGCTCTAGAGCACAGGCTCAGTAGTTGTGGCGCACGGGCTTAGTTGCTCCATGGCATGTGGGATATTCCCGGACCAGGGATCGAACCTGCGTCCCCTGCATTGGCAGGCGGATTCCCAACCAATGCACCACCAGGGAAGTCTTTATTTATTTATTAAATAAATATTTTTAAAAACAAAATAAAACAAAAGCTAGAGAAGAAACATGTTCTTAAATATTAAATAAATAAAAGGAGAATAAATACCAAGATGAAGCAGCAGAAGCTTGGAGGGATTCTGTAACTAAGGCAGCTGTGCACAGCTATGCAGTGCAGAGCCAGGATTTGGAGCCCGACTGTGGACCTCAGGGCCACGCCCCTACTCTCTACGCCACCATCAAACCCTAACTGTTGATAAGTAGAGCACACAAACCACCCCCTGCAGGACTGCGGGAGCATTCCTCTAGACTGGTTATCGACGTTTCCCCTTGACCATGTCTGTAGGAGGGTGGTGGGTTCAGTTACTTACTGAGGAGAATCTTGATCATGGGTGTTTACAGATAAGCAGGGTGTGCACAAAAGCGGTGCCACCTTTTTCCTTCCCGTCACCTGGAAACCTGGGGTCTCTTCCCTCTCCCATCTCTCTTTTCTTCCTCCACTAACCCCTTGGTCTTTTCCCACTTGCTCTGTCCACCCTACAGGGGCCAACTCCCTCCTGGAGGGACAGTGGTAGGATCTTACTGGGCGTCACTGGAGGAGCCTTTTCATCTCCGAACGGAGCGACCTTGGAAAATCAACTTTTCTGTTGTTTACACTGTCTCATAGGCTAACTTCAATGCATTATCATGTTCCTGAATATTCTGTGTTTTCCTCTATGTTACCAAAACTCTCCTCCTCCCGGGGAGGGCTAAGATGAAAGAGGAAATCCTATACCGCCTCTTACAACAAGCGGCTTGACCTTTACTCTTTAAGCAATGAGAGCAACCAGCTCCTCCCGCTGCCGAGGGGAAGCCCTTCCCAAACACGAGCCTGCTGTGCACACAGCCTGTCCCACCCGAGAGCCACCGACAGGATCGCGAGGGTCAGAGAGGGCCTCTTCCTCTCCCACCAGAGCAGGGAGTGTTCGGCTGCTTCTGGCCCAGGGGGACACTCTGGTTCCAAATCGATCAAAGGTCACACCTGCCAGGCGCAGGCAGCCACAGTAGCCGAGTTCCGAGTGGGAGGGGAAGCAGGTTCTCACCCACCATTTCCTGTACCCGCTCCCGCAGCAGCAGCGTTTATCGTCCTGCTACGCGCCTCTTCTGCCTGGACGATGACCATCTGCTTCTCACCCTGGGCCACTCCTGGGCCACACAGCAGAGACCCCCGACCATTTTGTCTGAGGTTTTGAGACAACCAGCGTTCTCCACAGAAACAGAACCCATTGGGGTGTGTGTGTGTGTGTGTGTGTGTGTGTGTGTGTGTGTGTGTGTGTGTGTGTGTGTGTGTGTGTGTGTGTGTGTGTGTGTGTGTGTGTGTGTGTGTGTGTGTGTGTGTGTGTGTGTGTGTGTGTGTGTGTGTGTAGAGAATGAGGGTGTGGGAAGAGGGGGAGAAAGAGGCAGGAGTGGGGGGATGGGATTTAAGGAATTAGTTCACGTGATTATAGGGGCTGACGAATCCAAAATCTAGGGGACAGGCTGGCAATTCCAGCAAGAGGTTAATGTCCTGGATCTCAAAAAGCAGTCTGGAGGCAGAATTCCTTCCTCTTCAAGGACCTCAGTCTTTCCTCTTAAGGCCTTCAACTGACTGCATGAGGCCCACCACATCATGAAGTGTAGTCTGCTTTACTCAAAATCTACTGATTTAAATGTTAATCAGAGTTTTCAAAAATGCCTTCATAGCAGCATCTAGACTGGTATATGACCAAACAACTGGGCACCAGAGCCCAGCCCAGCCGACACAAAATTAACTCTCACAACCTGGGTGTGGGAAGCTGGTGACCATGGAACCTGTATGTGAGAGAAGGGAGTGCACCCCGACATGTGCACCCCTCCCCAGTGGAAACCCTGAAAACCCTCAAAAAGGGATTTAGAGAAGGGAGGGAGGGGGAAAACAGTGGGAGCTCAACAGCTGTAATTGTCTAGAAGGGCTGAGCCCGCACAGTCAATATTCTGAGCACAACACCCTCCTTCTTAAGCCACTGGATAAATTCTTCATCCTCGTTAGATTTAAGCCATTCGATTTAGTATCATATAAATTGCTCGCAAGAGACAAAAAATAACTCCAAAGAAATCTAAAGCTTCACACGTACATTACTTCAACTCATATAATATCACTGTCAAGGGGCTTCCCTGGTGGCGCAGTGGCTGAGAATCTGCCTGCCAATGCAGGGGACACGGGTTCGAGCCCTGGTCTGGGAAGATCCCACATGCCGCGGAGCAAATAGGCCCGTGAGCCACAATTACTGAGCCTGCGCATCTGGAGCCCGTGCTCCGCAACAAGAGAGGCCGCGATAGTGAGAGGCCCGCGCACCGCGATGAAGAGTGGCCCCCACTTGCCGCAATTAGAGAAAGCCCTCGCACAGAAACGAAGACCCAACACAGCCATAAATAAATAAATAAGATTAAAAATTTAAAAAAAATTTAAAAAATAAAAAAAAAAGAATGTTTAAATATCACTGTCAATAGTAATATTAGTATTGCAATTTCGCAACTGTTTTATGTAAGTGTAGAACAAAGCAAATAAACAAAACATTGATGTTATTAGGAACCAAGATTTTCAATGTAAGAGAAACGAGATGCACATATAAAATAAAACAGACTTAAGGAAAAAAATCCTGCAATGTTGAATTGGAATTATCAGTTCAAACACATGATTATTTTCTTTAGTGAATTTCCTAGCTTTGTCCGCTAAAGGGAACTAAAAGCAATGACTTTCCAGTATCAATGAGCACCACTAGCACGCAGGCCTTGGTTTTTAAATACTATTCCCTATTCGAAAGCACCAGGGCTCTTCAGAGAAACGGCAGATTCCAGGGCTCAGGCAGAGAACAGACAAGATGAGCCCAGGAAATCTTCTGCCAGAAAGTAAAAGTCCACAAAGACCAATGGGGTTCTATCCAAATAAAAACCTGTTTGGCAGTATTGAATAAAGTTGAGCATACCCTATGAACAAGTGATTCCACTGTTAGGTATCCCCTCCAAAAACAAAAAACAGATGAACAAAAACTCAACAATGTGTTCAACCAAAGACAAGTATCAGAATGTTCATAGCAGCACTGTTTTAATAGTCAGAACCTGGAATCAACCTAAATGCCCACCTACATTAGAATTGATAAATAAATTGCAGGCGGGATGAAAAAGAGCTACAACTACAAATATCATAGATGAATCTCATGAACACATGATGAACAAAGAAGCCAGACACAAGAGTACATGTTCTATGGTCCCATTTATACAAAGTTCCCAAACAGGCAAACTGATCAACAAGTTTAGACGTCAGGCTTTTGGTGGGGGGCAAGATAGGAACAGGGTGTGATGGGGGCTGGTGGGGTACTGGCATTGTTCTGTTTCTTGATCTGGGAATTGGTTACACAGGTGTTTGCTCTGGGAAAATTTTGAACTATAGATTTGATTTTTTTGTGTATTTCTCTATATGTTATAATTTTCAATTAAAAATTTTACTTTAAGAAAAAGCCAGCTTGGTACTTCCCTGGCAGTCCAGTGGTTAAGACTCCGCACTCCCAATGCAGGAGGCGTGCGTTTGATCCCTGGTGGGGGAACTAAAATCCTACATGCCCCCCACCCCCCCCAAAAAAAGCCAGCTTGAAGGGGCACCCACTGGCCAAATTAGCATAATTTGAATATCAAAAAGGATAATGGTTATAACTGGTTAGTAAATGAAAATACATGAGTCCAGGGGGTGCGGAGAGGATAAACAGGACGGCTTTTCTTTACAAAAGAAAGTCAAATAAACGTGGAAGGAATGACAAGAATAGAAGATCACTATTTATAAGCCCCCCCAACCCCGATATAATACTTGATCGAGGTAACAATCACCAGTGGAAACTAAAACCATTGGATGAAAACTTGTTAGCAGCGCCAAGGTATCATCCCAGAGACCACTCACCTTTGCAAACGGGAGCAATTGTACCTTGGCGATGAAGAGGTGATGAAGAGGTCTGGTGTGACCACCTTAATCCAGTGATTGAACCTAGCATCACAAATAATGGAACAGTGTGACATTGCGTGCCTCCTGATAGGATGCAAATTAAATTAAAAAAATAACCTAAGGAAGTGGGTCTTTCTGACTGCATTAAAATCACCGGAGATTTTTAAATTCTCAAAGCCTAGGCCGTGCTTCCAGACCAAATATATCAGAACGTCTAGGCTGGGTCCCAAGCATCAGTATTTTTTTAAAGCTTCCAAGATGACTGCAATGTGCAGCAAAGTATTCTAGACAAAAATGTGTAGCCTGAATCTAACTTCTAACTTATAGGATCTGCAGGATACAGTGGCGGTTCTTAGTGCTGACTGCTTACCAGAATCACCTAGAGAATTTTGAAACTAGGACCACCTGAGCTTGAACTCCAGAGATTCTGATTTAATTGGTTTAGGGTGGAACTCAGGCATCGTATTCTCTTTTCTAGGCATTAAATTTGATTTAAATAACCCCCAGAGAGAAGAGAGTGGGCCAATTAATCCCCCTTCCTTGTAATGCCAATTAATCAAGACAGGTGGTTCTGATGTGCAGCCAGGGCTGAGGATTAACAGGACAGAGGAACAACTGAACATCATAAGGAAACAGACAAATCTAGAATGTGGGACATTCGTATGACCACTAGCCTGGATTCTTCAGAAGGTCAATGTCATGGGAGAAAAAAAAAAAAAAGGAGAGAGGAACTATTCTAAGTTAAAATAAGTAACAACCACACACACACACAAAAAGTAATTGTGCATTTGTTTGATTTTTTTAAAAAAAAAGAGCTATAGGGCTTCCCTGGTGGCGCAGCGGTTGAGAATCTGCCTGCCAATGCAGGGGGCACGGGTTCGAGCCCTGGTCTGGGAATATCCCACATGCCGCAGAGCAACTGGGCCCGTGAGCCACAATTACTGAGCCTGCGCGTCTGGAGCCTGTGCTCCGCGAGAAGAGAGGCCGCGATAGTGAGAGGCCCGCGCACCGCGATGAAAAGTGGTCCCCGCTTGCCACAACTGGAGAAAGTCCTCGCACAGAAACGAAGACCCAACACAGCCATAAATAAATAAAATAAAATTTAAAAAAAAAACAAAAAACAAAAAAAAAAACAGCTATAAAGATGGGGGGATTTAAATATTAAGTTGATTTTAGGTGGTTTTCTTAGTAGGGATAATGACATTGTGGGTCTGTAGACAAATATCTGTATTCTTCAGTGATGTATGCTGAATATTGAGAAGTGATGTGTCATAATGTGTATGTAACTTGAGAATTCATTGTACTAATGTTGGGCTGCACCCCATAGGCCTGTGAGCCTTGTTATTGCCTAGCCGCAAGACCGAAGAGAGAGCCCAGAGACAGGGACAGAGACATCAATGGCTTGTTAGATAGGGAATCTTACAAATCAGAAGCAAAAGGTCCTGGAGCGACACCTCACCGTGTGCAGGAGAAAGGACACAGCAGCGATCTTCTCTGCTCGAGGAATAAGGAGGCTACCATTTATAGGGGGAATTGACATAATTGACATCAGGTTAGCTCATCAGTTACCAGGGAAACCAGCAGCTGGGACAGGGAGCAAGCACGTAGGTAGTTATTGAGTAAGCCCCACGATTAAGAGGATTGGATAGCCATGTGAGTAGGGTGTAGGTGAAGCAGAGACCGGCCCAGCAGCGGATGTACAGAGAGCAAGAGAACAGCCATCTTGAGTGGCCTGACCATACAACTAATCTTTCAGTTTTCCTGTACGTTTGAAATAGTTACTAAGAAAAAGATGAGGAAATGAGAAATTTGTTGTTGTTGGCCATGCTGCAGGGCACGCGGGATCTTAGTTCCCAGACCAGGGATGGAGAACCCGTGCCCCCTGCAGTGGAAGCGCGGAGTCCTAACCACTGGACCGCCGGGGAACTCCCAGTTTTTTAATAGGGATAAAAACCTACTCAGTGGTCCATGTAACTTCCATCTGTATTAGTTCTCTCTGAGAATCTTCCCAGAAAACCCACTCACAGCTCAACCTTACGAAACCAATCTCACACCACACCCAACAATTAAAGCTGTATTTCTCAACCTCTGGCCACTGCATTTCTCCCACTAAATAGGAGTTATCTCGGAAAGAGCTGTTATTCAAATGAGCTTGAGAAGTCCTGGGTTATGCAAGATTTTCTTGTTACCAGACGCCTTTTAATCTTAATATAGTTAACATACACTGTCCCATTGGGGTCAGGGAAGGACACCTGCATAGTAAAGCAACATTCCTTAACCCTATTTTGTTTCCAGCCGTTTTTGGACACCAGACACCTTTTATCCCAAAAGATCTTGTAGATGAAGTGTTCTGCAAGCATTTGGGAAAATGCTAGCATGAGACATCTTCTCCCTCATTTTATAACTCCTCCATCTTTGATTAAACAAAGAGCCCCTGGATTTCCAAACGGACCCTAATGGCACATGTGCAGGCAGATGAAGATCCTTCTCCCAACCAGTGCAATTTCCTATTCACCAAAATACAAAATGTAATTTTTTTTCAGGAACCTATTTTTTCAAATATGTATGCACTGTTTTATGTGATTTCTATGCAAACTTTACTTCAAGTGCATTAAAGATGTCTGGTTTGAATTACGAGTTCCTCCCTCCTACACTATTGGTGGGAATGTAAGTTGGTGCAGCCACTATGGAAAACAGTATGGAGGAGACTCAGAAAACTTAAAATAGAGCTACCACATGATCCAGCAATCCCACTCTTGGGTATACATCTGGACAAAACTGTAATTCAAAAAGATACATGCAGGAGTTCCCTGGTGGTCCAGTGGTTAGGACTATGTGCTCTCACTGCCCAGGGCCCGGGTTCAATCCCTGTCAGGGAACGAAGATCCCACAAGCCATATGGCATGGCAAAAAAAAAAAAAAAATACATGCACCCCTATGTTCATAGCAGCACTATTCACAATAGCCAAGACATGAAAACAACCTAAATGTCCCTTGACAGATGAATGGATTAAGAAGATATGGTACATATATACAATGGAATACTACTCAGCCATGAAAAAGAACAAAATAATGCCACTTGCAGCAACATGGATGCAACTAGAGATTATCATACGAAGTGAAGTAAGTCAGAAAGAGAAAGACAAACACCACTTATACGTGGAATCTAAAATATAGCACAAATGAACCTCTCTACAAAACAGAAACAGACTCACAGACGTAGAAAACAGACTTGTGGTTGCCAAGGGGGAGAGGGATTAGGGAGGGATGGATTGGGGGTTTGGGGTTAGTAGATGCAAACTATTACATTTAGAATGGATGAATATCAAGGTCCTACTGTATAGCCCAGGGAACTATATCCATCCCCTGGGATAAACCATAATGGAAAAGAATATTAAAAAAGAACATATATATGTGTATAACTGAACCACTTTGCTATACAGCAGAAATTAGCACAACCTTGTAAATCAACTACACTTTAATAAAAAAAAATTTTAATAAATAAATAAACTATGAGTTCCTAAAAGACCACCCCATGTGTCTCCTTCCTTTCAGCATCCAGGATGGTACCACCCACCACAGACAGAATACCTCTTGATACCCAAACAGCAAGAAAGAAGTGGATAAAAACTCTTTCCAGGGTGCCCCCTCCCCAGCTCAGCCCCTACAGCACTGTGGTTTACAGGCATCTCCATAGTCCTCCCCCCACCGTCTCAGGGTGTGTGTCACGATCACAGTTGAGGCTCCTGAGAGTCAGAGAGCCAATGAGGCTTGCCCGCAGCCAAACAGTGGAGAAACAGTGTGGCCGGGATCGGAGCCCCAGGAGCCTGATCTGAGGCCCAGAGCTCCTGCTCTCACAACAGTCACCACTGTGCTTCCTGTAACCTCAGCCTTAATCCTCTTCTACAGCTCCTGCTTTGTCACACACAGTGTCAGGAGTTTCAGTTCTTCCAGGAAAAGCAGACTCAAGTGGCAACCTGTGCTTTTATGTGGCCCAAGGAAGCTGGCATGTAGCAAGTGCAGATGCAGAAGCTAAATCATCAGGGGAGTTATGCTTTGCCTAAGCCAAGTTGGTCAGCGCTCTGGTAAATCCAACCTTAAAAAATCAGCTTACAAATGAAGCGCTAATGACAAGTGTGAAGACAAAGAAGCTCATGGACCCACTGCCCAGAACTGCCCAAAACCACCTGTCCAGGCTCACCTTGAAGCCTTCAAAACCCCGAGGGTGCCTGCAACCCTCCTTGAACTCAAAAGAACAGCCTGCTGGGACTTCCCTGGTGGTCCAGTGGGTAAGACTCCATGCTCCCAATGCAGGGGGCCCGGGTTCCATCCCTAGTCGGGGAACTAGATCCCACTTGCCATGATGAAGAGTCCACATGCTGCAACTAAGAACTAAAGATCCCGCATGCCGCAACTAAACATGACAGAACAAAGATCTCTCGCGCTGCAACTAAGACCTGGTGCAGCCGAAGTAAATTTTTTTTTAAAAAAAGCATCATTAGGTTAATTTACTACAAAACATTGGGACTTCCGTGGTGGCACAGTGGTTAAGAATCCGTCTGCTAATGCAGGCGACATAGGTTCGATCCATGGTCCAGGAAGATCCCACATGCCGCGGAGCAACTGAGCCCGCGCACCACAACTACTGAAGCCCGCATGCCTAGAGCCCGTGCTCCGCAACAAGAGAAGCCACTGCAATGAGAAGCCCGCGCACCGCAATGAAGGGTGGCCCCCACTCACGGAAACTAGAGAAAGCCCGCATTCAGCAACGAAGACCCCCAAAAAAAAAAAAAAAAAAACAGCCTGGGGATTCGCCACTCGCTCCCCTCCCTGCAAAACACAGAAGCACTGTTGAGAAAGGCATATGGATTTCACTCTACTATGGCCAAATTAAGACTAAAAACTGACCTTAAACTACAGAGATGAGAACTCATTCTCAGCAGATCTCAGACCAGTATGGACTTTTCAGTGGTCACGGAGAGGAGGGGCTCATAATATTTCCCCAGTTGTTCAGGGGAAAGGGAGACCTCATATCATTCTGTTCAACTCTTAAGCCTGCACCATAGCCCCAGGCTCTTGGGCTGAAGTCAGTCAAAGCCCAGTTAGTGGAACCTGCCCAGAGTTCACAGCCAGTCCAGAATTTAAATTCCTGCCCAGGATCTGAATCAGCCTGTGATTCACATACATAAAGTTGTGGAGTGATGAAATGGTGAAATTTGAAGTTCAACTCCAGGCTATGCAAAACTAGTTCCTTAGCTTACATCACTGCTTTGCTCATGTCCTGTCAAAATGAGGGACACTGACTTCTGTAAGGAACACTTTTTTTTTTAATAAATTTATTGTTTTATTTTTGGCTGCATTGGGTCTTCGTTGCTGTGTGCAGGCTTTTCTCTGGTTGTGGCGAGCAGGGGCTACTCTTCATTGCGGTGCGTGGGCTTCTCATTGTGGTGGCTTTTCTTGTCGCGGAGCACAGGCTCTAGGCGTGCAGGCTTCAGTAGTTGTGGCACACGGGCTCAGTAGTTGTGGCTTGCGGGCTCTAGAGCACAGGCTCAGTAGTTGTGGCGCACAGGCTTAGTTGCTCTGCGGCATGTGGGATCTTCCCGGACCAGGGCTCGAACTTGTGTTCCCTGCATTGGCAGGTGGACCCTTAACCACTGAGCCACCAGGGAAGCCCAAGGAACACTTGTAAGCAACATAAATTCCTGTTACTCAGTAAGCATTTCCCAACCACCTGCTCTGTACCTGCACTGTGTTATGTGACTGTACTCTATCCTGGTGTTTTAAGGACAGTTTTGTCCAAATATCATGGCCGTCTTCCTTCTCCCATAAGCCCCCAAAATGATAGGAAGGTTCTTCTTACAAATTAAGTTGCAAGAGGTTCTGAACTCTGAGACATCAAACTGAAGGGCTTTACAGCAGAGTCTCTTTTTTTTCTACTCAGTATAAAGGAATTAGATATTACTTATATTGGTTTCTCAGACTTCCAATGTAAATGTTCTCTCCTTAAATATTCAACATTTTAAAAGTCCAAATGGAGAGTCAAGATCCCCCAAGTTAGAAGGGGTGAACTAAACAAGATCTGTCCACAGTCAAGCCTGGCAAACACCACCTAGAAAGCACTTCTCTCTTCAGGTGACCTGCCTCCCCATCATGCTGAAGATGACTGACAGTGACAGTATCCAATTACAGCCTTTCCAATCTCCTTTGGATATGGAAAGTGGGCTGCTTCTAGTCTCTGCCAGAGGAGCTTCAAAGCAACTAGCCTGGGACCTCCCTGGTGGCGCAGTGGTTAAGAATCTGCCTGCCAATGCCAGGGACATGGGTTCTATCCCTGGTCCGGGAAGATCCCACATGCTGCGGAGCAACTAAGCCCATGTGCCACAACTACTGAGCCTGCTCTCTAGAGCCCGTGAGCCACAACTGCTGAGGCTGCAAGCCACAACTACTGAAGTCCACGAACCTAGAGCCCGTACTCCACAACAAGAAAAGCCACCGCAATGAGAAGCCCACTCAATGAAGAGTAGCCTCCACTTGCTGCAACTAGAGAAAGCCCACGTGGAGCAATGAAGCCAAAAATAATAATTTTTTTTTAAAAAAGAATTATTTATTAAAAAAAAAACAAAGTAACAAGCCTGAAAATATTATAATGGAATCCAAGCCATATATAAAATATAAAACTAATCTACAACCACACCCTGTCTAGTCTTTTGTGGGATGGAGATGCCTAAAACACTGGTTGGGCTCTCCTGGTAACTATCTAGCAAAGGAAAGAAAAATTTGGAACATGACAAATGGTGGAAGGCTCTCTCAGTCTTTTCTCCCAGAATCTTCAGGGGCTCTGCCCACCCTATGAGAACACAAAAGCAGATAAGACACTGCCAGTCTGCAAAGAACTCACAATCTACAGTGATGAGCAGACACCCTGCTTTTAATTAGACACATTATGATAATGGCCACAACAGGGATGCTTCCACAGTGGCGTGGGTCTGCAGAGAGGGTAGTATTCATTCTCTGTGTTGGGGAAAGCTACTCAAAGCAGTTCCTGGGCTCCTGACCATTGGAAATGTTGGGAAAGTGAAGGGAAGGGTGTTCCGGGCAGAGAGAACCATGTCATCAAATGCACCAGCAGGTGAAAGTGCCTGGTGTGTGTGGGTGGGGGTGGATGGGTACCGGCTGCTTGATAAGCAAACTGTAGGCATCAGAGCTGGAGATTCCAGGTCACCACAGCTCTTGGGCTGAGGAGAGCGCTCCCAGAAACTAGGTCACCAAGTCCTAAAAGCAGGACAATGCAGCTGCTACATCCTAACAGCAGATGAGTTTATTCGGTGTTTTAAATTAAATTAACTTTACCAACACTGTTCATTAAAAAAAAAAAAAGGCTAAAGTTATTTATGCCCAACACTGTTGGACATCATCTCTCTAAAAAATTCCAAGAACTTCATAAAAGAGGTACCACTATCAAGGCCATTTTACAGATCAGAAAACCGAGGCTCAGAGAAGTTCAGTAACTTACTCAAAGTCACACAACTAGGAAGTGGAGGAGTTGGGATGTGAATTTCTTCAGTCCAACTCCAAAGTCTATGCCTAATCACTTATGTTAAATACATAAAATGCAGTTAAATAATGGTTCTATTGTGTTCTGATCACTAGGAACAAAAAGCTTTTATTTGGGTTTCTCTGTATTTCAGAGTTGCCACATTCTTGCCAATCTTTTATATTCCCCACAGCACACAACATATTACTGGACATCACTGCTTATCATTCATGTTGATTTTTAAGAAACATGTAAGGAAACATTATACTGGACCCACACTAACAAAAGAAAAATTTGAGAGAGAGAGAGGGCAAGAGACTTGCAATGGGTTGGTATGTATGAAGTCTGTACATCTGTGTCTCTTTCTCTCTCTCTCTCTATGCCTCTCTCATTCTATGTGTATCTTAGTATGTATGTGTCTTTCTACCTTGTTTCTCTTTTTACCTTTAGGTCTCTCCATTGCTATCTCTGTCTCTGTGTCTCTCTCTGTGTCTCTCTTTCTCTCTTCCTCCTCCCCTTCCCCTCCTTCTTCTCTTTCTTCTCTCAATATCTCTTCTTCTCCCTCCCTCCCTCCCTCTCTCTCTCTCTCTCTTCCCCCCCCCCCACCCCGCTTCTCCACTCTGTTTCTCTCTCTCTCTCTCTCTTATTACATTTCAGAGTGGCACATTGCTTCCTAGATCTTGAACAGACCAATAACCTGGAATGGATTCAATATCATAAAACAGTCCCACAGGAAGCCTGGAATCCCCAGGAACTCAAGTTAACCACTCAAGGGCAAATTAGAGTAGCAGTAAATAGTGTTGACTCATGAGTCAGACAGACTTAAACGCTTACAAGCTACATGACCTAGGGCAAGTTATAAACCTACCTGAACCTCAGATTCCTTATCTGTGAAATGGGTAATGTTGTAACCATCACATACTGCTGTTGTAAGGATTAAATGCAATAATGTATATAAAGCTCTTAATACAGAGTCTGATCCATGCTAAGCAATTAGCAACAATGTCAGTTGCTATTGTTACTATTACTGTTCACAGGGTCTTACTTGCCTCTAGACTCTCAGAATCTAGCATAGTACTTGGCACACAGTTGGAGTTCAACACCTGCTCAGAGAAACAAGATAGAAAGAAATAAGCATACTGGGACTTCCCTGGTGGCGCAGTGGTTAAGAATTCACCTGCCAATGCGGGGGACATGGGTTCGAGCCCTGGTCCGGGAAGATCCCACATGCCGCGGAGCAACTAAGCCCATGAGCCACAATTACTGAAGCCCGCACGCCTAGAGCCCATGCTCTGCAACGAGAGAAGCCACTGCAATGAGAAGCCCACGCACCACAGCGAAGAGTGGCCCCCACTCACAACAACTAGAGAAAGCCCGCATGCAGCAACGAAGACCCAATGCAGCCAAAAATAAATAAATAAATAAATAAATAACATTTATTTAAAAAAAGAAAAAGAAAGAAAGAGATAAGCCTACTGAGATAGACACAGAAAGATACAAGACAGAGAGAGTTACAGCAAGGGAGAGACACTGAAAGAGAGACACAGAGAGAGAGACAAAGACAGAGACACAAGAGAGGAAGGAAGAAAGAGGCAGACAGATGCACAGCCTGACAGACATGCCAATCAACCCACTGACCAAGTCTCTTGCTCTTTCTGTCTAAATTTCCCTTCAGTAGTATGGGTCCAGTATAATGCTTCCTTACTGGTTTTTCGTAAATCAACATAGGTGATGAACAAGGAGGTCACATTCCCCATCCCACCACCAGGTTTCCCATGCCACAGAAGGGGAGCTGAGGAACAGGGGGACTTGGTACCCGCATCCAACATGATACCACGGAAGCAGTGAATGGCTGGCTATTCACTGGAGCAGGAGCAAGCTGTCCTGGCCCTCTCTGAGGCATCCCTCAAGAATAGGGCAATGCTGTGTTCAGTCAAGTTCAGGGGGTGCAGAGTCCATGACCTTGAACTCATTTGCAGTGGACTCTTTAATCGAATGAAAAGGACACCCATTTCCCTCCCTGGCAGAGCTACTGGGCGATGCCAAAGGAACTTTCCTCCACAAATATAAATGGCAAACTTTTATCCCCACATCAAAGGGAAAAACAACCCAGTCCTCCAAAAAAGACATTTAACCCAGTCAGGAGGACACCAGGGTCCTCTCTTTGTTGTGTTGACCTTCAGTACAATACTGGCTGTAAATTGTGAGCTTTTTAACACCTGTCATAATACACTTTGATAAAACAAGAGTGAGTACGGATGAGACCACGTTTGAAACAAGGCGGTCTTTAGGGAACAGGTATTGAGCCAAACATTGTGGAGATGGTACCTTTCATTCATATGATGCCAGAGAAAGACTGAATCATTGGGAAAGAGTTGAAGATGATCAGGGTTCTATGCTTGAAATTTCTAAACTACTATCCACCCTGCTCCCAGCTAACCGCATTTCACAGCTTGCATGGGAAGAAAGGGGAAGTTTCCAACAGAATGTGAAGCTGATTTCAACCATCCGGGTGTACTCTCTTTCCTCCAGTCAGCACGCTGGGACAGTGCCCTTTTTACTCCCTGAGGACAGATCCTGCGCCACGTCGTCCCCTCCCAGCCACCTCCCTACTATCTCCTACCACTTCTGCGTGGTATCACACACACAGGCAGCTGCAGCGGCTGATTTGGGCCATCAATGTTGCTGCCACCATGTCACTCAGCACCAAACGCCCTCCAGCTCTGCAACTCCAGATGTTACAGAAATTTGGGAAGTCTCCTCTGCCCTCCAAATAAAACCCACTTCATCCTGTCAGCAAACAATAGCCGTGAGGACATGGAGGCTCAGCTGTAATACAAATCCTAAACTACTGTGGACCCTGACAAGGTCAGTCTTCAGTGGGGGCCTCTTGTCTTCAGAACTTCTCATTTCAGAAACATTCCTCAGAAAAAGGAGGCTTCCCAGAAGCAAGGAGTCAGTCTGCCACTTTACTGCAGATCCCCAGCAGAAGGAATCAGCGAAGCCAGCAAACAGATCATATACTTTCATTTCTAAAGAAGTACAGCTAATTTTAGAGATGGACGGTGGTGATGGTTGTACAAGAATGTGAATACACTAATGCCACTGACCTGGACACTTTAAAATGGTTAAAATGTTATGTATATTTTACCACAATTTTTCAAAGTGAAAAAAATTTTAAAAAGAATAAATTGAATGCCACACATTTTTTTAAAAAAGGAAGTACAGCTAAGTCCCAGGTGGCCTAATGATCACTGATTTAGTATTATTAATTTTTACTTTTTTTAAGGAAGGTACTTTTTCTTTTTTTTAAATTTATTTATTTTTATTTATTTATTTTTGGCTGTGTTGGGTCTTCGTTGCTGCGCACGGGCTTTCTCTAGTTGTGGTTAGCGGGAGCTACTCTTCGTTGCGGTGCGCAGGCTTCTCACGTGATGGCTTCTCTTGTTGCGAAGCACAGCCTCTAGGCATGCGGGCTTCAATAGTTGTGGCACGCAGGCTCAGTAGTTGTGGCTTATGGGCTTAGTTGCTCCGCGGCATATGGGATCTTCCCGGACCAGGGATCGAACCCATGTCCCCTGCATTGGCAGGCGGATTCTTAACCACTGTGCCACCAAGGAAGTCCATTATTAATCTTTTTTAATTGAAGTATAGTTGTACAATATTATATAAGTTACAGGTGTACAATAGAGTGATTCACAATTTTTAAAAGTTATACTCCATTTACAGTTATTATAAATTATTGGCTATAATCCCCATGTTGTATAATATATCCTTGTAGCTTGTTTTATACATAATAGCTTGTACTTCTTACTCCCCTACCCTTATACTTCCCCTCCCTGCTTCCCTCTCCCCACTGATCACCACTAGTTTGTTTTCTATATCTGTGAGTCTGCTTCTTTTTTGTTATATTCACTAGTTCATTGTATTTTTTTTAGATTCCACATATAAGTGATATCATACAGTATTTGTCTCTCTCTGTCTGACTTAAAGTATTATTAAATTATTTTTAAAGAGAATCTCAGTAGCACAGAAAGGTTACCAGCTTTGAGGGTTTATGAAAATCAAAAGTAGGAAAATACATGCCCTTACAATAAAAAATCCCCTTAAATTAAATATCACTACACTCTGTCTAGTATATGAGTATTGTCCATGAGTACGATTTTCTAAAGGATGTCACAAAGCTTTTCTTTCAGAAACCGGTTCTCCCACAATTGCAGCTTGGAGAACATTCAGATCACAGGAGTGGCCTATAAGGGTTTCCAGCTCTCTCTAACAATAATGTGTTCAACAGACTGTTCTCATGGTACTGAAGGTGAACAGACACAGTCCCCCATTAACATTAGTGGATAATAGTATTTGCATTGGCAGATGGTAAAATTTAAGGCTTGGGAAATCTGAAAGACAGAGCTGAGATCATTCCCAGAGCAGAGCAGAGCAGTTCAGATTCCAGACCCTGAGCTCCTAGCCCAGAGGCCACCCTTTCTGGCTTGAGATCATTTAAGAAACAAAGGTCACCCACTGTGAATTAATTAACTTCAATAACTATCCACCCACATAAGCACCTACTCTCTTGAATCATGCCTATTAACTCACTCTTTGCCAGAAGACTCCAACACAAGGAACCCCAAAATGGGGGAAAGCCCCAAATGCAGCTTACGTTTAAGAAAGGGTGAAGGTGTGATTAATTGCGCACACTTGTCAGTTTCACCTACAAGGAGTACTGGGTGACCTTTAGAAGGTCTTAGGGGCAGGGCAAGGGAAAGCTCCAGCACAGGTCAGGTTCTAACTCGCCATGCATGTCAGGTACAAGTGACAAAGCACATCAGTCAGGAGCAATCATGAAGGCAGAAAGCCCAACGGCAAGCCTAAGAAAGAGAACAGATTATGACCATCTCTTGGGCAGCTATGCATAGAAAGAGTTTTTATCCTGATACCAGACCAAGATGGACCATGAAAAGAGAGAGAAATGCAATGCTCACAGTTCCCTGCCATGCTAACCACAAAGGTGTCTGCATCTGCCCTGGATTTCACATCTTCCCTACAGTCTCAGCAGAAAAAAATATATAAACCTCTTCCCAAGAAGGGTAATAATTTCCTTTGAGTTCCGGTTTCCACCCTGCCCTCCTCGTCGAAGGCATGCTCGAGTTATCCATCCTCTCTCCTATTTCCTTCACCTCTCCCTTTCTCCCTTTCTATTGCCACATTTCTTTCACCACAGTGGTTCTAAATGTTGTGGCTCACAAATCTTTCTTTGAGAAGCGGGTAAGTTCTGCATGCCATTCCTAAGGGCTTGATAGACTCCTAGGCTCATGGAGCCCAGGTGAGCAATCCCTGCTTTAGCAAGTCTCTTCCACCTTAGACCTTAGTTGCTAGTGGACACCTCTCCTTCCTTTCCAAGCAAGCTTCTAGAATACAGAACTCTCTGCTCCCTATGTTCTATTTCCTCCTCAATCCACTGCCCTCACTCCACTAAAACTAATCCTGCTGAAGTTACCACTGACATTCCAAGTGCCAAACCCAGTGGGTACATTTTTCTCTCTCATTTGACTTCCTGCTGTATCTCACAGTGACCCATCCCCATATCCTAAAACTCTTCCTTAAATATCTTGACATCATAGCAATAAAGCCCTCTTAGAGACTGATTAACGATTTTTCCTTCCCTAGGAAATGTTCAAACCACCCAGCTGGGCCCCAGCTACCTGTTTTGTATACTTATGTCTCCACCTCCTCACCATGGTTGATCAGCCCAGGGATGGGCCTCACCAAGCTATACCAATCAGTGACTTCCCTGAGAATTTTTGAATAGAGAGGAAAAACAAACAAAAAAATGTCTTGGGTTTTCCATAATGTTTGGTAACAAATTCCAGTTACATGCCCATAGCTATGCACCTGACTACCCCTATATCTTTAGAATACATTTCCATTTTTCCTCTAGCCGGTTTGCACTTGGCTTCTGTCACCTGCCACCAAAAGGGTCCTAAGTGATATAAATATTCTCTCCTCCCTGGTTCACCTCTCCTCTGTCTGGCTGCTCCTTTTTGTCTTCTCAGCAGGCAGCTCTCTCTCTGTCCATCCCTCAAACATGGTCTTCTCTATCACAATTATAGGGGACAATGGTTGGTGAGACAGAAACACAGCTACATCAGTGAACCAGATTGACCTAAGTAAGGCTGTGGATTTCTTTAAACCCCACCAGGCTTCACTCAGAATAAGCTATTGGCAACACAGGTTTCTATGGGAAAATAAAATCAAGAAAAAAACAATGGGAATTAACAGCAGCAAAGTAGACTTAGGTTAGACAATATTTTAAAGATGAGAGACTCAGAATATGTATCACTTTGTGGAAAAGACCAGGCCACCAAAATATATATATATAATTTGAATCCAAATATCAGATCCAATAATTTGGGCAGTTTCTGATAAAACAGTCAAAAGTCTAACTATAAACGAGGCCTGTTCCTGACATTAGAACCTCTCTGATGTGATGCAGTGGGAGGTACAAATATCACTTACTGATGAGCTACTGGAAACGGCTGGCCTAAATCTAACTATGGTCCAGAACATGGAGTGTCCTATAGAACAACTGGCCTGGACCCTCAAAGCACTCAATGTCACGGAGAACGCAGGTGGGGGAAAAGGGGGAAGACTTTCTACACTGAGACTACAGAAAGGTAACAGTCAGGCTTCCCTCGTGGCACAGTGGTTAAGAATCCTCCTTCAATGCAGGGAACACGGGTTCGAGCTCTGGTCCGGGAAGGTCCCACATGCTGCAGAGCAACTAAGCCTGTGCGCCACAACTACTAAGCCTGCGCTCTAGAGCCCGCAAGCCACAGCTACTGAGCCCACATGCCACAACTACTGAAGCCGTCACGCCTAGAGCCCGTGCTCTGCAATGGGAGAGGCCACTGCAATGAGAGGCCCGCGCACCACAATGAAGAGTAGCCCCCGTTCGCCACAACTGGAGAGGGCCTGGAGAGGGTGTGCAGCAACGAAGACCCAACGCAGCCAAAAAAAAAAAAAAAGAAAGGTAACAGTCAAGTGCAATGCATGAAACTTGAGTAGAGACTGGATTTTAAGAAACATCTTAAAACAGCTTCGGGAATTTGAGTATGGACAAGATTTTGAATGTTATTGAAATAATAAATTGAAGTGTAATAACGATGTCATGGTTGTCTAGGAGGATCTTCTTGTTCCTGAGAGACTCAAGTTGAAATACTTAGAGTTGAACAGTCCTGATGTCTACAGCCTGGGCTCCTTTCCTTATTCCTCTTGTCTTCTGATTCTTCTTACTCAGCTCTACTCATACTTGCCTGTTCTACTCACACTTACCACACTTATGGACAAACACGACTCCCAAGCCAATATCTCCAGCTTGGAACTCTCTTCTTAGCTCCAGAACTGTGCAGCCCACTTTCTGCACGACATTCCACCTGAATGTTCCAGCAGCTCCTCACACTCACATTATTCAAAGCCGAACACATCTTTCCTCTTCTCAATCCCTGCCACGCACCCGATCCCCCACCCCCGCAAAAAAACCTGCTCCCTTTTCTGTCTTCTCTATCTTGGTAAACGCCAAGTTGACCAAGCCAGAAACTTCCCTTTTTCTTTCCCCATATCTAATCATTACTAAATCCTGTGTACCTCATAAATCTCTCTTCTCCATCTCCTCCCCACTGCACTATTTTTGCCCTCTTTGTCTCCCAAACTACATATTATGGAAGCATCCTCACTGGCCTTTCTTGTCTCCAATTTTGTTGCCCTCTAGTCTATTTTCCACCTTTCCACAAGAATAGCTTTTTCTTACAGGGAAGTATAGTCAATATTTTTTAATAACCTATAAGGGAAAAGAATCTGAAAAAGAATATATATATCTGAATCACTTCACTGTACACCTGAAAATAACACATTGTAAATCAACTATACTTCAGTTTTTTAAAAAATCATATCAGTACACTGCTCAAACTTCTTCAATGGCTCCCCAATGCCTCCAAGAGAAAATCTAATAAACTCCTTTTGCATGATATTCAAGGTCTTTCACGACCTTTGTCCCCGCCTTCCTTCCAAGTCTCATCTCCTTCTGCACCCCACCACACAGCCAGTTCCTCAAACATACTACACTCCTGTGGTCACTCTGAGCGCCCCTTGTCCTCCAGAGAGGCTGGGCGTTTGCACATGCCATTCTTTCAGCTTAGACGCCATCCCCTGCCACCTCCATACCAACCGCTCTCCACACTGCATACATACACTCCCACTAGAGAAGATAGGTCTGGGACTTCCCTCGTGGCGCAGTGGTTAAGAATCTTTCTGCTAATGCAGGGTACATGGGTTCGAGCCCTGGTCTGGGAGGATCCCACATGCCACGGAGCAACTAAGCCCGTGCGCCACAACTACTGAGTCTGCGCTCTACAGCCTGCAAGACACAACTACTGAGCCCACGTGCCACAACTACTGAAGCCCGCGCGCCTAGAGCCCATGCTGCTCAACAAGAGAAGCCACCACAATGAGAAGCCCACGCACCGCAACAAAGAGGAGCCCCCGCTTTCCTCAACTAGAGAAAGCCCGCGCGCAGCAACGAAGACCCAAAGCAGCCAAAAACAAATAAATAAATTTATTAAAAAAAAAGGGAGAGAGGGAAGATAGGTCTGTTGGAGAGCTGCCTTGACATTCCCCAGGTCAACTTATGAGCTCCATTTCTCCCATGGCGCCATTGACACTGATACACAACCACTTTAAAGCAATTTAGCTTATTACATTAGGTTATTTATTTACGTATTTTGTTTCCCACAGACTGTAAGATTCTTAATAACATAGGACCTTATTTTTAGTTTGTTTTTTAAGTAACTAGTCCATTCCTAGTAGATAACAGGCACTGAACAATTATTTATTTTAAAAATTGACAGTTAGGGGGAGGGAGGGATGAATAGGTGGAACACAGTGGATTTTTTGAGCAGTGAAACTGCTTTGCATGATACTATAAGATAGACATATGTCCTTAGACATTTATCCAGACCCATACAATGTACAACACCAAGAGTAATGTAAGTGATGGGCGCTGGGTGATTATGACGTGTCAGTGTAGGTTCATCAGTGGTACCAAATATACCACTCTGGTGGGAGACATTGATAATGGAGGAGGCTATGCATGTGTAGGAGCAGGGGGTATATGTACCTTCCATTCAGTTTTGCTGTGAACCTAAAACTGCTCACAAAAATTCTATGTAAAGAAAAAAATTATAAGGACTTCCCTGGTGGGCCAGTGGTTAAGAATCCGCCTTCCAATGCAGGGGACGCGGGTTCGATCCCTGGTCGGGGAACTAAGATCCCACATGCCACAGGGCAACTAAGCCCGCGTACCACAACTACTGAGCCCTCATGCCACAGCTGGAGAGAAGCCTGTGCACTGCTACTAGAGAAGCCCTCGTGCCACAATGAAGAGCCCATATGCCACAACGAAAGATCCCATGTGCCGCAACTAAGACCTGACGCAGCCAAATAAATAAATAATTTTTTTTTAATTTTATACACACACACACACACACATATATGTATGGAGAGAGAGAAAGAAAGAGAATCACCGTTGAGGAAGAAAGTACAGAAACAGAGAAAGAGAGATGAAGAAACATATAAATCCCAGGATGGACCAGTGCATAGCGGCTATTCAGTGCCAAAATGAAAAAAGAAATGGACAGCCAGAGATGACCTTTGAGAAGAAGTGCTAAAAAAACTATTTTAGATGAATTACCATGGAAGTACTACTAACAAGCAGGATAATTTTAAGCAGAAAATAGAAATTCAGCCTCCTGCATTCAGTTGTAAGGGACAAGAAACTAGTCACGTGGTGGAGATGAGAGATAAGCCAGGAATGAAGCGAACAGTTTGAAAGTCCCTTGCACAGACATAGCAGGATAATTATTTAAACCGTGAAGGCAGTAATTTAGGTCTAAAATGTCACCACCATCAAGTCTAAGTTTTATTGTAGTCTGTTAAGGAAGAGTTCTCTGGGGATTATGAATAACTGCTTCTTGAAATGGAAACTCTGCAAAAACAATTGACATTTCTATAATCCTTAAGGGATAGGACTTAGAGGAAAAATGACTATTCAGGTGGTTCTCTGAACATGTGTCTGAATAGCTAATATTCATCCTTGCTTTATGTCACCCTCATTAATCAGCTCCTATTAAAGATAATGCCATACATGTAATTATATGGCATAGCATTATGTTAAATATTTAAGACTTTCATATTGCACCATCTCTTAGGTGTGGTGATATATTGCCCTGATTTAAATACATGTGTCAATTTTTCATAGATTTCATCTATATTCATGGCTCAAGGCCCCTTAGCAAATTAATAACCAAAAGAATGAACTCCTCTATTTGTAAGTCCATAGTCGGTTGCTTAGCATACTTCTCCGCGCTTGTTTTACCTCTAAAAGTCCTATTCAGCTTTCTAAAAATACGCCTACCCTTTGTTTTCGAATTGCCCTGGTTCCCATGTTAGATTTTTTCAATCTAATCACATGTGATTTCAAAATTGCATCACACTTGTAAACTGAGCCATCAAAACAGACAATAAAGAAAATAAACAATACACTATAAGGGAAGCCAGATTAAACCAAGTCCAAGATATTGCAATAAAATTTAACTTATTCCGCATTTTTAACATACAACAAAACTTGTCTTTTCAAAAAAATACTCATCTTTATAAAGTTTCCAAGTGCTAACACGGTATTTCATTCATGACTCCTTACAACAACCTTATGAAAAAGAGTCAGCAGTGTCCTAATTATAAAATCAGGAAAACAGAGAAAGCAAGAACCCTTGGCCAAATTTCCATGATGAACAGCTGAATGGGGATTAAAATTCTGTGTTCACACACTTAAAGTCCATTTTCTCCTGCATATTTTTTTGTGAAAATTCTGTTATCAGGTACCTGGCCTCCCCGAGGCCACTCACATCAATCATTAACCACCGTTAAATCAATAAACTCCTGCTGCTTCCACCCTAAGCCCAGCCTGCTCTTGGGAAAAACAGCGTTGTCAGAATTCAGTGCTTGACACTGCTCTGAAGACAGCTGCCTCTCTGCAAAGGACCCCCTCCTTAGGAACTCCCAAAGTTCATTTCCTTTACCCTGTCTTTTAAGTCAGACAAGCCCAAACATGCTCTTCTAATCTGATGAAAATCTATCCAGCTGTTTTCATTTGATGTAATAAAGAACAGGCAGAAACTTTATCCAAGTGGGTAATACTATCCTAGGGGCAAATTCTGTGGCAGTCAGTAATGCATGTTCTAATGCAGTAAACACTGCTTTGGGGCTTCCCTGGTGGCACAGTGGCTAAGAATCTCCCCGTCAATGCAGGGGACACGGGTTCGAGCCCTGGCCCGGGAGGATCCCACATGCCGCGGAGCAGCTGGGCCTGTGTGCCCCAACTACTGAGCCTGCGCTCTAGAGCCCGTGCTCTGCAACAAGAGAAGCCACGACAATGAGAAGCCCGCGCACCGCAAGGAAGAGTAGCACCCCTCGCCGCAACTAGAGAAAGCCCGGGCGCAGCAACGAAGACCCAACACAGCCAAAAATAAAAACAGATAAATAAATAAATTTATTTTTTTTAAAAGAACTGCTTTGGTATGTGGTGCTGATTAGAAGGCTAGATTATTATTTTTCCATGGGTGGTCTTAGAACAAGATGCTTGTTAAAATGCAGATTCTTAGGCCCCAACACAGACCTACCAAATCAGACTTAGGAGTGACGATACCTTTAAACCGACAGCACTGTGATTCTTCTACAACTGGAAGGAGGAAAGCCCCAGGCTGGACTAGGGCTTCTCACACTAGACCGCATGCTTCTGAGGCCAGGAAGCACCTCTTATTCACCCTCATAGTCCCAGTATCCAGCTGAGGTGCTTAACAGTGTTCAATGATTGAACACATATGAACTGATTGTGTTAATCAGATATGCAGTGTAAGTGTTCAAAAGCTTTCATGTTAGAATTAGTTCATGCATAGTTACTTAGGAAGCAGTGTAAACACTTCTAAACACTTCATACTGATGTTTAGCTATGTCCTACTCCAGGTCCGTAGAGTGCAGGATTGAATGAGCCAAAGGCATGTCCTCTGCAAAACTCACATGTAGACCTTCTCCATCCCAACCTGAGGCTCAGAGATTCTCCAGTCCCTCAGAGCATTAAAGTCCTTTGGTCATTTTAGGCAAAAATTCTAGCCTGGTCAAAAAGCCAATCTCCAAACTCACATTCAGTTAAAACTTCTCTCTTTCCCCAACTGGGAACCTACCTCTGCTAGGAAAACTGCTGAGAATGGGATGCATGGGCCATAGTCAGCTCCTTCTATGCCTCCTCCACTGTGCCCTCCTCTGCCTCTGGATCCCCCAGGGACCAGGAGTGCTAGGAGGGAAAAGAGAAAGGGAGAGTGAAGTCTTCTTCCACTGGTGGAGTTGTAATCCAAAAGCAGGCCTCAGCACAGCAGACACACAATTACCAACACGTCTTCCTCACAGGCGAACCCTCCTCCCCACCAAGGACCCTGATGTAGTCACCACTATAGATGGTACTGTTACCTAGTCCAAGCTCATACTGATCGCCACAGGACGGGCCAGTAAATTGACAGACGAGTTACTGGGGCAAGAAATAGCAACTTTCAGAAAGCTGGCAGACCAAGAAGATGGTGGGCTCATGTCCCAAAGAACCATCTTGCCTGAGTTAGGATTCAGGCTCCTTTTATACTAAAAGGGGAGGGAGTAAAGTCAAACACTTCCTGGTTCCCATCAGCCTCCAGAGGGGATGTGTTAATTCCTTCCTCCCTGCAGTCATTCACAGGTGGGCCTGGTCAGGATGTTTCCTGTGAGCTAAACAAAGGTATTCTAGCTTAGTGCTCATTACCTGGGAAGCAGGGTTCCCAGAGATGGGCCATTATGTATAATTTAAGCTTACGGGCAACATCCCTTTAGTGATTAACTTGTAATAGAATACAAAAGGTTCTTCCCTATTCTGGCCACAAATGCCATCCCCTCAGCTCTAGTGTCCCTATTGTCCACCTCCAGTCTCTTGTTTTTTTTTTTTTAATTAGTTTATTTATTTATTTATTTTTGGCTGCGCTGGGTCTCCGTTTCTGTGCGAGGGCTTTCTCCAGTTGCGGCGAGCGGGGGCCCCTCCTCGTCGCGGCACCTCCAGTCTCCTGATGCCGGGTTCGCCTCGCCCCTCCGTGAGATCCTCTTCATTACGGTAAAGCTCCACCGCTTCTGTCGTGGGTCCTCACCTGCTCACACCTTAGTGCCTGCACCCACGGGAGTCCAGCTCCTCCATCAGTGCCTTCTTGCTGCATTCTGCCAGCTCTTGTGAGAAAGAAACGGCACCAGCCCCTCCACCTGAAACTCTGAAGGCCCCCTGATTTGGCTTACTACCCTGGGGGAGAGAGCTCCCCCATCCCCAGGGAAGACACACTGACAACTCTTTCTCCAAAGGATTCCCACTGTCCACCCCCACGATGATTCTCCCTCCTCTTCCCCCTCACCTGAAGCACATGAGGGCTGAATACTGGCCACACCAGTTCCACGGTCTCTTAGCACATCCCACATAGGTGGTGCAACGTCTCACAAGGAAGTAGGGACATTTGTCACTGGTCGTAGTATCTGGGGAGACACATCTAACATACAGTTACATTAGTCAGTCTCTTAGTTACAAGTAAAAAGACTCAATTCATCTTAATTAGTGGAGGTTTGAGATAAGAATAGTGGTGGAAATAAGGAACTCTAAAATACCATGGCAGCCCAAGGACAGACCTTGGCTCACGACAACTAGAATGCAGTTCGGAGTGTGGAACAGATCTAACAACCAGGAACCCAACAGAGCTGCCACTCTGTTTCTGCTGCCATTTCTCCTTTTACTCCCACCCACATGCCCGCTCCCACTCCAAACATCGTTCCCTGGAACATGGTAAGATGTGAACAGGTGAGAGTTCCGCGGTCAAATACAACTGGGAAACACTGAGTTAACAGTGTTTAGACAAGTTTCTTACTGTGGGGTCTTCAGGATCTTTAAAATGCTAAAGCACCTTGTGACTCCCCAAGAGGGGATATGGATGTGGTGTTTCCCAAATGCACTGGCCTAGGAAGTCCCATTCAAGGAACACCTGTTACCACGATGGCTGGGAGCCATACATGCCCTTCCTCTACCTCTTGACTTCAGCTTACTTGTGGCCTTGAGGCCCCGTGGCATCTGCAGACTGCCCTCTCTATGTATTTTCAGCTCTTGTCCCAAACCAACCGACTCTCTCTACATCTTGATCTTTTTTTTTTTTTTTTTTTTTTTGGTTGCGTTGGGTCTTCGTTTCTGTGCAAGAGCTTTCTCTAGTTGCGTCAAGCGGGGGCCACTCTTCATCGCGGTGCGCGGGCCTCTCACTATCGTGGCCTCCCTTGTTGCGGAGCACGGGCTCCAGACGCGCAGGCTCAGTAGTTGTGGCTCACGGGCTTAGTTGCTCCACGGCATGTGGCATCTTCACAGACCAGGGCTCAAACCCGTGTCCCCTGCGTTAGCAGGCAGATTCTCAACCACTGCGCCACCAGGGAAGCCTTGATCCTCTTAAAGACAAAGAAACTGCTTATTCCAGTGTGGTCACCATCAGGACAGTTTGGGCAGATCCTTGGCATTGAGTCATCTTATAGGCCCTTGACCCATCTGCAGCCTGACTCACCTTGGCCTGCGTGCCCACCCCTGACCAGGAGGGTGGAATGAAATATGACCTCCCACCCTGACCAGGAGACTGTGAAGGGGACAACACCAATGGTGACCTTTAAACACCACAGTCTCTGTAAGCCCTTTGTGACAGCCAGCCACTAACTGAAGGAGTATAACTGGGAGACTTAAGTCAAATAAATGTTTTTCATGTGCCTTAAGAGTCCCCCCAGCCCAGTGAAGTATACTGTGATCAAGATGATACCAGGCTAGATACAAACTACTATATATAAAAAACAGATGAACAACAAGGTCCTACTGTATAGCACAGGAAATCACATTCAATATCCTGTGATAAACCATAATGGAAATGAATATGAAAAAGAATATATATATATACACACACACACACACACACACACATATATATATATATATATATCTCAATCACTTTGCTGTACATCAGAAACTAACACAACATTGTGAGTCAACTATACTTCAATTTTTTTAAAAAAGACAGAAGGGAACATACTAGAAATACAGAGAATCTGTATTTGTGGAGAATTAGACTCCTCCAAATCTTGATTTCAAAATAAGTAAATAAAAATAAAAAAGATAAAACCAGGCTCCATATTAATGCCTCTAAGTTTCTTCACGGAAGAGGTGAGCCACATTTTAAGTTCACAGAGCACTGAAACTGTGTGTGGGTGTGTGTGAACTCTGTAAGAGATAGAGTACATTTTAAGTATATACAGTATATATGTTTAAGTATATATGTAACATTGACTTCTTCCCTCAACCCACTATGTAGCTCAGAGTCAAGGGTAAATTGTTTCCATGCTTTTGTTTTTGATACTTATCCATATGCTTAATGTCTTTAACAGCTAGTGGCAAACCCATTGTAAATGATTTTTTAACTTTATCCAAAGTAAAAGAATGGATGCAAAACTGCTTTGTAGGCTTCTGTTTTTACAAATGCTTATTGGCAACACTGAATTTAAAATGTCTGTAGGTGGGCTTTCATGTCCCTGACATGAGCTTATGCAGCCCTGTTTCAGTTAAATAACTCAGCCCTAATCTATTAGAACTGGGAAGCATAGTGAAGCTGAGATTATTTTGGAAAATCAAGAGAGAGGTTTTTTCCCAGTTTGTTGGTTTGTTTCTTGAGAAGAGGAGGAAAGTCACATTTGCTGAGCACAGGATACCATTTGATGCCCCTTTCACATAAAAAAATAATAATAACTCAGCCCTCCTCATCTTCACCTCAGCAGTCACATTCAGCCCACGCGAGAAAAGTACTGGTTCTTTAACCTCATTCCACAGATTGGATCATAAAAATGCACCTTCAACATTAGAAAAACATGAGTTGGCCAATGTGACCAAAAGTCAATTTAAAAAGTCATGTCCTCTTCCGGTTGCTCCTTCATAGGGCCATCTGTGAGCCATAATTAACATACAATGTCAAGACAGAGGACTCCCCAACCAGGAGAAGGTTAGTGCAGTACAAAGTGCATGGGCCTGGCCTCAGACAGACTAGCTCCATGACTCTGAGCCAGTGTGCTAAATTTTCTAAGCGTCAGCTTCCTCTTCTATAAAATGGTGAGTGTCATATGTAATGTTACGAGAGAGGCTGTGTAATAACGGACCTGCTCTGTGCCTAGAACACGGTAGGTGTCCAATAACAGTGATGGTGTTTGTAGTGGAGGTGATGATAATAGTAGAGATATCTCTTTGATTGTCTTTTTTTTGTCTACCCAACATGCCTTTCTGCCATGTTCTAAAAACAACAGCCCCATTTCTTTGGGTAAATGCCCCCCAGTTCTATGTGGTTCTGGATGAAGTCTCAATCAGGGTGCCCCACCCCTCAACCATAGCAATGGGCTTCTGATCTTAGGCCCTTGTAGTAAGTGGTGTTCCCCTTCCTCCGGGACCCAGGGATTGAGGGGGGCAGGGGAGGGGGAGAGCAGATAGGACAAATGAGTAAAGCAGAATGAATCAGAGTCTTTCCTCGGGATTTTATAGAGAGATGCTGAGAGAGAGAAGCTCTCACTCCTCTGGGGTGGCTGGGCTGGGCTGACACAAGCTCAGAGCTGTCTGGCGCCATGCCGCGCTTCACCTCCTGCACACACACAGGGAACGCATCTTGAAATAGGAGAGAATGTGGCCAACACAGAGAGTAGCAGAACAGAAAGAGAGAGAGAAAAATAATAATGATAATAATAGCATTTGTATCCCTGGATCCAGCTCTACCCCTAGATTTACCAGTTAAATAAGTTAATAAATTCTCTTTTAGGCTTAAGCTAATTTGAACTGAGTTTCTGCCCTTTGCATTAAAAGATTCCTGTCTAATATAAATATACTATTTTTTGAAGTTGTTTTTGTTTGTTTTGCTTTGTTAGTTTTTTCTTTTCTTTTTTTTTGTTTTTTGTTTTGTTTTGGTTTGGTTTTTTGTTTTATGTACAAAGATCTAGCATTGTTTCTGTGGTAAGGTAGATATCTTGGGTGACCCATTCCAGGAAGTTCACTTAGTCCCACTTAATGAAGCCAATATCCTTGGGGTACTATGGGAAACGCAGGCAGCACTTATGGAGGCGGTATTTTCGGATCAGACCAGCTGGCTTGAGCAGCCACTGCAAGAGGAGAACCCCGGCTGAATTTTCTCATATGGCTCCAGGAGAGCTGCCAGTGACCTATCTTGCTTTCTCAGGTGCAATGAGACAAAAGGCTAACTATACTTTTTAAAAAAGGAAGAAAGAAAGAAAAAGAGGAAGAGGACTAGACAAGAGAGCACAGAAGCAATACCCAGAGGCACCCTCACACACTCATTTCAGCACAGAAAACGGAAGCCCGCAGGGTCTGCATCACTGCTGCGCTGCAGTGAGCAAAGGCTCGAGCAGCACATCCACTAAATCAGAGGCAGGCGACCTGCTGGGGTACACAGGACACCATATGGCATCACTGTGATTTCTCGCCCATAGCTTAGTCAGTGGAGGGAGCAAGGTGAACCTCGACCCTGTTTTCCTGGCCACAGGTGTCCCCCTGCCCCACCCCAAGATAGGGAGACCAGGGCCAGCAAAGCTGGAGGAGTTCATAGGGCCCATGCTATGGTGGCCTCACTGTGAAATATAAAGGATCTTGGATTTTCTCCAGGAAGCCATGGGAGCCATTGAAAGCCTTTTTGAGAAGGAGAATGACATTTCTGTGTTTTTGAAAGCTTTCCCTGGCCTCAGAATGGTGCCTGGATTGGAGGAGGACAAAGCTGGAAACAGGGAGACCTATGGAAAGCTTTAGCAGCAATCAAGTGAGTACTTGAATAAAGACAAGCCAGCAGTGACAGAGAGCAGAGAATGTATATTTAGCGGTGACATCTACAAGACTTCATGATTGATTGTATGGAGTAAGGTAGGGGTATGGAGGTAGGAAGAAGGAAGGAACCCAAACCATATAGTAACCAACTGACTTCAGAGATCCAGAAAGAAGGTCTGGCGCTAGGTGTGAAGGAAGGGAAGGCGTTCATGCTGGCCGTGCTCAGCTGGAGAATCCACGGGGATATGCAGGCAATGATGTCCAGTAGGAAATCAGGTCATTTGAGTCACTGCTTCTGTGATCATGGACACGTTACTTAACTTTGTAGAGCCTCAGTCTCCTTATTTATCAAATGGGAATAATCTTCCCTAAGCAGAAATTTTAAGTAATTTGTCCAAGTCAGCCCAGCATAAAACATCACCCTTAGAGAGGAAGAATTGATAGAAAATCCTACCTACTCTGAGGGTGAGAGTCCTAGGAGGTCGCTGGTCCTGGGGGAGCCTCCTGCTCCCCCCAGCCATGCCCCAACTCCTGCCTTATCCTAGGGAAGCCCAAAGATTTGAGTAGCTCAGGCTTTGTCCTGAGGGATACTCTTCGCTGTGGTGTGCGCGCTTCTCGTTGTGGTGGCTTCTCCTGTTGCGGAGCACAGGCTCTAGGCGCGCAGGCTTCAGTAGTTGTGGCACGCGGGCTCAGTAGCTGTGGCTCATGGGCTCTAGTGCGCAGGCTCAGTAGTTGTGGCGCACAGGCTTAGTTACTCCACAGCATGTGGCATCTTTCCGGACCAGGGCTCGAACCCGTGTCCCCTGCATTGGCAGGCGGATTCTCAGCCCCCGCGCCACCAGGGAAGTCCCTGTAACTCAGTCTTTTTAAGGATTTGGACCCGCCTTTGGGTCTTTGCATCTATTGTTCTTTCTCACTGGAGCATCCTTCTTACACTGGTTTGCCTATGGAAATCCTTTGCATTCTTTGAGACTTATTTCCTATCACCAGCCCTGTGATGTTTTATCTGCCTCATCTCCCTGGAACAAGTCTTTCTCCCTTTAAGTCACCAGATTGTCCCTTAAGCCGCTGAAGTCTGTAGGCCTTACCTATCATGCTAGTTGACACAACTTGCAACAGTCTGAATTTAGACACCATTGAGGTGTGTGCCAGTTACTAAGCTATAATCTCTCAGCTCCAAACCCATCTTTCTATGCTGTGCCCTGTGGTGCTGGAACTAGGCGTCTGCAAACCACATTTCTGCCTGGCCAGCAGCCTCCCTGTCAGGTTCCACTCTGCTCAAGGGAGACTGGGAGGCTGGAGGAGAGAGAAGGGACCCCTGTCTGCTCACAAGTCCTGTGAGCATCACACCAGCAATGTGTCTGCCTCCACCCCCATGGATGTATTTAAATCCAGTTTGCAGTTTTTCCAACACGTGTAATACTAGCCTCATCCCAGCTGCTGTCTCCTTCCTAGTGGTCCGGTTCTCAAGCCCACAGGGCTCCTTCTCCAAGCTCAGAGACGCTGGTCCCAGTAGAGCTGTGCCTGCCCCTGAGGCCTGAGCTCCACCCACAGGCCCCTCCTCCCAGTGTCTAAATTTTAGTAATGCCAGTCTTTCCTCCCTAAACCCTGTGAGTGGTAGTTGCTTCCTGCAGTTGCTATCTCTGTGATGCGTTGGTGCTCTTTTCTTGCCTTTTCGGTTACTTAACAATTTTATATCTAGTTAACAGTCTATATATTAAATTCTCTTTGTCCAAACAATTGTTACGGTTTATGACTTGACTGTACAAAGACGGTACAAGGTGTTTTTAATGTAAGCATAGAATTGGCTTGGATCCATGTATTTTATAGGATCAATGAGTCATTTTTGCCTGGGGGGGTCCCAGCCCCTAAGTATCTGGCCCTTAATGTGATTCTGTAACCCAACCCCTAAATGCCTGTCTACCTTGATATAGTAATTAGGCTGCCTAGGCTACCAGCACAAATTCTTTCCAGAGTCTGAACCCCAGAGCAGGCCCCATTCAAGGAGAGCCCAGTGGAATAGCCTAAGGCAATGGGACATGCACCTGCCTCTTGCCTTCCTAGACTCTGTGGGGAAGAAAGGGGAGAGCCCCTAGACAGAAGGGCAAGGGTGCATATAGGGTAAGGTTCCAACCATACCAACAGTAGAGAGGGGAGGGTGGCGACATCCTAGTGGACCATGGATACTAGACAAAGCCCGGTTATTTCTTATCCTGCCCTTCTGCCTAGGGACCCTCCCCTTCCCTCCCCACTGAGTCTAGGAAGGCAAGAGGCAGCAGAAAAGTTTACTTGTGTTTTACTTGTACCCTATGTAATTGTGTCTCATCAAAAAGGTCCTTTCACTTGGAGGAAAAAAACTAATCTGTTTCCAGTTCCACCTCCAGAGCTAACCAATTAGTCCTGAACTAGCTGAACACAAATGGCGACCAGAACATAGTGCCTATCCCCAAGGAGCTTCGGTCCACTGGGAAAGACGACAATAGGTTTGGGGGGGTTTTCTTTTCTTTTTTTTTTTGAGAAATCTTTTAGGTTTTTTTTTTTTTTTATATTTACTTACTTATTTATTTATTTATTTAGGCTGCACCGGGTCTTAGTTGCAGCATGCAGACTTCTTAGTTGAAGCATGCAGATTCTTAGTTGCGGCATACAGGATCTAGTTCCCTGACCAGGGATTGAACCCGGGCCCCCTGCATTGGGAGCACAGAGTCTTACCCAATGGACCACCAGGGAAGTCCCCAGACAATAGGTTTTTAATTAGAATACAGGTTCGGATGCATGAAGCAGAGACCCAAAATTGCAGTGAGTTAAATAAGATTTATCTCTCTCTCATGAAACAGCCCAGATAAAGGTGTAGGGCTGACAGACCTGCTCTATTCCATGGGATTGTCCAGGGACCAAAGCTCTTTCTACCTTGTTGCACTACCATCCTTTGAGGGTTGCCATTGTCCACAAGCTCTAAGATGACCTGCTGTCATGTTTACATTCTACTCAGCACAGTAAAAGAAGGGAAAAAGAAAGGGCATGCCCTTCTTTCCGGAAGCTGCACACATTACTTTCCCTCACATCCCAAATGACCAGAATAGAGTCATATGGCCACAACTAGCTGCAAAGGGTACAGGGAAATGTAGCCTTTATTCTCAGGGCAACCATGCACCCAGCTAAAAACTAGAAATTCTGTCTGTACTTGAACCGGCTTGCAAGGCAGAAATAGAGACACAGATGTAGAGAACAAACATATGGACGCCAAGGTGAAAGCGGGGAGGGTGGGATGAATTGGGAGATTGGAATTGACATATATACACTAATATGTATAAAATAGATAATTAATTTTAAAAAAAGAAAAAAAAAGGAATTCTATCTGTACAGAAGAAAGAGAAAATGGATATTGAGGGGAACTAGCGGTCTGTATCATAACAGACAATTATAATAATGTGGAAGGTGGGGTATAGTGAAGAAAGGGCCTGAGAAAGCTTGAAGGAGTCTTCATTTTCCTGTGCCCAAGAAATGCTTAACATACTTTTATTTAATAAATCTGGACAAACACAAAAGCAAATAGGAGTTCAGATGCAAATTGAATTGAAATCAAATACTACCAAGCAAAAGCCAGTGGAAAAAAAATATAAAATGTATCATTGTGGCAGGGCTGAACATCAGGATATAAGATCTTCTCTTCTTGCCCCAGCTACTTTCTTGTTTTACTGATAATAGTAAATCCAGTATTACCCATGATTCAATGCTTTAAAGGACATGCCAACAGGCTTTCACTTCAGACAAGCCAGAGCACAAAGAGCTTGACTCTGAGTGTTCCTCAAATTCGTATGTGATGACGTCTTTAAACAAGGGGGATCCAGATTATCACATCTTCATTTTTATTAATGACTAAGGTATCTTGCAATCCTGGGACATACGAAAAATTAGTTTTGGTTTCTCCTAACACAGGGTTTTGCTACTGCCTAGGGTGTTGGTCAATGATGCCTGAAGGATGAGACAGTTTGAAGTATTCTAGGGGGTCACCAATAACAGATACTTCTTTTTCTCTCAAATTCATTAAAAAGGAAGCCAAATGTCTTGGCTAAGGAAAGAGCTGACCCACTACTAAATTTATAGAAGAAAACACCTCTTGGCCAACCCAGAGCTCCTTGAATCAAAAGGGAAGTGCAAGGCCACTGCTTTTGTAGATAACAAATCGGTTCAGTCAAGGAAAGACTGTAGATCTGACAAGGGAAAAGTGGCATGCTCAAGAGAAGATGAATTTTTACCATATTTCATTATAAAAAACCACAATGAAAGAAAAATGACTTCATCAGTCCCATTCTAGGAGCCCTGGCGATGCTAAGGATAAAAGGAGAAAGCCTCTGGAACTGGCTTCCTGTCATACAGGTTGCATCCATCAATTCAGGGTAGCTTCAGAGAGGCACATGAAATCACTGCTGACAGTGGATAAATCACAATTATCAAGACCTTATTAGCTATTGCCCTAGAGTTAAAGAGGGCCATTTGCCTCTATCGGGTAGCAATCGATTGCTTCGTATGGGCTACAACTTAAAAAGCCAAGGTCAAGGTATGGTGATGGAAAATTAGGTTAGATATCATAAATCCTCCAGCGCCAATCCTTCTTATCTGAATGAGAGTGCTATAAACTATTAACTCTGAAGGCAGGTTTGTGGGAAATATAACAGAATCCAAAATCATAGCGAACTTTGATGGATAATACACTACACCAGAAAAACCTAGAAAGATTGACCTTTCTTCACTTGATAAGAAGAAAAGAAAATTGAATTCACCCTGCCTTGATGCGCATGGTTAATTCTTCAGACCAGTAAGTACTCATCAAAAAGAGGAGGGGGAGGGGAGGGAGACACCTTATAGAGAGAATATTCACTTATTTCCCCTCTTCACCCCTTGCTATGATCCAAGAGAACCCATGCCCTAAATGAATGGCTCACAAGTAGCAGATACCATGAGGTAAGCACTGATGAAAGTGAGGGGATGATTCTATCACAGGGTCTTTTTGTCTCTGTACCTAATCACCAAGAAGCAAACTACCAAAAAAAAAAACCAGAAACAAGATATAATTCTCAACTACCCAAATAAAAGATGTAACTTTTTAGATTGTTAGAAAATATTAACAATATTTAACAATCAGTAAACTGAGGTAAAAGCTATTAATATATGGTGTTACTTATACCATTCTTCCAAGACTTCTGAATTACTGAAAATATTCCAATTTAAAAGTTGGAAAAAATCTTGTCATAGTTGGTGCTAAAGTAAAAGCAGCTGTGATTTAATTCTAAAAATAATTTTATGTGCTCCTTGTTTTTCTGTTTTTCATATAGTTTTTTACTTTTGCCTTTCTTACGTCTTTTTACTTTTATACCTAGAACTGTACCAAACAGAACTGTTTATAAATCAGCATTTTCATACTGATCATAACAAACATTCAATCAGTGAACCTACCTGTGTCCTTCTTTGGCAAGTTTTTTGGGGTTTTTTTTTTTGCGGCTGCATCGGGTCTTAGTTGCGGCATGCAGGGTCTTCGTTGAGGCATGCGGGATCTTTCGTTGCGGCACACAGGCTCTCTCACTGAGGTGCACGAGCTTAGTTGCCGCACTGCATGTGGGATCTTAGTTCCCCGACCAGGGATTGAACCCACGTCCCCTGAGTTGGAAGGCAGATTCTTTACCACTGGACCACCAGGGAAGTTCCTTGCTTGGCAAGTTTAAAAAACTCTGAAGAAGGTAAGACACAAAGGCAAAAATTAACATCATCTCTGATGACTGTCTTTAACATAGTTGAATCAAGCAAGAAAAAAATGAATCAATTTTCTAAACTTTTACACAGCTGAAAAAGCATAAAGTTTTATTAAGCCCATGAGAAATGACAGATATAAAAGCATAAAGTTTTACTAAGTCCATGAGAAATGACAGAGATATTTCAAATGAGTCTTGTTTAGAAATGTCAGAAGTTAGAGATTGCCCTTAAAAACAATGGGCAGTTCTAGAGGTGGAGTCAAGACGGTGGTGTGGGAAGACGCCAAGTTAGCCTCTCCCCACAACTAGAGTGCCTGCTGGCTGCTGGTGGGGGACGCTGACCTCCAAGGAGATGGAAGGAACCCCACATTGAACTGGTAGGATATAGGGGGACTGAGGGGGGAGCAGAAGTGGAGGCCAGACAGGATCTGCGCCCCTGAGGCTGGGGAGATCAGGAGAGGCAGGTGGGAGGGACTCTCTGGGAGGGACTCTCCAGGAAGAGTGGGAGAGGAGCAGAGGGCAATTGCCTGGCCCACTCGGACTGGGGAGCCTGCTGAGCTCCCAAGCTGGTACCACCCTCCAGAGCCCCATCAAGGCTGCGTGGGTCCTGGGAGCATAGGAGGGTGGCCAGGGAGAACAGGAGAGGCAGGCGAGAGGGGCTCTCGAGGAGGAACGGCAGAGGAGTGGAGGGCGAATGCCCCACCCACTCAGACACGGGGAGCCTGCTGGGCTCCAGGATGAGGTCCCCTGCCCTTTGAGACCAGGGGTGAGGGCACGCCTGGGCCCCTTCTCTTCCTGGAGCCTAAGCCCCACCCTCCACAGCCCCCAGGGCCTTTTCCAGTCCTGTGGGTCCTGAGCATTGGCCCCACCCACTGCCCAAACCTTGCCCTTGCTTAGGCCCCGCCCTCCACAGCCAAGGCCCTTCCTCCCCCTTTTTTGTTTTTTCTTTTAGCTCCTCCTCTTTTTTACTACTGTGGTACTGATGTACCTTCCAGTCATTGATTCATCTATATTTTTATTTTTATATTCTTCCTAACGTATCTGTTAGTTTCCTAGTCTAATTTTATTTTTTACTTTGTTATTGTTCTTTTTTTTTTTTTCTTTTCTTTGCTACCCCACATGGCTTGCGGGATCTTGGTTCACGAGCCTGGGGTCATGCCGAAGCTCCTGCGGTGGGAGCTCCAAGTCGGAACCACTGGACTAACAGAGAACCTCGGACCCGAGGGAATATTCATCGGAGTGAGGTCTCACAGAGTTCCTCATCTCAGCACCAAGACCCAGCTCTACCCAACAGCCTAAAAACTCCAGTGTTGGAAGCCTCAGGCCAAACAACCAGTAAGACAGGAACACAATCCCACTCATAAAAAAAAAAAGAAAAAAAAATGAGATGGCAAAAAATACGTCACAGATGAAGAAGCAAGGTAAAAATCTACAAGACCAAATAAAGGAACAGGAAATAGGCAATATACCTGAAAAAGAATTCAGAGTAATGATAGTAAAGATGATCCAGAATCTCGGAAATAGAATGGAGGCACAGATTGAGACAATACAAGAAATGTTTAACAAAGATCTAGAAGAACTAAAGAACAAACAAACAGATGAACAACACAATAACTGAAATGAAAAATACACTAGAAGGAATCAATAACAGAGTAACGGAGGCAGAAGAACAAATTAGTGAGCTGGAAGACAAAATGGTGGAAATAACTGCCAAGGAACAGAATAAAGAAAAAGAATGAAAAGAATTGAAGACAATCTCAGAGACCTCTGGGACAACACTAAACACACCAACATTAGAACTATAGGGGTCCCAGAAGAAGAAGAGAAAGAGAAAGGGTCTGAGAAAATATCTGAAGAGATTATAGTCAAAACTTCCCTAACATGGGAAAGGAAATAGTCACCCAAGTCCAGGAAGCACAGAGAGTCCCATACAGGATAAACCATAGGAAAAACACACGAAGACACATATTAATCAAATGAACAAAAAATAAATTCAAAGAAAAATACTAAAAGCACGGGCTTCCCTGGTGGCGCAGTGGTTGAGAGTCTGCCTGCCAATGCACGGGACACGGGTTCGAGCCCTGGTCTGGGAGGATCCCACATGCCGCGGAGCAACTAGGCCCGTGAGCCACAATTACTGAGTCTGCGCATCTGGAGCCTGTGCTCCGCAACAAGAGAGGCCGCGATAGTGAGAGGCCCGCGTGCCGCGATGAAGAGTGGCCCCCACTTGCCGCAACTAGAGAAAGCCCTCGCACGGAAACAAAGACCCAACACAGCCATAAATAAATAAATAAATAAATAAACCCAAAGTTTAAAAAAAAAAAAAATACTAAAAGCAGCAAGAGAAAAACAAAAAATAACATACAAAGGAATCCCCATAAGGTTATCAGCTGATTTTTCAGCAGAAACTCTGCAGGCCAGAGGGAGTGGCAGGATATACTTAAAGTGATGAAAGAGAAAAACCTACAACGAAGATTACTCTACCCAGCAAGGATCTCATTCAGATTTGCTGAGAAATCAAAAGCTTTTCAGACAAGCAAAAGCTAAGAGAATTCAGCACCAAACCAGCTTTATGCTAAAGAAACTTCTCTAGGCAGGAAACACAAGAGACGAAAAAGACCCACAAAAACAAACCCAAAACAATTAAGAAAATGGTAATAGGAACATACATATCAATAATAACCTTAATGTAAATGGATTAAATACCCCAATCAAAAGACACAGACTGGCTGAATGGATACAAAACCCAGACCCATATATATGCTGTCTACAAGAGACCCACTTCAGACCTAGGGACACATACAGACTGAAAGTGAAGGAATGGAAAAAAGATATTTCATGCAAATGGAAATCAAAAGAAAGCTGGGGCAGCAATACTCGTATCAGATAAAATAGACTTTAAAATAAAGACTGTTACAAGAGATAAGGAGGGACACTACATAATGATCAAAGGATCAATCCAAGAAGAACATATAACAATTATAAATGTTTATGCACCCAACATAGGAGCAAATCAATACATAAGGCAAATGCTAACAACCATGAAAGGAGAAATCGACAGTAACACAATAATAGTAGGGGACTTTAACACCCCACTTACACCAATGGACAGATCATCCAAACAGAAAATAAATAAAGAAACACAAGCTTTAAATGACACAAAAGACCAGATAGATCTAATTGATATTTATAGAACACTCCACCCCAAAGTGGGAGAATACACTTTCTTCTCAAGTGCACATAGAACATTCTCCAGGATAGATCACATCTTGGGTCACAAATCAAGCCTTGGAAAATTTAAGAAAATTGAAATCGTATCAAGCATCTTTCTGACCACAACGCTATGAGATTGGAAAGTAATTACAGGAAAAAAACTGTAAAATACATGGAGGCTAAACAGTGTGCTACAAAATAACCAAGAGATCACTGAAGAAATCAAAGAAGAAATTTTAAAAATACATTGAAAAAAATGACAATGAAAACAAGATGACCCAAAACCTATGGGATGCAGCAAAAGCAGTTCTAAGAGGGAAGTTTATAGCCATTCAATCTCACCTCAAGAAACAAGAAAAATCTCAAATAAACAATCTAACCCTACACTTAAAACAACTAGAGAAAGAAGAACAAAGGAAACCCAAAGTCAGTAGAAGGAAAGAAACCATAAAGATCAGAACAGAAATAAATGAAATAGAAACAAAAAAAACAATAGCAAAGATCAATAAAACTAAAAGCTGGTTCTTTGAGAAGATAAACAAAATTGATTAAACCCTTAGCAAGACTCACCAAGAAAAAAAGGGAGAAGACACAAATCAATAAAATTAGAAATGAAAAAGGAGAACTCACAACTGACACTGCAGAAATACAAAGGACTATAAGAGACTACTACAAACAACTATATGCCAATAAAATGGATAACCACGAAGAAATGAAAAAATTCTTGGAAAGGTACAATTTTCCAAGACTGAACCAGGAAGAATTAGAAAATATAAACAGACCTATCACAAGTAATGAAATTGAAACTGTGATTTAAAATCTTCCAACAAACAAAAGTCCAGGACCAGATGGCTTCACAGGCAAATTCTATCAAATATTTACAGAAGAGCTAACACCGATCCTTCTCAAATTCTTCCAAAAAACTGCAGAGGGAGAGACACTCCCCAAGTCATTCTACGAAGCCACCATCAACCTGATACCAAAACCAGAAAAAGATATCACAAAAAAAGAAAATTATAGACCAATATCACTGATGAACATAGATACAAAAATCCTGAACAAAATACTAGCAAACAGAATCCAACAGCACATTAAAAGGATTATACACCATGATCAAGTGGGATTTATCCCAGGGATGCAAGGATTCTTCAATATAGGCAAATCAATCAATGTGATACACCACATCAACAAATTAGGGAATAAAAACGATATGATCATCTCATTAGATGCAGAAAAAGCTTTTGACAAAATTCAACACCGATTTATGATAAAAACTCTCCAGAGGATGGGCATAGAGGGAACCTACCTCAACATAATAAAGGCCATATATGACAAACCCACAGCAAGCATCATACTCAATGGTGAAAAACTGAAAGCATTTCCACTAAGATCAGGACCAAGACAAGTATGTCCACTCTCGCCACTATTATTCAACATAGTTTTGGAAGTCCTAGCCACAGCAATCAGAGAAGAAAATGTAATAAAAGGAATACAAATTGGAAAAGAAGAAGTAAAACTGTCACTGTTTGCTGATGACATGATACTATACATAGAATATCCTAAAGATGCCACCAGAAAACTACTAAAACTAAGACATGAATTTGGTAAGGTTGCAGGATACAAAATTAATGCACAGAAATCTCTGAAATTCCTAAACACCAACAACGAAAAATCAGAAAGAGAAATTAAGGAAACACTCTCTTTTACCATTGCAACAAAAAGAATAAAATACCTAGGAATAAACCTGCCTATGAAGACTAAAGACTTGTACTCAGAAAACTATAAAACACTGATGAAAGAAATCAAAGATGACATAAACAGATGGAGAAATATACCAGGTTCTTGGATTGGAAGAATCAATATTGTGAAAATGACTATACTACCGAAAGCAATCTACAAATTCAACGCAATCCTTATCAAATTACCAGTGGTATTTTTTACAGAACTAGAACAAAAAATCTTAAAATTTTTATGGAGACACAAAAGACCCTGAATAGCCAAAGCAGTCTTGAGGGGAAAAAACGGAGCTAGAGGAATCAGACTCCCTGACTTCAGACTATACTACAAAGCTACAGTAATCAAGACAATATGGTACTGGCACAAAACAGAAATATAGATCAATGGAACAGGACAGAAAGCCCAGAGATAAACCCACGCACCTATGGTCAACTAATCTATGACAAAGGAGGCAAGAATATACAATGGAGAAAAGACAGCCTCTTCAATAAGTGGTGCTGGGAAAACTGGACAGCTACATGTAAAAGAATGAAATTAGAACACTCCCTAACACCATACACAAAAATAAACTCTAAATGGATTAAAGACCTAAATGTAAGACCAGATACTATAAAACTCTTAGAGGAAAACATAGGAAAAATATTCTTCAACATAAACCACAGCTAGATCTCTTTTGACCCACGTCCTAGAGTAATGGAAATAAAAACAAAAATAAACAAATGGGACTTAATTAAACTTAAAAGCTTTTGCACAGCAAAGGAAACCATAAACAAGACAAAAAGACAACCCTCAGAATGGGAGAAAATATTTGCAAATGAAACAACAGACAAAGGATTAATCTCCAAAATATACAAACAGCTCATGGAGCTCAATATCAAAATAACAAATAATCCAGTTAAAAAATGGGCAGAAGACCTAAATAGACATTTCACCAAGGAAGACATACAGATGGCTAAGAGGCACATGAAAAGATGCTCAACATTACTAATTAGTAGAGAAATGCAAATCAAAACTACAACGAGGTATCACCTCACGCTGGTCAGAATGACCATTATCAAAAAAACTAGAAACAATAAATGCTGGAAAGGGTGGTGAAAAGGGAACCCTTCTGTACTGTTGGTGGGAATGTAAATTAATACAACCACTATGGAAAACAGTATGGAGGTTCCTTAAAAAACTAAAAATAGAACTACCATATGACCCAGCAATCCCACTACTGGGCATATACCCTGAGAAAACCATAATTCAAAAAGAATCATGTACCACAATGTTCATTGCAGCACTACTTACAATAGCCAGGACATGGAAGCAACCTAAGCGTCCATTGACAGATAAAGGTATAAAGAAGATGTGGCACATATATACAATGGAATATTACTCAGCCATAAAAAGAAACGAAATTGAGTTATTTGTAGTGAGGTGGACGGACTTAAGAGTCTGTCATACAGAGTGAAGTAAGTCAGAAAGAGAAAAATACCGTATGTTAACACATATATACGAAATCTAGAAAAAAAAAAAGGCACTGATGAACTTAGTTGTCAGGCAGGAATAAAGAGGTAGACATAGAACATGGACTTTAGGACATGGAGTGGGAGGGCGAAGCTGGGGCAAAGTGAGAGTACCATTGACATATATACACTACTGAATGTAAAATAGTTGGCTGGTGGGAAGCAGCAGCTTAGCACAGGGAGATTGGCTGGGTGCTTTGTGATGACCTAGAGGGGTGGGATAGGGAGGATGGGAGGGAGGCTCAAGAGGGAGGGGATATGGGGACATATGTATGCATATGGCTGATTCTCTTTGTTGTGCAACAGAAACTAACACAGTATTGTGACGCTACTATACTCCAATAAAGATCTATTTTTTAAAAATATGTAAATAAAGAAATCTTCTAGCCAAACTAAAAAACAAACAAGAAAACAATGGGCAATGAGAATGAATCTGATAAATTCTACAGGCCCAGAAATGGAAACATGAAAAATGTAAATCCAAAGCTGTCTCTGGATTTTCAGCTAGTTGAACAAACCTTGACACTAAATCAAACTTAGCTTAAATCAAAACTGAGTTTTCCTATAGATTTCCATAGAGGTAAAAGCAGGAAGCTTTTCAGAAACACATCGGTATGACAACTTAAACTTTAAAAAGAAAAAGTATTTTCTTCACATATAAGGTAGGTACCCTAACCCTTTGACCCTTTGAAAGTAACAGCAATACATTAAAGGTACTGGCAAGGATTTGGTCACCATCCATTCAAAACAGCGTTAACACACCACCAAACCCCTAAGTGATCTCTTCTTTTCAATTATGAATGATTCGTTCTTTCAGAGGTAAAGAAGGATCATGTTGGAAGACATGAGATTTGTCTTGTATAATCAGGAGTGTCCCAATAGTTTTAAACCAGTTTGATGTCTATTTTTAGATAGAAAAATCTCTGCCTTCCAGAGATGGAAATGTTCCATTTCAAAATCATCAAGGAATGTGCATACTGCACTTTATACTTACTAGGAAGGAACATTTTAACCAATAACTTTTTGTAAGTAAAAGTTGCAACATCAAATCACACGTGAAGCAAATTTTAGGTGCAGAACTATCTCCACTGCTGCCAAAAGTGCAAAGAAAACAAGAAAAATCAAGCTTTCCTAACCGTTCAGGCAAATGCCACCTCCGCAAAACCTCGAAGGCGGGGTCTTGGTCCCTGGTAGAGAGTCTCCAAAGGTACCACCATTCAGTTCGATGTATGTTAGAAAAGGAAGGTCTAGGCGCCCTTCCGCGACCTTTACGAAAACTTCCCAAGAATTTTGTCTTTGCCCCAGGGTGGAGCAGTCGTTGGGCATTCTCCTTGCCGTCCCCCAAGGAAGAGGAGGTGGCCGCGTGACTCTGCTCAGGGTGGGTCCAGCGCTCCCAGGTCGCACCAGCCCAGTGCGGGCGGCCTCCCACGTGGCGTGCGCGGGCGCGCTCCCACGTGGCGTCCGCAGCCCGCCCAAAGCCGGCTCTGCACCCCCGGCCGGCGCTCTGATTGGCCAAGGGCGGCGGAGCGTCTCCGGAGCCGGCAGCGACTCGGCCAAAGTGGTCGGGCGCAGGGTAAAGCGTCGCAGCCAGGCGGGCAGCTACCCGAGCAACCGGTCCCGTGCGTGGGCCCCATGCCGGCAGTAAGGATACCGCCCGGCGCCTCGGTCACCGCCCGGCGCCTCGGTCGCGCAGCCCCACGTGGTCACCCTCCACCCTATGTCAGGTAGCGCTCACCTCAGCGCTCGAGGCGCCTCCACCTTCAGCTTTTTGGGCTTGGGCTCCTCCTCAGCCGCTGCCATTTTCACGCTCCCACCTCACTTAAGCTCCAGCGCTCGCCGGTGTGACAACTTTCAAGGGTTAAACATGTATTACTTTACAATCTCCCACTGCTTTCTCCCACTATTATTGGACACTGTTATCTCCTAAAATGATCCACTGGAAATGCTAGATTTATCATCTGCTAGTACATCTCAGAGTTTCACTAGCCTAACATAGTTGCAATTACTCAGTGACAATCTGTTTGTTCTAGTAATCGTTCAGTTTTAAGTATAATTTTTGACCAGAATCTTGTATTTCAAAATACTGGGATCCTCCACTACTGTGTCAAATTAAAAATAAAACAAAACCCTGGTTACACTGCTAATTATAATAAATTTTAGAAGATTTGGGGAAGTATAAAAGCTTTCTAGATTTAATTACATTTTTACATTATTTATGCTGAGGATTTAGCAAAAACAGATTAGTAACTATATGGGGAAAATTGTCCTGGAAATGTAGATTCTTCTGCTAGCTAAACTTTCACGGTAAATAGTAAAGCTTTTTCTTTCCAGGCTCCTAACTAAAGGACTGATGTTTCAGGAAGACTCTTTTTTAAAAAAATTAAGTATGAGAGATGTCAGGAATGGCAGGCAAATTCCCAGCAACCCAAAAGTCGGGCAGCTGGTCTGTAAAGCAAGGAGAGATATCCAATGGTTCCACAAGATGAGAGGTGAGCTGTGAAGCCCCAGAAAATCCCTGCAATCTCACCAGGACTCAGATACATACAGGCCTTGCTAGAGAGAAAGTCCAGATCCCACTCTGAAAACATCTGAGGCCAGTGGTGAACTAAAACAAGTTGCAATAAAAGAGCACACTCAGCTCAGTGACAGATCAGATTTTCTCATCCACTCTAGTAGCCTGGTATTTACCCTTCTGAAGGTGAACAATATTTACTTCAGTGTCTTCTATTCTGTTAAATGCCCAGAATGCAATTAAAAATCAAAAGACATATGGAAAAAACAAGAAAATGTGGACCCATGGTCATAAAAGAAAATAATCAATAGAAACAGACCCTGGCCTTACCCAAATGTTGAAATTATCAGACTAGGACTTTAAGATAACTATGGTAAAAATGCTGAAGTACCTAATGGGAAAGATGAAAATATGTTTGAAGAGATGAAGACTTTCAACAGAAACATGGAAACTTTTTTTTTTTAAGAATCTAATGGAAATGCTAGAAATGAAAAATATGATATCAGAAGTAAGGAATTCATTGGATGGGTGTAACCACAGATCAGACAAAGTAGAGGATAGTATCACAGAGCCAAGTTTAGATCAATATAAGTATCCAAACTGAAACACAGAGGAAAAAGAGAGAGAAAAAAAAATAATAATAATAACAGAACAGATCTGTGGGAAAATATCAAATGGTCTAACATTAATGTAATTGGAGTCCCAGAAGCAGAGGAGGGAGAAAGTGAAGTAGAAGAAATATTTGAAGATATACTGGCCAAGAACTTCCCAAAACTGATAAAAGACAACAATCCAAAGATTTAAGACTCTCAGTGAATTCCAAGCAGAATAAACACAAAGAACTGACCTAGTCATAGCAAAATCAAATTTCCAAAAATAAAAAATAAAAAGCAGATCTTAAAAAGAGCAGCCAGAGGAGCGAGGGGTGGGAAATACATTATATACAAGCAGGAAAGGACACACATAAATGCTGATTTCTCCCCAGAAATACTGCAAGTCAGAAGACAATGGAGAAATTTCTGTAAAATAATAAAAGAAAAATAAAGGTCAACCTAGAATACCATATTCAGTGAAAATATCTTTCAAAAATGAAAAGGAAATAAAGATATTCTTAGAAAGATAAAAGTTGAGAGAATATGTCTCCACAAGCTTTACTATGAGAAATATGAATGGTAGTTCTTCAGCCTAAAAGGAAATAAAACTGACAGAACTCTAGTACTGCAGAAAAAAATAAAGGGCAAAAGAAAGGATAAATTATCTGAGTAAATGTTTAAAAAAATTTAGTACCTTTATTTTATATATTCTCAAATTTCTGTAAAAGACCATCGATTTTTAAAGCAAAAATTAAGAAATTGAGAAACTTACAGCATATAGAGTAGTAAAATATAAGCAATGAGAACATAAAAGGTGGAGTAGATCAGTGGAATTGTGCTGTTGTAATGTCCTTACACTCTTCATGAAACAGTCTGATATTAATTGAAAGTAGATTAGGATAAAGTAGACATGCATGTAATACTTATTCCTACAGCAGGTTATTACCTAAAAGTTTTGCCTTAAGTTAAATCTGATTTTCCAATAGAAACAATGGCATTAAAAGAAGATGTTTTCCTAAGGGCTCAAATTCAAGGTCCTTAGGAAACACTGCTGCTCACTGCTGAGTAAACTTCGTTGTGGCAATGCCCAAAATTGGCAACGCACAGCCTGACAGGAGGTCTTCTCCCAGAGCCCGCCCATCCTCGGTGCTCCCCTCAGCTGATCTAACATGACTCCCCGTCTCCAGGTCAAAGCCTCCAAGGACACTCCTCTAACCACTTGACTCTCCACCCCTCTCTCTCCTACAAGCCAAGGCTCTCCAGCCTATTGTTTTGCTGCAAAAACTTCTTTTGCATTTCTAGACTTTTGCACTTGTGTGCCTAGATGGGATGATTCTATAAATCTATTTTGCAACTTTTTATGTGTTCTTTGTTGTTGTTTTTTTTAATTTGCAATGTATTCTGGACACCTTTCCAAGTCATTTCAGAGAGTTAGCTCATTCTTTTCAATGATTGTGTGGCATTTCACTGCATAGATGTACTATAATTTATCAATTCCTACTGATGAACATTTGTGATGTTTCCCATTTTTTAATATTAAAAACAATGCTGTAATTCTCCAACACTGTTTGTAGGGGTATAAATTATCATAGCAGAATGGATAAACAAATTGTAGCATATATTCATAAACTGGAATATTCACTATATGTGAAAACGAAGGAATCACAGTTATAGGTAAGAGCAGGATTAATTACATAAGAAAAAGAAGCAAGACATGAAAGAATACTTCAAGCATTTTCCATTTATATAAATTTCAAAAATTGGCAAGACTATATTATTTTACAGACGCATACACAGGTGATAAAAATTTAAAGAAAAGGAAAAAAATTATTAGCAAAAAGTCAAGATAGTGGTTACTTGTAGAGCTGTGCTGTCCCATATAAATATAATGTGAGCCACGAAAGCAAGCCATAAATGTAATGTTACGTTTTCTAGTAGTCACATTAAACAAAAGGAAAAAAGAGGTGAAATTAGGGACTTCCCTGGTGGTCCAGTGGGTAAGACTTTGTGTTCCAAATGCAGGGGGCCTGGGTTCAATCTCTAGTGGGGAAACTAGGGTCCCACATGCCACGGGGCAACCGGGCCCACACACTAGAGAGAAGCCCACGCACCGCAACAAAGAATCCCGCGAGCCGCAACTAAGACCTGATGCAGCCAAAACATAAATAAATAATTTTTTTTTTAAAAAAAAAAGAGTCCACATGCCACAACTAAGAGTCCGCATGCTGCAACTAAGACCCAATGCAGCCTAAATAAATAAATATTTTTAAAAACAGTGAAATTGGACTTTCCTGGTGGTGCAGTGGTTAAGAATCCGCCTGCCAATGCAGGGGACACAGGTTCAGTCCCTGGTCCGGGAAGATCCCACATGCCGCGGAGCAACTAAGCCCATGCACCACAACTACTGAGCCTGCACTCTAGAGCCCACAAGCCACAACTACTGAGCCCGTGTGCCACAACTACTGAGCCTGCACTCTAGAGCCCACAAGCCACAACTACTGTGCCACAACTACTAAAGCCCGTATGCCTAGAGTCTGTGCTCTGCAACAAGAGAAGCCACCGCAATGAGAAGCCCATGCACCACAACGAAGAGTAGCCCCTGCTCGATGCAACTAAAGAAAGCCTGCGCACAGAAACGACCCAATGCAGCCAAAAATAAATAAATAAATAAAATAAATTTATTTTTTAAAAAAACAGTGAAATTAATATATATTTAACCCAATACATTCAAAATATTGTCATTTCAATATGTAATCAATATTAAAAATTATTAACGAAGTGCTTTACATTTTCTTATACTAAATCTTCATAATCCAGTGTGAGTTTTATACTCACAGCACATCTGAACTCCACCTAGCCACATTTCAAGTTCTTATTAGCCATGTGTGGCTGGTGGCTACCATACTGGACAACCCAGTTCTAGCAGATATAAGAATCAGGAAAGAAGTTATCCCTATAGCAAAGAAGTAAAATTGTAATTGGGAAGGACACCTGGGGACTTCTGGGGAACTGGCATTATTATCTTTCTTGATATGAGTGTTGGTTACATGAATGTTCGCTTCATAATTATTCATTAAACCATAATACGAACTTTATGAGCTTTTTAAAATGTGTTTTATTTCATCAAAAAAAGTTTTTAAATTACTGAATGTAGGGACTTCCCTGGTGGCGCAGTGGTTAAGAATCCGCCTGCCAATGCAGGGGACACGGGTTCGAGCCCTGGTCTGGGAAGATCCCACATGCCACGGAGCAACTAAGCCCATGAGCCACAACTACAGAGCCTGCACTCTAGAGCCTGCAAGCAACAACTACTGAGCCCACACGCCACAACTACTGAAACCCACAAGCCTAGAGCCCGTGCTCCACAACAAGAGAAGCCACTACAATGAGAAGCCCACGCACTGCAACAAAGAGTAGCCCCCACTCACTGCAACTAGAGAAAGCTCGCACACAGCAACAAAGACCCAACACAGCCAAAAATAAATAAATAAAAATTTTTTTTTTAAATACTGAATGTATATTCTTGTAATTTATTGTTATAAACTTGAGCAAGTATTTCCGAAGGATAAATTTATAGAAGTGTAACTACTGGATCAAATGATACAAACATTAAAACATTGAATAGTACTAAATTACCTTCCAAATGCTTATACCAATTCTCACTCCTACCAATAACGAGCGAAAATTCCCATTTCTCCACGTACTTACCAACACTGGGTTTTATCAATTTTAGGACATTTTTGACAGGTATGTGTAAGAAGATATCTGAAGAGTTAGGGTCATTCAATGACTATTTCAAGAAATTACAAAGTATTCCATTCAGTACAGGTTCTCCTTTTGCACATGTAGGCACTAACAATCAGCTTGGTGGCCCTTCTGGTGCCTCTGAAACAGATGGGACACCTGTGCTCTTGGGTTACCACTGCCCTGCACCAGCAGTTTTACCCTGCAGCTAGATAATATTTGAAATAGTCTTTGCTTGAAAGTGCCTACACCAGCCCTCATTCTGACTGAACATGTTAGCATTTGATACTTTGCCTCAGGGCTTTCATGCTTTCAAGCTTTGGCTTGAGTGGTGGCCAAAAGCAAAGACCTCAAAGCCAAAGATGACCTTGATTCCACAGACTGAAAAAAATCTTACATCTTGGCACTATTCCAAGCTTTCTCCTCTAGTGGCATGACAGTCCTGTTTCCTTTTATGTGACATTTTAAGTGTTTAGAATATATGTTTAGGACTCCTCTAATAAAATTGCCTTCAGAGATGGATTATCAGCCACGTAAGAAAAATGAGTCCTATTACTCTATAATCACAAAATACTCCTTTATTTGTCAGATTCTTCTCTCTCTCCCTCCCCTCTCTTTCCTCCTTCCCTTTCCTCTTCCTTCTCTCTCCCAACATTGCTTAGCTTAGTTCTGATCTCTCTCTCCTTGCTCTGCAACAGCCTGAGAATTCCAGAGGCAAGATGCCCCAGGATCAAAATGTGGGCAACAGAGAAGTAAGGAACCCTGGAGACAAATTGAGATTTTAACCACAGAAGCACTTACCCAGAGCATTAGCAAGTACTACTGGATAGCCGATTGTGTTAGCTGGGTACCTAGGCTAACTTTGTAGGACTTATGAATAAACTGGACTTACGAACGTGCTCTCGGAATGGAACTTGTTCGTATGTAGGGGACTTACTGTAGATCTATAGAGGAGGGCGTCTAGTGCTTATTTGCTAGCAGCAGTCAATAACATGGGCACAAATAACTTGGCCCCCAAGTGAAAAAATCAGTAATTAATTCAGGCCTGCTTGTACTTTTCTCTAAAGTAAGAAAAAGAGACTGTCTGATATTGTAGGACTATGATCACAGAACAGGATATCTGACTAGTAGGGGTTTCCAGGCTCCATTGCAGAACTCCTGAATCAGATTCATCAAGGATGATCCTCCTGGTTAGGAACCACTTAAGAGAAGGATGCACACAGAGGTTCAGCCTAATAGCCCAAGGCATAAATCTGCAGACACACACACACACACACACACACACACACACAGGCCCATCACTTATTAGTATGAGACTTTGAAAGTCGTTATGACTCTTGCTTTTCTTATCAGTAAGACAGAGATGATGCCTACCACAAAGGGCTAGTTTAAGGATTCTGTGTGTAAAGCACTTGCACATAATAAGTTCTCAACAATAAGTACTTATGATAATAATCAGATAATGATTTTAACAAGATGATAAGTGCCATCCAATTTTTCTGAATTTTTTTACAATAAGCTCATGTTATTTTTATACTTAGGGGGAAAAATTAAGCTCCTTCTGTTTTTAATGGGTCTTGCTTTTTCAAGAGCATAGCCTTTAAGTGCCATTATAGAATCTGCTATTAAAATTTTAAAGAGGAGGGGGGAATATGGGTCAGTTTCATGGAATAGGAACTAGGGAAAAAAATAATTTCCATCTCTTCAAAACATAACTTTTTTCATCCCAGTTATATTTACAGGTATTGAAATAAAAATGAACAAGACAGACATAAGATCTACTCTTAAAGTCTTTATGGAGCAGTAGGAAAGCAACGACTTATAACAGAAATCACTGGAATTGTGCTAAGTGACACTGTGTCACAAGGCCCCTCACCAGGTCTGGAGGGTCAGAGGTTTCCTGAGGAAGAGATACCTGTGCTGGGTAGAAAAGAGAAAATCTAGAAGAAGAGTAGAGAAGCACTCACCAGGCAGAGGAAGGAGCCTGGGTAAACTCCCTGAGGTGGAAAGAGTGGGAGAGGGAGCAGTAGTTGGTTGAGAATCATAAGAAAAAGCTTATGAAGCACAGAGAGGCAGATCATCCAGGCCTGTGGAAATGTTAAGGATTTGGGACTTGATCCCAAATGCAATGGAAAGTTGTGGGTGGGTTTTAGGTGGAAGCGTTATCATATGACCTATTCTTTCATAGAGCAGTCTGGGTGCTTTGTGAAGCACTGAGATATTGTGATATAATAAGAAATACATACTTGGTCTTCATCCCAGTTTCTTGGCACAGAGCTTCGAAAACCCTTGGAATTTCCTGAGTGGACAGAGGTGACAGGAGTGTTTTTTGTTATTCATAAGAAGTCCTTTTCAACCATACCTGAGTTGAATGAGGAACTCTTGATAGGGCCCTAGATAGCTTCAGGGTGGTGCTGGGGGAACCAACCATGTGATTAAAGTGTGGGAACTTTCAGCCCCACCCATCCAGGGAGAGGAGGGGGGCTGAAGATTGAGTTTAATCACCAAATTCACAGCAATATCTTTTTGGATCCACCTCCTAGAGTAATGAAAATAAAAACAAAAATAAGCAAATGCAACCTAATTAAACTTAAAAGCTTTTGCATAGCAAAGGAAACCAGAAACAAAACGAAAAGACAACCCACAGAATGGGAGAAAATATTTGCAAAGATGTGACTGACAAGGGATTAATCTCCAAAATATACAAACAGCGCATGCAGATCAATATCAAAAAAACAAACAACCCAATCAAAAAATGGGCAGAAGATCTAGATAAACATTTCTCCAAAAAAGACATACAGATGGCCAAAAAGCACATGAAAAGATGCTCAACATCACTAATTATTAGAGAAATGCAAATCAAAACTACACACCAGTCAGAATGGCCCTCATCAAAAAGTCTACAAAAAATAAGTCTACAGTCTACACTGTTGGTGGGAATGTAAATTGGTACAGCCGCTACAGAGAACAATATGGAGGTTCCTCAAAAAACTAAAAATAGAGCTACCATATGATCCAGCAATCCCACTCCTGGGCATATATTTGGAGAAAAACATAATTTGAAAAGATACATGCACCACAATGTTCACTGCAGCACTATTTACAATAGCCAAGACATGGAAGCAACCTAAAAGTCTACTGACAGAGTTTAATCACCAATGGTCAGTGATTTAGTCAATCATGCCTACATAATGGAACCACCATAAAACAATGGGGTTGGGAGAGCTTCTGAGTTAGTGAACAAATCACGGTGCTGTGAGGGTGGTACACCTGAAGAGGACATGGACACTCCTTGCCCCTTCCCACATACTTTGCCTGATACATCTCTTCCATTTGGCTGCTCCTGAGTATTCTCGGAGTCAGGCATGATAACCATTTCACCATGAGGTCCCTTTAAGTATTCTTTATAATAAACCAGTAATAATAAGTAAAGTGTTCTCCTGAGTTCTAGCAAATTATCAGACCCCAGGAGGGGATCATAGGAACCCCTGATTTATAGCCAGTAGGTCAGAAATACAATGGTCCAGACTTTCCATTGGTGTCTGAAGCAGGGGCAGTCTTGTGGGACTGGGCCCTAAGCCTGTGGGATCTGACACTAACTCCAGGTAGACAGTGTCAGAATTTAATTGAATTGTAGGACACCCAGCTGGTGTGAGAAAATTGGTTTTGGTGTGGGGAAGAAAAACATACATTTGGTTTCAGAAGTGTTGTGAGTACAGAGAAAGAGTTTTACTTTAAGAATGGTTTCAGGGGAGGTAGGAATTAATGGGAAAATGGCAGTATAGGTAAAAATGAAAAATAGACAATTCTCATCAATTATTTAGGAGGTGGAATCAACAAAACTTGATGGTGGATTGGAAATGGCAAATGAGGAAAAGTGAAGCAATAAGGGTAAATCCTAGGTTTCTGATTTGGATAACTATGCTTGGGGGTACCATCTACTGAGATGGCAAGCACTGAACCAGGATCAGGTCCTAGGGGCCAAGAAGAGGAAATTAAAGTGTCCAGTACATAGCAGGAAATAGGCACTCAGAAGCAAGGTCTGGACTGCATTATCAATTTGGGAGTGGTCGCCCCAGGAGTGTGTAATCAATACATCCCCAGACCCCATCTCCTCCAACTGCAAAGTGAGGTCACATCTCCATGAACATCTAAATTGCTTCATCCTTTCCCAGGGCTCTCCTCCAGAAATACCCAAAGATTCTCAGGGCTGCTCACACTGGCCCAGCTCTCCCAATCCTCATGTGCCTCTTGCTGCCACCACAGCGAGGGCAGAGGACTCAGACATGCCCCTCAAGTCAGGTCTCCACCACCACTGACCCCTCTGTGGCCAAGCCTACAGGTCACCTCCAGCACTTTTTTCCTGGATGGCAGAATCAAAGGCCAGTGTTGCCATCGAGGGAAGAATTGCTCTCACTCCTGATTTCCTTGAGGAAATGTTCTCCTTCAGTGCATTCCTAGCCCCTCTCCATTTGGGGACGTAAAATGACTTACCCGCTTGGAAATTTGGAAAGAACTGGAAACGCAAGATATTCACCTATCTTCTTGGGAATGAGCTACCCACCGGGAGACCAATTTGTCTGCTCCTCCAGAGGCTGGCTCTTCCCCCCACACCCTGGTCTAGCACTGCCTGTGACTGATAGGGAAATTCTGCCTAATTCTGGGCTTTGAGATGAGCAAGACCATTTTGAATAACAGACCTAAAGTATATCATGCCCTTTGACAGTAAAAAAGGGGGGAGAGGTGGAGATTTTGGCCCATTATGGTATCTAGTACATACCATTTACTATTTGCTGTCTCTCCATAACATAAACTAAATGTGTACATCATTTTTAAGTATAAATACACCATAATTTAACCAGTCCTCAATGAATAGCCATTCATCTTGTTACCACTTTTCTACTGTTTAAGCCTCATTTCAATTAATATCCTTGAACATATAATTTAACTGTCTATAGACTAAGAGTAGAGCTGCTGGGTCAAAAGACGTATATTTCTTTTTTGGGGGGATGGGGAGCTGCATTGGGTCTTCGCTGCTGCACGCGGGCTTTCTCTAGTTGCGGCGAGCGAAGGCTACTCTTCGTTGCGGTGTGCGGGCTTCTCATTGCGGTGGCTTCTCTTGTTGCGGAGCACGGGCTCTAGGCGCGCAGGCTCAGTAGTTGTGGCGCACAGGGTTAGTTGCTCCGCAGCATGTGGGATATTCCTGGACCAGGGCTCGAAACTGTGTCCCCTGAATTGGCAGGTGGATTCTTAACCACTGTGCCACCAGGGAAGTCCTATATATATTTTTGTTTGCTTGTTGTGTTTTTTGTTTTTTAAATATTGATACACCTTCTTTGAGACAATATACACTTCTACCTGCATGAATGTATTAGTATTATATTGCTACATAATAAACTTAAAAGCATACAAGTGTCTGTGGTTGGGCAGTGCAGGTACAACTTCCCTGTGTCTTTCACTGAGAGTTTCACAAGGTTGCAGCCAAAGTGTCAGCTGAGCTGTGTTCTCATCTGGACACTCAACTAGAGGAGAATTTTCTACCTGGTAGCTGTATGAATTAGAATCTGGCTTCTTACTGGCTGTCAGCTAGAGGCTGCCCACAGCACCTAGAGGCTGCCCACAGTTCCCTGCCACATGGCCTTCTCCATAGTAAGTTCAAAGCATGGCTCTTTGCTTCTTCAAGGCCAGCAACAGAATCTCTCTCTCCAGTCTGCCAAGATAGGGTCTTTAAAAATGTAACATAATCATGAAAGTGACATCCCATCACTGTTGTCACTGAAGCAAATCACATGTCCTACCCACTCTCAAGGGGAGGGGGTTCTAGAGGACATAACACCAGGGGGCAGAGATCATGGGACCATCTTAGAATGGTGCTTCCCACAATGAAGCTTCCCACCCAGCTCCCCATGCCAATCCTAGGTTATCAACCTCTGCCAATCTGACAGGTAATGAAATATCTTATTTTTATTGGCATTCTTTGATCACCAGTGAAGCTAAATACCTTTTTATATATTTTCTGGTTATTTCCTATTTCTTCTTTTGTGACATGTTTCTGCTCTTGCCCACAGTTTTATTGAAATGTTGGTACAAATCAACAATCTCTTATTTGCAATCCCCAAAATCAAAAAAACTCTGAAAATCTTAAATTGTTCACAACCCATTTGGTAGCATAATCTGGCTTGATATGAACTCTTTTGTCAGCAAAACGTTCTCTGGACTGATGCAAAACTATAGTTTTATTTACCTCATTTACTGTGAATATTCATATAGTTCAATGCAGAACTAAAAATATATTTGATAAACAGCATATTGCCCTGGGCCTCACTAGGAATATTAAATAATATACATCATTTACCTTTCTAAAGCCCCCAAAAATCGGAATTCTGAAATATTTATAGTCCCAAGTGTTTTTGATAAGGGGTTATGACACTCCGTTTCTTATTGATTTCCAAAATGTTTTTGTAGTTTAGGAAAGTAAACATATTTTCATAGATATTGCCAGTTTTTCCCCATTTTGCCATGTTCCAATCTATCGTATAGTATTATAGGTTTTTTAAATTATTAATTCATGTTCATTGCAAAAAGCTTCAAATATAGATTATAACAGTGGTTCTTAATCCTTTCAAGTAAATGATGACTTTGAAAATCTGATTAAAGCAATGGGAAAGCTCCCCAGAAATTTTACATATAATTTCAGGAGCTTTATAAGCTTAGACACCAGATTAACAGCCTCTGCCTTCTATGCGCTTCCTAGGAACTTTCATCCTTTCCTTTGACTTCAATTATCATCTATCTATGACATACATACATACATACATACATACATACATACATACATATATATATATATATATATTCAGCCCAGATCCATTTCCTGATTATTATCTCTCCATATTCATCAGACTACTAAACAGCTCCACTCAAATATTTCATCGACATCAAACTTGACACATCAAAAACTTAAATCATTTTCTCCTATGCCAAACCCATTCACCTCTTTATATTAATTTTTAATGAATCAAATTCGTTAAAAATTCAATAACCACTCAACTGAGTCAGCCAAAAATCTGGTCAGCAACCAGACTTCCAAATCTCCTCTACCCTTGACATCTCTCAATTTTATCCACTTCTCATCTCCACTGCAACAAACTTAGTTTGACCACCATGCGTTGCCTGAATTACTCTAACAGCCTTTTAAATAGTTTTCCTACCAGAGTTTTTATCCCCTCCAATCCATGTTTAACGTTGTAACCAGAATGATCTTACTAAAATGCAAATCTGGGGAATTCCCTGGCAGTCCAGTGGTTAGGACTCCGTGCTTTCACTGCCGAGCGCCCAGGTTCAATCCCTGGTCAGGGAACTAAGATCCCACAGGCACGCAGTGTGGCAAAAAAAAAAAAAAAAAATTGCAAATCTGATATCACACCCTCATTTAAAACTCTCCAATGACTCCCACTGCTTTAGGGCTTACAAAGCCCTTTATCATCTACAACCCACTGACTCCTGCAGGATCACCCCTACACCTGATCGCTTCCCCCAAGTCCCCATGTCAGTGAATGTTGCCACTTACCAAGTTGCTCAGGACAGAAACCTGGACTCTCTCCTCCCCCTCACTCTCTATATCTACTTAGTCACCATATCTTGCTTCTACCTCAGTGCCACCACCTTGGTCCAAGTTACCCTCTTTTTCTCACCTAGACTACTAAACTAGCCTTTCCTCATTGAGGAGGGAGCAAAGTAGATGGTTCTCATGAATAGCTTGACCAACCATTAGTAAAGAGTTCAATTTTGTACTGCAAAAATGTTCGTGTAAGGACATTTGACATATGCTTTTTAAAACCCTGATGAATATTTAAGAATCAGAGAAACTAGAGTTTCCATGTAAACTATAAAATAAAATAAAATAAAATAAAATAGGGACTGCCCTGGTGGTACAGTGGTTAAGAATCCGCCTGCCAATGCAGGGGACACAGGTTCGAGCCCTGGTCCAAGAAGATCCCACATGTCGCGCAGCAACTAAGCCTGTGCGCCACAACTACTGAGCCTGTGCTCTAGAGCCTGTGAGCCACAACTACTGAGCCCATGTGCCGCAACTACTGAAGCCCGTGCTCCGCGACAAGAGGAGCCACTGCAGTGAGAAGCCTGCGCACCACAATGAAGAGTAGCCCCCGCGCGCTGCAACTAGAGAAAGCCTGCGCACAGCAACAAAGACACAACGCAGCCAAAAATAAATAAATAAATAAATTCTTAAAAAATAAATTAATTAAATTAAATAAAGTAAAATAAAATAAAAACAAGATCAAGGCTTTGTATATATTCCAAAGACTGAAAGCTGACAAATCAAGAAAACAAATACCAAGAAAAAATATTATGCTCTAATAAAACCATGGTACTATTTTATTACTCAAGGTAAATGAAGTAAAGAAGTTTAAAGGGACTGAGATTTCATTCCGCTTGAAAGCTCACAAGTTAGCCTATTAACTGTTTGATGGATGCTGACAAAGACAGGAAACTCCAGGGTCAGAGACAAAGGTCTTTGTTGCCCTCAGCAACAGCAGTAGCTGGAGGACAGCATTTTCTTGTTAAGGATCCTCAAGCTCTAATTCTCACAGAGGGACATAAAGAGGGCCTAGGTAACATCTATACATACAATGGGTTTCATTACAGGCGAGAACCCCTGAACTTTGAGAACCCAAATCTTCTTATACCGGACAGTAAGCATGTCTCTGCCTTTTGCTCCAGAGACGAACACTGTATCTTCCAGGGTTCTAAGCAAACCTACCATTCACCCTAAAAGGAAACACTACATCTTCCAAAGCTGTTCCTTTAACAAACATCCTTAGAAAGATAGTCGGGGAACAAAGGCAATCAGAACCACTGTTATAAGACATGCAGAAAATGTGAGAGGCCCACAGAGAACTATCTCCCAACAATATCCACTCCACGCACACATTAGTTTCTATACATCTCTTTTTTTTTTGGCCATGCTGCTTGGCATATGGGATCTTTGTTCCCTGACCAGGGATCGAACTCACAACCCCTGCATTGGAAGCGTGGAGTCTTAACCACTGGACCGCCAGGGAAGTCCCAGTTTCTATACATCATTACGCAGCTCCATCAGCCACTCTAATTAATCTAACCAACAGAGGCTGGAACCAAATCAACTTATCTAGCACAGCATTTAATTAAGGCTACTATCAAATAGGATTCTGACAACAGGATGAGGCCATCCTGTTTTGATCTCAACCATGGCCCCCAGCATACTAGAACCAACCCAGCTTAACAAATCCCCAGAACTATCAGGGTCTAATTTAGAAAGCCATGTTTCTGTATTGACCTTTCCACTTGGCCCAAGGCATTAACCCAGGCACAGCAAGGTGTACTTGAGATTGCACAAAATCCACCTTGGCCCATCAGGAGGAAGTCTAGGGCAATTCTCTCATCCGTAACAACTTTGGCTAATGAGTTGAGGCTGACCTGAAATCCTTCTAGGGCCAAGGCAGTGCCATGGATCACTTCAGCTAAAATCATGAAATTCTGTACCACCTTTTCTAATTGGATGACTCCTGTTATAGGGATCACTGCCCATAAGGTGTACATGAATAACAAATCAGTTACCTTTCTGGAGAGCCTCGTGGGAGAGATCTCTGCAGGCATCTGAGGGCCACATGATCTGTCAAGGCTATTTCTAAACACTTGCAGGTCTCTCATGATTGCCCCGAAGGGTGTTTTTCAGGAGACAAGTTAACTCCTGACTTCCACACAAGAAATAAAGTCCAGAGGTCACACGTGGTGTCCCTGGAAAGCAAATGTTTTTACAATTGTTGGCCTCAAGTGAGACCTCCATTATTCAAAGGGCATAGGTTGACAGTTCCTCCAAGGGGCTTCCTGGCAAGCTGGTATACCTTAGTTAGGGTTCCCGGTTCGGTTTAAATAGTTGAATATAGTCACTATTTTTGGAGGGATTGCCTGAGAGCCGACAGTCCAAACTGTCCTATCTGTCCAGTACCAGCAGGAAGGTGGCATTTGTTCACCCCGCAGAGACTGAGCAATGGCTATGGAAATGGAACATATCCAGAGGTGTTAACCAGTGTTTTGCATGGGAGATGCAGAAGCTGGGGCTATCCTCTGCTTTATTTGATAGATTTCTTGGTAAGGTCAAAGGGAATGGCAATCAAAATCATGGTCAGAGCCATCTGGAGGTGCAGGAGAGGGATGGCAGATTCAGCAGTCAGTTCCATTTAAGGGGCTTGCACCATTGGGAGAGCCACATCAGGGCATTTTCCTTCCTGAGGAAGGATCCAGGGTGGCTCTGAAAGACAAAAGATCATTAGAGTTCCTTCCTCCCTGTCCTGGGGTTTAAAGTGTTCTCACCTCAAGCATTGGAGTTGTTCTTTCTCTCCATCACCACAAAATCAGTCTGTCCCATTCCAGTAGCTATAACTTCACCTTTTTTCCAATCATCTCTACTCACCCAGACCTCTCATTTGGAAGAGTCAGGTACAAAAGAGATAAGGCATTTTATAAAACTTATAGAAACTCATTATGCCACTGACCTTGGCCTGCATGAACCACTGGGTGAATCCCGAGGTGGTGTACTCAACCAAGTACTGATTAGCCTTATGATATGCAGCTATATCAATCCAACAGGAGAAGCCAGGGGGCTGAGCCGGTTTGAAAGCCCTAGGCCCCCTTTTGGCTGGGCGGCCAACCTACCAGCCTGGGGTTGCCATGAGTGAACAGGAAAGCATCATGCCCAGGAATGGTCAGGGAGGAATCCCAAATTGTAAAATAATAAAACATCATCCGAATCACTAACCAGAAAGTGGTTGAGAAGAGATGGTCCCTTTCTGAGCACAGCCACATACAGTGACCAAACTGCCTTATTAAGGTATATGCACCAGGAAGAGATGAGGGACTAAGAGTCAAAAATATATTTAAGTTGATTTTTCAGGAGGCCATTCCAATACTCAATGATATCAGAGACCTGTGAATGGCAGGGAGCATGAAATGGCCCTCGAATACCTTGACTGTCAGCGCACTGTTGAGTAGCTTTTGTGATTAAAAAAAAAAAAAGCACACCATTGTCAAGCTGCAAATGGGCCATGAAAACATGACACAGATCAGTTTCAAGGGCCACAACAGTGTGGCTGGAATCAGCTGATTAGGCTGGAACAGCAATATTATAAGCCCAGAAAATGCCGACAGCCATGAGGCACAACAGACAGCCCCAAGAGGGAGTCAAAGTTCTGATGTATTCAATTGGCCAAGAGCAACAAAGTTGGGGTGAGGGCCCACGCTACGTCACTCCCCTCACCAAAATGCTTTTGGCAGGAGTCACAAGTCTGGCTTGTAGTGGTAGCCTCTGCATCAGAAACAGAGTCCTTCACCTTGCACAGAGCCTACGAGGGTAGCTGTTTCCACGTCCAGTACAAAAATGGACCCAGGCAGTAATGGTGGCAATCTGGGTAGCGCAGTCTTGACGTGAACGGTAGCTTCGTACCAGAGAACTGGCCCATATTATGGGCATCTACATACGTGACACAGACATTTTGATCAGCAGCTGTGATTTATGACATTTTGCAGCCCCAAAGAAGGATGTCTTTAACCTACCGATCTGTAATTTTCCAAGTGACAGACCAAACTGCTAGACCATTGGCTACAGCCCAGGGGTCAGTAAAAAGATAAGTTGTATCAAGGGGAGTATTGGCCAGGGCTGTGAGAACAGCCTTGAGTTTTAACAGCAAATGGAACAAGCATGCCCATGTTTGATTCTGCAGGGCTGACACTGAGGCTGAATAGTAGCAGAAGCTCAGCAGACACCATCAGGTTTAAGCTTAGCCAAACCATCAGTGAAGTAGACCTTAGCACTCAGGGTAATCTCTGTGAACCGAGGTCCCCACTGAACCAGCAGTTTTGCTTCAGGCAGCAGAACAAGAGGTAAAGTATTCCCAGAGGGAGGGCTGCCCCTTTTTCATGTAAAGCTGAGACGCTACTGGAGCCGGTCAGCTGCACGCTGGAATACAGCATTTCCCTCTGACAGTGAGGCTGGTTTGGCCTCCCCATCCTGTTTGAGTCCAACTGATTCACCCTGAAATGAAACTATCATGCCGGACAGTCAAAAGTCTTCCATGAGTCAGTTCCAAGAACAGCCCAGTAGCCAAGTTCCTAGCTGTTTACAAAAGGAGAGCTGCTACCAGGGGGCAAGAGGGCCCAGAAGTCCAAATATCCAAGGAGCACCTCAGATAGAAGATGCCTCTTTTTGCCAGACTCTAAATGGTTAGACCATTAGTCATAGAGACTTGTAGCTCAAAGGGGTCATTTGGGTTGTGGGGATCCAAAGGTACTAGTATTTCTCTACACACATCTCTTCCCGAACATGAGTGTCACCTCTGGCACTTACAAGCATTGATAGCACAGACATGTAAACATCAATACCCATTACGCATTCACCAGTGGAAGCTACAGCAGTACACTGAATAGGCCCAAACAGCTGCACCCAACAGGGTCACATAAATTTCCGTTCTCCACTACAAAAATTGCCCAAACTCCACTAGTTGAGTTCTGGTGCCCTTCCTCCCACAGGAATGGGGTAGGATAATGACTTGCGTAACTATATCCAACGGAGCCATGAAAGTTTGACTCTCTCCCCTCTGCAAAGCTCCCCAGCATACTAAGGCAGGATGCACTGAGTCTCACCTTTGATCATCTTCCTCCTTAATGAAACTGAAGCCAGGATAGAAGAGAAGGGGGCACAGAGGGAGAGAGCAGCTCTGAGCCCATTAGCAAGGTTTTGCATTCAGTTCACCTGAATAAATGTGGAGTGTTTCAGACCACCCAAAGGTCTCTATTGAATAACGTGCCCCTCACTGCTGTCACCATTTATTTCTGTTTTGGAGGTTCCTTGGCTTAGCAGCCACAGCTACATTGTCTTTAGAGCCGTCCCATTACCCTAAGATCCCTTCTTCCACCTGCCCAGAGGAGCATGCCCAACCACTAAGGCACCGTGTAGGCAGCTTGTTTCAATCATCTTTCTCACTGCTCAGCCTCTAATGATTAATTAACAAGTAGGATAGCGGAGGACCCTGGTTCCCCTAACCCACCCAATATTTGAGCGAGAGCATTTACTACTGGATACCAGGGTATGTCTCATCTCTGAATCTGGCCCGTGGGGCCATCATCCTTTCTCTTCTAGGAGACCACGTCCCTTCTTTGTTGCATTCTCACCACCAAAACTGTCAAGAAGTGTGAAGGATCTGCAAGCTAACAAGTTAGTTTGGCACAGTTTTGTGGGTACTGGCAGAAGACATGAGATTCCAGGGTCAGACATAAAGGACTTAATTACAGAAACAGTCAAAGTAGGGGCTTCCCTGGTGGCGCAGTGGTTAAGAATCCACCTGCCAATGCAGGGGACATGGGTTTGAGCCCTGGGCCGGGAAGATCCCACATGCCATGGAGCGACTAAGCCCATGCGCCACAACTACTGAGCCTGCGCTCTAGAGCCCGCGAGCCACAACTACTGAAGCCCGCGTCCCACAACTACTGAAGCCCGCGCACCTAGAGCCTGTGCTCTGCAACAAGAGAAGCCACCATAATGAGAAGCCTGTGCACCGCAACGAAGAGTAGCCCCCACTCACTGCAACCAGAGAAAGCCCACGCACAGCAACAGAGACCCAACACAGCCAAAAGTAAATTAATTAATTAATTAAAAAAGAAAAAAAAAAGAAATAGTCAAAGTACCATTTTCTTGTTTTGGTTTCCAAGCTCCAATTCCCACAGGACAATGCAAAGAGGGCCAGGTGACACCTGTACATGCAGAGGGTCACATTACAGGAGAGGAACCCTGAGCACAGGGAACCCAAATCTTTTCTAGTGCCCACTGCTTCAGAAGATGATCTTTATATTCCAAGGCTCTAAGCAAACCTGCCCTTTGTTCTGGAGGGAGACATTATCTCTTCTCTATCTTCTCTATCATACAAACATCCTAGAAAAATATTCCAGAAAAAAGGCAGTCAGTATCTCTGTTCGGAAGACATACGGAAACATAAGCGACCTATAGAGAATTGTCTAATGCCCACTTGTAAACAGATAAAGTTAAATGATCTCCCCATTTGTTATTTACTGACAAATAGACCAGACCCTTGCATCAGTGGGTGAGGATATGCTTCCCTGATTACCTCTCAGTGGATCTGCTCCTATTTCTCTTTCTGATTCTTCTCAAGATTCTCTGTACGGCTAAACTTATCTTCCATCTATCTCATAGGCCAGTGTTTCATAACAACCATTAAATACAACAGTGATTTAACGGATTTCAGCAGAGTGAGGATGAATTAAAGATTTCTGAGTAGAGGGCTAGGATAGATAATCTGGATACCCATCTAAACTAGTGATTCTTGACTTTTCCTGTCTTCAACTCACCAGAGATCCATACATTAGAATCTACTTGTCAGTGGTTAAGGGGGAGAGGAGGGATGTCAATGGAGGAAAGCCAAATTTAAGCATTAATTGAACAAATCCAGACTTAAATCCTCATATTCATTATTTTGCTTGAGATAGTGTGAATACTATAATTATGCCATAACCAGACATAACCATATCCAATTACTTTTAAGCACTTCAAAACTAAATAATTATATATTATTCCCACCCTCCCTAATAGTGATGATATAAATTGATTCTCTAAAACTACCAGACTTTTATATATTACTTACTACCTCTGGACTAGAAAACACTTCAAAAGTCTAATCCATACAATTTGGGGCCAAAAGTACTTACATTTTTTTTTTTAATAGCAAAACATTCTGGGAGATATGTTAAGAAAAATGTCTAATTTTTTAAATTAGAGATACTTTTATGTTGAGAGACATGTTAAGATATACTTACTGCTTATCTGTCCACAGCAATCAATCCAGAAGTATAAATATTAGATCAACATTTAACCAACGAGGAAAAAAAATTACTGTTACATCAGCTGATTTTTCTCTCTTTGAATTTAATGAGTTTACATCAAAAAATTAGGTAGTCATTTTACATTTAAGGAATAAAAATCTTTTTAAAAAAAAAGCAATACAAAGAGTGAGAGGATTTTAACCAAGTTTACATTTCTTTTTGCTATAGTTTTTAACAATTCATCTCATCATATTACAATGTGCAAATGCATTTGCAGCACCCATTACAATCATGACACTAAATTTAAGGAAGTACATTGTTACGAATGGCCCTCAGAGGAAACTGATTTACCTTCTATTAAAAACTCTACAATATATAAGCATTACGTAATAATGCTACTTCACCACCATTTGTCACAAGAACCATCACCAAAGTTTTCTGGAAATGAGTCCACACACAAATTAAATATTTAAAAGGTGAAATGTTCCTTATTTTAACTTCAGCAAGATCTTTCTTTTTCATTGTTAAGAAACACTTTAATAGTTTTAAAGTAAAAGCTGTTAAGAGTAGAGTCCAGATAGCTAAAACTGCACTCCTGAGTTCGAACTTACAGATAAGTCTTTTGTAAATAGTTCTCAATAAAATATCCTCCCTCCCCATCCCCCTGCCCCAAATCTTGATTTTTTTCTTACAAAACTTTGGTCAAGAGTAGAAATATATCCAGGCAGATATGTATGCCATATGATAGCAAGAACGGTAAAGCCCAACTAATGACTTTGGGTTTTAGAAATAGAAGGCAATTAAAATGTACTCAAAGTTACATTAAGAAAAGCTTTCACTGGGTAATATTGAAACAGTCACAAAGGTTAAGAAAATACTGATATCAAAGTACAAATGACTACAATGTTAAAATAGACAAAAACTACTATACAAGAGGCTCTTTTAAAATTAAAAATAAAGAACACAACACATGAGTCAGGATTGTTTTCCTGTTCTACTCATAAATTTTAGTCTTTATATTCAGAGGGTTGGTTATGTTGACATCTAGTAGAGTTTCTTATGACATCTGATGAAGTCTCGTTCCAACTTCAGACGGTGGCTCTTCCCTAAAGAACTTCTTGATTTCGGTCACATCTTGGTCACTGTACAATTTCAAAGTAGTGCAGTATCGCCATGATGTGCTGAGGCATGAAGACATACCCTGTGTACAGTGCCATCCCCACGATGGAAACCAGCATGGAATCTGAGTTGTAGTTAAGGGAACTTCATTTAATTTACTTTTTCTCAGTTTATCCAAAACTAAATCCCCAAATTTTTTCAACAATTGTTCTATGTGGAAGTACCCATTCATTTAATGCTTTCTCATACCTACCAAGTATTTATAAAGAACTAATAACTATAATTATAGCCACTAACCTTAACTATGCCTGACACCATTCTAAGTTTTTTAAGCTCATTTTATCTTCACCATCACCTTACATGGTGCGTACTATTATTCTCCCTGTTATATTCCAAAACATCAGGCTGCTTAAAATGAAGCAGAGAAAGTGACCCTGTTCAATCTAAGAAACAGAAATGTATAGGAATAAAATTGTACAGTATTTAATGACTGCAAAAGGTCTACAAGCTTGAACAATAAGAATGTCTGATCAAAGAATTCTAGAATTATTTAAACTAGAATGTGGCTAAGATATTGGCTTTAGAGCCAAAGATAAGATCAATCATATACTAGTGATATAAACTGGTAATAGCTGCTACTATTAAACATTTAGTATTATTATTATTATCACTAAACTTTGCAACAACATCAAATTAAAGTCACCTTGATAACCTAAACCATAAACATTCTGCCCTGTGGTCCTTTCTCCGCATTCCAAAAGGAATATAAACTGTATAGGGGGCTTCCCTGGTGGCGCAGTGGTTAAGAATCCGCCTGCCAATGCAGGGGACATGGGTTCGAGCCCTGGTCCGGGAAGATCCCACATGCCGCAGAGCAACTAAGCCCATGCGCCACAACTACTGAGCCTGCGCTCTAGAGCCCACGAGCCGCAACTACTGAAGCCTGCGTGCCACAACTACTGAAGCCCGTGCGCCTAGAGCCTGTGCTTCACAACAAAAGAAGCCCCCGCAATGAGAAGCCCTCGCACTGCAAAGAAGAGTAGCCCTGCTCCCCAGAACTAAAGAAAGCCCACGCACAGCAACAAAAACCCAATGCAGCCAAAAATAAATAAAAATAAAAATAAATAAATTTATAAAAAATAAATAAACTGTATATATGCAAGTCAACAAGGAGCCCTCCTCTTGGGCCACACGAAATACTGCTAACAAAAATTATGTAAAACCTGAGGGCTTTTTGCTTTGCAGAGTCATGCTAAGGGGAATATCTACTTCTGACCTGGGACTGTGTTTTATGCATTCATTCATTCATTCATTCATTCATATTCTCTCTCTCCCCTCTTCGCCCACCTCCTGTCTTACATACCTTCAGCTCTACATACTAGTAATTCTATAATACCTTACATTCCTTTATGAGAATATAGGGTTTAAATAAACAATGTGCTTACTACCAGCTAATATTTGTATAACAGTTTAGTTGACAAACCTCTTTTATGTATTATCTTGCTTGACCTTTACGGCTTTCTTGTGAAATGTTTATTCACTAGTACTCATCAGAGACTGACAAAACACTGAGGGGACTTGTCCAGGGTCACACAAGAAACTGTCTTTAGAGCCACAGCTCAAACCTGACTCAGACCCTAAGTTCATTCCCCTCATCTGGCAAACATGGGTGAAAAGTCTCCCATGATAATTTTTTTTGAAATGAAATTAAAATCATAATGATTTGGGGACTTCCCTGGTGGTCCAGTGGGTAAGACTCCACGCTCCCAATGCAGGGGGCACAGGTTCGATCCCTGGTCAGGGAACTAGATCCCACATGCTGCAACTAAAGATCCCACACGCTGCGATGAAGATGCCACATGTCACAACTAAAGACCTGGCCCAGCCAAATAAATAAATAAATATTAAAAAAAAAAAAGAAAGATTCCCACATGCTGCACAGCACGGCCTTAAAAAAAAAATCATATTTATTTTATAGTGGGATTTTTACAGTCTTCATGGGAGGGGTCAGCCTGCATTCAGTCTTAGCTTTTAAGCTAAGGTTGGTCAAGTGTGGGTCCTGAGGTGGGGAGGGCAAGTTCTTGCTGATTAACAACCACTATTTGGTGATTTACATTTTCCTGGGGGGTAGGAGGAGCAGCTGGGTGATGGGTAAGGGGGTTAGGAGGAAGGGCCTTGGTGACAGGGAGATGGCCACAGTGGACATTCTTAGTCCTTCAGTGTCCCTCACAGTGCCCAGAATAGTGACCGGGACAATTTGGACACAGGGGTATCATGAAGCGGGATTTATGAAGAAGATGGACAGGACTTTGGAAATGGGTCACTGCATATGGCGGCAGAGGCCAGTGTCACATCTGGGGTGAAACCGATGACCCTGTTGGGGGTACCTGGGTTGGTGCTGCTCTCCCTGTGAAGAACTTCTCAAGAGGGAGGGTGTTTGCAGGAAGGAGATGTGCACTGGTAGAGATGCAGATGTCAGATGTGGGTAGTTCTCCCATGACCATTTTTTAAATTTACTTTTTAGCCTCCCTTAATCCAGTTCTTTCTTAAACAACCACCTTGTATTCACCACTTATTTTCTTTAAAAAAAAAAAAAGTACAAACTTGCTGCTTCCACATCATTGCTCATCACCCACACAACCATCTGCCTTCTACCTCTCCAGGCTATAGACACCCCTCTCAGGTCACCAACGACCCCCTATCAAGTCCAATGGCTATCTGAATTGACACTATTTTCATCTTTCCTCTTCAAAACTCCTTCAGCTCTGGGCTGAGGTACTTCTCTGGTGCTCTCTTCCCTTCTCTCGCACCATTTTCCTAGTTCACTGGCTCTTTTTCCCTGTCTGCCACTAATGTGTAAGATGATTAGAGTTAATTTTGTGCTTTTCTCCCAAACATCCACTCCAGCCCTCCTGCTAGTACAGCAGCCATGCTCTTTGGGTGGGCCTAACCCTATCCCAACTCCAGGGATAAGCCCTGACTGATCTGAACCAGTTAAGATCTTCTCTTTTTAACAATACCCCCCAAATCTGATCAACAAGCTCAAAGTTTAGGAGTTCTGCCAGGAATTCAGGAACACAGATTCTCCTTCTAGAATATGCAGTTTGCTGATAGAATCCTGGAATCACTGGAGTCACTTTGTCTCCATGAGGAAATCAAAACTCAGAACAAAGTTGACAAATGAAGGTGGTGGAACAAAAATAATCGCAGAAAAATGGAGCTAGAACCTTGATCAAATGACCTGAAGCCCCCCTACCACTGGATTTTCAGATACATAAGCCAATACATACGCCCTTTACCCATAAACCACCTTTAGATATTCTTTGTCATACTTGCAGTTGAAAGGATTCTAAATGATAAAATGGAGTTCCCAATGATTTGTCTTGGGCCTACACACACTTATAACTTAAACAACCACCTTAATGTTGTTGACCTGACCCCACCTTCCATACTGCAGACAAGTATTTCCTATGATACTGGACATTTCCACCTATGACAGGCTTAAATTCCCAGAGCCAAAACTGAACTCATTAACTTTCTCCAAAACTACTTCTTCCTATAGGTCCTATTTTTCCAACGATTTGAAAATAGTTGACACACTATCTGATACAACTATAGATTAACTATTTGCCTAGTCACTCAATCTAGAAATTGCTTTGATTCCTTCTCCCCAAATTCAAATTATTTAAGACTTCTCAGTTCTTTCCAACCACAACAAATGACTTTTATCTCATGTTCCCCTACCCTAATCAATGATAAATGATTGAGGTACTTATCATTCCTTACTTAATCACTTAAAAGCTCCCATTTTAGGCCTCTGGCTATTTTCCAAGTCTCTCTATACTAGAGTTATCCTTTTAAAATGCATGCTTCCCAATGCCTCTAGGATAGCATTTGGAATTCAAAGCCAAGCATCCGAGGACCTTTCCAATCTAGCTCAAGTACCTGGTCTTAGGTTGGAGTGCAAGAAGTAGACAAGAATTGACAAGAATTGGCTGGAACAGGGATTCTTGTATAAGTTATTCTGAAGGCAGTTTTATCAGAGGGGGAGTGAGCAGAACAGAACAGAGCAGGGGGAAAAGCTGAGGAGGTTCAGGAGCTCAGCCCCCACAGGGCGCTCTGGAGCATGAATTGTACCACATGTTGGTGTTGCTTTGAGGCAACATGTCTGATATTTTGTATCCCTTAATCTGTCAATCACTGGCTGTACCACAGGCTGAGGAAAAACCACCTGGGCAAGACAGCTGCCTCGGCCAAGGGCAATAGTCTGGAGAAGGGGGAAGCTAGAAGGCAGTAGCAGACAACACTCCCAGCAGCGGGGAGAAGTACATCAGCTGGCAAAGGGGATCAAGGTGGGGGCCAAAAGCATCTACAGTTGACCCTAGAACAACATGGGTTTGAACTGCACAGGTCCACTTATACGTCGATTTTATTTCAATAAATACCTACTACAGCACTACACAATCCACGGTTGGTTGAATCTGCAGATGTGGAGCCACAGATACAGAGGGCCCGACCGTAAAAAGTTATACTCAGGGCTTCCCTGGTGGCGCAGTGGTTGAGACTCTGACTGCTAATGCAGGGGACATAGGTTCGAGCCCTGGTCTGGGAAGATCCCACATGCCGCGGAGCAACTAGGCCCGTGAGCCACAACTACTGAGCCTGCGCGTCTGGAGCCTGTGCTCCGCAACAAGAGAGGCCGCGACAGTGAGAGGCCCGCGCACCGCGATGAAGAGTGGCCCCCGCTTGCCACAACTAGAGAAAGCCCTCGCACAGAAACGAAGACCCAGCACAGCCAAAAATAAAAAAATAATTAAAAAAAAAAAAAGTTATACTCAGATTTTCAACTGTGCAGGGGTCAACACCCCTAACCCCTGCTTGTTCAAGGGTCAACTGTACCATGCTGCTTTTCCATCATACCTCCCAACACTCCAAATCATCCCCCAACAAACACACATCCTACTCATGCCATATTACATGAGTCTCAGAAAACAATGTTCTATATTTTCATACTGCTCTGCCTTTGCTTACGGTTTAATAATATGACTAAGGATAACAGCAGTGGCAGCTTTCATTTTGTCTAGTGTGCACACGGCACTGTGTTAAGCCCTTCAGTAATATCCCGAAATCAGAGTAAGCAATGGAGCCAATTCCAAACCAAGTCAAACTCCTAAAATGTGTTCTTAACTATTACACTATAATATCTTCCTATGTACGAAAAGTCCTATCCCTCCAAGTAAAACCTAATCATTCTTAGAGCTCAGCTAGTCATCTCCTCTCGTATGAGACTCTCCCTAGCACTCATACTTTTTCTATTCTTACCCCAACGTCCTGGCAGAATTAACTATTCCCTAATGCTCATCAAGTTCTTTACTCATATCACAGCGCTTATCACCTGACATTACCTATTTGGAGATGTATTGATATTTATCTCATCCAGATTATCAACTCCTTGAACACAGGAACAATGTCTAATCATTTTTGTATCTCCAACATCTAACATAACACACGCTTAATAAATATTTGATGAATAAAGGAATTGCTTAAGAAACATTATTTGACTCTAGATTCACTGTGGTGCTTTCTACATATTCCACATATTACCGTGACCAACAAACTCTAAAGCAACTACAGCAAAGAAAACCAAAATCTGTTTCTAAGCAATACTATATTTTCAAGATGCTTTTTGGTTTTTTTAACAGCTTTTATGTAAGACTTATGAATGTATACACCAAGCAAATGAAATGGTACAGTAATAATCTTCAGGTCATTGGCTCAAATTCAAGTAAGAATTACTAAAAACAGCCATTTGAATGATTATATTACGTACTCTTTATGGCACTATAATTCTTCTATTTAGTATGGAGAATGTATCAGTTAACATGCATAAATTAGCTTAACAGAGATTGCTCTACTATAAGACAGGAATCTGAAACTTAGGCTCAATTTTGTGAACACTAAGTTGTCAAACCTTTAATCTTTTATATGCATATAAAGTCAGGACATCTTTCCAAGTGAAACAAGAACTTATCAAAACTTTTTTTTTTCTTGGCCACACCAAAGGAATGCAGGATCCTAGTTCCCCCACCAGGGATCGAACCTGTGCCCCCTGAAATGGAAGCGCAGACTCTTAACCACTGGACCACCAGGGAAGTCCCCAGAACTTATCAAAACTTGAAAAGATGTTTTGCCTGGTTAAAATATTAGACACTAGAGTTCATGACTTTCTACAGCATTATCCTGTGATGCATACATGTGGAGTAATAACAAATAAATGGCAATTATATATGCTAAATTCAGGATAGTGGTTACTTAGTGGGGTGAAATGGGAAGAGGAAGAAGGGAGATCAAGTGAGAAGGGGCACAAAGGGTCTTCAAATGCATGTTTTTCTTCAGTAGTTGGTGGTATGGGCACACTTTCATTATATTATTCTTTATGGGTTTTTTATTGCATGCCTGAATAGTCAATAAGTCTTACTTATTTTTTTTAGTAAGTAAGAACTGTAAAGGAAAATGGAACTGCATATAGTACTAGACTAAAAACTGTTTTATTTGAAGGATCTTTTTCCCTGGCAAAGTTTGGGTTTGGCATCACTGGATCTAATTTGCTACTAGGAAATAAACAGAAAATCTTAGCTCTCAGAAACAGAATAAACAACTCTCAATTCTGACCAAGAAAACAGAAAATTACCAAAAGTCACTTGCACCTAGATGCAAATGCCAATTATTAGCTACTCAAAATAATAACAATAATAACAATAAACCTAACCTTTTACCCAGAGCCACTTATTAAATTTAACTTTTAATTCTATTTCCCTCAAAAAACAGTTTCTGTATTCTGATCCCACTTCTCCTAAGTATTTCGAGAATCACAATAATTAAATAAGCCTCTAAAAGTAAGTTTTCTATACAATTAAATTTCAGAATTATTCCCCAAAATTATCCTAAAGCTCTCAACCATAAGAGAATATTTTTTTACTGAAGTATAGTTGACTTACAATGTTTCAGGTGTACAGCAAAGTGATTCAGATATACATATATTCTTTTGTAGATTCTTTTCCATTATAGGTTATTACAAGATATTGATTATAGTTCCCTGTGCTACACAATAGGTCCTTGTTGTTGATCTGTTAATCCCAAATTCCCAATTAATCCCTCCCCCCCAAATAAGAGACTATTTAAAACTGACTTAACTATACAGTGAAACTCATATTAAATGAAAAAGTAAACAATGGGACCATGAGGAATTTCTACTAGCCTCAATAATCACCTTGCAAAACATGCAAAAAAGTGCCTTTTAATAAGTACCTTTCTACAAATGCAATTTAAGCAATTTTAGCCATGTAGCTGAAATAGCTCCAATACACTGAGTTGAATACTCCCTGAGATTATGCTTGGCACCATTCAAAATGGCAGTTTTATTGTGACATTTGCAAGGTTGGGGAACATGTGACCTTCATCTTCTTAGAAATGTTCTCACAAACAGAGCTAAACATACACCATTTAGAATATAACAGCTATTATTTGCTATCTGGGTACTTGAGTGGATTTCTCAATCCACTGCGTTCTTTAACACACCTCTCAAAGTTTAAAGTATCCTTGACACACTGTGAAGTACAAGAAATGGATACTGGAATCACCATGGCACTGCAAGAGACCTAGGTTTGAGCTGCAATTCTGCCAATCCCTGGTTGTGTCAAAAACTCTCTGATCACTAGTCTCCTTATCTATGGTTTGGGGACACACATCACCTACCTTTCAGGGTTGATATAAAAATTTGGAATCAAATCTATTCTGCAACAAAAGGTAATATAATCTTTACTGAAATTATTGTTTGAGGGCTTGGCCACTAAACATTATGACTCAGACCTCTGTTTGGAAATTGCCCAAGGTCACCCTGCTATTAACTTGTTATTTATAGCATAATCCTAAGGCATCACAACCTCTCTGGACCTGAGTTTCTTCTCCATAAAATGAAATCCCTTCCTGGATTAATGTTAGGATCCCACTTGCTTGGAGAGGGCATTTAAGCACCACTTCTCAATCATCCTTAATGTAATCTTCTCTTTGAGACACTGAGGCGCACACACACACACACACACACACACACACACACACAGAAAATGTAAATATTCAGTGTTATATAATACACATATATTGGAAGGTAATACACAAAGTGATAGAGTAATCTTTCCATTTACCAAGCCCTTACTGCTGTTTGTATAAGTATCAGCAGCTGTACCAAGATTAATCACGTTTATGTTTTAGAGGGGGAACCATGATTCAAGAAATATAGAATTTTAAAGCTAGTGAAATCCAGACTATAACAAACCAAAAACCTCAAAAATTAAAAAATATGTCTTTTCCGTTTTGTGTGTATGTAACTGTCTCCACCACTGAATTTTTAGTGCTTGAGAGCGAACGCCTCGGCTGCTCTTTGCTTCCAGTTGTAGTGCATTGTTAGACAAAGCAGGCACTTCATCAACCATTCAAGAACGGAGCAGATAACGTGCCAGGATTGGGCAGGCACTGCCGATAACTGTTTGTTCAAGGGCTGAGTGAACAAATCTGAGGTTATTTATAACCTGGACATAATATAAATATTTTATGGATCCAATGGATTAAAAAGCAAATAGATGTGAAACCATATATCTGTGTGCTGTTTGCTGTTTTCTTTAACAGGGATCCCCAACTAATCATGAGCTGATAAGTTCCCAGTTAGACAGGAAAATAAATAAATAAAGACTTTTTGCCCATACAAGGGATTGGCCATCCCCAGTCCTTTTCCCAGCAACTTAAAAAAAAAAAAGAGGAAATGCTTTAAAGTTAAATACAGTACATCAGAAGTAAGACCACGGTAACTAACATTTCCTGCCCTAACCAGTAACCCCGTACTATCACCGCCTGCCTTAGCAACCTATTCACAAGACTTTGGAGAAACCAAAAGTACCTCCTCACTGGGAAAAGGGCAGGGGCCTTTGTTCCAGTGGGTATGATTTATTCCTCTTCACTAGTCTAATTTCAATGTTTTCAGTCTCTGATGGCCCTGGTCACATCAAAAAGCAAAGCTAAAATGTCATCTAAAACAATCCAATCTTCTATTAGTCCAATTCCTTTTGTAAAACTAACTCTAAAAAGCTACTTTTATCCTTAGAAATATTCAAAAGTTTTGATAAATTTGATTTATTTTAAGGAACCATCTTAATGAAAAAAGAAAACAAAGTATCTGACAAAGTATTACCGTAGGTTGTTTGGTGAAAAGCAATCAAAGCTCTAAGGGAAAGCAGGTGTCAGCTGCTGAATGATGCTCCAAAAAGGAATCTTTCTTATTACTGCAGGTTTTGTCCCTTGACCTCGAAAAACTAGAAACCATCACCAAAAGAAACGTTAAGAAAGCTTATTTTGGGAATTCCATAGTGGTCCAGTGGTTAGGACTCACTGCCGAGGGCACGGGTTCAGTCCCTGGTGGGGGAACTAAGATCCCGCAAGCTGTGTGGCATGGCCAAAAATTAAAAAAAAAAAAAAAAAATGAAAGCTTATTTTTACCAAATATATCACTTCTGATGCTTTCCTAGTTGCCATAAATGAAAGCAAGTAGAAGATAACGATATGGTTATAGCCCTGTGTAAGTCAGCCAATTTGATATTCTTGGGCCATAGTAAAGGATATCACATCAGCATCAGAGGTTACTGTTAGCAAGCAAAACCCATTCTCTGAGCTTTCTGTAGTGTTGGTCATACTTAAGTACGGAAATTGATTTTAGAACAACTTGATGACGAACTCTTTAAAAACTAAACAAACAAAAAAGCCTGCTGCTGAAACCAGCAATGATCATGTTCAACTCTGAGCTGAAATCCTAGAAATGGTTTGTAGCTCTGAACCCAGAGACACCAAGGCTATGTATCACTATATGTCTTTATAATTAGAGCTTCTATTAATCACATGAAGATCTGAAGTCCCAGGGTCAAGGGGGAAAAATTACCTGTCTGCTCTAAAATATAATCTGTTCTGCTATAACACATTTCTGGAGCATCAATTAACTCATATATGACTAGGATATCACAGGAGCTGCATGGTTTCATATGGGACTTTTCGTAAATTAGGGGAGCCAGATTAGTGAGGAAAGAATTATAATCTTCAGCAAGAAACATCCTTCAGCTCAGCGGCTGCAGTCCTTTTAGCTCTATTTTAAGAAAATTAAAAATTAGCATCTGTACCTGGGCTCCCTCTCCAGAAAGGTACACCTCCAGGCTAGCACAGCTCCCAACTAATGGCAGGATTGCACTGCCTCCTGCACCTCCTCGACGGCAGCCCACACCATCTCCATCACTTCAGCAGTTCCAGTCAACTCTGTCCATGCATTTTTAATGTCCCCTGGGGCAGCGCCCAGCCTGCCTGCCCAGGCTATCCAAGTTGTCCCCCCAACATGCCAATCATTGTTTTCATTAGCACCTGCTTACGAAGTTGCATAGATTTTGAGGGGCTAATGATATTTTCCCATAAACTCTTTTATTTGAGAATTTTTCAGGAATGCATACAACACATGATGGCCAAAATTCTTGTATTAGTAGTAATTCTACTTTTCATAACTATTGATCATAAATACAATACTGTCTTTCTATCATTCCATAACTACTTTTTTTTTTTTTTTAATTGTTTCTGGCTGCGTTGGGTCTTCGTTGCTGTGCGCGGGCTTTTCTCTGGTTGCGGCGAGCGGGGTCTACTCTTCGTTGCGGTGCATGGGCTTCTCATTCTGGTGGCTTCTCTTGTTGCGGAGCACGGGCTCTAGGCGTATGGGCTTCAGTAGTTGTGGCACCTGGGCTCAGTAGTTGTGGCTTGCGGGCTCTACAGTGCAGGCTCAGCAGTTGCGGCGCACAGGCTTAGTTGCTCTGCGGCATGTGGGATCTTCCCGGACCAGGGATTGAACCTGCGTCCCCTGCACTGGCAGGTGGACTCTCAACCACTGCTCCACGAGAGAAGCCCCCATAACTACTATTTTTTAAGCATTTCAATTCATGAAAAGTATATATCCTCTCTTAAGTAGATCTTTCAGAACATAGAGTTTTAATTATTAAAATTGAGCACTGGGTTTTTTTTTTAATCTAAAGAATTTACCTTCAACTTCCCTGGTGGCGCAGTAGTTAAGAATCCGCCTGCCAATACAGGGGACACGGTTCGAGCCCTAGTCCGGGAAGATCCCACATGCCCCAGAGCAACTAAGCTCCTGCGCCACAACTACTGAGCCTGCGCTCTAGAGCCTGCGAGCCACAACTATTTAGCCCACGTGCCACAACTAGTGAAGCCCGCGCGCCTAGAGCCCGTGCTCCGCAACAAGAGAAACCACCGCGATGAGAAGCCCACTTCGCCTAGAGCCCGTGCTCCGCAATGAGAAGCCACCGCAATGAGAAGCCTGTGCACCACAACGAAGAGTAGCCCCGCATTCTGCAAATAGAGAAAGCCCGCGCACATCAGCGATGACCCAACCCCAACGTAGCCAAAAAAAAAAAAGAATTTATCTTATCCTTGCTCCTAAGCACCACAAATGTTACAACAATCAAACCCTGAGCCGGGGTGTCGGGGGGAGGAGGTCACAAGGTCTTTAAGAATAAGAAGCAGTGGAGTCAGGCTCCACATTCACCTGTACTGAAAAATCACTGGTATCACATGCAGAAACACTGTAGATCATTTGTATGTGCTTTGTCCCCACTGCCATCAACCTCCCATGACTTTCCCTGACACCCTAGTACAGATCACCTAGTTCTTGTGTAGCATAGTTTTTCTCTTCCACCTTTCCTGAAAGAAAGGAACTTTTTCCTACTAAAGAAAAAGTTATAATATCCTAAGGAGTACAGACAAAGTATAGTCTAACATTCTCACATAGCCAGCCAAATATCCAGACAGTGTCAAACAGGCTAGAGCAGCTGTTTTCAAACTAAAGCACAGGAGCCTTGGAGGAACAAGACTTTTCAGAGGATTAGAATCAGTTAAGGGGAATCAGTTTACAAATCTTCAGCTTCCACTGTACTCTCTCCTCAAGCTGATCTGAGAACTGTGATCTGCTAGTTCTCCTTCCCATCCCCCCCCTTTACAACTTTACTTCTCTCACTTTACTTCCAGAATCTTACAATTACACATTTCCCCAGGGTATAAAATAACCTCTGGGACAGCAAACAAAGGAATAGTAACTAACTTACATTGTACTTTATTTCGTTCAGGTAACAGACTCCTGGCACAGCTCCAAACCTCACCTATCTATCCATCTAATAATGTGAATTTGGAAATGAGACACATTTCCAATCTGGGCCCGGCAAAATGCCTCCAGCAAGGAGGATGGTGAGAGGGGCTGTTCTGCCATCACTGAGGAAGTGACCAGAGAATCCACTGTCAACATTCACGAGCAAACCCATGGAGTGGGTTTCAAGAAGCGTGCCCCTCAGGCACTGAAAGAGATCCAGAAATCTGCCAAGAAGGAGACAGGAACTCCAGATGTGCACAGTGACAACAGTTTCAACAAAGCTGTCTCAGCCAAAGGGTTAAGGAATGTCCCATACTGTATCCACCTGTGGTTGTGCGGTTGTCCAGAAAACATAAAGCTGAAGATTCACCAAACAAGCTCTATACGTTGGTTACCTAAGTACCTGTCACCACTTTGAAAAACCTATAGTCAATGTGGATGAGAACTAACAACTGATTGTCAAATAAAATTATAAAACAGCAACAACAAAAAAGTGAGACAAGACTGAAGGTGTTTACATAACAATTATTTGAACAGAAAAATGACACTGAGCTTTTTCTGACGGAAATTAAGACTGATTTCGCCTATTTGGCTTCACAGTGAGGACCAGCTTTGCCAATCAGGTCATATGATGAATGTTTTCTATGAATTGTATAAGAAAAAAATTATAGTTTTAAGGTTTTAGCAAAAACACAATCATTTTTAAAAAGCAAAAACTTAAATCTTTTGTAATTGTCTAAATTCACTATGAAAGATTTCAGATGTCAACTTAAATGAGTGAGAGGATACACAGTATGTGCTTTTTGTTCTTTTAGGGAATGCACAAATGAAAAGTCTGAACACCACTGGGCTGGAGGGTTGGAAGTATTAATTTATCAGTTACAGACACCTCCCTGGCGGTCCAGTGGTTAAGACTCCACGCTTCCACTGCACGGGGCTCGCGTTTGATCCCTGGTCGGGGAACTGCACGGGGAACATTCTGCATGCTGCATGACTCGGCTACAAAAAAAAAATTTTTTTTAATTAAAAATAAAATAATTTATCAGTTACAGTTACTCCTAGCTTGGCTTTCCTCATTTAGCCCTCCCTGGTAATGGAAAACTGCATTAACTTCTACAAAAGGAAGATCAAAAGGAAATGGCATAGGGCTTCCCTGGTGGCGCAGTGGTTAAGAATCCGCCTGCCAACGCAGGGGACACGGGTTCAAGCCCTGCTCCGGGAAGATCCCACATGCCGCGGAGCAACTAAGCCTGAGCGCCACAACTACTGAGCCTGCCCACTAGAGCCCACGAGCCACAGCTACTGAAGCCCGCGTGCCTACAGCCCATGCTCCGCAATAAGAGAAGCCACCACAATGAGAAGCCTGCGCACCACAGTGAAGAGTAGCCCCTGCTCACCCCCTGTCTGTGCGCAGCAACAAAGACCCAATGCAGCCAAAAATAAATAAATAAATAAACTTATAAAAAATAAATAAATAAAATAAACTGTCAAACATGTTAATTACTCTAGTATATTGACAGGTGAAGAAAAATCCTTCTCAATTCTAGCTTTAAGCATTTGAGGATACAGCAAAAATCTGAGAAAATAACTTAGTCGCTACTGAAAAGAACATACAGCTTAAAATGTAGTGCTGGGGAGGGGGAGGGGCAACATGGGTGGGGGAGTGGCAGATACAAACTATTGGGTGTAAGACAGGCTCAAGGATGTATTGTACAATGCAGGGAATATAGCCAATATTTTGTAACAACTGTAAATGGAAAGTAATCTTTAAAGTTGTATAAATGTTTTTTAATTTTTAATTTTAAAAAAAGGAATGCTTTTTTTCATTATCATTCAAAGCCTATCTCAATCCAAAATATCTTCCTTTGCTTCTACCCTTGCCTCCTCCAGCCACCCTTAATTTATTCCAAATCCTGCAACCAAAGTAAACTTTTTCAAACTTAAAAAGCCAGATTGGATCACTCCTCTATCAAACCTTCCAAGAGTACCCTTTTTTACCAAAATTAAAAATCAATCCGCAAGAAGAGAGGCTGCGATAGTGAGAGGCCCGCGCACCACGATGAAGAGTGGCCCCTGCTTGCCGCAACTAGCGAAAGCCCTCGCACAGAAACGAAGACCCAACACAGCCATAAATAAATAAATAAATAAATATTTTAAAAAAAAAAAATCAAAGTCCTTACAAAACCTCCAGGACCTCCAAAGAGTCTGACCTCACCGCCTAGGACTCTCTCGCACACTCACTCTGCACTAGCCATACCTGCCTCAGTGATGGCCTTCATCCGTGCCAGGCAGGCTCTGGGCTCAGGGACTTTGCAATGACTAGTCCCTCTGCCAGCTCTGCCCTTCCCTCAGATTTCTACCCTGCTAACTCCTTCACCTCTTTTATCTTTTTACTCAAATATGCTTTCGCAATGAAGCCTCTCCTGATATCCTTTTTAAAAACAGTAACTCCATCCCATCCACACATTTCTTATCCCCCTGACCTACGTTTCTGTTTTCCATAATGCTTACCACCTAACATACTATATATTTCGCTTTTTTTTTTTTTTTGGTAACACCTTGCTGCCTGCAGGATCTTAGTTCCCTGACCAGGGATCGAACCCATGCCCCCTGCAATGGAAGCACAGAGTCCTAACCACTGGACCGCCAGGGAATTCTCACTATATATTTCACTCATTATCAAAGTTCCCCAAGGACAGGGATCTCTGTCTCATGTGCTCACTGATACATCACAAGCATCTAGGCCAGCATCTGGCACAAGGTACGCACACAGAAGTGTCTGTTCTCACTTAAAGAATCCACTCTGCCTTAAAGAATCCCTGTTCCAGCCAAGTCAGCCTGGCGTACTCACCATCCCAACACATCTCTGCACCCCAGTCCACACCTTCTCCCCACCTAGGAGAAAATAAAGCAAAGAACTCAAATACCTCCCTGAAAGTTCTCTAAGTCCACCATGCTCTTCCTGTCCTGCATCCCAAAGCACTCACTGCCCAGCTCTTTCAGCGGAATAACAAGGGGTGGGGCAAGGATCTACCTGAGAACATGCGTCAATTCTAATTTTTCCTGAACTTGGATCTAATTTCCTTGAAGAAATGAAGTCCATCTTCTTGGAAACTTAGAACAGAACTCAGGATGTTGAAAATTTTTTAAATTAAAATAAATTTTAAAACCCTGTTCCTAGGATTTTTTTTTCCATTCAAAATGAAAAGAGCTTTGAGTCTCACTGGGAAAGGGAAAATGTATATTCCTGTGGTTTATTTTCCTACTTTATTAAATACAGTTAGTCTCCTTCAGTTCTACCATCTCCCACCTCCTCTCCCTTCTCCAGTCAGTAATTCTTCTTGGCTGTTCACTCAATGCCAGCCCCTGTATGCCAGCTGTTGTACTATACTACTGTACTTTTCAAGGTACTGTACTGTAAGAGTAAAAATGTTTTCTTTATTTTTTGTATTTGTTTTCTATTACAGTACAGTACCATGTAGCCAATTGTGTTAGTTGGGTACCTAGGCTAACTTTGTTGGACTTAACGAACAAATTGGACTTATGAATGCGCTCTAGGAATGGAACTCGTCTGTATGTAGGGGACTGATTGTATTTAAATGTCAGTGAGAAAAATGTCAGTGAGAAAACTGTTACTGGATTTGAGTGACTCTACTCAAAAGGTATGAGCACCTCCCTTCATCTCCAGAATTCTCACTCCATGCCTAGGAGGCCCTACTGGATCAGATATGACCTCCTTTCCTACTACTCACCCCCACTAACCCCACCCCAGACACACCAGCCACTCAGCTATCCCAGAAACAAGCCAGATATGCTGGTGCTTCAGGGCATTCCTAGTTACTGTTCCTTCTGCCTGGAATGCTCGATCCTCTGGAATTTTTCCCCTGCTTAAATCTTTCTAAATGTCCCCTCCCTGACCACTCTAACTAAAAATCAAAGAACATGCACTCTTTCTTAGTTCCTATCCTCCTCTCCATTTTATTTTTCTCCATAACAGCTATAACAATCTAATAATCTAATTTTTTACTTATTTATCTAGTGGGATTAGAATAAATATTTTTAACTGTTTTATTCACAGGTAAATCCCTACTATCTAGAATAGTATCTGGCAATTAGAAAGTATATAATACTTGTGGAATACAGAACTCAGCAAATGTACATGTTTTACAAATGAGTAGACAGAGCAATGCAAATTTTGTTAACATCTCCAAAATAAATCAAAGAAGTTCTTTCTATCTATAGCCTTTTCTACTTCTTTAAGTTTGAATTCTCTACAAGAACTGAATGTTGTTCATCAGGAACAGTCAAGTTCCAAAGCTACTCTAAAAGTGGCTTAAAATCAGTGCTTCTGCAATTTCTTTGAAATGACAAATCAACATATAAACAAATGTCTGTCAAGCATTATTTGTTTGCCCAGCACTGTGGTTGGAAAAAAAAAAAAACTCTTTCCTTGAAGAAACATGGACTGTCTTTCAGGGGGAATCTAATTCCAAACATAAACCAAAAAAACTGCCTGCATTTTGCTTAAAATAAATACAAATATAAAATGTCATGGAAACACAAGAAGCCATTACAGAATAAACCTTTGTTTTTTTAATTAAAAGAACAAGGCTAAAATAACTTTTACTTATGCTTCCAATTATTTTAACAAAGATTTTTAATTTTCTAGCTCCCCTCAACAGCATGATTACAATGTTACCCAGTAAGGCACTACAGGGAGTGTCTTGCTGGTTACAAAACATGTCTTGGTTACAAAACCTGGTCTTTTCCTTTCCCACTGATGGCTGCCAGTAGGGAAAGGGGACTTTCGAAACATGTTAAAACTTCCCCTCCAGAGGTGGATGTCAACAGGTCCGAGCAGGTCTCTTTCTAGTTGGTTGCAAATCTCACTAGTGTGTTTTTTCTTTTTTTAATGAAATCATGTGGTCCCATAAACCAATGAGAAGTCAAATGCTTCAAAGGCAAAAATCCACAGAGGTACTACATATCATTTCATAATTTATTTCTCCATCCTCCCCAAGAAAAACATGGAGGTATTTATGACACTATTACTATTGCAATATAATACAGAAAAACCTTAACACCACTGACACCATAGCATTTATCTATGTGCCAACAAAAGCCTTTAAAAGTAGAGTGTAGACTCTGATAGTGGGGCACTACATTCAACTTCTGATTTAAAGAGTTTAAATTTAGCACAACATTGTTTAAATTCACTTTTTAATAACTTTAACTGAGTCAAGAGGCGGTCTATATTTTAGTATACATTTTACAAGGATGACCTCATGAGCTCCAACCTATAGAACTTAGAGTGAAACTAAACTGCAGCTACAAGTAAATGGTGCAGGAAATTAGAGCATACCTTACATTCAGACTTTAAATCCAAACTCTGCATTCTGGTTCTTAAACTCCAGGTTTGGAAAGAAATGCCAACAATAATAAAACTAAATTTCCTTGTAAAGCAGCTAAGATGCCTCAAAAGTGTTGAGACAAAAGACTCAGCTTTGAGTACAATCCTATGCTAGTTCAAGACAAATAAACACACTTATTAAGGCTTGGAATGAAATTACCTCAGTCACTCTACCACAATGTGACAACGTATTTGCAAAGTTCTTCTGAAGCTACTCCAAACTAAACCACACTGAAGACGAGAGGCCCTGTATGAAGCAAGCATGCTATATAAAATATTTGTTTCATATTGGCCCTCAAGTTTTTTAAAAAAGTTATCTCTCATTAGTATTTATTCTGCAAGAATAATATCAAGGGATGTCAACATAGACAAATGAAGACAGACTTCAGGAAGCCCCTCTTCACAACCTTGAGTTATTAATTGAGCTTATGAAAGTTAGATGAGTTAAGATACAGGCAAAGCACTTAGCACAGTTGCTTGGCTGGTAGTAAATGCTCTATAGTCGTTAACGAGTAGTTATTAGCCATCTACGAAAACACAGCTTCAAACACTATCTACAACTAACCACATATTCCTTTTCGGGCTCGACTGTTACGGACTGTGCAAACAGCAAATTAATGAGTAGAAGAGACTTTTTAAACCATCTTGAAGACCAAAAAGGTACGATTAACCAACTGCTTTCAAAAACTGTATTGGGATGCCATGAGCACAAATTCACAACCTGACTTAAAAACCGATAAACTGGTTAGCGTTCTTATTAGGACCAAAGCCAGCTAAATCAGGGACAGCTAAAGGTCAAAAGCGTCCAAGCCGGGAGCGATTTGCTCCACTTACACGGTCCCTGCCTCCCACGGGAACCGGAGATTGAATCAAAGGCTGGCACGGCCGAAGTGCAGGCGAGGGCACACCAGGTAGACATCGCCCTAGGGGATCTCCTCCAGCAATAAAGACGCTTCTACCTTGGTCCAGTGACTCACCGGCGACCTCAGATCTCAAAGGAGTTCTCGTCCCCCACCCCCCAACCGCGGGAGCGCCACCCTCGGCCCCGAGACCTCGGCCCCGCGCGCCCGCCGCGAAGAGGCGAGTCCGCGAGCGCAGTTCCCGCGGGGCCGCCTCTCCGCCCTCCCGCCGCCCCGCGCCCGCCAGGCCCTGGGCCCGGGAGGATGCCGCCCGGGCCCCCGCGCCCCGACCCGACCCCGCGCCCGCGGCCCGGGCAGGATACTGAACACAGTCCGCTCCCAGGGCTCCAGCATGTAGAGCGCCGTGACCAGCAGGTACTGGTAGTAGAACCAGGACATCTGTTTCCAGGCCCGCGCCAGCGCCATCCCTGCCACGCGCCTCCCGCGTTGCAGCCAAACGTCAGTCTGTCCGGCCGGCCTCCCGTTCGCGTCCCAGAGCCCCTGGCCGCCAGGCCCGCCTGACCCGCGCCCATTGGCCGGCCCGGCCCGGAACGTCACCCGTGGGCACGCCCAGCCCCGCGCGCTCCCGGGCAGTCGGCCGCGAGCCCCGCCCGGCCGGCGTTTATTGGCCAGGCCTCGGCCTCGGTCTCGCGCCGCGCCCGCTCCCTCCCCGCGGTTCCCTCTCCCGGGGCCGCGCCCACGCGAGCCCGAGAACTGTCCCCGCGAGAGCGCCCCGCCCGGCCCCGCCCGGCCCCGCCTCGCCCGGCCGTTGGTTGGGAGGCGGTAGTGCCCGATGGGGCCCTGCCGCGGGGGTCGGCCGTGGCTCCCTTACGCGGTGGGTCCCCCGAGTCGGGCCCAGAAACACCAGTCGAAGAAATATTTGCGGAATACCAGTGACGCCTTAGGCGTCCTCCTGGGCTGGGGGATTACAGGGTGAATAGGAGCATATTAGGATCCTTACCTCTTGAAGTTTACGATCTAGGGGAGGAGACAGGCATTTATCACACAAATGCCAGAAAAGCTGTGATCGGTGCAGAGGGGGAGAAGAAGGTGCTCGGAGAGGGTGGGGAGGCGAGCATCGCCCAGTCAAGCAGGTCAGGAAAGGCATCTCTGAAGAAGTGATGCACACACTGCCCTCTTCCTCCTTCCCCACCCACACGCGGGCTCACACACACAAAAGCACATCCACATAAACCAACATACCCCGTGCACTCCTTAACCTAAAGACAAGAGAGAGATCACCATAAATATGTCAATCTGCCCACCTCTCTTAGTGGCGAAAGGTGCCGTGTAGGTCAAGGCCGGGAGAAGGACGCTGATCTGGTCGGTTCTGCAGATGACAGGCTGCTTGAGATCCGTCTGTGGGACAGATACCTCCTGGAGATGCACTCTTAAAAGTCCAGATTTTCCCACTGGCAAATGGGCCAGCAACATTGCACTCACCTTCTGGAATGAAGATGCACGATTAGCATGTGAAATGACACAATTAATGGCCTGCTATTTAAATGTTAAAAGGTTTCTAGGTTAAGTAGCCTTCCGCTTAAACTTTAAAACTTTGATGGTTGATCACTATTTATTTATTTAGAAATATCAAGTACTGTTCATGAGTAAAACATTGGGGATAGAAAGCCAGATAGACTGAGATCTTCCTTCGTAATGTACCCAGTCTACCAGGGAAGAGAAGCAAGTTAACTGATTACAGTGAGATGCGGTAAAGGGTATTTTTATGTTATGTGTAGGATGCCATGATAGCCCAGAGAAAATCAGATTGGGGTTGTAAAATTCTTCTGGGAAATGGTGCTTGAGCTGAGTATTGAAGGAAAAGCAGAAATGGCAGAATGAATGGGGTTAGGGTGGGGAGTATATTACAAACACAGGAGTATGGAACCCCTGTATGAAGGCCTGGTGCTTTTAAAGAGCTGGAAGAATTTCACGTGGCTAAAGCAAAAAGAATGTGTAGGCAGCAGCAAGAGATGGGGCTAGATAGTAACCAGGGACCATATCCTGAAGGACCCTGTGTGAGGAGCTAAGGAATTTTTAACTTACTGTCTAAAAGTTAAAAGAGCCAATGGCTTGGACTTCCCTGGTGGCACAGTGGTTAAGAATCTGCTTGCCAATGCAGGGGACACAGGTTCGAGCCATGGTCCAGGAAGATCCCACATGCCACGGAACAACTAAGCACATGCGCCACAGCTACTGAGCCTGGGCTCTAGAGCCTGCAAGCCACAACTACTGAGCCCGCGAGCCCCAACTACTGAAGCCCATGTGCCACAACTACTGAAGCCCAGGCGCCTAGAGCCTGTGCTCCTCAACAAGAGACACCACCGCAATGAGAAGACCACGCACCACAACAAAGAGTAGCCCCCGCTCACCGCAACTAGAGAAAGCCTGTGCACAGCAACGAAGACCCAATGCAGCCAAAATAAATAAATAAATAAATAAATAAATTTATTTTTTAAAAAAAAGAGCCAACGGCTTAATAAGATTCGCTTTTTGGACAAGACATGGGAGTGAGCAATAGCCTGGAGGAAAAGAGGATCCAGTTGGAGACCTTACAGAGGTAGAAACTGTAAATGGGACATATATAAACCACATTCACTTGGGGCCTCCTTATCCCTGAGAGATCCAAGTACTCTCTGCCCTCCCACTTCTGAATCTTACTGTGTTGGGCTTCTCTCTGTCCCTGATCCTCTTTGAGCTATCTCTCTTCAGATCTGTTTGGGCACAGGCAAGCTCCTTTCTCTTCAAGAATTCCAAATACCTCTGCCCTTGGTGATGCTCGGTGAAGTTTACACAAGGTTGGAAGCATCACCCATAGCTACCCTTCCCTCACTGGGCCAGCTCTCTAAGTGCCATTCCTACCAGGTAGTCCTCCCTGCTGTATGTAGCCCCCCAATCCGCTGCATCTCTTCAGGAAAGCAGCCCTGCCAAGCCAATCTCCATCCCTCAGCTTTCCCGGGATTCCAGTGAACATAAATCCCTCCATCTCTCTAAAGTTGATGACTGACTAGGAATGGTGAAAAGAGGCCGGGATCCTGGATAACGACAATATTCACAAAGAATCCAGGAGAAGAAGTCTGGCTGAAAAGATATGAATTCTGTTAGGAAGAGGCTGAGTCTGAGGTATCTGAGGGACATTTAAGTGGAGGTGTCTAGGGGGCAGTTGGGCATGAGGGTCTGGAACTTCAGAGAAGCCTGAACAGGAGCTAGAGGCATGTGAATTTTCAGTCAGCATTGGTAATTGAAGCCATGACTGCAGACGGGGTCAGCCAGGGAAAGCAGCCAGAGTGGGAAGAGCAGAGCACAGAATAAACCCAGCAACGCTGCATTTAGGGGATGAGAGTCCAAAGGGAGCCAATAAAGGGCACTCAGAAGGAACTAACAGATTTGACAGCAAGGAGGATTAGACAAATGGGCAAAGCCAAGGGAGGAAGGGACAGCCAGTAAATCAAATGGCTCAGGGAGGATCCGGGAAAGGAGGAAGGGAAGTGCCAGTTTGTTTTGTCCACATGGGGTTCAACTGATGATTCATTCACTGTGGAGTGATAAGGGCAGAAACCGGATTAGAGAGGGAGTGGGAGGTAAGAAAAGAAGAGAGCTGATCAGCCTTATCTTTGCAGGAAGGTGGCGGGGGATGATAACAAGAGTTTTTTGTTTGGTTTGATTTTCAGATGGGGAAAGTGTGAGCAAGTTTAGGAGCTTAGAGTAAAAATACAGGTGCAAATGGTGGGATGGGGAGGCCAGATCTAAAGCCTTAATAAACAGGAATCGGTAGCTCTTTTCCTAAGAGGGGAAGGATAAGAAGATGGGAGCCAGACGGACATAAACATGGAAGAGTAAGTTAAGGCACTCCCTACTTTACAGCCTCAGTCTCTGTAAGGAAGTAAGGCCTTCTGTTGAGAGTGAGCAAGATGTTGACGTGGACAGTTGGAAAAGGAAAAGGGGGAGTGGGAGAGACTGCCTAAAGCTGCGTAGGGATCATCAGGCAGAAAAAGCATATCAGTTTCACCAGCAATCCACAGGACCCATGTATGGAACTGGAGAGGATGAATTAGGAGGCTTGCTCCAGGGTGGAATCTTGCTGGCTGAGTACAAGGGAGAGACAAGGAAGCAAGAAGGTTGGTGGGAAGAGAATCATTGAAATAACGGCTGTGAGAATTGGATCAGAGATGGAAGTAAATGCAGAAAAGTAAAAATGGAATCGTCAAGAGCTGTGCAAGGGCTTCCCTGGTGGCGCAGTGGTTAAGAATCTGCCTGCCAATGCAGGGGACACAGGTTCGAGCCCTGGTCCGGGAAGATCCTACATGCCGTGGAGCAACTAAGCCCGTGCGCCACAACTACTGAACCTGTGCTCTAGAGCCCGTGAGCCACAACTACTGAGCCCGCATGCCACAACTACTGAAGCCTGTGCACCTAGAGCCCATGCTTCGCAACATGAGAAGCCACCGCAGTGAGAAGTCCTCACACCACAATGAAGTGTAGCCCCCGCTTGCCACAACTAGAGAAAGCGCATGCGCAGCAACGAAGACCCAACGCAGCCAAAAATAAATTTTAAAAAAAAGAGCTGTGCAAGGTTGGGAACTGCAGGAGTACATGAGTGGGAGAGCTTCTGTCCTGGAGGAGAATAACCACGGATATGCTGCCAAAGCCTGAGATCACAAAGACGGGCCAGTCCAAGGCAAGGATGGGCACAGGTTGTGACCATGGGACAGGCAGCCAGAGTGGGGTGGAGAAGTAAGGGACCGTCGTTGCCAATGGTGTTGGCAGGGCTGGCCACATGAAAGTTGAAGTTATCTAGGATGGTGGCAGGACTAAGGGTTGAGAGGAAAAGTCCACAGACCAAATGTCAAAGTCTTCAGGGAGCACTGAGAAAGCTCCAGAGAGTGGAACGGAGGGGGCAAAGCCCGGTGGCATGCGGTCTTGCTTAGGATGCAGTAATGGGGACAAGAAGAAGGCCAACCTGCCTTGCCCACAGCGCCGTGGTGGGAGGAGATGGGCCCTTCCTCAGGGGATGGGGATATGCAGAGCGTCCACCATGAGGTCAACAGTAGAGGGGACTTTGTTTATATGGGAAAGGAGAGTCTGGCCCAAGAGAGGGTCGGCAGGGAGGGCTCGGTGCAAGGATGTGTCTAGACGAAGGAAATGCCAGAGCAGAATGGGAAGATGGGACATTGGTACCTTAGGGAGGTAGTGCTAATGACAACATGGGCTAGGCTGACCTCCAGATCTGGCTTCCAGAAACATCACTGTGGACACGGCAGGCCCCAAGCGGTGTCCAGGGCTAAGGGGCGACCACTGACTGCAGTCCAATCAGCAAGCCAGGACCTTTGCTCATTCACAGCCTGTCTTTCAATTCCATGTTAGTAAGAAGTCATTTTGGGCCTCAGCAAAGCTCGGTCCTGGGGTAACAGGTCATGCAGTTGATAAAAGTGACCAATAGCCTGTGCAAACTGCCCACCTCAGGCTCCTGCCCAGACAGGGGAAGGGGAGGGGGAAACATATCAGCTCAGGGCTTCCAGCTTCTGCAAAGAGGAGTCCTAGGTAAAAAGTGAGCGGCAAAATTAGGTCTAAGTGTGAAAGAAAACAATGTACACTGCAGCATCTTTACAAGAAACATACACACACACACACAAACACACATCCATGCACAACCACGTAGCTGTATTCATGAGTAAGATCAATGCCTGACTGACATATAATGAAAGTAACTTAATTCAACCAGCATTTATTAAAGATCTAGTTCCTTCCTATCTATTTAGATTTGTATGAAAGTGAATAGCTCTTAGTTGAATGTGACAAATGAACATCTGTATTTGCAAATTTTTGTATGTGTTTTGTACCACAAGAAACATTTGCCAACTAGCTAGCTCTCCTTCCCAGCACAGTTTCAGAGCTTGTCTTCCTAACTGCCCAACTTCTCTACAATTCTCTCTCACTCTGTGCTCATGAGTGGCCCCTACACTGCTCTGCCAGTACTCTGAGACCCTCACATTTCCCCCCAGCCTCCAAAGGGTTCTCTCTAATCTGTAAAGCCACTCCCTCTGCTAAGACTGAATGTCACCCTTTGTCCAGCTCCTCAAGAATCTCCTCTCTCTCCCCCCATACTTCCCTGCAGCCTCAATACATTCTCAGCCAATCTTTCTGCCCCTACTTTACCCTTCAAATCCTTTTTGAAATGAGAGTATAAAAAAAATTATCGGACTTCCCTGGTGGCGCAGTGGTTAAGAATCCGCCTGCCAATGCAGGGGACACGGGTTCGAGCCCTGGTCCAGAAAGATCTCACATGCCACGGAGCAACTAAGCCCGTGCACCACAACTACTGAGCCTGCGTGCCACAACTACTGAAGCCCACACGCCTAGAGCCCGTGCTCCACAACAAGAGAAGCCACCACAATGAGAAGCCTGCGCACCGCAAGGAAGAGTAGCCCCCGCTCGCCGCAACTAGAGAAAGCCCGCGTGCAGCAACAAAGACCCAATGTAGTCAAAAATAAATAAATAAATAAATAAAATTTATAAAAAAAAAAAATTATCAAACTGTCTTCCTTTTGCCACTAAGCACCTATAGTTGTGGTGATACCCACAGCTGCCACCTCCTCTCCTCCAGGACCTTAACACCTAGTCCCAGCCACCCCTCAAAATACATGAAGTCTGGGTTCTACCTCAACCCCCTCCTGAAACCATTTACTCAAGTTTACCAGACTCAATGGAGTTTAATCATCCCTCTTCTCACTCAGCCTCTCTGCAGCATTTGACACTGTTGAACATTTCCAGCTTCTAAAAATTCTCCATAGTCTTGGTTTCTACCACCCCACACTATCCAACCCTGTCTTGGAGTTTCTCACTACTCCTTTGATTCAACCCTTTTTTCTTCCCCATCCCTAAAGACTTGCTGGCCCCTCTAGCTCTCTCCACTCATGCCCACTTCCTTCTCCACTCATGCATGCAACCTTCCCTTTGGATTCCAAATATCACCTCGAGTCTTTTTCCTAACTGCTGGCAGAATATGTCTAAATATAATTAAAATAAGAGTAAAGGTTATTGGGCTTCCCTGGTGGCGCAGTGGTTGAGAATCTGCCGGCCAATGCAGGGGACACGGGTTCGAGCTCTGGTCTGGGAAGATCCCACATGCCGCGGAGCAACTGGGCCCGTGAGCCACAACTACTGAGCCTGCGCATCTGGAGCCTGTGCTCCGCAACAAGAGAGGCCGCGATAGTAAGAGGCCCGTGCACCGCGATGAAGAGTGGCCCCCGCTCACCGCAACTAAAGAAAGCCCTCGCACAGAAACGAAGACCCAACACAGCCATAAATAAATAAATAAATAAATAAATAAATAAATAAATTTATATTAAAAAAAAAAAGGAATAAAGGTTATTGTTACATAATTGGTCCTTCCCAGCTTTCAAATTTCAAAGTGCTCTCACATCCATTATCTCATTTCCTCAGAAATGAGAGCAAATACAATCCCTATTTAATAATTATGGACACTGGAGTTCAAAGACATATTCAAGTCCAAACTAATCTTGCACCCAAAACTCACTTTTCTTATCTCTATTAATGGTGAAAACTACTTTGAACTCCAGGCCAGAAACCATGTACCAGTTTTAATTCTCTTGTCTTCTCCCCACTCCTGATTTCCCTCCCTAAGTGATATGGAGTCATTCTCCCAAGTATCTTAGATTTGCCTCCTTTGGTAAGATCTGCCCATAATCTCACTTTTTTTTTTTAATTAATTTATTTTATTTATTATTTATTTTTGGCTGCATTGGGTCTTCATTGCTGCACGTGGGTTTTCTCTAGTTGCAGCGAGAGGGGGCTACTCTTCGTTGCAGTGCGCAGGCTTCTCATTGCGGTGGCTTCTCTTGTTGCAGAGCATGGGCTCTAGGCGCACGGGCTTCAGTAGTTGTGGCGCGCGGGCTCAGTAGTTGTGGTGCACGGGCTTAGTTGCTCTGCGGCATGTGGGATCCTCCCGGACCAGGGCCCGAACCCGTGTCCCCTGCATTGGCAGGTGGATTCTTAACCACTGCACCACCAGGGAAGTCCCCATCATCTCTCTCTTATCAAGATAATGAGCTGGCTGTTGTCATCCAAACTTGGCTTATCAGCTACCACTGCCTATTCCTGCTTGAAAATTTTCATCCTGAAAATACTTGCAGCCTATGAGAAGAGGATGACAGATTTTCAAGAAACTATCCCATGTTGTTTGCATCCTGAAAGTTTCACTTGAATCATCTTTTCAGTTAAAATGGCCCAGGAGTTCACCAATCCATTCCCCGACTGCCCACAGTATGGCAGCTGTGCCAAGGCTGGGTTACAGAAAGCCCAATGCAACATGGCTGCTGCCCTCAGAGTCTATGGTCTAATGAGAAACATGTCCCCGTGTCCCATGGAAAGAATGTTACAATTAGGTTTAAAACGGCTGTGAGTGCCTCATTCGCCAGGGGCTGTAGGAGTGGCAGGGTGGGTCACCCAGAGCCACCCTTTAAGGAGACACACGTAATGGCAAGGAAAACACGGGATTCATCCTGCCCACTAGGTTTTCATGATATTCCTGCAACAGCAGCCATAGAGGAGACTACTCATAGAGAAGTCTGAGGCTGAGGAGGCAAAGAGGCTGGGGAAGCAGAGAAGGCTGGGGAGGCGGAGGCACATAGGCTGCTGGGAGAAGAGGAAGGCAGGGAGCAGTGTCTGGCTGGAAGGGTGGGGTCCTGCAGGTAGATCCGAGAGCAAGAGCCAAAGGTACCCTTTCAGCTACCCACAGCTGCAAACCTGCTTGTCTCTTTAGCAAATGAATGTAAACTAGAGGCCCACTTAAGCCTCACATTAACAGCTCCTACTTCCTCTAACTCAGTCTGCTTTCCAAGTACAAATACAAGAGTGATTTCATGTTTAGTTTCCTTTATGTTGCAAATAAATAGCTGGCCTTGTCTGTGGTGTCATTCTTTGTAGCCTTTTTAATAACCTCTATAGAAATATAATTTATCTTAAAACTTTGCTGTGAGGACTCTCCTGGTGGCGCAGTGGTTAAGAATCCTCCTTCCAATGCAGGGAACGCAGGTTCGATCCCTGGTCAGGGAACTAAGATCCCACATGCCGCGGGCCAACTAAGCCTGCATACCACAACTATTGAGCTCGCGTACCTCAACAAGAGAGCCTGCCTGCCACAAAATACAGAGCTCACGCACTCTGGAGCCCACGCGCCACAACTACAAATCCCACACACCCTGGAGCCTGTGCGCCACAACTAGAGAGAGAAAACCTGCACACCGCAACTAGAGAGAAACCCGAGCAGACTGCACACCGTAATGAAAAAGATCCCGTATGCCTCAACAAAGATCTCGTGTGCCGCCAACTGGGACCCAATGCAGCCAAAAAAAACAATATGGAAAATAAATATTTTTTAAAAACCCCAAACTTTGCTGTGAAAAGTGAATCATTCTGACAGGTGATCATCAGTCTTAGGGTGCTGAACTTTTCAAGTCTAAAATTCATATGCAGGAGATTTGGCTACTTTAGGGAGATATTTGAACTGCTCAGCAGTTCACCTATGAGACAGAATTCTACAAAATAATCATTTGGTAAGGTAAAATAACCTCCCTTGTATGACTTTGAAAATTATGTCAAATAAGTTTTGAACTCTGCTATTTATTCTAGACATAATTAAATCGACTTAAGGTTCTGGAAGAGCTCATCCAAAACTTAAGGTGGAGGTGGTTTCCAACTATGTGCTTAAATTGCACATCTACTCATTAAAACTAATTCGTGTTTTCTGTCATTAATGCTAGAACTCCATGCTTCCTACTGCTGAATTACAATCCCATCTGGAACGTATATCACACAGGCCAGGGATTCAGGAGCAGCTGCCCTGTATCATTATGTCACATTACATGTTACCTCATTATAATTTTATAAATTATATGTATAATAAAAGCTGGATTGATTACATGACATTGCCCTAACAAGTTCTGGGAATTGGTGTCTCTGATACTCTCCTAAAACAAATCTTTATGCTGGCCGAGTACTAATACTGAAATTCAACCAGTGTCAACACACTCTGAAGACCTGTCAGAATTCTCTCAAAGTCTTTAGATAAGCAGAGTAAGGCAAGGAAAAAAAATCAATCAATCAATCTTTCTCCCAAAATTCAAAAATAAGAAAGGCTTCAGAAGCCACTATGGAGCATAGTATGGAGATTCCTTAAAAAACTAAAAATAGGACCCCCCTGGTGGTCCAGTGGTTAATCCTCTGCACTGCCACTGCAGGGGGCACGGGAAGCTCCACATGCTGCCACAGTGTGGCCAAAAAAAAAAAACTAAAAATAGAGCCCCACATGATCCAGCAATCCCACTCCTGGGCATATATCCAGAGAAAACCATAATTTGAAAGGATACATGCACCCCAATGGTCATTGCAGCACTATTTACAATAGCCAGGACATGAAAGCAACCTAAATGTGCATTGACAGATGAATGGACCAAGAAGATGTGGTACATATATACAATGGAATATTGCTCAGCCATAAAAAGAACAAAATAATGCCATTTGCAGCAACATGGATGGACCTAGTGTCATACTGAGTGAAGTAAGTCAGACAGAGAAAGACAAATATCATATGATATCGCTTATATGTGGAATCTAAAAAAAATGGTACAAATGAACCTATTAACAAAACAGAAATTGAGTCAAGATGTAGAAAACAAATTTATGGTTACCAAGGGGGGATGTGGGGGGAGGGATAAATTGGGAGATTGTGATTGACATATACACACTACTACATATAAAATATATAACTAATAAGAACATACTGAATAACACAGGGAACTCTATTCAGTACTCTGTAATGACCTATCTGGTAATAGAATCTAAAAAAGAGTGGATATATGTATATGTATAACTGACTCACTTTGCTTTACAGAAGAAACTAACACAACAATGTAAATCAACTATACTCCAATAAAAAATTAACTATATAAAAGAAATAAAAATGGGAGCTTAACAGACCCTCATCAAACAAGATGCAAGGGAAAGATGTTCAACATCATTACACATTAGGGAAATGCAAATTAAACCCACAATGAGATACTACTACACACCTTTTAGAATGACTAAAATTGAAAAGGTTGACCATACCAAGTGTTGGCAAGGATATGGGGGAAATGCCATCCCCATACATTGATGATGAAAATGTAAAATTATACAGCCACTTTGGAAAACATTTTGGCAGTGTCTTAAAAAGTTAAACAATCACCTACCATATGATCCAGTCATTTTATTCTTAGGTATTTTCCCAAGAGAAATGAAAGCGTATGTCCACACAAAGACTTTTACAGGTGCTTTATTTGTAATAGCCCCAAACTGCAAACAACCCAAATGTCTGTCGATAGGTGAGTGGAAAAACAAACTGTGGTTTATCCTTAGTAGACAGAAATGAAAAGGCTGTGAGTCTCCTTAACTCTCCCATCACCTCCATGGAGAATATCTCAGCTGGTCCTTTGACCCTTTACCACGGAGGTACCCCAAGAGGCAGGGGAGTGAGTCTTCCCCTGAGGCTGGGGGCTGGGTATAGGCTGAAGGGACCAGCCAGAACAGGCACAACATTTATTTGAAACATCATTCTAAATTGGCATTCTACTCCAGAAATATATATCTGCACTTGTTTCCCCCCCACAAATCTCCCCAATGAATCCAATGTTTCAGGAAGATGGGAATTGTACCTACAGTGGCTTCAAGTATCCCCAGCACACACACAAACTGAGATTCAAGTTTGAAAACCTGGCCACAGTCCTCTCCCACCTTACCTTCAACTCAAATTTGATTATCGAAGTCTGGCAATTCCAGAATTCCAGGATCTGCAGGCTTCAGTCAACAACTCACACCATCTCCTAAACACATGGCTGGCCTCTTCTTTCTGCTCAGAAAGCATAGGGGGCCCCTATTTCCTTCTGCATTTGATATTGGCTCCTTTGCCTTGTTTTCCAGAATCTCCACAGCTGGACTGCACCCTCCTGGTTACTGTAGTCTCCACACCTGCTGGTGGCCTCACCCTCACAAATGGCCTCTCCATCCACAAACACTTCATGCTTGCTCCCACCTTTATGCCTGGAATTTCTTTCCCACTGGCCTCTATAAATATCCAAATCATGTTTTTCCAGCCCCAGCTTAAGTTTTCCTTTGCAAATATAATGAGTCCCCTGCTCTTTCAAAATGCAGTAACAGCTGCAGTCTGTGCCAGCCGTTGGGCTCATCACATGATTTTTTTTCTCACATTTTGGGTAATATCTTCACTCTGGTCCTTAAGTGCCCTCCCTAAACCATCCCAGTAGCCCCTTTCCTCCCCCCACTCCCCTAAAATCAATACCAAGTCCTTGCCTTGCTCTTGCCTCTCGAGGCCTTCCAGAGGCAGTAATCCTGGCCCTGAACCCCACCCCCATCCTGCTTTCATTTCACTTCTCCCTGGTGCCCACCTGTTGCTACTGCCAGGTGTCAAGAGGTTCTGCCCCCTGGCTGGGCACCCTCATGTAGCCTCCTCACTGTGGGCTCTGGGTTCCAACCTTCCCAGGCAGATGGAACATTCGTTACCACATTTCTGAATCCTCTACAACTTAACCAAATAAATTAAACTTATGCTAAATCCAGATGTGTGAATGATGGTGACTCAAATATGGGCATGTGGGGCCTCCATTAAAAGAGTGCATGGTCAACTGGAGAAGACAGTCTGGAAGAGGCAGTGCTTTTCCTGCCTGGGATGTGAGGCTATCAGGAAGGCAGAAGAGGTGATATTCAACCTGGGTCTCGAAGTGTGTGTCTGATTCCCCAGTTAGTAATGGGGAGGAGGGTGACATGTGGAGACTTTCCAGACAGGAAACTGCCTGAGCCAAAGGCACTAAGGACATAAGAGGCTGCAGTCTCTTCAGAATACCAAGCACACCGATGCTGTTAAAGACTGACCTTTCACTAAATTTTTCCAATTATGAAATGTTTTCCCAATTTTAGATAAAAGAAGAAAACATTTTATAGGACAGAACTTGGGTGTGTTCTCATGCAGACCCTTACTGAGGGTAAACCTTACCCTTTGAAAGTAAATCCTTTTTGTAAATAACCCGAGGTCAATTTCAATCAGAGGATAACCCAGTGACTCATGTGGATTATCAAACTAGTTCATGCTCTATGGAATAAGTAAAAAAAGATGACCAAATGAGTCATCTTTCATGCTGTGCGGAATGAGTAAAAAAGTAATGAAACTGGAAGATGGCGGTGTGGGAAGACGCCAAGTTAGCGTCTCCCCACAACTAGGGCTCCTGCCGGCCACTGGTGGGGAACCCTGATGCCCAAGGAGAAGGGAGGAACCCCCAAGTGAACCGGTAGGATATGCGGGAACTGAGAGGGGAGGAGAAGTGGAGGCCAGAGAGGATCGGTGCCCCTGAAACCAGGGGAGATCAGGAAAGGCAGGTGGGAGGGGCCCTCCAGAGGAGCTGGAGAGGAGTTGGGGGGGGGGGAATTGCCCCACCCACTCAGGCCCAGTGAGACTGCTGAGCTCCCAGGCCGGTCCCCTGCCCTCCAAATCCCCCTCCAGGCCACGTGGGTCCTGAGGGCAAAGGAGGGAGGCCAGGCAGACAGCAGGGGCCCTCTGGGAGGAGGGGGGCATTTGCCCCACCCACTCAAGCCCAGGAAGCCTGCTGGGCTCCCAGCTGAGGTCTCCCCCCCTCTGAGACCAGGGATGGGGGGCATGCCTGGGCCCCTTGTGTTCCATTGAGCCTAAGCCCCACCCCGCACACCCCAGGGCCTTTTCCAGCCCTGTGGGTCCTGAGCACAGGCCCTGCCCACCACCCAAACCTCGCCCTTGCTTAGACCCCGCTCTCCACAGCCAAGGCCTTTCCCCCCCGTTTTTTTTTTTCTTTTCCCTCCTCCTCTTTTTTACTATTGTGGTACTGCTGTACCTTCCGGTTGTTGATTCATCTGTATCTTTATTTTTATATTCTTTCTAACATATCTTTTAGTTTCCTAGTCTAATTTTATTTTTTACTTTGTTACTGTTCTCTCTCTCTCTTTTTTTTTTTTTTGCCACCCCCCACGACTTGTGGGACCTTGGTTCATGAACAGGGGTCAGGCTGAAGCTCCTGCGGTGGGAGCGCCAAGTCCGAACCACTGGACTAACAGAGAATCTCAGACCCCAAGGAACATTTGTCAGAGTGAGTTCTCATGGAGGTCCTCATCTCAGCACCCAGCTCTACCCAACAGCCTACAAACTCCAGTGTTGGAAGCCTCAGGCCAAACAACCAGTAAGACAGGAACACAATCCCACTCATTAAAAAAAAAAAAAAAAAAAAAAAAATGAGACGGCAAAAAAATATGTCACAGATGAAGGAGCAAGGTAAAAACTTACAAGACCAAATAAATGAACAGGAAATAGGCAATATACCTGAAAAAGAATTCAGAGTAATGATAGTAAAGATGATCCAGAATCTCGGAAATAGAATGGAGGCACAGATTGAGACAATACAAGAAATGTTTAACAAAAATCTAGAAGAACTAAAGAACAAACAAACAGAGATGAATGACACAATAACTGAAATGAAAAATACACTAGAAGGAATCAATAACAGAATAACGGAGGCAGAAGAATGAATAAGTAAGCTGGAAGACAAAATGGTGGAAATAACTGTTAAGGAACAGAATAAAGAAAAAGAATGAAAAGAATTGAAGACAATCTCAGAGACCTCTGGGACAACACTAAACACAGCAACATTCAAATTATAGGGGTCCCAGAAGAAAAAGAGAAAAAGAAAGGGTCTGAGAAAATATTTGAAGAGATTATAGTTGAAAACTTCCCTAATATGGGAAAAGAAATAATCAAGTCCAGAAAGCGCAGAGAGTCCCATATAGGATAAATCCAAGGAGAAACACGCCAAGACACATATTAATCAAACTAACAAAAATTAAATTCAAAGAAAAATATTAAAAGCAGCAAGGGAAAAACGAAAAATAACATACAAAGGAACCCCCATAAGGTTATCAGCTGATTTTTCTGCAGAAACTCTGCAGGCCAGAAGGAAGTGGCAGCATATACTTAAAGTGATGAAAGAGAAAAACCTACAACCAACATTACTCTACCCAGCAAGAATCTCATTCAGATTTGATGGAGAAATCAAAAGCTTTTCAGACAAGCAAAAGCTAAGAGAATTCAGCACCACCAAACCAGCTTTACAACAAATGCTAAAGAAACTTTTCTAGGCGGGAAACGCAAGAGAAGAAAAAGACCCACAAAAACAAACCCAAAACAATTAAGAAAATGGTAATAGGAACATACATATCGATAATAACCTTAATGTAAATGGATTAAATGCTCCAACCAAAAGACACAGACTGGCTGAATGGATACCAAAACCAGACCCATATATATGCTGTCCACAAGAGACCCACTTCAGACCTAGGGACACATACAGACTGAAAGTGAGGGGATGGAAAAAGATATTCCATGCAAATGGAAATCAAAAGAAAGCTGGGGTAGCAATACTCGTATCAGATAAAATAGACTTTAAAATAAAGACTGTTACAAGAGATAAGGAGGGACACTACATAATGATCAAGGGATCAATCCAAGAAGAAGATATAACAACTATAAATGTTTATGTACCCAACATAGGAGCACCTCAATACATAAGGCAAATACTAACAACCATGAAAGGAGAAATAGACAGTAATACAATAATAGTAGGGGACTTTAACACCCCACTTACACCAATGGACAGATCATCCAAACAGAAAATAAATAAGGAAACACAAGCTTTAAATGACACAATAGACCAGATAGATCTAATTGATATTTATAGAACACTCCACCCAAAAGTGGCAGAGTACACTTTCTTCTTAAGTGCACATGGAACATTCTCCAGGATAGATCACATCTTGGGTCACAAATCAAGCCTTGGAAAATTTAAGAAAATTGAAATCGTATCAAGCATCTTTCTGACCACAGCACTATGAGACTGGAAAGCAATTACAGGAAAAATACTGTAAAAAACAAAAATACATGGAGGCTAAACAGTGTGCTACTAAATAACCAAGAGATCACTGAAGAAATCAAAGAAGAAATTTAAAAAATACATATTAAAAAATGACAATGAAAACACTACGACCCAAAACCTATGGGATGCAGCAAAAGCAGTTCTAAGAGGGATGTTTATAGCCATTCAATCTCACCTCAAGAAACAAGAAAAATCTCAAATAAACAATCTAACCCTACACTTAAAACAACTAGAGAAAGAAGAACAAAGGAAACCCAAAGTCAGTAGAAGGAAAGAAATCATAAAGATCAGAGCTGAAATAAATGAAATAGAAACAAAAAAAACAATAGCAAAGATCAATAAAACTAAAAGCTGGTTCTTTGAGAAGATAAACAAAACTGATAAACCCTTAGCAAGACTCATCATGAAAAAAAAGGGAGAGGACACAAATCAATAAAATTAGAAATGAAAAAGGAAAACTCACAACTGACAGTGCAGAAATACAAAGGATTATAAGAGAGTACTACAAACAACTATATGCCAATAAAATGGACAACCACGAAGAAATGGACAAAATCTTGGAAAGGCACAATTTTCCAAGACTGAACCAGGAAGAATTAGAAAGTATAAACAGACCTATCACAAGTAATGAAATTGAAACCATAATTAAAAATCTTCCAGCAAACAAAAGTCCAGGACCAGATGGCTTCACAGGCGAATTCTATCAAACATTTACAGAAGAGCTAACACCAATCCTTCTGAAACTCTTACAAAAAATTGCAGAGGGAGAAACACTCCCAAATTCATTCTACAAAGCCACCATCAACCTGATACCAAAACCAGAAAAAGATATCACAAAAAAAGAAAATTATACACCAATATCACTGATGAACATAGATGCAAAAATCCTCAACAAAATACTAGCAAACAGAATCCAACAACACATTAAAAGGATCATACATTTTGATCAAGTGGGATTTATCCCAGGGATGCAAGGATTCTTCAGTATACGCAAATCAATCAACGTGATACACCACATTGACAAATTAAGGAATAAAAAGTATATGATCATCTCAATAGATGCAGAAAAAGCTTATGACAAAATTCAACACCCATTTATGATAAAAACTCTCCAGAGAATGGGCATAGAGGGAACCTACCTCAACATAATAAAGGCCATATATGACAAACCCACAGCAAGCATCATACTCAATGGTGAAAAACTGAAAGCGTTTCCACTAAGATCAGGACCAAGACAAGGATGTCCATTCTTGCCACTCTTATTCAACATAGCTTTGGAAGTCCTAGCCACAGCAATCAAAGAAGAAAAAGGAATACAAATTGGAAAAGAGAAGTAAAACTGTCACTGTTTGCTGATGACATGATACTATACATAGAAAATCCTAAAGATGCCACGAGAAAACTGCTAGAACTAAGCAATGAATTTGGTAAGGTTGCAGGATACAAAATTAATAAACAGAAATCTCTGAAATTCCTATACACCAACCACAAAAAATCAGAAAGAGAAATTAAGGAAACACTCCCATTTACCACTGCAACAAAAAGAATAAAATACCTAGGAATGAACCTGCCTAAGGAGGCGAAAGACCTGTACTCAGAAAACTATACAACACTGATGAAAGAAATCAAAGATGAATAAACAGATGGAGACGTATACCATGTTCTTGGATTGGAAGAATCAATATTGTGAAAATGACTATACTACACAAAGCAATCTACAGATTCAATGCAATCCCTCTCAAACTACCAATGGAATTCTTCACAGAATTAGAACAAAAAGTTTTACAATTCGTATGGAAACACAAAAGACCCTGAATAGCCAAAGCAATCTTAAGAAAGCAAAACAGAGTTGGAGAAATCAGGCTTCCCGACTTCAAACTATACCACAAAGCTACAGTAACCAAGACAGTATGGTACTGGCACAAAAACAGAAATATAGATCAATGGTACAGGATAGAATGTCCAGAGATAAACCCATGAACATATGGTCACCTAATTTATGACAAAGGAGGCAAGAACATACATTGGAGAAAATACAGTCTCTTCAGTAAGTGGTGCTGGGAAAACTGGACAGCTACATGTAAAAGAATGAAATTAGAACACTACCTAATACCATACACAAAAATAAACTCAAAATGGATTAAAGACCTAAATGTAAGACAAGATACTATAACTCTTAGAGAAAAACATAGGCAAAACACTCTTTGACATAAACCATGGCAAGATCTTTTTTGACCCACCTCCTAGAGAAATGGAAATAAAAACAAAAATAAACAAATGGGACTTAATTAAACTTAAAAGCTTTTGCACAGCAAAGGAAACCATAAACAAGACAAAAAGACAACCCTCAGAATGGGAGAAAATATTTGCAAATGAAACAACAGATAAAGGCTCAATCTCCAAAATATACAAACAGCTCATGGAGCTCCATATCAAAATAACAAACAATCCAGTTAAAAAATGGGCAGAAGACCTAAATAGACATTTCACCAAGGAAGACATACAGATGGCCAAGAGGCACATGAAGAGATGCTCAACATCACTAATTATTAGAGAAATGCAAATCAAAACTACAATGAGGTATCACCTCATGCCGGTCAGAATGACCATTATCAAAAAATCTAGAAACAATAAATGCTGGAAAGGGTGTGGTGAAAAGGGAACCCTCCTGCACTGTTGGTGGGAATGTAAATTGATACAACCACTATGGAGAACAGTATGGAGGTTCCTTGAAAAACTAAAAATAGAACTACCATATGACCCAGCAATCCCACTCCTGGGCATATACCCTGAGAAAACCATAATTCAAAAAGAGTCATGTACCACAGTGTTCATTGAAGCACTATTTACAATAGCCAGGACATGGAATCAACCTAAATGTCCATCGACAGATGAATGGATAAAGAAGATGTGGCACATATATACAATGGACTATTACTCAGCCATAAAAAGAAATGAAATTGAGTTATTTGTAGTGAGGTGGATGGACCTAGAGTCTGTCATACAGAGTGAAGCGTGTCAGAAAGAGAAAAACAAATGCCGTATGCTCACGCATATATATGGAATCTAAAAAAAAAAAAAAAAGGAACTGATGAACCTAGTTGCAGGGCAGGAATAAAGATGTAGACCTAGGGAATGGACTTGAGGGCATGGGGTGGGAGGGGGAAGCTGGGGCGAAGTGTGAGTAGCATCGACATATATACACTAATGAATGTATAATAGTTAGCTAGTGGGAAGCAGCTGCATAGCACAGGGAAATCAGCTCAGTGCTTTGTGATGACCTAGAGGGGTGGGATAGGGAGGCTGGGAGGGAGGCTCAACAGGGAGGGGATATGGGGACATATGTATGCATATGGCTGAGTCACTTTGGTGTACAACAGAAACTAACACACTATTGTGAAGCAATTATACTCCAGTAAAGATCTATTTAAAAAAAGATTAAATGGCAGGTATTCCTAGGGCAACTGCCAGCAGAAGGACAGAAGAAAAATCATGAGTCAAATTCTAAGAAAGGTCCTAAGAACCCGGATCCGTATAACTACATGCACATATCCCATACTAGCATTCCAATATGGGGATTCTGAACCAGAAAACAAAATGAATGAGAAATGGTCAGGGTCCAAAACCTTCCTTATCTTCATAGTTGGTTGATTGTAACTCTGTTTTTAACCCTTAAACTAGTGCTTGGTTTTATAGTTAATTGTTGGACATATCTGTCTCCCCAACTCAGTTTTAAATTCCTTGAAAACAAATGGTTTCTTTTTCATCTTTGTACATCTCAAATTGCTCTGATTATAAAAGGTTCCCCAATAAATAATTATTCAGTAAAAAGTAATGAAACTGATCTTCTTGGTCCATAAAGGGACTCAGAAGGCAATTTTAAAAGTTAGTGACCAAGCTGGAAATATAGGAATTATCCTAGACTACTCCTTTAGCCCCTACCTTCACCTTAAATTACTGGCCAAGATCTGTAATCATTTGCCTAACCACTGAATGACTCCATTGTCCTGGCCATCTCCTTCCTTTCCTTCCCAGTCCCTACCTTAGGTTAACCATTGATTCTGACCTGGATGGACCAAACGTGCAGCATGACTGACAGGTTTTTTGATTGGGTGGAGGATGGGGGAAACCAAGCTCTCATTTTCTATCTTGATGAAAAATGTTCAATTGTTATGTTCCTGTAGGACACATGGAACTGTGGGATACATTTCACCATGTACATGTACGATTCACCTATTGGATAGTTATCATGTTTCTGAGAGTTATAAAAGTGTATAAGATACACACTACTATATATAAAACAGATCACCAAGCTCCTATTGTATAGCACAGTTCAATATATATGTTGAATTATATATAGTTCAATATATTGAACTATATTCAATACCTTCTAATAGCTTATAATGGAAAAGAATCTGAAAAAGAATTTTACATATATATATATATATGTGTGAACTGAATCACTGTGCTGTACACCTGAAACTAACACAACATTGTAAATCAACTATACTTCAATTAAAAAAAAAAAAAGAAGTACTTCAAGTGCCTCTAGGAATTCAGGGAGGAGGGTGCATATTCCCTCAGTTACCTCCCCCCCTCCCATTTGTGCAGATAAGTAGTATTAGCCTCATACCCCATCTTCCTGTCTTGCCCCCAAAGCCAGTCCTTCCTCACTACTGCCAGAGTCAACTTTCCAAGAATCTTTCCACAACTTTTCATCACCTCAGCGTGGTGGGCAAAGTTCTGCACACTTCTGCTCTGCCCTCTCTCCCCCAAGCATGCTGAACTATTCCCTCTGTCTGTGGCACACTCTTTCTCACTCCCATGCCTACATAGAGAACTTTTATTCCCTCTGCCAGGAAGCACCTGAGTCCCCACTCCTGCTCCTCCTGGCGAACTCCAGCTCACCGTTCAAGGACCAGCTCCATGGCTTCCTCCTGCAGGTGCCCTCTCTGTCTCCTTTAGACCCCCAGCATCCCTCCCTCCCTCCCCCCATAAGGACCCAGCACCTCACACCCCCTCCCCTAGAGCACCTGCTACCTGCATTGTCACTGTCACTGCACTGTAACTGTCGCCCCACCATTCAGTGAGCTCCTGGAGGACCAGCCCTAGGCCTCTTCATTTTATGTCCCCAGCAGTGCTTGGGACAAAATAGATTCTCAACAAATGTTTGTCAAAAGAATAAATAAAAGAATGAAGAGCTCCGAGAATATTTTAGCAACAAAAGCATCAGAAAAATAAGCACACAGTTTCGCAAAGTCACTGCTATTAAGAATAAAATTAATTTTTAAAAGTTATTTTTAGGGAATTCCCTGGTGGTCCAGTGGTTAGGACTCTGCACTTTTGCTGCCGAGGGCCCGGGTTCAATCCCTGGTCGGGGAACTAAGGTCCTGCAAGCCGCATGGTGTGGCATGGCCAAAAAAAAAAGTTAAAAAAATTATTTTTAAAAATAGTGGTTGGGGGCTTCCCTGGTGGCCCAGTGGTTGAGAATCTGCCTGCCAATGCAGGGGACACGGGTTCGAGCCCTGGTCTGGGAAGATCCCACATGCCGCGGAGCAACTAGGCCCGTGAGCCACAACTACTGAGCCTGAGCGTCTGGAGCCTGAGCTCCGCAACAAGAGAGGCCACCATAATGAGAGGCCCGCGCACCACGATGGAGAGTGGCCCCCACTTGCCACAACTAGAGAAAGCCCTCGCACAGAAACGAAGACCCAACACAGCCATAAAAAAATAAACAAATAAATAAAATAAATAAACCCAAAAGTTTAAAAAAAAAAAAAAAAAAAGTGGCGGGGCTTCCCTGGTGGCGCAGTGGTTGAGAATCTGCCTGCCAGTGCAGGGGACATGGGTTCGATCTCCGGTCCGGGAAGATCCCACATGCCGCGGAGCAAATAAGCCTGTGTGCCACAACTACTGAGCCTGTGCTCTAGAGCCCGTGAGCCACAACTACTGAGCCCATGTGCCACAACTACTGAAGCCCACGTGCCTAGAGCCCGTGCTCCACAGCAAGAGAAGCCACCGCAATGAGAAGCCCACGCACCACAACGAAGAGTAGCCCCCGCTCACCGCAACTAGAGAAAGCCCGTGCACAGCAACAAAGACCCAACACAGCCAAAAATAAGTAAATAAAATAAATAAATTTATTTTAAAAAAAAATAGTGGCATGTTATAATTACATTGGTTGTTGGGGAGGAAAGTCATGTTTTGATTTTATTTTTAATACAAAGGTTTCAGTGATATCGTCTCCTGATTTTGAAAGATATTTAAAATGTGTCATACTTAAACATCTAATAGTCGTGACTAATTAAGCCAGAAATGATCACCTTCCTCTTCTTGTTCCAGCCTGAAGTAAAGATAGACATCAGAAGGGATAAAAGTTTGATGACTAGCAAAACAAAGCAAATGTCTGATGTACTGATATCATTCTAAGTACTTAATAAGAGATACATCAAACCAACTTCCCTGGTGGCACAGTGGTTAAGAATCCGCCTACCAATGCAGGGGACACGGGTTCGAGCCCTAGTCCGGGAAGATCCCACATGCCACGGAGCAACTAAACCCATATGCCATAACTACTGAGCCTGCGAGCCACAGCTACTGAGCCCACGTGCCACAACTACTGAAGCTTGCGCGCCTAGAGCCCGTGCTCTGCAACAAGAGAAGCCACCACAATGAGAAGCCCACGCACCACAGCAAAGAGTAGCCCCCGCGCGCCGTAACTAGAGAAAGCCCGCGAGCAGCAACAAAGACCCAACACAGCCAAAAATAATAAATAAATTTATTAAAAAAAAAAAAAAGAGATACATCAAACCAACAAACTAGAAGACTTTTGCCTTCTCTGTTGGCTTTTTCCTTCCTCCTTCTCAGGTCAGCCCAGCTAAGAGCTCATTCGATGAACATCGTCAATGTGCTGCACAGGCCCTGTGAGTGCTCCCCGCACCCCATGCCCTGACCCTGAGGAGTACTCACTCTCTAGTCTGAGAGGCGTCCCCTGGATGTAACTGTAACTGCTCTGATGAAGGGCTCAGGCAGGAGGCACCCAGCCCAGTGAGGAACACCGCCCATTCCCCAAGGAGCTCAGGCTGCCCTTGACTTTCATTACTTATTACTTCCACAGAACTTGCATTTTTCAAACTTACATCAATACCCCCAAACAACCCTTCACGAACAGAATTCAGCTCTCTTCCTCAACTTGACCAACTTTCTATCCTGGTACTTCCCATTCTAACCAAGAGAATCTTGCCATTTTCCTAGGCATGATTTATTCATTCCCAACTTAGAGCCTCCATGAATGCCATCCTCTAGAAAGCTTCTCCCTCAGGCAATCCAATGTATTCTCTTCCTATCAGTCATTGGTTCTCATCCAGGGGTGATTTTGCCACCCAGGGAATATTTGGCAATATCTGGAGACATTTTCGTTGTCAGAACCAAGGGTTGCTATATGTGGAATCCAGAAAAATGGTACAGATGAACCGGTTTGCAAGGCAGAAGTAGAGACACAGATGTAGAGAACAAACATATGAACACCAAGCGGGGAAAGCGGGGTGTGGGGAGGGATGAATTGGGAGATTGGGATTGACATATATACACTAATATGTATAAAATAGATAACTAATAAGAACCTGCTGTATAAAAAAATTAATTAAAATACAAAAGAACAAACCAAAAAAACCCTAAGAGTTGCTACTGGCATCTAATGGGTAGAGTCCAGGGACGCTTCTAAATATCCTACAATGCATAGGACAGCCCCCAACAGAAAGAATTACCTGGCCCCAGAAGGTCAATAGTATACCCAGACTGAGAAACTCTGCTTTAAGTTGAGCTTTAAATTCATCTATTTGGATTAGGGAAGTGTTCGGCAGCACATATACTAAATTTGGATTAGGAAATATTCCTGAATTAACCATACCCAACTCTGAACATGCCTTTGCTTTGCATTACCCCAAAATGTACAGAGTGCTCTACAGTAACTTGAATGTGAGGTTAAGAATCATAGAGTCTCCAGATAGAACAGGACTTCAAAACTCATATATTCTAACCACTTCCTTGTTAACATTGCTTTGTAAACATCTGTTGCATGTGAAAATGTTGTCTTTCTTCAATTAGATTATAAGCAATTCCATTAAATCCTTTTATGTCTGTGCACTCTGCAAACATTTATTGAGCACCTACTATGTACCAAACACTATTCTAGGCACTGGGGACACAGTGATAATTAGACATTATCTCTGCTCTTATGGATATTAATTTTAGTGGGATAGACATATTTTTTAACTATGTAACTTCCATGGTGATAAGTGCTCTAATGGGAAGAATATGGTTTACCTGTTAACAGGAGCTCCTTAACCTGATCTGTGACATCAGACAAGGCTTCCCTGAGGATGGGACATTTAAGCACCTATCAGACATTCAGTCAGTATTTGTTGAATAAATAGAGGTGAAGCATGAAAGATAAATATAAGTTATCCAGGGACTTCCCTGGCGGTCCAGTGGTTAAGACTCCGTGCTTCCACTGCAGGGGGCACAGGTTCGACCCCTGGTCAGGGAACTAAAATCTCGCATGCTGCACAGTGCAGCCAAAAAAAATATAATAGAAGTTATCCAGGTAAAGTACGCAGAGGTCAGAGGGGGACAGCAGGGGAGATGAGTGGCCATGGTGGGTCTGAGGTGTCAATGAGACATCAAGTTAGAGAAACCAGGTAGTCCATTGAATGTATATGTCTGGAGCCCAGAAAGAAAGGCTGGGACCACAGCCAGGGGACCTCCAACTCCAACATGTAAGTCAGGAAGAGGAGGAAAAACCATTGAAAGACTAATAAGGGGAGGCCAGAGACACAGGCAGAAAACCAGGAAAGGATATGTCATAGAAGAAAGCTTTTCAAGAAGAAGCCAGCCAGCTTCCAAGACTGACCAGGAGGCCCATCCTCTTGCCGCCCTCATCTCCTCAGTGCTGGGAAGTGAGCAGCCTGGACTGACTATACAAGCTTCCTATAGGACAAACAAACTACTGTTTTTTTCATTTTGAATTAGTATAAAACCTTTCTTCCTAAAGAATTTTCTACTTCAAAGTTAACCATGTTGATCTGAGTAGCAATTAGTGTTTGATTTTGTGGGTGTTTTCATTTATGACACTCAGATTTTAAAAGATAAACTCTACCTAATCTCAGTTTCATTTTAGGCCTCAGTGTCACAATGCTCTCCCAGTTTAGAGTATCAAAGGGAAAGAGTCTCGAGCTAGGATTTCAGTGGCTTAATAAACAAAAGATCTAGTAACATGAAATTAGATCTTGATTACTTTTGCCAGTGGGGGGTAGGAATACATGAATAAAATTAATGGAACCTAAAACCCCAAGTTCAACCTTTTTTCCAATTAAATATTTATTTTTTAAATTACTAAATAAATACAGAAAATCTTACAGTAATCTCACTGTCAGTTTCCTTTTACCCTGATCTGGAAGAGATGAAGCTGCTGAAAAGATGGGGGGAAATAGATAACGTGCCAGATAACCTAGAAATTGAGAAATCAACTCCTCAATAATATTAATATAGCTATCTCTTACTGTTTCAGGTTAGATCTCCGAAGAGTGCTTCTGTTTCTAATTTTTTTTAACAAGCTTTCACTGAATATTTACCCAATAAAAGACACATGCTAGAATTATGAAATGAAAAAGACATTGTCTTGTCCTGAGGGGGTCTAGATTCCACCAGTGAGACAACAAGCTACAAGGCTGAATGCACTAAGACTAACAGAATCACAGACAAAACGGTGGAGCACAGGGGAGGGAATGACTTACATTCCAATGTGTGTGGTGCCCAGGGAAGGAAGTGGATCAGGCAGGCCTTCGTGGAGGATGATGAGAAGTAACGACAGAACATTCTGGGTGAAGGAAGAGCAGGAACAGGACTTTGCAGTTACTCTGTGAGCCTGAGGTAAAACTCTTGATGGATTTGGATGAAACGCGCAGGTGCGTGAGGAAAGGTTGGAAGAGTGGGTAGGAAAATCTGTTGGGGCTGAAACATGAAGGATCTTGAGGATCTTGAGGGTGGACTGTATTTTTCATGAAAATGGGGAAGCTTTCTGAGAACTGAAGTGCCAAGATTGGCTTTGTGGGTTAGAAAGAAAAGTGTGGCAACAATATAAGTCACGGGTTTAGGATAAAAGAGACTGGAGACAGGGAAAACCCCCTTAGGCGGTTATTGAAATGACCAAGTTCAGGGTTACCCAACATGTTCCAAGGAACACTGGTATTCTCAAAGGAAAGGTGGGGTTGGACAGTGTTGGGGAGTCATAATGCATATTAGCGTATTAGGTGCTCCTAGATGTCCTGCAGTAAAAACCTAACTTTGCCCAACCCAGTGTATCCCAAACTCATCTGACCAAAGCATCTTTGTGGTGATGGTGGTTGTAGAACATCTATTAATACTCAGTAAGACCCTAGGGTTAAACAGGGTGTAACTCATGCAATGTAGTTCAGGTAGTAGTTGATGCGGTTCTGAACTAGGATATAGCAATATAAGATACAGCAATCAGTCCTGTATTCGGTATTTAGAATCTTGAAATATTTCCAATATGATGTATTCCTCAGTTCAGTCATTTCTCTTTGTATCCTGTACACAGGAAAAGCCAAAGATGAGAATTTGGGGCCACGTCAGGAACTGGGGATCCTGGGTTCTGCTGGAGGGCTGAGGGAGTGACAGGAGAGGCTGGGGTCAAGAGAATTGGTTAAAAGGCTGGTTAAGAAGCTGTTTGGGGGGCTTCCCTGGTGGCGCAGTGGTTAAGAATCCGCCTGCCAGTGCAGGGGACACGGGTTCGAGCCCTGGTCCAGGAAGATCCCACATGCCGCGGAGCAACTAAGCCCATGTGCCACAACTACTGAGACTGCGCTCTAGAGCCTGCGGGCCACAACTACTGAAGCCCGTGCGCCTAGAGCTCGTGCTCCGCAACAAGAGAAGCCACTGCAGTGAGAAGCCCGCACACCGCCACGAAGAGTAGCCCCCGCTCGCCGCAACTGGAGAAAGCCCACGCGCAGCAATAAAGACCCTGCTCAGCCAAAAATAAATTTATAAAAAAAAAAAAAAGAAGAAGCTGTTTGGCACCAGGTGTCATCACCACCCCGGAAAGCCAAGCGACTTTCCCTTTCTCCCAACCCTGCAGGAAACAGGAAGTAAAGGCAAATTTTACCTCCAGGAAAAATACAACGTAGAAGAAAGGAACTGTAACCATCCTACACTGCTTAGTTTAGGCATAATGATGTAATCATTTAATATTGACTTTAAAAAGAAAGGCTGCGCTACATTCATATTGAGAGGTGGCAGGATATGAGAGAGCTCTAGGTCCTTGCTGACCAGAGATAAAGTAAATACCGTGATCTAAGGCTGATGAGTCAAGAATCCATGGTATAAGCATGTTATTTAGATAGACGTGAACACCAGAAAAAACAATTACATTAGAAGGAGATGCCTCTGCGTAGTAGCAACATGGCTAGGGGAGGGAAACACTGATTTTGTTGCATTTTACTACTATTTTATTCTTAAAACAGTTATATATTAACTTGATAAAAATTAAAATTAAAAAATTCCAAGATTTGCAGTGATAAAGAGCAAAGCTTTATGCATTACCTAAAGATGAAGACCATTCTTTTATTCAAGACACATTGGCAAAAGGTACCTTCTGTGCTAGTCTGGGTCACCCGTGTAGAGTTCTCTTGAGATCTCCAGGTAAAAGCTACTGAAGGCACAAGCTATATTTTGATAATGATTCTCCCTATGAATTATTTATCATATTTTTATATAGTGGAAAACTACCTGGCAACTGGTATATCATGGTTACATTGTGGATACAGATGGTTAATAAGCAGGGACTGCTATATTTGATTCAATAAAATAATTCTAAACCAGAAGCTGAAGTTACTTTAGAAAGCAGCTTACTACAGTAAAAGGAGAAAGGAAATCACTGTGGCCCTAGCACCTAGAGACCCTGTAAAAGCTGATATTTCTGCACGTGCATAGGAATCCTGGGTCAAACACCGGGCAACTGAAAACCCAAGAAAAAGTGATTTAACTTGAAAGCCTTTAAAGAGATTCATGTGAGCTACTCCTATGACAACACAGATAGGTTACACACCAATGAAGTTAGTTTGAGGCTAAGAGTTCATTTAAATATAAGACGGCTCCTTTTAAACTCTGTGAGTTGAAAAATCCATGACTGTTGCGTACCTGTTTGCATTTTTTTTTTTAAGGATCTTCCAGAAAAGCATCATCTCACTTTCCCATGACAGCCTATGCCTGGAGGGAGCTTCGGTACTACACCTGCACAGCTAAAGAAGAGGTCTTGTTTGTAAAGGCTGGGCCAGGGATTCTGCAAGAAGCTCAGAACATGACTTAAGGCTCTGTGTGAAGTCGTCGGATTTTGACACATATGCAAATGACTTCCCCTGCCATCCTTCACTGATCAAGCAACACCGGGAGTCAAAAGCACTTTTACAGTCCTTGGGACTCTAGGGACACACCGCTTAGGTGACTGCTGGTGCTTACTACCTCCACCTTGGATGTGTTGAGAGAGTGGCAGATCAGTAAAAACTTAGAGGTGAGCAACCTTGATGACTCACCTGTGGTTCATTCAACGTTGTGTGCCAGAACTGGGAGGACAAAGGGAAGCTTTGAAAGGCCCGGTACTCGAGAAGCTCACAGCCCAGATTCAAAACAGATGATTACATACCATTCTTCTACAGAGGTAAGCGGCTGAGGCCGGGAGCACGGAGGCCTATTAACCACAGGCTTCACAGAGGAGCACCTGTCTGCATCAGACCCCTCTCTGCCTTTTGTCTGCAGATCCTGCCTTACTGTACTGTGAGCACTGAAAAAGTCAAAATTTGCTAGGACTGAGAAAATTTAAAATCTGCCTTGCCATTACCCAGGCTAGGATAACAGGCACACTTAAAAGCAGCTGCAAAATAACAAGAAAAGCGTCTCTCCCCGTGACACGTCACAGCCGTAAAGTATCAAAATAACACCCTTCTTTGCATGACTCCTGCTTTCTTAACTCACTGAAAGCTTTTGTTCTCTAAAATCATAGATTATCAGAAACTTTCCTGTTTGAAATTATATCCGTATAAATGAAACATTCCATTCCTGATTGAGAATCCAAGTCACTTTGACACAGAGAAGCAGCCTTGATTTACAACCCAGGTGTAAAGCTTCAGAAAAGAGTTGTGGACACAACATTCCACACCTGAACTTTTACTTTCCAAGGAAACATCACTCTGAGCTCAGTTCAACAGTTTAAACCTGACACTGACCACATGAGCCCTGTTTTGCTTTCAGCCTGTCACTGCTTCTTTTAAATTTTATCTCCACCATTCCCTCAAATCTTGCATTTTTAAAAAATATTTATTTATTTATTTGGCTGCTCCAGGTCTTAGTTGTGGCATGAGGGGTCTTGGTTGTAATATGCAGAATCTAGTTCCCTGACCAGGGATCGAACCCTGACCCCCTGCATTTGGAGCGTGGAGTCTTAACCACTGGACCACCAGGGAAGTCTCTCAGGTCCTGTATTAACTCTATACTTTGGTCCTCTGGTGAGTAGCCTCCCTCATTGTAATAGGTTAATAAACCTGACTTTTCACATTACTGGTCTGTGGATGGGCTAAGACAGCATCATAATCTATGAGAGCCTTGTTGATTTCCAGAATCCTATCGTAACAATCTAGACAGTATTTGGGATATGACTATACAGCTGTGGCAGAGGGAAGGATTTCTACCTGAGGTTTAGTTTCTTAGTACATCTACCCATTTGTTAGCTTGAAATTTGATTCCCCACTTGAATTACAATGATTGAAATGTGATAACTGCACTTAAAGAGTCTTAAAGTCTACTACAAATAAATAAATAAGATATATGGAAAATTTGCATTCAGAGAAAAAACTTTCCCAAAGAAGAGTTTGATCTAACAAAGAGTTAACAACCTCAGAGGGCTGAATTCCTGGCCAATTCATACCAGTCGTGTAAGACTCAGCTCAAACATTTCCTCCTCTCCAGAGTTGTCCCGAGTCCTTCCTTTTCTATACTCTGGTGGCACCTGGTGTTACATTTGTGCCATGGCCGACACCACACAATATTGTGATTGTTTGTTTACCTGTTTTCCCCCACTCATCTCAACTCTTTGAGAGCAGGCCCCTGTCTGTAAATTCCTAGCACCTGACACAATCCCAGGCAGAGAGGAGCTCAGTTAATGTTGATGAACTAATGAATGAAGGGGAGACTGGGAGCAAGAAAACCAGTTGGCAGGTGGTTGTAATGGTCCAAAAGGGATGGAAATGACCTGGACTCGGTGTGACTAGAGGAAAATGATAGATAAGTAGGGGACATTTGAAAGGAAGATGGAAAAAAAAACAAAAAAGACTTGATAACTAAGTGGAAGTGGGAAACAAAGAAAAATTTTCAATTTTAAGCCTACACAGCTAGGAAGTGGATACCACAACAGGCATAAAGGAATCCTAGAGTAGACAATTTTTTCAGTTTTTGGGTTTTCGGGGTTTTTTTTCTTTTCTTTGGCCATGTCCTGTGTGGCATACAGGATCTTAGTACCCCGACCAGGGATCGAACCTGAGCCCCTTGCAGTGGAAGCTTGGAGTCTTAACCACTGGACCGCCAGGGAAGTCCCTGTTCAGTTTTAGATAAGCAGATTTTGCAAGGTCCTAGGAAAATCCAGTGTGCTTCTAGACATTCAGAATTAGAGTCAAGGCTCAAAATAGACTTGGGAACCATTAACATTGAGACTGAAACTTTAAAGAAGTGGATGAACTTTGTAAGGAAGAGACTATGCACTGAATGTTTGAAGGACTGAAACTTGGAGAATGAAAAGGTCTAGAGGAAAAGAAGTAAAAAGGCAACAAAGAGAGAGCGTGTTCACAGAGGAACAGGGCAGTACAATATCCTGCACAGCAATGGAGAAGGACCGCCTGCAGGTGAGAGGAGGAAAACCCAAGAAAGTCACCTGAAAAACTATCAGAACTCCAAGTTCAGCATGGTAGTGAGTTACAAAATACAGCAATTGCTTACAACAATCAATGGCTTTCCTCCAACTATTACCTGTTAGAAAATATAATGGACAAAAGATACGATTTGCAATAGCAAAAACAAAAACAAAAATACTTAGGAATAAACTTTGAAAATGTGTGGTAAATTTTACAAAGTTACAAAAACCGAAAGTTTTTTAAAAATATTTATTTATTTATTTATTATTTATTTATTTATCTGGCTGAGCCAAGTCTTAGTTGCAGCGTACGGGATCTTTAGTCGCGGCATGTGATCTCTTAGTTGCAGCATGTGATCTCTTGGTTGTGGCATGTGAGATCTAGATGGAACCCGGTTCCCCTGCATTGGGAGCGTGGAGTCTTAGCCACTGGACCAGGGAAGTCCCCCAAACCGAAAGATTTTAACAATGAAGAGATGTAGTAGATGGGAAACACTGTATTATGAAATGTTAGTGTCCTCCAAATTTACACATTAAATACAATTTAAAGCCAAAATAAATTCCAAGTGGACCAATGAGATACTTGAAAAATAAAAAACATAAAAGATGTATAAATGGGAGGAAAAGGGAGAATGTGTCCTAGGCATAATCCCAAAAGCAGGACTATTAAAAAAAAAAAAAAAAGATTGATAGATATGATTGTGAACGAACCTGATCCTAGACCCCAAGCACCCCAGCTCAGGCCTTTAAAATGTCCTCCCCAGTCCTTGGATCTGTGATCCTTACAATCTGCCCCCCCTCAACCCCCAACACCAACCCTGGCCTTAGCTCAAGGTATTTCCATCCCCTGTACAGATGAATCATGTGTAACTATTCGCCAATGACCTTCACAATCCCACTGTAGGTGAAGCAACACTGCAGATTCTCAAATTCCGAAACCACTCCCACAGCCTTGTGATACAGCTAGCCCTCAGCCCTGGCTGAGAAATAGGATCAAGAGAAAAAAACAACCAGGCCATGGCTGGCACTGATAAGCCCAAAGCCAAAATTCCACACCATGAGTGTGTTTGGGCTGGGGTTGCTCCGGTCCTAGAAGTAACAGCAAGACACCCCATCTAACCAAAAACAGGGACCAAAAGCAGGGGAAAGATAGTAGCAAGTACCTATTAGGATAAATGTTCAAATGTTCTCTGGCTTGTTTTTTCCTTGTCTTAAAAAAAACAGGGACTTCCCTGGTGGCGCAGTGGAGAGGAGTCCACATTCCCAGTGCAGGGGGCCCGGGTTCAATCCCTGGTCAGGAAACTAGATCCCACATGCAAGCCGCAACTAAGAGTTCGCATGCCACAGTAAGGAGCCCACCAGCCGCAACTAAGGAGCCCACATGCTGCAAGTAAGACCTGGTGCAACCAAATAAATAAAAATTTTTTTAAAAAAAGAGAAGTTATTACACAGCCTCACACCATACATAAAAATAAACTCAAAATGGCTTAAAAACTTAAATAAAAAAAAAATAAACAGTCCTTCATAGTGGTTCTCAAACTTCAGAGCACATCAGAATCACCTGGAAGGTTTGTTAAAAAGATGGCTGGGGGCTTCCCTGGTGGCACATTGGTTGGGAGTCCACCTGCCAGTGCAGGGGGACTTGGGTTCGATCCCTGGTCAGGGAGGATACCATGTGCTGTGGAGCAAGTATGCCCTCGAGCCACAACTACTGAGCCCGCATGCCACAACTACTGAAGTCTGCGTGCCTGGAGCCCATGGTCTGCAACAGGACAGGCCACCGCAATGAGAAGCCCGTGCACCGCAACTAAGAGTAGCCCCTGCTCACCGCAACTAGAGAAAGACCACGCACAGCAACAAAGACCCAACGCAGCCAAAAATAATTAATTATTTAGAAAAAAAAAAGATGGCTGGGTCCCACCCCCCATGGCCTGGAGTGGGACCTGAAGGTTTGCATGTCTACAGGTGAGTTAAACCAAATTTTGAAAGAACAAATCATCACAATCTTATACAAAATCTTTCAGAGCACAGAAAAATAGAGTTCTCCCCACCTTGTTCTATGACAGGATAGAACCTTGATCCTAGAAACAGATAAGAACAGCTAAGAAAGGACAAGTACTGGACAACATCACTTGAGAACATAGGTAGAAAAATTAAAACTGACAATCTGATTCTAAAATTTATATAGAAATACAAAGGGCCTAGGATAGCTGAAACAACTTCAAAAATAACAAAACTAGAGGGATTATACTACCTGATTTCAAAGCTTATTATAAAGCTACAGTAATTAAGACAATGTGGTATTAGCATAAATACAGACCTATATTTCAATGAAACAGAATAGAGTCAAGAAACAGACCTACACATATATGATCATTTCATTTTCAACAAAGGTCCCAAGGCAATTCAATGGGAAAGGATAATCTTTTCAACAAATGGTGCAGGAACACTATTGGGTAGCTATATACAAAACAAAAAACAAAAAAAACACTCAACCTTTATCCCACATCACATACAAAAATTGACTTAAGATGGATCACAGACCTGAATGTACGAACTTAAAGTATAAAACTTGTACATGAAGGGACTTCCCTGGTGGTCCAGTGGTTAAGAATCTGCCTTCCAATGCAGGGGACACCGCTCGATCCCTGGTCAGGGAACTAAGATCCCACATGCCATGGGGCAACTGAACCCACGCCTGGAGCCACAACTATTGAGTTCGTGCACTCTAGAGCCCGTGCACCACAACTAGAGAAGCCCACACGGCACAACTAGAGAGAAGCCCACAACGAAGACCCAGCGCAGCCAAAAAAAAAACTTGTAGAGGAAAATAAGAGAAAATCTTAATGACCTTGGGTTTTGCAAAGATTTCTTAAATATGACACAAAAAGAAAACATTGATAAGTTGGACCTCATCAAAATGTAAAACTTTTGCTCTGTTAACTAAAATGAAAAGGCAAGCCACAGACTGAGACAAAATATTTGCAAAATACATACCCAACGAAGTAGACCCAATTTTAAAATAGACAGTTCACCAAAGATGGCAAATAAGCATAAGAAAAGGTGATCAACATCAATTAGTTAATAGTGAAGTGCAAATTGAAACCATAATGAGAAATCTCTACACACCCAATTGAATGGCTACAATCAAAAAGACAGACTAGGGACTTCCCTGGTGGCCCAGTGGTTAGGATACGGCACTTTCACTGCCTGTTATGGCCCCAGTTTCAATCCCTGGTCCTGGTGGGGGAACTAAGATCCCGCAAGCCATGAGCTGTGGCCAAAAAAAAGACAGACTTAAAAAATAAAAAGACAGACTAGATGTGCACCAGTTGGAACTCTAATACACTGCTGGTAGGAATGCAAAGTGTTGCCATCACTTTTGAAAATAGTTTGGAAGTTTCTCAAAACGTGATACATATACCAACCACACAACCTAACCATCCTACTCCAAAATGTTTACCAAAGAGAAATGAAGGCATGTGCCCCTACAAAGACATGTATATGAACATTTATAGTGGTTTTTTTTTTAATTTATTTATCTTATTTATTTTTTTGGCTGTATTTGGTCTTCGTGCTGCGCGAGGGCTTTCTCTAGTTGTGGCGAGTGGGGGCTACTCTTCGTTGCGGTGCGCGGGCTTCTCACTGCGGTGGCTTCTCTTGTTGTGGAGCACAGGCTCTAGGCACACAGGCTTCAGTAGTTGTGGCACGCGGGCTCAGTAGTTGTGGCGCACGGGCTTAGCTGCTCCACGGCATGTGGGATCTTCCCAGACCAGGACTTGAACCCATGTCCCCTGCATTGGTAGGCAGATTCTTAACTACCACGCCACCAGGGAAGTCCTATAGTGGTTTTATTTGTAACGGCCAATAATTGGAAACAACCCAAATGTCTATCAACAGGTGATAAATAAATTGTAGTATAATCCATATGAAGTTCATACAATAGAATACTACTCAGCAATAAAAAGGAACAACTATCTATAATATGTAACAACATGGATGAATCTCCAAATTAGTAGTCTGAGTGACTGAGGTCATGCAAAGAGTATATACTGCATGATTCTATTTATATAAAATTATGGAAAGTGCAAATTATAGTGATAGATCAGCGGTTATCTGGGGTGAGGGGGTGCGGAGGAAGAGATGGATTACCAAGGGGCATGAGATAACTATTAGGGTGATAAATATGCTCAATATCTTGACTGTGGTGATGGTTTCATGGGTATATACATATGTCAAAACTAATAAAACTGTACATTTTAATATGCATTTTATTGTATATGTTTATACTTTAATAAAGCTATAAAAACATTAAAATATGCAAAACAACTCCAGCGACATATAAAAACTATAATTTGAACCTAAAACTGCTCTTAAAAAATTCAGTCTATTAAAAAAAAAAACCTATAATTTGGTCAGGGGAGAGGTTCCCAAGACCACCCCCAGGTTCAAAGATTCATTAGGAGGACTCACAGGACTCAGCGTGTAGTCACATTCATGGCTATGATTTATTACAGTGAAAGGGTACAAAGCAAAATCAGCAAAGGAAAAAGGCAAATGGGCAAAGTCCAAAGAAAACCAGACACAAGCTGCCAAGAGTCCTCTCCCAGTGGAGTCACCAGGACACACTTAATTCCCCCAGTAACAAGTTGTGACAACACATGTGAAATGTTCTCTACCAGGGAAGCTCATTAGAGACCCTGCTCCTAAGGTTTTTACTTGGGCCTGGTCACGTTGGCACCCTTGGTCTAGCAGTACCAAAATTCCAGACTCCCAGGAGAAAAGCAGGTGTTTAGCATAAACCACATTGTTTATACAAACAGTTTAGGCACAGTGAGCTATTTCTATCAGTTAGGGTGGTTGAAAACCCTCCCCAGATTCTTAGTTTCCAGATGCCAGCCAGGGCCAACCTTGTAAGCAGGCTTTTCAAAGGATAGCAGTCAGGGGGACTTCCCTAGTCGTCCAGTGGGTAAGACTCCGCACTCCCAATGCAGGAGGCCCAGGTTCGATCCCTTGTCAGGGAACTAGATCCCACATGCACGCTGCAACTAAGAAGTCCGCAACTAAGAGTTCACATGCCACAACTAAGAGGCCCACATGCTGCAACTAAAGATCCTGCATGCCACAACGAAGATCCGAGTGCCACAACTAAGACAAGGCACAGCCAAATAAATAAATAAATAATAAAAATTAATTGGCTTTAAATGGGAAAATTGTATACTGTGTGAATTATATCTCAACACAGCTCTTGTATTTTTTTAAATCAGTTAGGGTTGGTGAGCTTTGGTGAGTGGGGACTGTGAGACTGAGCATCTGCAGTTCCCAGGCTTGTACTGACAGCAGGGATGGCTCCACTTCCCATCTAAAGGAAAATATCAGATTTTTTTAAATATAGCAGATGTAGAGAGATATAATCCACATACCATACAACTCACCCATTTAAAGCCAACCTATTTTTTTATATATCAATCTTATATTCAGTCATCTTGCTAAATTCCCATATTTCTGAAAACCTGTCTGGGCTTTTTTAGGTAGAGAATTCTATCATCTATGAACAATGACATTTCTTTTTTCCTTTCCAATCCTTATACTTTTTTTTTTTTTTTTTGGGCAGAGCCTCGTGGCTTATGGGATCTTAGTTCCCCAACCAGGGATGGAACCCGGACCCCAGCAGTGAAAGTCCCAAGTCCTAACCACTGGACCGCCAGGGAATTCCCTAAGTTATTTTTCTTATCTTACTCCACTGGCAAGGAGCACCAGAAAAAGCAACCTAGGCCAGACACTTACTAAAGTTTGGGCACTCTAACAGAGACCGTGATAATGATATTGTTTAACTGCACCTTAAAAAATCCAAACATAATCTGGAGTTAGAAACAAAAACTAAGTTCAAAATTTAAAATCTGAAGATGCTCCACTTCAAGTGAAAACTCCATCCTTAAACAACAAGCTCTACCAGAGAGATTTAGGAGTTACATCCGTACTACCAGTGAAGGAACCATCAACAGACTCCACTGGTGTGCAGGGTTTCAGGGTAAAGGAATTCAAAAATGTGGCAGTACTAAAACAAAAACAATGAGTAAACTTTCCCATTTCTCTAATTGTAGCACAATTAGTGATTATTTGAATTTGGATGAAATTACTGAAGATGATTTGCATGATGGTTAATGCTTGAGTAAAACAGAGGAACATTCTTTTGAGAGGAAGCACTAGACCCAGTATTAGTGATCCGACTTCAGTGAGAGTGAGGAAAATGATGAAGAACTCACTATGAGTAAAACTGAAGGAAAGTTTAACTGAAGGAAAAGCCCCAGTAAAAAAGAACCCACCTAAATTAAAATGTAATACTTCGAGGATACCAGTAGATGGGGCTGCTGTAGCAGCCAATAAAATAATCAACTCACACCAAAAAGTGTTTCTCTCACTTCAGAGCCTAAAAGGAAACCATTACAAATATTCAGCACTGCAGCTCAAAGCAAGAGGTCAGAAGGTTCCACCAGCAGCATCAGGAAGTAGTGGCAAGAGCAGCAGACTACTTGTGAATGTTTGTATTGTCTTGATAACTGGTACAATGTTTTACAACAATTTCAAGCATATTCCTATAGAACACAACATCTGCTGAAACAGAAATACAGTGAAATTGAGAGATCAGCACTTCTATTTAAGGCGTGGCGGAAAGCTATGTGAATGCCTATGTGTGCATGTGTCTGTGTGTCTGTTTAAATAATCACTTTGTATTAAATCAATAATATAGCAAGTGCTTCTCAGGTACTTAGTTAGCCCTACTATAATGCCAGGTAATATCTTTTTTAGGTAGATCTAAATTTATCATGAATAAATAGAGTTACAAGTATTTTATGTAAAGGTGTGAATTTTAATCATCTGCTAGTTATAACTATAACTTATATCATATATAGATATCATTTATATATGTTTCAAACTTTGTTAACCATTAAAAATTAATAATACCTAGCCTAGTTTATTGTGCTTTGTAAAAACACAGATGTTAACACAAAAAAAGCAATTCAGAATTATGATTAAAGTGGGCATTTGCCTTTTTATTAAAAAGCAATTGCTCCTTCAATAGCTGAATGGCTAAACAAACTGTATCACATAGAGAAAATGGAATACTACTCAGCAATAAACAAAGCATGACCTATTGACACATGCAAAAATTTGGATGGATCTCAGGGCATTATACTGAGTGGAAAAAAAAAAACTATTCTCAAAAGACCACACACTGTGGTGGGAATGTAAATTGATACAGCCACTATGGAAAACAGTATGGAGGTTCCTTAAAAAACTAAAAATAGAACTACCATATGACCCAGCAATCCCACTACTGGGCATATACCCTGAGAAAACCATAATTCAAAAAGAGTCATGTACCACAATGTTCATTGCAGCTCTATTTACAATAGCCAGGACATGGAAGCAACCTAAGTGTCCATCAACAGATGAATGGATAAAGATGTGGCACATATATACAATGGAGTATTACTCAGCCATAAAAAGAAATGAAATTGAGTTATTCGTAGTGAGGTGGATGGACCTAAAGACTGTCATACAGAGTGAAGTAAGTCAGAAAGAGAAAAACAAACACCGTATGCTAACACATGTATATGGAATCTAAAAAAAATGGTTCTGAAGAACCCAGGGGCAGGACAGGAATAAAGACTCAGACATAGAGAATGGACTTGAGGACACAGGGAGAGGGAAGGGTAAGCTAGGACGAAGTGAGAGAGTGGCATGGACTTATATATACTACCAAATGTAAAATAGATAGCTAGTGGGAAGCAGCCGCATAGCACAGGCAGATCAGCTCGGTGCTTTGTGACCACCTAGAGGGGTGGGATAGGGAGGATGGGAGGGAGATGCAAGAGGGAGGAGATATGGGGATATATGTATATGTATAACTGATTCACTTTGTTATAAAGCAGAAACTAACACACCATTGTAAAGCAATTATACTCCAATAAAGATGTTAATTAAAAAAAAAAAAGACCACATACTGTATGAGTTCATTTAGATAAATTCCTCAAAATGATAAAGTTACAGATATGGAGAACAGATTATTAATTACCAGGGTCTAGAAATAATAGTGGAATGCCAGGTAGATACTTTTATAAAGGGGTAGCATGAGGGAGAGATTTGTGGTAATGGAATAGTTTTGTATCTTGATTGCAGTGATGGTTATAGGAATCTATACATTTGATAAAATGGCATAGAACTATATAAATGCATTGTACCAATGTCCATTTCCTGGTTTTGATATTGTACTATACCTATGTAAGATAGAACCATTGGGAAACTGGGTGAAGAGTACATGGAACTCTCTCTACTATTTTACAACTTCCTGTGAATCTATAATTATGTAAAAATTAAAGTTAAGAGAAAAAAGAAGTTGGGAATTCCCTGGCAGTCCAGTGGTTAGGACTTGGTGCTTTCACTGTCTTGGCCCCAGGTTCAATCCCTGGGCAGGGAACTAAGATCCCACAAGCCACATGGAGCAGCCAAAAGAAAGAGAGAAGGAAAAGAAGTAAAACAGCAATTGTATACCTATATAACAAAGTTAGAAAGTGACTTTTTTAAAGATACTATTTAAATGAATAGTAAAAATCATTAGTTACCTAGGAATAAATCTTTTTAAAGAACATTCAAGAGTGGTATGTAGGATTTTCCCTGGTGGCGCAGTCATTAAGAATCTGCCTGCTAATGCAGGGGACACGGGTTCGAGCCCTGGTCTGGGAAGATCCCGCATGCCGCCGAGCAACTAGGCCCGTGAGCCACAACTACTGAGCCTGCGCGTCTGGAGCTTGTGCTCCGCAACAAGAGAGGCCGCGATAGTGAGAGGCACACGCACCGCGATGAAGAGTGGCCCCCGCTTGCCACAACTAGAGAAAGCCCTCGCACAGAAACGAAGACCCAGCACAGCCAAAAATAATAAAATAAATAAATTTTAAAAAAAGAGTGGTATGTAAAAAACTATAAAGCTTCATTGAAAAATAAATGGAGAGATATCATACTCATTGATAGGAAGATTCAATATTGTAAACATGTCAATTTCCTTAAAACGACCTAAAGATTAAATGAAATTCCTATGAAGATCTCAAGTAGTGGGGCTTCCCTGGTGGCACAGTAGTTAAGAATCCGCCTGCCAATGCAGGGGACATGGGTTCAAGACCTGAATCAGGAAGATCCCACATGCCGCGGAGCAACTGAGCCCGTGAGCCACAGCTGCTGAGCCTGCACTCTAGAGTCCATGAGCCACAACTACTGAAGCCCATGTGCCTGGAGCCTGAGCTCCGCAACAAGGGAAGCCACCGCAGTCAGAAGCCTGCGCACCGCAACGAAGAACAGCCTCCGCTCGCCGCAACTAGAGAAAGCCTGTGTGCAGCCACAAAGACCCAGCACAGCCATAAATAAATAAATAAATAAATTTATTTTTAAAAAAAGATCTCAAGTAGTTTTATAGAACTTGACTACTTGATTCTAAAATGTAACAGCATGACTTACCATAAAACCACAGTAATGAACATGGTATGGTATTGGCACAAAACAAACAAATAAACCAATAAAACAGAATGGAGAGCCCAGAGTTAGATCCATGCATATTTGGAAATTTGATGAGACACCATTATAGGTCACCGGAGAAAGACAGACTTTTCAGTAAAGTGCTAAGTATTCAAATGGAAAAAATAAATCATTGGTAGATTAAAGAATTAAATATGAATAGGTAACTTGGAAACTTTCCAAAGAAAATATAGAAGAATATCTTTGACCTTAGGGTAAGGAGTTATTAAGACACAAAAAGTGTTAACCATAAAATGACAGATTTGACCATCTTAAAAGAACTTTTTTTATCATTTAAAGAAATCATGAGGAAGGTGAAATAATGAACCACAAAATGAGAGAAGGTATTTGCAGTACATATCACTAACAAAAGTTTGCTACCCAGCTTTTCACGAAGATGGCGCCAAAGGCGAAGAAGGAAGCCCCTGCCCCTCCCAAAGCCGAAGCCAAAGCAAAGCCTTTGAAGGCCAAGAAAGCAGTGTTGAATGGCGTACACAGCCACACAAAAAAGAAGATCCGGACGTCACCCACCTTCCGACGGCCCAAAACACTGCGGCTCAGGAGGCAGCCCAAATATCCTCGGAAGAGCGCCCCTAGGAGGAACAAGCTTGACCACTATGCCATCAACAAGTTCCCCCTCACCACCGAGTCAGCCATGAAGAAAATAGAAGACAACAACACCCTGGTATTCATTGTGGATGTCAAGGCCAACAAGCACCAAATTAAACAGGCTGTGAAGAAGCTCTATGACATTGACGTGGCTAAGGTCAACACCCTGATCAGGCCTGATGGAGAGAAGAAGGCACTATTTTTATTTTTAAAAAGTAAAATGAAAAACAGATAGTAATCACGAAAATAGAATTAAGATCACAATGAAAAATTGTTTGATACTCTTCAGATTGGTAGAAATTAAATCTGCTAAGTATTGACAAGAATGAAGACTCTTATGGGAAGTTTGGGAGTTTTTTTTTTTTTTTAATTTATTTATTTATTTGTTTTTGGCTGTGCTTGGTCTTCGTTTCTGTGCAAGGGCTTTCTCCAGTTGCAGCAAGCAGGGGCCACTTTTCATCGCGGTGCGCGGGCCTCTCACTATCACGGCCTCTCTTGTTGCGGAGCACAGGCTCCAGATGCGCAGACTCAGTAGTTGTGGCTCATGGGCCTAGTTGCTCCGCAGCATGTGGGATTTCCCAGACCAGGGCTCGAACCCGTGTCCCCTGCATTGGCAGGCAGATTCTCAACCACTGCGCCACCAGGGAAGCCCTGGGAGATTCTTAAATGGGATTTCTTTTGTTTTCCTTGTGGATGCGTAAATTGGTATACCTATTGTGGAAAATGATTTGGCACTATCCTGAAAACTAAACATTCACATACAGTACAACCTACAATTACTACTCCTACATTTAACCCTAAAATTCTTGCAAATATGCATCAAGAAATGTGTATAGGAAAAAAAAAAAAAAGAAATGTGTATAGGAATGTTCATAGCATCAATGTTTATAATACCAAAATAAATAAACAATAATAAAAGCAACCCAAATATCCATCAGCAGGAAAGTAACTCTTCCTCTCAATGGGGAGGTTCAGCTCAAACATCATTTCATTAGGCCTTCTCCAAGGTCTATTTAAATTTAAAACACACACATATGTAGTCACTCTCTTACAGCAGCTACCCCCTTACTTTCACATCAAGACACAACTATCAGTTACCATCTAAAGTCAGTGTATTTTTTGAAAGATCTGTCTTCTCCCCACTAGACAGTAAACTCCATGAAAAGAACATTGTGTCTCTTCTTACTTTGTATCTCTAGGCCTTAGTACATAGTAACACTGAAAGTGAAAAGGAAAGTGAAAGAGAAATCAAAAAAGAGGGGAATGGGTGAGGTGGATGAAGAAGAGTTCATTGAGAACTTATCTATGAAACAGACTCACAGACATAGAGAACAGCCTTGTGTTTGCCAAGGGGGCGGCGGGGGGAGGGATGGATTGGGAGGTTGGAGTTAGCAGATGCAACTATTATATATAGAATGGATAAACAACAAGGTCCTACTGTATAGCTCAGGGAACTATATTCGATATCCTGTAATAAACCATAATGGAAAAGAATGTGAAAAAGAATGTATATCTATATAACTAAATCACTTTGCTATAGAGCAGGAATTAATACATTGTAAATCAACTATACTTCAATAAAATTAATTTTTTTTAAAAGTTCATTGAGATCTCAGACAAAAGGGGAAAAGGGAGCCAAGGTATGGAATCTACCACATGGAATGGAGCAACTCTGTATCTGGAAGGTATGCTCATCACCTGAGGAAGGACTAAAGAAAGACAACATAAAGAAAAGACTTGGTAAAACTGGAAGAAGAAAAAATATATATATTTGGGGAGAGGATCTGGAGGGTACTGAGGAATTCAAAATTGTTTCCAGCTTCTAGCTTAAGGTCTTACTCTGCTATTGATATGTTTCTTGGAGGGGTGGGAGGGCAGTATATTCCCATTGGAAGACGGTAGGAAATAAGATTCACCTTAATTGAAATGTGCTTTATCATCAACTTTGCTATTGCATAAAATAAAGGATGACAATTGTTATGGGGTTAATTGTATCCTCTCATAATTCATATGTTGAAGTCCTAACCCCCAGTGCATCAGAATGTGACTGTGCTTGGAGACAGGATCTGTAAGGAGGTAATTAAGGTCAAATGAGGTCATATAGGTAGGCCCTAATCCACTATGACTGCTATCCTTATTAAGAGGAGATAAGGACAGACATGCATACACACAGAGAAAGATCATGTGAAGACACAGCAAGAAGGCGGCCTTCTGCTAGCCAAGGAAAGAAGACTCAAAAGAAACCAAACTTGCTGACCTTGATCTTGGGCTCTCAGCCTCCAGAACTGTCAGAAAATAAATTTCTGTTGTTTAAGCACCGAGTCTGTGGTATTTTGTTAAGGCAGCCCTAGCAATACATCAATCTAAATAAAAAGTACTCTGCCTAGAGTTGCTTTCATGCCAAAGAAACTTTCCTGTGCTTCCCTAGGTCTCAGAAGCCAACATCTGTTAAGAGATAGTAAAATCTGTCATGCCATTAAGAGATAGTAAAATCTGTCATGCTATTAAGAATTATTGAAATTGCTTAATTATCTGAATATGGGATGTTGATAAACTACTGTCAACTTTTTGTCCCCTTACTGATCCATAGGAAGACTCAAACAAATCCAATTTATCCATCTGGCACGGCAGGCAGAGTGCCCCGGGCCCAGAAACTTCTCCAGAAAAGAAAATGTACAAGAAAATGTCTGAGATCTGGGCATGAAAAGGGCAGGTACCAGTGCTAAATTAGAAAACAAAACTACAAAATTAAGAGATGTTTCATTAAATTTATAGATAAACTTCATTAATTTTTCATTTTAAAACACAAATTTCCCTACATTTGAAAATAATGAGGACTTTAGATTTTTGCATTTCTCAGGAATTCTCACATATGCACAATGATTGCTTAAAACTCACATCAAATCAGGAGTCAACACACTCAAATAATTTCAAAAACAAGAACAATCCATTCAAAAATTTTTTTAGAAAAATATTCACCATTGGATATGGGTGCATCTTAATATTTGATGACAGGGGGTAGGGTCTCCCTTTTCTCCCTCCATTCCCTAACTGCCTGTCTCCTTCAGTTCCAAATCACTAATAGTATTTCAGAGAGGCGGGGGCAGTGATTCCTGCAAGGGAGGGCTGGGGGGTTGTGAGGGCAAAACTTCCAGGGGCTAGGAGGATGAGGAACTCAGAAAAGAAGCAAACACAGGGACTTCCCTGGCAGTCAGTGGTTAAGAAACTGTGCTTCTGCTGCAGGGGGCACAGGTTCCATCCCTGGCTGGGGAACTAAGATTCTGCATGCTGTGAGGTGCAGTCAAAAAAAAAAAACAAGAAGCAAGCACAAACAGTTCGTGTATGATATACATGGAAATGCAAAACATATAAGCCTAAATACATCCTGGACCCTTTAAAATATAAGTGACATATTTAACAAGTAGTGTATTTAATGCTGTATTTCCACATCTAGAGGCAGGAGGCCACCTCTAGAGAGCAGCCCCTGGCTTACATCCAGCAAGAAAACAGCAACTTCAGTCCTACAACACTGCAACAACTTGCAGTAGCTTGGAAGTGGAGTAGCTAGTGGAATCTTCCCCAGTCAAGTCTCCAGATGAGACTCCAACCTGGCCAACAACTTGATTACAACCTTCTCGGACCCTCAGCAGAGGACACTGCTAAGCCATGCCCAGACTCCTGACTCACAAAAACTATGAGATGACAAATATCTGTCACTTCATGCCACTGGGTTTGTGGTCATCTGTTCCACAGCAATAAAAACTAATACAGTGAGCCAAGCTAGGCCCACGTGTTTATTTAAGCCTCATTTAAATATTAAATAATTTATGCTTCACTTGAAAAAGGAATTGGGGCAGATTAAGGCTACAAGTGGTCCTTTAAGGTTCATGTGTAGCTGTTTAACACACAGATTAGATGAAAACAATTAAAATTACAAAATGTGAGGTTATGGTGAAAAGCACTATGATTGTTGAATAATCTGAATGTAATCAAATTGTAAATAACAGCATCCTAAGAAAACAAAAGAAAAAATACTCAAAGGTATGCATTAAAACTGAGGTAGGGACTTCCCTGGCAGTCCAGTGGTTAAGACTGTGCTTCTGGGACTTCCCTGGTGGTACAGTGGTTAAGAATCCAGCTGCCAATGCAGGGGACACGGGTTCGACCCCTGGTCCGGGAAGATCTCACATGCCACGGAGCAACTAAGCCCGTGCGCCACAACTACTGAGCCTGCGCTCTAGAGCCCGCGAGCCACAACTACTGAGCCCACAAGCCACAACTACTGAGCTCTTGTGCCACAACTACTGAAGCCCACGTGCCTAGAGCCCATGCTCCGCAACAAGAGAAGCCACCGCAATGAGAAGCCCATGCACTGCAACGAAGAGTAACCCCCACTCACTGCAACTAGAGAAAGCCTGCATGCAGCAACAAAGACCCAACACAGTCAAAAATACATTAATTAAATTAAAAAAAAAAAAGACTCCATGCTTCCACTGCAGGGGGCACACGTTTGATACCTAGTCGAGGAACTGAGATTCCACATGCCAAGGGGCACAGACAAAAAGAAAAAAAAAAAAAAATGAGGCAGAAAAATTGTTGCAGCCCTCTCTGCTTGAAGGCAAAACAGTGTTGACCACCAATCTCCTTAAGTAATACTTCAAGGATTTTTTTTTAAGTTAAAGGGACATCATAAAGAATAGTTGTACATAGTTTTATATTTTGTAATACTTAAATGTATTATAGTCTATTCATGGATCACTTTTCATTTTTTTCTTGTTGCAACATCTTCATGGTTACCCTTTGGATTACAACTGTCATCTTACATTTCTAAGAAACTAGCTTGAACTCAGCTTTGGTAGTATACAAAACTCTGATTCTATACAGTTCTGTCCTTCCCCTTTATGTTGTTACTGTTACAAACTATATCTTTGGACACTGTGATTTCCTGCCTCATGTTTATTATTTAGTCACATTCTGAGTAGGGCCTCAAAAATGTGCCTTTTTAATATCTGCTCCAGGTGATCTTTATGTGTAAGACCACTGAGATACTCCTACTGAAGTGGAAATAAGGGTACAATGAGGGTGGTTGAGCAATCTAGGAAGAAAGTAGGGTTTGCAATGATAGGAAGACAGAAAGACATCTTGCAAAGTTACAATAAGGCAAACACAAGGTTAAAATAGACTAATAGTGTTATTCTGTAACGTTATCATCTGGCAATATGTTGAAATGTTTAAAAGTATATATATTGCTTCCAACTGGATAGATATCAGCATATTATAAAAATTATCAAGTATGCTATTAAGACATTGGAAATTTCCTAAAAGCAAATTCTTTATCATTTTTTTACCTCCATCTAATTCTTACCAACACCACACCATCACTGGTTCCAGTTCACCTTATGTGTAGCTTTTAGAAAGTGCAAAACACAAGGAGGTGGAAAGGATATGTTTTCCCTTCTGGAGGTGTATCATTCTCTGAGGGAGTATGCAGAAGTCCCCCTCAAGCTCTGTTGAGCCCTGACCTCTGTGGGGAATCACTGCTCTCCTCCAACCTTTTCGTTTTATAAGTGGAAAACTGGGGCTCAAAGGAACAGACCTGCCAAAGATTAGCGTTGCTGAGCCTGAATTAAAACCTATTTCCTGATTTCTTTCCACTCTATCACATCTCTATTAAAATAACAAGAGGACCGTGAGATTCCTAATGTTGTTTTTGGAAACAGTCCAATCATATTCTTTTAAAAAGCTAAAATGTACAGATGCCTACAATGCAATTTCCTCCAAGCTGCCACTAATGATTTTTCTATTATTAAGAGCAAAAACAAACATACCTTCATTGCTGGCAAGAGAAATTCCGGAATAAACAGTAGCACAAGCGACAGCAACAAAATTTTTAAGTCTAAGGCTGGAGGGTGAGTTTGCTCTTCCTTACCACAAATTTCTATTTTACTGTGTTAATTCATTAAGTTTAGAATACTGATTAAGTACCACCCTTTTAAGGAAAGACCTATGTTAATTACTCAAGGCACCCCAATACTAACTTCATGTAATTGTAACAGTTACTAAATACTGTTCACTCCATGCTATGGGTTAGAAGGGAAATAAAGATACTTCTTAGCAAAAACAATACAGACAGAAAGGGTGGGAGGGAGATCCAAGAGGGAGGGGATATATGTATACATACAGCTGATTCACTTAGTTGTACAACAGAAGCTAACACAATGTTGTAAAGCATCTATACCCCAATTTAAAAAAAGAAAAAATATATATATATATAGACAGAAGTGAGGAAACAGTTTCTAGATTAAGCACACCAAGGGTATATCCAAAATAAAAAATAAAAATAACACTCTGAAACAAAAGTTACCTGTAACTCCAGAACATTTTAATTCTAAAGAGCTTTAATAAATAAAAAGCCCCAGGTTCCAAATATCTATCAAAAAGAGAATGAATAACGAGTCCCATCAGAGCTGGGGAAAAATTTTTTTTTTAAAAAGGAAGGGGAGGGATGAAGGTAGATAACCATCTTTTTTCAAAAAGATAAAGATGAAACACTGCTTCCTCAAATAACCGCTCAGAATGTCACTTGAGATGAGTAGGCAGGAGGAATATAACTGTCCGTATTTGCCTTGTATACAGTATTGGGCAACTAAATGCCAACTTAGCTATTTAGGAATGGCTTGCTAAAACGTTGAAAAAATGAAAGACTTCATCCTTGTCATAGACCGCCACTTCGGTGGAACATTCAGTGCACATGACTGGGTGATAGATTTCTTCCACATCTGTCTCCGCCTGCTCCGCAGCACCTTCTTGGTTAGTCCTCATCTTCTTATGGCCTCGCCTTTTCTTCCTGTTCTCTGGGGTTTTGTATCTTAGAATCTCTTCCTTGTTGATAGAACAATTCATTACAAACATTGCTCTATACTGAGTTTTGTATGATTCATGCCTAAGAGGAAAATGAAATGGAGAATTTGGATTTACATTCTATTTTAATAGTTACACATTTAGAAAAAATGTGAGAATACCAAAAACTTACTGAAATACCAACCAAAGTAAAAACAAGAGAACAAAATGGGAAATTAAAGAGCTTTTAAGAGTTATTTTAAGAACAAGAGGAGACTTGGTAACAGATACTAATGAATATATCCTCTTTTCTACTGCTCTAAAAGTAACTTTTATCTCAGAAAAAAATTTTTTGATTTGCTCTTCCAACTTCGACAAGAAAAGCTATTGGAAACCTGAGAGGTAATGTTTAAAAAATCTTTGACTGTGTCTTTTTCCTGTTGTGACCTGAGACTCTGCCCTCCTCTCATTACCACGTAGTGCCATTCTGGTCACTATTTTAGTAAAAGCTACAGTTTTAAAAGCTTAAAGAGCATCTGATTTATAATGTCCACTCTTGGCTTTACTCCAACAGTCTAAAGAATAGATAATGCTTTCTTTGTTCTCCTCATACACTTAATATTTTCCTACTTCTTTCTCGACTTAGTAAGTTATTTTCCTTTTTCTCCCCCTTAAACCTCATGCAACAGAAATATCTATCTGGTTAAAAACAGTGAAGTCAAGTTATGCCTTCATTAGTTCTGAATGCTGATCATCTCCTCTTCCACCACCACCACTACCAGGCTGATGTTTCTCAAGATGAAGTCATAAAAATTTCATTTATACTCCACCATACTGGAATCCTTTCTTAATATGGAACACAATTTTTACCAAGCCCAATTTCTACTGTTAGATCACAAAGCAACTTCTTTTGGGTATAGGAACCCTGTAACATGGTAACATGGTTTAATTTAAAAGAGAAGCAACTTAAGATATTTTACTTTTTCTTTATTTCATATTCTAGGTGTCAATTTATATACAAAAAGCTTAAGAGCTCATATGGAGAGTACAAAAATTAATTGTTGCAGATGATCAGAAACCTCAAGCTAGCTAATAAGAGTAAATTACATCTGGCTACCCATTAGTGACTAGAACAAATCCACCACCTAACATCATCATTTAATTTCAGTTAACCTGATTCAGAACATGGACTAAGTTAGACATTTATAAGGCTACCAGAAAAAGAGAAAAGAAAGAAAAGAAAAGGAGAGGAAAACGGCAAAAGTATATTTGGATTAATAGAATATAAGGAAAAAAACCACATGATCATCTCAACTGATGCATAAAGAAAATTTGAAAAATTCAACACTCTTTCATTATAAAAACACCCAATAAACTAAGAATAGAAGGAAACCTCCTCAATAAAGACCACATATGAAAAATTCATAGCTGGGCTTCCCTGGTGGCACAGTGGTTAAGAATCCACCTGCCAATGCAGGGGACACGGGTTCGAGCCCTGGTCTGGGAAGATCCCACATGCCGCGGAGCAACTAAGCCCATGTGCCACAACTACTGAGCCTGTGCTCTTGAGCCTGTGAGCCACAACTACTGAAGCCCGTGTGCCACAACTACTGAAGCCTGCGTGCCTAGAGCCTGTGCTCCACAACAAGAGAAGCCACTGCAATGAAAAGCCCTCGCACCACAACGAAGAGTAGCCCCCGCTCGCTGCAACTAGAGAAAGCCAGCGCACAGCAACGGAAGACCCAACGTAGTCAATAAAATAAATAAATAAATAAATAAATAAATAAATAAATAAATAATTCATAGCTAACATCATACTCAATGATGAAAGACTGAAAACTTTTCCTCTAAGACAAGGAACAAGACAAAAACGCCTGCTTTCACCACTTCTATTGAACAAAGTACTGGAAGTTCTAATCAGAGCAATTATGCAAGAAAAAGAAAGAAAAGGCATCCAAATTGGAAAAGAAGAAGTAAAATTTACTTTGTTCACAGATGACATGATATTATATGTAGAAAACTCTGAAGATTACACAAAAAAACTATTAGAGTTAATAAACTAATGCAGCAAAGCTGCAGAGTACAAAATGAACACATGGAAATGTGTTGTGTTTCTATACACTAGCAATGAATAATCCAAAAAGGAAAGTAGAATAGAGATTACCAGAGGCTGGGGCGAGTAGGGGTGGAGAATAGGGAATTATTGTATAATGGGTACAGAGTTTCTGTCTGGCGTGACGAAAAAGTTCTGGAAATGGATAGTCATGACGGCTGTACAACTGTGACTGTAGTTCATGTCACTGAATTGTACACTTAAAATGGTTAAAATAGGGAACAAGATAAGAGTGCCCATTCTCAGCACTCCTAGTCAACATATTTCTGGAAATCTTAGCCAAAGTAATCAGGTAAAAAAGAAAAAGAAAGAAAGAAAGGAAGGAAGGAAGGGAGGTAGGGAGAAAGGAAGAAAGAAAGAAAGAAAAGGTGTCCCAATAGAAAAGGAAGAAGTAAAATTGTCTCTGTTTGCAGATGACACGATCTTATATATATAAAACTCTAAAGACTCCACCAAAAAAATGTTAAATAAACAAATTCAGTAAAGATTAAGGATACAAAAGCAATAAACAAAAATCTGTTGCATTTTCACTAACAAACTGAGAAATTAAGAAAACAATCTCATTCACAACAGCATCAAAAATAATAAAATACTTAGGAATAAATTTAACCAAGGAGGTGAAAGATTTATACACTGAAAACTATGAAACACTGATGAAAGAAATTGAAGAAAACACAAATAAGTGTAAAGATATCCTGTTTTCATAGAATGGAATAATTAATATTGCTACAATGTCCATGCTACCCAAAGCCATTTATAGATTCAATGTCATCCCTATCAAAATTCCAATGGCATTTTTCATAGAAATAGAAAAAAAATCCTAAAATTTGTCATGGAACCACAAAAGACCCCAAATAGCCAAAGTAATCTTGAGAAAGAAGAAGAAAGCTGGAGGCATAACACTTCCTGATTTCTAACTATACTACAAAGCTATAGTAATCAAAACAGTATGGGATTGGCATAAAAACAGACTCATTGATCAACAGAACAGAGTCAAAAGCCCAGAAATAAACCCATGCATACACCATAAACTAATATTTGACAAGGAAGTCAAGAATATTCAATGGGGAAAAGACAGTCTCTTCAATAAATGGTATTGGGAAAACTGGATATTCATATGCAAAAAACTGAAACTGGACCCTTAACTTACACCACTGACAAAAATTAATTTGAAATAGATTAAAGACTAAAATGTAAGATCTGAAATTATAAAACTCATAGAAGAAAACATAGGGAAAAAGCTCCCTGACATTGGTCTTGGCAATGAAGTTTTGGAGCTGACACCTAAAGCACAAGAAACAAAAGCAAAAATAAACATGTGGGACTACATCAAACTAAAAAGCTTCTTCATAGCAAAGAAACAATCAACAAAATAAAAAGGCAACCTATGGAATGGTAAAAAATATTTGCAAATCATGTATCTGATAAGGGGTTAATATCCAAAATACATAAGGAACTCATACAACTCAACAGCAAAAAACAAACAAAATCCAATTAAAAAATGGGCAAAGGGGCTTCCCTGGTGGCGCAGTGGTTAAGAATCTGCCTGCCAATGCAAGGGACACAGGTTCGAGCCCTGGCCGGGGAAGATCCCACATGCCGCGGAGCAACTAAGCTCGTGCTCCACAACTACGGAGCCTGAGCTCTAGAGCCCGCGAGCCACAACTACTGAGCCCACGTGCCACAGCTACTGAAGCCCACACGCCTAGAGCCTGTGTTCCGCAACAAGAGAAGCCACGACAATGAGAAGCCCACGCACTGCAACGAAGAGTAGCCCCCGCTCACCGCAACTAGAGAAAGCCCGTGCACAGCAACAAAGACCCAACGCAGCCAAAAATAAATAAATAAATAAATAAATTTATTTAAAAAAAAAAAATGGGAAAAGGACTTGAATAGACATTTTTCCCAAAAAAGATATACAAATGGCCAACAGGCACACGAAAAGGTACTCAATATCACAAATCATCAGGGAACTACATATCCAAACTACAATAAGGTATCACCTCATACCTGTTAGAAAAGGTATTATCAAAGAGACAAGAAATAACAAAAGTGAACCCTTGTGTACTACTTGTGGGAATGTAAATTGATACAGCCACTATGGAAAACAGTATGGAGGAGCCTCAAAAAGTTAAAAATAGAACTATCATATGATCCAGCAATCCCACCTCTGGGTATGTATACAAAGGAAATGAAATCACTATCTCAAAGAGATATCCGGGCTCTCACCTCAGCCAGTTGATCAAGGTCAACATTAATAGTCATAAATCATGTTGATAGTTTGTGCCCATGACATAATGTGATGAAAATGGCACTTTATTTCTGTGGTCTTCCTCCCAAAAACCTACTGCAGCCTTACTTACAATAGCCAAGACATGGAAACAACCTACATGTCCATCGACAGATGAATGAATAAAGAAAATATGGTATGTATATACAATGGAATATTATTCAGCCATAAAAAAAGAAAAAAAAATCCTGCCACTTGTAAGAACATGGATGAACCTGGAAGGCATTATGTTAAGTAAAAAAAGTCAGACAGAGGACTTCCCTGGTGGCACAGTGGTTAAGAATCCGCATGCCAATGCAGGGGATGCGGGTTCGAGCCCTGATCCAGGAAGATCCCACATGCCGCGGAGCAACTAAGCCCGTGCGCCACAACTACTGAGCCTGCGCTCTAGAGCCCGGGAGCCACAACTACTGAAGCCCTCGAGCCACAACTATGGAAGCCCGCGCGCCTAAAGGCCGTGCTCTGCGACAAGAGAAGCCACTGCGATGAGAAGCCCGCACACGGCAACAAAGAGTAGCCCCCGCTCGCCACAACTAGAGAAAGCCCGCACGCTGCAATAAAGACCCAACACAGCCAAAAATAAATAAATAAATAAAATCTACGTTTTTTAAAAAAAAAAGTCAGACAGAGAAAGACAAATAATGTATGTATGTATGATCTCACTTATATGTGGAATCTAAAAAAAAACTGAACTCATAGAAACAAAGTAACTGTTGGTTGGTGGGGAAGGGCAGATGGATGAAGGTGGTCAAAAGGTACTTATAATGGATAAGTTCTGCAGATGTAAGGTACAGCATGATGACTACAGTTAACAATACTGTACTGCATACTTGAAAACTGCTGAGAGTAAATCTTAAAAGTTCTCACCACACACACACAAAAAAAGGTAACTATGTGAGGTGATAGCTGTGTTAACTAACCTTTTTGTGGTAAACTAACCTTACTGTGGTAAACATTCTGCAATATATTTGAATATCTAATCACTACACTGTATACCTTAAGCTTATACGATGTTGTATATCAATTACATCTCAATAAAGCTGGGAAAACAGCTTTATTTAAAATTGAAAATAGGAACTTCCCTGGTGGTGATGTGGTTAAGACTCCATGCTCCCAATTCAGGGGGCCTGGGTTCGATCCCTACTCAGGGAACTAGGTCTCACATGCATGCCACAACTAAGAGTTCACATGCCGCAACTAAGGAGCCTGAGTCACAACTAAGGAGCCCGCCTCCCACAACTAAGACCCCACACAACCAAATAAATAAATAAATAAAATAAAAATTAATTTTAAATTTTTTAAAAAATTAAAAACTAAATTAATTTTTTAAATTAAATTTTAAAAAAATTTTAAATGGTCTAGTTGACAATAAATTGAATATTCAAATGAAGTACTCTTTTACAGCAAAATTTTTAAGACAGTTAAAATAGTAAATTTTATGTTACATGTATTTTATCACAACAGAAAAAAAAATGAGTGTATCTGAGAGATTTTGTCATTCCACAACATATATGCAGTTTTACTGAACCCTTGTCAGCACTGGCAAGTACTTTATTAGAAAACCTATTTATAACAGACAATGTGTAACGAAAATTATTTGTATAAAGATTAGTCATGCAGCACCAGGGATATATGAGGACAGAACTTTATCAGAATTCCTAAGCACCTCAAAAGTCTATTTCTGATTTAAACAAGGACTACCAAGTGGTTTTTTTCGTGTGTGTGTGTGTGTGTGTGTGTGTGTGTTGCTACCCTTTATCCGTTACCTTTGGCAATCAAGACACAGTGTGGTCATGCAGGCAGGGCAATTCAAGACAGCATCACTATTTGGAAAAGGCTGTTGTTGTTGACGTCGCCGCTGTATTCCAAAACCATGGTAGCTAGAACAGAAAAAGAAGGTGAAGAGGGGAAACACATTAAAGCCAAATCTTGCTTTCTAATGCCACTCTCCCAACAAAAGAAACCAGTACCCCTTAGAGAAATGGTCAATTCCAGGAATGGGGCATACAAGATGGACCTGGAACATCCTGTAGGGCCAGAAAGTAAGGAAGCACTCAGAAAGAAAAAACCAAAAACCCACAATGAGACAGGAATGTTAAAGGGGCACAGGAGAAACTGAAAGAGCTCCCAATGACTGAAGCCAAAACAATTAGAGCATCAAAATAAAGTAGTATTGAATTATAACCAAAATATAAATAAATACCCATGAGTCCACGCTGACATAAATGACTTAATAAATAAATAAATGGGGGAGAATAGACACATCCCTCATATATAAGAATTACAAATAATTTATGAACATACTCTCCCCTCAAGGAGGAGGAGCATAACTCCAGACTCCTTAAGTCTAGGCTAAACATAGTGACATCCTTCCAAAGAGCATGGTACAGAAAGGGGTGGAAAGAGTAACTTTACAGTAGAGAAACCTGACAAATACTACTTCACTATAGTGAACAAGATCAACATTAACAGTCATAAATCACGCTGATAGTATGTGCCCTTGATACAAAACCATTAGATAAATTCCAGTGCTCGCTTCGGCAGCACATAGACTAAAATTGGAACAATAAAGAGAAGATTAGCATGGCCCCCGCGCAAGGATGGCACGCAAATTCGCGAAGGATTCTTTATTTTTTTATCTATGATTGTTGAATCATTCCACGAAAAGGCACTCTGCCACAAGATCAGCTGGACTGTGCGTTTAACGGATGTGGGAGTGGGGGAGTTGCTTGTTCACCCCTTCAGTTTGCACTTGGAACTCCTTTGATACCTCAGAGTTGGGATGGAGCTGGCCAGCCTGTGAAGACCTCCTTTGGGGGGTGCAGGGAGAATTTTTTTCCCCCCTTTTATGAAGGGTTGTTTTTTTTTGATGAAGATATGTTGTTTTGTATACTATGCTTTCAAAGTATTAACTGTAATTATCTAGCGTTATCTTGTTGTTTGTACAGAAATACACTGGCCTAGCACAGGCAGATGTAGATTTTGTTATACTTGTCATAGCTGTTTTAATAAACTTGAGTTCCGCTGCTAAAGAAAAAAAAAAAAAAATTCCAATAGAGGAGCCTCCCACAATATACCTGACCAGTGCTCCTCAAAACTGTTAAGGTCATCAAAACCAAGGAAAGTGTGAGAAACTGTCACAGCCAAGAAAAGCCCAAGGAGACATAACAACTAAATGTAACATGGTATCCTGGATGGGCTCCTGAAACAGAAATGGGTATTAGGTAAAAACTAAGGAAATCTGAGGGAATTCCCTGGAGGTCCAGTGGTTAGGACTCCACACTTGCATTGCCGAGGGTGTGGGTTCAGTTCCTGGTCAGGGAACTAAGATCCTGCAAGCCACGTGGCGGATAGATAGACAGATAGATAGATAAACAGATAAATAAATAAATAGGGTCATTTGAAGCCCACTGGGCTTCACTGGGATGGTGCAGGATCAATAATGTGACAGAGATGAATGTGCTTTAAATACAATTGCTATCCAAAGGTAAAATACGATATTTTAAAAAAAAGAGAAAAAAAACCTAAGGAAATATGAATCAAGTAGGGACTTTAGTTAACAATAATGCATCGATTATTAACTGTGACGAATGTACCATATTAGCGCACGGCGTTAACAACAGGGGAGACTCGTGCGTTGCTGTTGTTGCAGCGGGTGTGGGGATACGATGGCAATTCTCTGCATCATCGGCTCGATTTTTCTGTGCACCTAAAACTATTCTGGCACAGCCGCGGAACCGCCGCCAGACCCACTGTCGGTCCGCGCCGCCTGCCCGCCCGGCGTCCACTGCCACTGCCACTGCCATGGGAGTGCAGGCGGAGACCATCTCCCCCGGAGAGGGGAGCACCTTCCCAAAGCGCGGCCAGACCTGTGTGGTGCACTACACGGGGATGCCTGAAGATGGAAAGAAACTGGATTCCTCCTGGGACAGAAACAAGCCCTTTAAGTTTGTGCTGGGCAAGCAGGAAGTGATCCGAGGCTGGGAAGAAGGGGTTGCCCAGATGAGCGTGGGTCAGAGAGCCAAGCTATCTCCCCAGACTATGCCTACGGTGCCACTGGGCACCCAGGCATCATCCCACCTAACGCCACTCTCATCTTTGACATGGACCTTCTAAAACTGGAATGACAGGAATGGCCTCCTCCCTGAGCTCCCCATTCTTGGATGTGCCATGGAAGGATCTGGTGCCTCCAGGTGAGCACAGCGAGTCCGTACGGAGCTTTTCCTGATGTTCCACTACACTCTGCATAAATATCTTCCCTGACCGAATGTGTTGTCACCAGCTTTGCTCTTCCCCTTTCTCCTCGTATGTGTGTTGACCTGAACTATATGCCTTAAACCTCAAGTTACCCATTTTAGTTTGTTTTCATTTGGGGGTGAACACTGAGTTTCAGTCCTTTGGATCTAGGTTTCCAGTTACGTATTATTCAAGTATTAACAGCACAAGTAATGGGTTAATTTTAGAATAGGAATTGTTGCGGGGGGGGCAAGAATCTATATTTTATTTTATTTTTTTTTGGATGAAAGTTTTATCTATTATATATTAAACATTCTTGCTGTTGCACTGCAAAGCCATAGCAGATTTGAGGTGCTTTTGAGGGCCAAATTATTCTCCAATTTAAGCGACGTCCTCGGGCGGAATTAAAAGCCCTACCCAAAACTAAAGTGGGAAGGGGAGAGCCTTTGCCTCCACTGTCCCAACCCCACCCTCCCCTTAACCCTCTGCGTTTTGAAAGCAGATCGTCTTCACTAAGATGTTGGACACTACAGGTGTCTATCCCTGGGCCAGCAGGGACCTCTGAAGCCTTCTTCATGGCCTGGATTTTTTTTTTTTTTTTTCCATCCTCTGGTTTTTCTAATGGATATTTAGGACTTTTGTAATCTCATAGCTATCCAAGATCCACTTCCTAAATTTTAAGAATTTCAATCAAAAGTTAAATTGAAGGTGCTGTTTGTAGACACTTAACACCCATGAAAGCCCAGCCATCATGACAAATCCCTGAGTGTTGTCTGAAGAAAATGATGCTGGTCATCACAGCTTCAGCATCTCCTGTTTTTGGATGCTCAGCTCCCCCTGCTGATCTCAGAGTTTGCTGGCTTCTCCTTCCCCCCTCTCACCCCTTTGCTGTCCTGTGTAGTGATTTGGTGAGAGAAATTGCTGCCTACTCCCGCACCCCTACCGCTACCCCCAGCACTACATATGAGTTTCAAGTTTTATTACTGCAATGAAAGTGCCTTATATGTTGGCTTTTCTCAAAAAAAAAAAAAAACTATTCTAAAAAACAGTCTACTAATTAAAAAAAAAAAAAAACCCACAATAAAGCTACATTTAAAAAGCAAGGGTTGTGGACTCCCCTGGTGGTGCAGTGGTTAAGAATCCGCCTGCCAAAGCAGGGGACACGTGTTCGAGCCCTGGCCAGGCAAGATCCCACATGCTGTGGAACAACTAAGCCCGTGAGCCACAACTACTGAGCCTGTGCTCTACAGCCCGCGAGCCATAACTACTGAGCCTGCGTGCCACAACTACTGAAGCCGGTGCCTAGAGCCCATGCTCCGCAACAAGAGAAGCCACCACAATGAGAAGCCCCTGCGCACCAGAAAGACCCAATGCAGTCAAAAAAACAAAAGAAACCCACAACATTGTAAATCAACTATATTTCAATAAAAGTTATTACAAAAAAAAAAAAGCAAGGGTTGTAAGCTCTAAGTGCCTAAGGATTTTGGTCTGTTTTGTTCCCTGTTGTATTTCAAGAGTCTAGAACAGTGTCTGGCATACAGTAAATTCTCAACAGATATTTGCCGATTGAAAAAATAAAGCATGAATCTGTTTATGAAGACACTAAAGTATAAAAGTATATATTCTTAAAAGGGGCTTATGGAAAACACCTAAAAATTGAACAGCAAAATGCAAATCATTTGGCATTACTTCCTGAACTCTTTAAATATTTGTGGGGAAAAATACTGAGAACACGTGGTATATATTTCATAATTGTTGTTAAATACCTCCAATGCTTAGCAAATTTCAAAACCCAAACCCCAAGAAAATAACTTAATCATTCATTCAATAGGTGCTAAGTGCCCGTACAGCAGTGTGCAATGTGCTTGGCATACAGCACTGAACAAGACAGGTATAATCACTGTCCTTGCGGTGCTTAAAATGTAGTGAATTCATTATTTGAAGCTGGTTCCTGTGGTCTTAAAAGGCAACTACTGCTTGACACAGGAATGTGAATAAGTCAATAAGATGTTATTTCTTCTCAAGATTATATAAGAATGAAAATACATTCCATCTTACTTCCATGACAAATTCTGTTACCAGAAATATGGAGCTAGACCATAAGCTTTATTTCAATAGCACTCATAGCACTTAAAATGTTCATTTCACACTGTGAGTGTGAAAAATATTCATCACATAAATGCATGGGGCAGTTGGAGGAAGTGGTGCATGGGTGAAACTAGGAGAGGAAAAGGACAAAGTGGGAGGGTGGAAGCTAAAGGGTGGTGCACAAAGACCCACATAACAACACAAGCCCTCTGGGCTTGACAAGTACAGATTCCTGGGCCCCACCATAGCGGAATCAAAACCTCCTAGAGTAGGACTCAAGGGTTTGCATTTCATTCTCACCAGGTGATTCTGAAGCACAGCTAGGTTAGGGAAAAATAGTGGTAAGTTGCCCAGCTTTCACTTTTATGATAAATCAGCCTTTATCAAATCAAATTTGAAAATGAGTATGGAGTTTCCTCTTAGGATGATGAAAATGGTTTGAAATAAATATAGGTAGTGGTTGCACAACATTGTGAATATACTAAATACCACTAAATTGTTTGCTTTAAAATGGTTAACATTATGTCATGTGAATTTTACCTCAACTTTAAAAAATCAAATTTGTATACCGCATGCTAACACATATATATGGAATCTAAAAAAAAAAAAGGGGGACTTCCCTGGTGGCACAGTGGTTAAGAATCCGTCTGCCAATGCACGGGACACGGGTTCGAGCCCTGGTCCAGGAAGATCCTACATGCCGCAGAGCAACTAAGCCCGTGCGCCACAACTACTGAGCCTGTGCTCTAGAGCTCACAAGCCACAATTACTGAAGCCCATGCGCCTAGAGTCCATGCTCCGCAACAAGAGAAGCCACTGCAATGAGAAGCTTGCGCACCACAACGAAGAGTAGCCCCTGCTCACCACAACTAGAGAAAGCCTGTGCGCAGCAACAAAGACCCAACGCAGCCATAAATTAATTAATTAATTAATTTTTTTTTTTTTTTTTTAAAGGTACTGTTGAACCTAGTGGCAGGGCAGGAATAAAGACGTAGACATAGAGAATGAACTTGAGGACATGGCGGGAGGAAGCTGGAGCAAAGTGAGAGTAGCATTGACATATATACACTACCAAATGTAAAATAGCTAGTGGGAAGCTGCTGCATAGCACAGAGAGATCAGCTCGGTGCTTTGTGTCCACCTAGAGGGGTGGGATAGGGAGGGTGGGAGGGAGATGCAAGAGGGAGGGGATATGGGGATATGTGTATACATATAGCTGATTCACTTTGTTATACAGCAGAAACTAACACAACATTGTAAAGCAATTATAGTCTAATAAAGATCAAAAAAAAAAATTTTAAACTTAAAAAAAAATCAAATTTGTAAATAGTTAAAAACAACAATTCAAGCATTCAAGTAGAAAACATAACATCCACTGTTTATCCACATAAACTTTTTTTTTTTTGGCAGTACCACGGCATGCAGGATCTTAGTTCCCCAACCAGGAATTGAACCCGTGCCCCCTGAAATGGAAGCGTGGAGTCCTAACCACTGGACCGCCAGGGAATTCCCCACATAAACTCTTAATCTCGAAGTAATTTTAAATTGTTTATTTGAAAAAAGTCAGTTCTGTTTCTTAAAGGGAGAGACTGACTAGCTATAGCAGTCTGAATTCAACAACAGTTTTTAAAAAACTAATGGCCTAAAGAATGTATGTGTATAACTGAGTCACCATGCTGTACAGCAGAAATTAGCACAACACTGTAAATCACCTATACTTCAATTATAAATAAGTAAATAAATATTTTTTAAAATAAATAAAAAACCAATGGTCTGACTGAAATTTGCTTTTCATTTTTAAAATAAACTATTCAGGGCTTCCCTGGTGGCACAGTGGTTGAGAATCTGCCTGCCAATGCAGGGGACACGGGTTCGGGCCCTGGTCTGGGAAGATCCCACATCCGCGGAGCAACTAGGTCCATGAGCCACAATTACTGAGCCTGCGCGTCTGGAGCCTGTGCTCCCAACAAGAGAGGCCCCGATAATGAAGAGGCCCGCGCACCGCGATGAAGAGTGGCCCCCGCTTGCTGCAACTGGAGAAAGCCCTCGCACAGAAACGAAGACCCAACACAGCCAAGAATAAATATAAAAATAAATAAATAAATAAAAGATTACTAAAAATTAAAAAAATAATAATAAATAAATAAAAAATTAAAAAAATAAAATAAAATAAACTATTCAGCAGTTTTTCCGCAAACTTTATGCATGTCTGTATAAACATATACACATACACTCAAAATGTGAATATAGCGAAAATCATCTTTTAATCATTTTTCGTAAAGATTCTAATTTTAAATTTAAGTTCTTACCCTCTTCTCTGTGCATCAACCCAGGCCTGATCTCTGTCATCTTTTTCAGGATCATATAGTAATTCATCATTTGTTGGAATTCTGTATTGTTTCTTCTTCTTTTTCTTGGTCACCTGTGCTACTTTTGAAAATGTTAACGATATGGCTAAGTATCATGTCTAAAATCCACACCTCTTTTATACAAAATGAAGAAACCTGTTTCCTAAGGTACATATTTTTTCTAGTTATATTTTCCTAAAAAAATATTTTAAACTATTCCTCCAAATAAAAAGTTCAGAACTGAGTTCAAATAATGAGACATCAGAGTCTCAAAAAGGCCACTCAAAGTAAGTCAAGAATAGAAACTTTTTTTTTTTTTGGCCATGCTGCACGGCTTGTGGGATCTTAGTTCCCTGACCAGGGATCAAACCTGGGCCCTGGCAGTGGAAGTGCAGAGTCCCAACCACTGGACTGCCAGGGAAGTCCCTAGAAACTATTTTTGATGTCTTAAATTCTCCATAAGTTCTCATACATAAAATGCTACTGAAATCAGAACAAAAATGAGTGAAAAAAAACACTATGGTCATCCACATACACTAGACCTACTTGGGCAGGTCAATGTTAATGTAACAACATATAAAAATATAAAATTGAAAAAAAATAAAAAATAAAATTGTTTACCATATAAATTTGTTATTTGTGTATTCCATCATAATTACTGATATAATTAAGTTAGTTTTAGCTCTTGTCATTGTGTTCAACTTTGCTCAAATTTATACAAAATCAATTCCAAAGAACAGAGAGACTGATTTAAAAAAAGCAACAAGTTAGGGAAAATTCTGCAAGAGAGTAAAATCTAGAAACTATCTGCAGTTGTGAAAGCAAATGTTGCTGTGCTAAAGAACCTGAAGGAAGAGGGGGCCAAGAGCCCTGAGGAAAGAGGTACTGAGTCAGGACACACTCTTCCTCTCCCCAGACGTGCCTCTGCAGCACCACCCTCAGTCCCTGTCCTCAGGTGCGTCCCCATCTGTTCTTATGCGCAATCCTGCTTTTGTTTTCACATCAACTGCCTGCAATTTCTTAAAAGATGAAACTCAAAGGGAAAACCTAATATCAAATAATTGCTAGGTAAACCTTCCTTCATAAAATATAACTGCTAAACCTGGTAAACGTGTTACTTACCTGCTTTGTCTTCATCCTCAGAATCAGAATCAAAATATATATCGTCATAGTACTTTGTTGGAGCTGTTCCAACTTTCCCATTTCCTGAGGAAGACCCTAGTCAAACGATAAGGGAAGTTTAAAAACTGAACCATACTGGATTGGCAAGGAAAAAAACTCCATATATTCTTCCATCACTTCAAAGTGATATCAACTCATTCCCAATTTCATTTGGGTGGAAAAATACTTTCACATCAATGACTTACTGGATTTCTGTGCCCTATGCAATTACAGAGAACTTCCCCTCCTTGAATAACTGTTCCAAATCATGAGAAAATTATTCTCTCTCCCTTCCCACAAAGAGACTGAAAGCATATATAAATAATGATAAAAGCACATCTAATTAAATAAAATAGCCATATTTTCACATTGCCGGCATATATATCTCTACCTTTCAGCCATGAAGCATACTGTGGAGAACAGTGAATAAACATCTTGTTTTAAGGAACTTTAGAAGAAAGAGGGTAAGAGCTCTACAAAGAGTCAGGCAGAATGAGTCAAGCACACATTCTTCCTCTCTTCAGCTGTGCCTAGTGCCATGACATCACCTATACTTATGCCATCATATGCCTGCATCCCTAATTCTTCCTCTTAATTAACATCTGCTTTTGCTTTTATCATTATTACATATGCTTTCAATTCTTAACAGTTAATATATAGCATAACAACATGGAAACCAATTCTGAGGAGTCCTACCTTCACAAACAAGTTTTCAAGTCAGATATATTTTACATAGAAACCAAGTATCAAAATGAAGTATGTTTCATTACTTACTAAAATGAGACAGGAATTTGTGGTGACACATCATTCAATCTGCTATATCAGTGTTATATAACCTTAAATATACTTCTATAAGCTAGTGTGTCTTTTTTTCTTTTATCCTGAGGTAAAAATTACAGAAGGAAATCATACAAGTAAACAATGCTAAACAGTCTCTTTCCAGCAACACAGGAAACTTCTTCACTAGCAATGAAAGAAAACTACGCTCAGGTTGCCAAGCACATTTATTCATTCATTCAATAAGTATTTACTGAGCACCTACTGAAAGTGCTGGGGGCATAACAGAGCACAAATAAGGGTCCCTGCCATTATGGAACTTAGAAAACTATCTATATGAATATCTAACTAAAAGTTTACCTGTTTCTAGAGAGGATAACTTGTCCTCCATTGTTTTTATGGTGGAATTTAATTCAGCTTCCATTTCTTTTTCAAATTCATCTTCACTAGAGGATTCACTTTCTCCAGTAAGACATTCTCTGATAAGTTTTCGTTTTTGGTCGGGAGTTCCATGTAAAAGCACATCCACCTCATCTTCAGAACTAGAACATATTTAAATCATAAAGAATATAAATATTAAAGAATTAAAATAACTTCAAATGCCTATCATCTCACTGCCCAACAAATTTAAGTTTTATAAGGTTGCATTTGATTCAGCTATCATTACATACAGCTCTTCTCACTTAATAGTTCAACCATTTCTGCATATTTCCAAATATATTTTTTAATGTCTGTATAACATTTCCTCTTGCAGATGCTGTACAGTTATTTCTCTTCGCTATTAAACACTACAATGAATATCTATGTATATATAATTTTGTTTCTGTTGATTTCCTTAGGTTAAATGTCTAAAATTAGATGCAAACATCTTTCTGACTTCTAGAATTATCACACTACTTTCCAAGAGTACTGCGCCAATTCATAATTCCATCAGCAATGAAAAATTTACCTCACAGAACTGGGAGTTTGTTTTAAACTCTGGATAATTAAATAAAACTTAATATATGTAACAAATAGATACCTAATACATCCACACAAAATGTAACAGACAGTAAGTAAATATTACAGTTTAAAAGGCATAGTGCTACAGAGAACTAAAAAGAGAGAGAGGGCTAAATTATATTCCAAATTCTCCTGAGCAATTTCTGCCAATTTCCTTGGCCTTTTGTGCCTGGGTTTCCCCATCAACAGCAGTATGACAGAATTAAACGAGATATCAGAAGGAATGAAATGTTACCAAGATGAAATGCCTAAGACTTTTCTACTATAATCAATAGTACACACATAACGTTCAATTATTCATGATCTGATGAACGGTTACAGACTATTCCTGGGTTTTGCTTCTCTATTTTTCTCTTCTACAACAATGCTTGTGAGCCTCAAGCAGAAGGTAAATAAGAAAAATACAATTCACACCAATCAATTTTGCTAATGATAGAGGCCTTATCCAGATTCTACTCCCAAGAAAATTCCCCGTCTGACATTCCTCATCCTGACCAGCATGCTCCCTTTCTCCATTACCACTATATTCACTCAGGTCCTCGTAACTCTGCCTGTACCACCATGGCCTAAGGATCGCCAGGTCTCAAAACTCTTCTGCTTCATTCCACCCTTAACCCTGCTGCCAGAATGTTATTCCTAAAGAACTCTCATCACATCACTACCCAAATCCAAAAGAAAATCATCCATGACCAAAACTCTAAGTACAGCATTCAAAAGAACCTTCCACAACCTGGTTTCAACCTATCTTTTCAGCCTTACCTCTCACTATTACCCTTGAACTACCCCAGTACTCTTCAACTGAGGGGCAATTTTGCCCCCCAGGGAACATGTGGCATAGCTAGAGATATTTTTGATTATCACAACTGGGAGGTGGGAGGAGGGGTTACTGGCTTCTAGTGGCATATTTACTGCCTGCTGTAAAAGAGGTGGATTCTCCAAGCTCAAGTGGTCCTCAGCCATGGTACCAACCCAATCAATGTGTAGCACCCATCTGGGCCTCTCCATGTAACCCCTACAGGAGTTGGGAAGTAAGAGCAACCAACACAAACATGATGCTCATGCTGGATGCTCTGCTGTCAGGTGTCTCCAACTCAGAAGACTCATGTGTTCTGCCAGCTTCCATGAAACAGTAATACGCTAAAAAGATTCGCTTCTAGGTATGGTAAAATCAAATCCTGAGAGACACCTCTTAAACACCTCTCTAAACAATCTCCCTTTTTAAAATGAGCATTCGATTCACAGCCTTGAGCAGGCAATACTGCCTAATAATACTGTTTTGTTTTCAAAGTATTTATTTTTACAGTTACCTTACCAGTGGCAACTGTCACAGGAATATAAAGCCTCTTTAAAGACATTTAACTACATGGGAATTCCCTGGTGGTCCAGTAGTTAGGACTCTGTGCTTCCACTGCTGGGGGCCCAGGTTCGATCCCTGGTCGGGGAACTAAGATCCTGCAAACCGTGAGGCAAAAAATAAGACATTTAACTATAAAAATGTAAATTAACTTAGAGAAAAAGATTAAATAAATAATAAGAGGGGTGAATACGGGAATGGTAATGGCAGAATAGCTCAAGTTCAGGAAACACTGAATCCAATCAAACTGAATTACTAATTGAGGCCTACTTTCACAAACTGGACCCATTAATTGAAACTCCTCATAAGGGAATCTTGGAATCCATCCTCACTCCCCACAATAGAAATCTTCACAGCAGTGTGATCTCCCATGCCTGTAACCCCGCCTCAGGATAATATAAGGAAACATTGTGACTGAAAGAAGGGCAGTTTCACTGAAAGCTTAGTTGGACAGAATGTTTTAAAGTTTATGAACAGCTGACAGCTTAAAAAATGGCTAAATTTTCCTGGAAATCTCTTGTCAACATAACTGCAATTTTCCTCCAGATAGGATTAATCCGTCCCTTCTGGAAATTCCCATAGAACTTCATCTGTGACTATCCCAGGTCATCTTCTTCTACAGTGGTCTTCTGAGATACAAGTTTACTTCCGAGACATATATCTTCCGAGATATATATATCTTATGTCCCCTACTTTACCGTTAAACCTGTCAAAGACAAAAATCTTATGACTGACCTCTGTAGCCCACAGCAAGCATACAATAGGTGCTCAAAAAAAAAAGTTAAATACCCCTTTATTTCTGTTTATTGCAGTTTAGTCTTCATGATGGTCACTTCACAGTAAGTCCCATGTGCCTCACAACATACTCGTGATATACTTATTATACTTCCTTTTTATAGATGAGAAACCGACGATAAAGGACTTGCCTTCGGTCACAGTGCTAGTAGCTGCAGAAGCAGGATTCGATTTCACGGCTTTTGAATCTTACGCGTAATTCCAGAATGTGCCCCTTCCCCGCGCCAGTGTCGGTCCCGCCTCCCCCGTGGCTACGCGACCTCACCAGACCCCCCTCGGCGTCCCACAGGCGACAGCAGGGCGCCACAGGGGCCCGAACCGCTGGACAGAGGATCCGTACGGGTCCGGCAAGCGCAGCGAGAGGGGGAGGCTGAGGCCTGGCCTCGGCCCGAAGCCTCGGGGACCGGGGTGGGGTAGGGGCCTACCTGCTCAAAGCCGGCTCCTCGTCACTAGGCTCTTCAACTGCGTAGGGGTCATAGTCATCTTGGAGGCGGTTCATGGCGGCCTGCCCCCTCCGATACCGTCCACAGGCGTCGGCAGAGTACCTGCTTTCTCCGCAGGTCCCTTTCCTAAAGCGCTCCAGCACAACTTCCGCCCGCACGTCCGCGCCCTCACTGCGCGCCTGCGCAGATCTTCCAAGCGAGGGGCTGGGGGAGGAAGCGGGGGAGGAGCCAGGAGAAGGGGCGGGGAGGGGGAGGGGGCGGGCAGGAGGGGAAGGGGAGGGGAAGGGGAGGGGAAGGGGAGGGGAGGGGGAGGAGGAGGGGGAGGGGGCGGGGAGAGAAGTAAGTTTTATGTATATACATGTATGCGTGTGTGTGTATATATATATATATATATATATATATATATATATATATATATATATATATGTTGTTTTGGCCATGCCCTTTGGCTTGTGGAATCTTAGTTCCCTGACCAGGGATTGAACCCAGGCCCATAGCAGTGAAAGCGCGGAGTCCTAACCACTGGACCGCCAGGGAACTCCCTTCCCTGGTTTTCAACTATTGCTCCACCCAACTCTTTTGCGAGGTACAATACTCACCCATGAGTCACAGTGATGTGAAGGAGGCACCTGTTGGGGAACCCATTTTTCCTTTTCTGAGAATTGTGGCCCTCCTCAAGGATGTGCCCTTACATCCATATTCATTCTGATCCACAAAAGTTGAGTCACTACTTATTTACTCCCATAAACTTAAAATTCAGAATTAGAGATTCTGGGACTTCCCTGGTGGTGCAGAGGTTAAGAATCCGCCTGCCAATGCAGGGCACACGGGTTCGAGCCCTGGTCCGGGAGGATCCCACATGCCGCGGAGAACTAAGCCTGTGGACCACAACTACTGAGCTTGAGCTCTAGAGCCCGCGAGCCACAACTACTGAGCCTACATGTCACAATTACTGAAGCCCGTGCGCCTAGGGCCCGTGCTCAGCAACAAGATAAGACACTGCAACGAGAAGCCCATGCACTGCAATGAAGAGTAGCTCCTGCTCGCCGCAACTAGAGAAAGCCCCCGCAGCAACAAAGACCCAATGCAGCCAAAAATATAAACAAATAAATAAACGAATTTATTAAAAAAAAAAAAAAGAATTAGAGATTCTAAGGAGTGGGCTGTAATCCTACAACTGGTAACAGAACAAGTAAACTCAGGGGCTGAGCCTGCCATTTTTGGTGGCTGTTTGGGGGTTACATATGCTAATGATGAGCAAGCAAAGAAAAGCAGGAGTATGTAGCAAACTGAAACAGAGAGGCTTTCCCTGAGCCCCTTGTCAAAAACTGTAAGCCCTCAACCCCACCCTCTTCTCTCCATCCCATCTTTTCTATCCCTAAATCCACTTTTCCCCCTTCAACTCCATGTTACTTATTTGTTTGCTTACTTCTGTCTCCCTCTTCCATTTCTCTATTGCTGCACAAAAACATCACCCCAAAACTTAAGAGCTTTAAAACAAAAACACTCATCTATTTTTATCCAAATCTGCAATTTTGAAAGGCATTACTCTGATCCCCAATGTCTAGGGTCTCGGGTTGGGACTAAAACCTGAGCATGTCTCTTTTCCATGCATCGTTCTCCACAAAGCCTTGGGCTTCTGTTGAAGGAGATGATTGGTGGGCTGTGACCACTCGTTGATCTTTGAGCTGGACTCAGGCAATCAAGGTTCCTCATCTGCTCCCCTATCCTTGCAATGTACACTCTGCCTCCTGTTCCCCTCCTGTTCCTCCCCTGTTCGGACAGTGGGAGCTGTCCAAATGATGAAGCCTTGAGGGAGTAGGGTGTTGTTGAGACCATCTGGACAGTATACCTGACAACCCAGTTAAGGCTTCTGTATAAACTTTTAAGAATTGGCTGGGGGACTTCCCTGGTGGCACAGTGGATAAGACTCTGCGCTCCCAATGCAGGGGGCCCATGTTCGATCCGTGATCAGGGAACTAGATCCCACATGCATGCCACAACTAAGGAGCCAGCGAGCTGTAAATAAGGAGCCCACCTACTGCAACTAAGACCCAGCGCAACCAAAATAAAATTTTTTTTAAAAAGAGACCTTTAAAAAAAAAAAAAAAGAATTGGCTGCCTGGGATAGAGATCTTCTACTCTTTCAGCGCCCAAGACAATCCTAGTAAGTTCCCTTGCCTCTTAAACCTGCCCTCTACCAACTTAGAGTGGCCTGCCTCTTTCTTTACTCTCTCCTTAGTGAGGGAGGGGAGTCAGTTTGTAAACCAGCAGCTTCCTCACAACATGGCAGCCCCAGAGTTGTCAGCCTTCTCACTCACAGCTCAAGTCTCCCACACAGGGTTCTCAGAGGCCCAGAAGGAAGCTGCAAGCCTTCTGCTGACCTAACCTCAGAATCCCCCGAACATTACTTTGACCTCGTTCTGTTGGTCAGCCTAGTCACTAAGTCCAGATTCCAGGAGAGGGGTAGATACACCTCTCAATGGGCAGAGTAGCTGGGATATAAAAGGTCTCAGTTTACAGTCTTAAAAATTGTGTTTGGAATTCCCTGGTGGTCCGGTTTTCAGGACTCCGCGCTTCCACTTCAGGGGGCCCACGTTCAATCTCTGGTCGCGGAGCTAAGATCCTGCAAGATGCCTGGCACGGCCCAAAAAAATAAACAAAAGTGTGTTTGTCTCACCGTCTAAAAACAAAACGAGAGTTCAATGGATTAAACGGACTATTTCAGAACTCGTGAATTGACTATTAAACATAATCGTCTATTTTTTACAAATTTTAAGTGTTTTAAATGTTTCAAGTGTTTTAAAATACTTTGTGGGGGAGTTCCCTGGTGGCCTAGTGGAGTCAGGCTTTCACTGCCTGACCCAGGGTTCAGTCCCTGGTCGGGGAACTGAGATACCATAAGCCACGCGGCACGGCCAAAATAAAATAAAAAACTTTTGTGTTTGCTGGTATTATATACTTAACTCCAGCACTGCACAATTTACGAAGTGGAAGAAGTTTGTAGTAATACTTTGCCCTGTTTACTTCAATGTTAAAATCTTGACTTTTTTTTCCTTTAGGTTTCACCAGGTTTAGTTGTTGTGTGTTTTGAAGCAGTTCATGTGTTGAAGTAGTTGATGAGACGCTAACTCAAGAGGACGCCACGAACAAAACGATCGCTTTTAAGTTGACTGGGGAAATCTTACTACGTAAATGCTTAATGGGGGTGGGGAGGAGGGAAAGGTCCTCATAATAACCATGCCAGTGGGGATGAGTTCGGTCGGGCTGCGAAACCAAAACCAGAAGGTGAGACCAGACCCGAGCCCCGACTCACACCCTCAAATCCCTGGCGCCAGGCGCCCCGAACTCCAGCCGTCCCCATCGCCCCTCCGGGTCCCGACTCTTCGCCGCGCACCCACGCCCCCCGGACCACCAACGGCGACGTGTCTCCGCTGGGAATTAGAAGGTCCCACATCCACCACAGAGGACATGGCGTACATCTAGAGAAACCAGGAGGTCAAGGAAACCTGCCCTAGGCTCCTCGAGGCCACACAAGCTCAAGAGAAAGTAACAAACTAGAAACCCGCCTGAGGGCTAATTACCCCCAAACATAGTGATTTCTCAATGGAAATGACAAGGTTCACTCGACCTCTCTGCCTTTTTCTCTACCATGAAAGACATATTGACCTACCTCACAGGGGTGTTGTGAGGATTAATAAATGTTGGTACAGTGCTTTGGAAATGTGAAGATGCTGTGTAAATGCTAAAAAATAGCAAGTTCAGAGCAAAAATCTACACAGTTTTTCACACATCCGTCAGCGAATGTGTTTCTACCGAGGTGGCCTTTTTCTGGGAAGGAAGTACAGTGGAAAGTACATCCCTTGGCCCTTTGGTTTACTGACGGGGTGGGCGGAGACAGGAAGCAGCAATTGTGTGTTGCACATGAGTGTGGGGAGGGGAGGGGTGCTTACTAAATACGTGTATTAGTGAGTTGGTGACTGTCCAGGGGTCTTCTCACTAACAAAACGTACAGATCAGGGAAAGAATGTATGCTAACTCCGTCGAGGTCATACGGGAGGGCTTTACTTCGTACGTCCAGAACAACTGAGAGGTTGATTCCACAGCTCACTGCTAGTCCCTGATGAAAATAGCCAGCCCTGGTGAGTTGTGGCATTCATAAAACTTCTTAACCCTCTCCTGCCTGAGGGCCGCAAAGGTGCGACGGGAAGACGCCTAGTGGCAGAGACAAGCCAGCAGTGGACAGTCTGGGGTTGCCCTCGGATGATGCATTATGCTCGGAGACGGAGGAAGAGGAGCAACCCAGGCTGTGGGAATGGCCTGGGGAGTCAACGCTGGTTGCGGTGGGAAGCAAGGGACTGAGGGATTAGGAGTTTATGCGGTGAGAGTGGAGGACGGCAGGAGAGGAAATCTGTGAGAAAAAAGAAAGTGTCAAGCCTACCTGCAGGTCAGTGAGGCTGCAACTGGGTGAGAAAGTGTATACAATATTCTTAATGCTCCGTAGTGAAACTATGTAAGTTGAGGTCAAAATGATGTTTTTCTTCCGGTGGGGAGGGGGCGGTTTAAGAGGAAAACTGCCGAGAGGCTCAGAGCTATTCAATACTGTGAAAATAAGAAGTGAGGGTCTTCCCTGGTGGCGCAGTGGTTAAGAATCCGCCTGCCAATGCAGGGGACACGGGTTCGAGCCCTGGACCGGGAAGATCGCACCTGCTGCGGAGCAACTAAGCCCGAGTGCCACAACTACGGAGCCGGTGCTGCCCAACAAGAGAAGCCACCGCAATGAGAAGCCCCCGCTCGCCGCAACTAGAGAAAGCCCGCGTGCAGCAACGAAGACCCGACGCAACCAAAAATAAAAAAATAAATTTATAAAAAATAAAAAGAGTGAAATTCTGTGTTTCGCTGCTTCTGGATAGAAGAGTATCAGTATCAGCTCACCAACCCTCGGCTCGGACATTCCCGATGACATAGAAAAAGCGGAGCCCGGGTTCGAGACCTGGTCGGGGAAGATTCCTCATGCCACGGAGCAACTAAGCCCGTGCACCGCAACTACTGAGCCTGCGCTCTAGAGCACGCGAGCCACAACTGCTGAGCCCACGTGCCTAGAGCCCGTGCTCCGCAACAAGAGACACCACTGCAATGAGAAGCCCCCTGCTCACCACAACTAGAGCAGGCTCGCGCGCAACAACGAAGACCGAACGCAGCGAAAAATATATATATATCTATAAACTCAGTTTTATAGATTAGATACATAGAGCAAATTGGTGGCTGCCAAGGGTGGATACTGTGGGAGGTTGATAAAATTTGTGGTAGGGCATGTCAAAAGGTACAAATCCCAGTCCTAAGTAACTCATGAGGACATAATACACAGCATGATGACGAAGGTTTAAAAAAAATAAATCAAAAAAAATAAACCTACAAAAAACAGGAGAGCACAAACGCAGTCCCCCACTACCGTGAATTATGCACTTGCGTTTCCTACGCTTGGGGAAATCACAATGGTCAACATGCGCAGTGCAATGGATAAGCCCGGCTCTGGTTATGATTAATCGTACCTGGACTCAAAGCGAAACGCTGCTGAAACGTTGACAAAACGTTTGTTTTGTTTTTAAGCCTGACATCAGTAAGTTTTACACGTATGCGTATATAGACACGTATGTTTCTTTGGCCATGCCCGTCGGCTATCGGCATCCTATTTTCCCAACCGGAGACTGAAGCCAGGTCTATGGCAGTGGAAGTAAACAGTCGTCACTACTGGGCTCTCAGGGAAGACCGTGGTTTCTTTTCTTCTAGTCATTAAACTAAGTTATTCTTAACATTGTAATAACAGGTTCCGGTATACAGCTTCTGATGGTTCTCCATCGGCCGTTACTTTAACATATCGAATATAACGTTCTACACTGTAAATCTTGGTTACTTACCTATTTTACATGTAGTATTCTGTCCCTCGTAAGTCCCATACTCGCAACTTAGTTCTACGTAACTCTCCGTTCCCGAGGGCTGTGGGGGTCTGTCTTACAGAAAGTAAGCAGAACATACATATATCACTTGCCGGATTTCACAAGAGGTGGCGTAACTGACATTTTACCCAGGTTTAATTTCCTTGGTATATATAATAAGCTGCTTTCAGCTCACACTACGGCAAACGGCAGAATGTACTACCGTTATTCTGTGTTCCGTACGGGCTCACTTCTGCACTACCATACGACGCTCAGACTGTTAACGAACACCCCCACAAAGCCCAATAATAGACAACGCTCAGCAGTTGGGAAAACAATACCCTACACAGACAAACCACCGTTCAACTTTGGCTCATTGCACAGCTGAGAACACTGCAACCCCTCCACACCACCACGGTGGACAACATCGTTAGAAAAAAATCACAGTGAAATGTTACAGCACTTACAACCACCCGTAAATCTTAAAGTAAACACCGAAGGCCGATATCGCAGTGCTGTAGGATAATCAGCGCTCACTTCATAGCGAAAACAAGTCTATTATTCAACCAACAGAAACACCAGGGGAAAGCGCGAACGCAGTCCCCCACTACCACAAATTATGCAGTCGAGTTTCCCACATTTGGGGAAATCGCAGGGGTCAGCACATCCGGAGTGCAATGGATAAGCCTCGCCCTGGGAAAACCACCTTCGTGATCATGGTATCTCTCCTGCCAGGTAAGTATGAGTCTTCCTCCCACCCTCGCCCCACACCCTCGCGATCGCCCACCTCTTCACGCACGCTCACTTCCCTCACGCCCCCTCCGCGCCCTCCGCCCCTGCATGCCCCTCGCTCCGGCATCGCGCACCCCGGGAACAGCCTCGCGAGTCCTCGGCTGTCCACACGCAGGACGCGGAAGCCCAGCCGGAGTGGGACCAGCAGCTTCTGCGCGCCTCCCTATCTGCATACGCCACGCCCCTCTCCGGAAGTCCCGCCCCTCTAGTCTTTCCCCAGGCCGGCTGAGGACAGCAGGGAGAACGCAGGAGGCATCTGCTCAGAGTCTTCGACTTAAAATGAACATTAGGTTCTTGTTTAAAGTTAGATTGAGGGGTTTCACTTTTCGCACCGTCTATGTCTAACCTTTTCCCCATTGGGAAATCGCTATGTTTGGGGGCAGTTAGCCCTCAGGCGGCTTTCTAGTCTGTTACTTTCTCTTTGGCTTGTGTGGCCTCGAGGAGTTTAGGGCAGGTTTCCTTGATCTCCAGGTTTCTCTAGATATGACCCAAGCGGAGTGGGACCAGCAGCCTCTGTGGGCCTCCTCATCTACATACGCCACGCCCCTGCCGGGACCTTTTCGGCGTCCCGTTCTTTCCCGCGGGAGATAACGGACCTACTAATTCCCGACCGAGATGCGCCGGTATCTCCGGAGGGAGGGCGTGGGCGAGCGGCGACGAGTCGGGACCTGGAGGGGGGACCCGGGAAGACAAGAGCTCGCGGCGCCCGGCGCCCTGCAGTTCAGGAGCAGGTCGGAGCTCGGGTGTGGTCTCACCTTCCTTTCAGTGAAAATGACACGGAACAGAATGTCAATCAAATGTTAAATAGTTTAACATGAAACATGAAACGTCATCAGTTTAACATGAAATTGTTTTAGTCCTCATCCATGATCTTTCGTTCAGATTATGTAGTAATCGAATCTTGCAACAGCAAAGAAAAACGAACAGAGACTATCAGGGCAAAGTGTTCCTGCAAGGGGTAGATGTGTGGGCCGGGAAGGGGTGTTGAATGGTCTCCGAAAATCGAATGCACGGAAATGTCGCGTTTTCGTCCTGAGGGACTAGGCTGCCTCTTTCAGCCGCCCGGATTTGTCTTTTCCTCTTCCATACGTGAAGATTCTTTCTCGAGATCAAGTGGATCCTCCCCAGACGTGAACAAAACGATTCAACTATTGTGTGTCGACTTCCAGTGGCCCTTGTGCTGCGTTATACTATTGTGGTCGGTGCTACGGAGCAAAGCGAGGCTAGACACAGGACTGGAGACTGACTATAGGGTCAGGGAAGGTTTCCTGAGGTCCTAACTGCGAAAAGATCAGAGGAAACGTATTGTAGCACCCTTTTTTCTTTTTTCTTTTGGCTGCGCCGTGGGGCATGCGGGATCTTAGCTCTCCCCAACCAGGGATGGAACCCACGCCCAGCGGCAGTGGAAGCGGGGAGGCTTAACCACACCACTGGACCGCCAGGGAAGTCCTAAGCACCCTTTTCTGATTACTGGTTGTCTCAGGAAGTTTCCTTTCTTAGTGTGTATTTCCTAAAAATAGAGCATTTTCTTATCTAACCCCAGGATAATTATAAAAATCAAGAAATTAACATGGATGCAATATTATTATTTACTCTATAAACATTATTCCATTTCTATCAATTGTCTCAGGAATGTCCTTTATAGCAAAGGAAAATTCAAAATCACATGTTGCATTCTGTATCCTGTCTCTTTAACCCATTTTAATCTGAAATAATCCCCAGGCCCATCGTTTTATTTCATTATGCAGGCATTTTTGAAAATTACAGGCCAGTTATTTTGTAGAATATCCTTGGTTTTTAGGTTGTCCTGTATTCACATTCAAGTGTGCATTTTTGACATGTAGATGACATAAATGGTACTGTATCTGTTTACATGTTGACCTATGTCCCTCCAAAAATATATATATATATATGTTGAAATCCTAACCCCTGATACCTATGAATGCGACCTTATTTGGAAGTAGAATCTTTGCACATACAATCAAGTTAAGGTGAGGTCAGTACAGTGGGCCCTAATCCAATATGAATATTGTCCTTATAAGAGGAAAATGCCATGTAAGGACAGAGACACGTAGGGATAACGCCACGTGAGGACAAAGCACAGATTGGAGTGATGTAGCTGCAAGCTAAGGATTGACTGTCACCACTAGAAGCAAGGAAGGAGCAAGGAAAGATTCTACCCAGAATCTCGGAGGGAGCATGGCCCTGCTGACACCTTGAGTTTGGACTTGTAGCTTCCAGAACTGTGAGAGAATAAATTTCTGTTGTTTTAAACCACCCAGATTGTGGTACTTTATTATGACAGCCCTATCAAATTAATCCAGTGTCCTCCTCTGGGCATCACACTGCAGGCACGTGAAGTCAGTTTGTTCAGTTATTGGTGGTGTTAACATTGATTACTTGGTGAAGGTGGTGTATCAGTTATCCACTGCTGTGTAACAAACTACCCTAAAACTTAGTGATTTAAAATAGTGACCATGTTATTTGCTCACCATTCTTTGGGTCAGCAACTGCAGCTGGGCTGAGCCGGGGAGTTCTGCGGCTCTGATGTAGGACCACTCGTGCAGCTGCAGTCAGCTCGTGGGACAGTGGGGCGGGTCAGTCTGAGGGCCCTCAGTTGACATGATTCATCTTCACTCCCGTAATTTCATCCTCCAATAGGCTAAGTCAGGCTTCTTCTCATGGTGGTCTCAGGACAGCAGGTGAGAGCGACTCCCAGTGAGCAACTGTTTTTCAGTCTTCTGCTTCCATCGCATTTACTAATGTTCCATTAGCCAAAGCAAGTCACATAGCCAAGCCCAGAGTCAACATGGGAGGGTGCTGCAGAAGAACTTGGTACCGGGGCCAGTATTGTAACCCTCTGCCACTGGGGGTGTTCACCAGGTTTGCCCCTCGTAATTATTAAGTAATTTGTGTGGAGGTAATTGAGGATATGGAAATATCCGTTACAAAACCTTAACCCAATAGTTTTTAGTATCCACTGTTGACTTGCATTATGGTTGCCAAATGTTGATTTTCTAATTCTGTCCTTCATTCCACATTTCTTAGTTGGCATTCTGTTGTAAGGAAGAAGTTTCCTTCCTTCCCTATGTAATCAACGTGAACTCACGGCTGTGTTTAGTTGTCTATAATCCATGACTGTTTTCATTTATTTTGATGTTTGGTTGTTCTCATACTGGGCCTATGAAGGACCCTTCAGGTTGGCTCCTGTGTCCTTCTGACATGTCCATATAATTTTTGGAGCATTTTCTGGCACAAGATATTCCAGGCTCATCTTGTACCTTCCCTGACTCCTGGAAATCATCTGTTTCTCCAAAGAGCCCTGGTTCTTTTTGGTGGAGAATGACATTTAGAAAGCAGGATCAGGACAGTGGGTTTCCCTACACATATCTATATCTATTAAAAATAATGGGCCCAGGAATAAAGACGCAGACGTAGACACTGGACTTGAGGACACGGGGAGGGGGAGGGTAAGCTGGGACGAAGTGAGAGAGTGGCATGGACATATATACACTACCAAATGTAAAATAGATAGCTAGTGGGAAGCAGCCGCATAGCACAGGGAGATCAGCTCGGTGCTTTGTGTCCACCTAGAGGGGTGGGATAGGGAGGGTGGGAGGGAGACGCAAGAGGGAGGAGATATGGAGATATATGTATATGTATAGCTGATTCACTTTGTTATACAGCGGAAACTAACACACCACTGTAAAGCAACTATACTCCAATAAAGATGTTAAGAAAAAAAAAAGGGGGCCCAGGTACTTCCCTGGTGGCACAGTGGTCAAGAATCCGCCTGCCAATGCAGGGGACACGGCCTCGAGCCCTGATCCGGGAAGATCCCACATGCCACGCAGCGACTAAGCTCGTGCGCCACACCTACTGAGCCGGCGCTCTAGAGCCCGTGAGCCACAACTACTGAGCCCACGAGCCACAACTACTGGGCCCGCGTGCCACAACTACTAAAGCCTGCATGCCACAACTACTGAAGTCTGCGTGCCACAACTACTAAAGCCTGCATGCCACAACTACTGAAGCCCGCGCGCTTAGAGCCAGTGCTCCGCAACAAGAGAAGCCACCGCGATGAGAAGCCCGCTCACCTCAATGAAGAGTAGCCCCCGCTCTCGCCGCAGCTAGAGAAAGCCGGCGCGCAGCAACGAAGACCCAATGCAGCCAAAAATAAATAAATTAATTTAAAAAAATAATAATGGGCCTGTACTGATATCTTCAATTCCAATTTTCAGCTTAACACCACATGGTTCCTCCTTGCCCTCCGCCATTCTGTATTCGCATCTCCTTTCTTCAACAGTGAGAACCTTGACTCCCAGCCTCCATTTACTCAGTAGCTCAATCCTACACTACAACAGCATTGGTACAAAACTGTTACAACCACATAGCTATGAAATACCAACCTACTAGGGGACACTTCAGTATTTGCAGTTCTTGTCTCTAGAGTCGAAAACGGTTATGGTCAATGTGCTGTGTTCAAAAGTCATTTCGGTTGGTTCTTTATTTCCACTCCAGTGTGGTTACACTAGTCATCTGAGATACAGTTAGGTTCATTTGTACTTATATCCAATTTTAGGGTCTTTTCCCCCTGTATTTTTTAAAAATGTTATTTATCTTTGGCTGCGCTGGGTCTTCGTCGCTGCGCGTGGGCTTTCTCTCGTTGCGGCCAGCGGGGGCTACTGTTCGTTGCGGTGCGCGAGCTTCTCATTGCGGTGGCTTCTCTTGTTGCGGAGCCCTGGCTCTGAGCGGGCGGGCTTCAGTAGTTGTGGCTCGCGGCCTCTAGAGCGCAGGCTCAGAAGTTGCGGCGCACGGGCTTAGTTGCTCCGCGCGGCATGTGGGATCTTCCCGGACCTGGGGCTCGAACCCGTGTCCTCCTGCATTGGCAGGAGGATTCTTAACCATCGCGCCACCAGGGAAGTCCTCCCCCTGTATTTTTTTGTAAGCAGCAGTTTTTCTTTCTTTCCCTCCTCCTTCCTTCCTTTATTTTGGCTGTGCCGGGTCTTAGTTGCGGCACGCGGTATCTTCAGTTGTGGCCTGTGGGATCTTTAGTTGTGGCATGTGAACCCTTAGTTGCGGCACGCATGCAGGGTTTAGTTCCGTGACCAGGGACCGAACCCCGGCCCCCTGCGATGGAAGTGTGGAGTCTTACCCGTTGGACCACGAGGGAAGTCCCTCCCCCTGCGTTTCAAAAACATATCCAAAATGTTAACAGCGTTCCCCAAATAATTACATAGAAAGGTACGCTCAGAAAACTGTCACTCTCTCCTTGCACTCACCCATATAGGTAATTTCATCAGTTCTGGTTTAACACTCCTGGGTTTCTTTTTGACAGACGGTGTATAATTTTCTTTTTTTCACATTTTTCATAGACAAAGGGTAGCATACTACATATATGCGTGCACTTTATTTTTTTCGCTTAACATCGTCAATGCGTCATATCTAGAGAAACCTGGAGGTCAAGGAAACCTGCCCTAAGCTCCTCGAGGCCACACAAGCCAAAGAGAAAGTAACAGACTAGAAAGCCGCCTGAGGGCTAACTGCCCCCAAACATAGCGATTTCCCAATGGGGAAAAGGTTAGACATAGACGGTGCGAAAAGTGAAACCCCTCAATCTAACTTTAAACAAGAACCTAATGTTCATTTTAAGTCGAAGACTCTGAGCAGATGCCTCCTGCGTTCTCCCTGCTGTCCTCAGCCGGCCTGGGGAAAGACTAGAGGGGCGGGACTTCCGGAGAGGGGCGTGGCGTATGCAGATAGGGAGGCGCGCAGAAGCTGCTGGTCCCACTCCGGCTGGGCTTCCGCGTCCTGCGTGTGGACAGCCGAGGACTCGCGAGGCTGTTCCCGGGGTGCGCGATGCCGGAGCGAGGGGCATGCAGGGGCGGAGGGCGCGGAGAGGGCGTGAGGGAAGTGAGCGTGCGTGAAGAGGTGGGCGATCGCGAGGGTGTGGGGCGAGGGTGGTAGGAAGACTCATACTTACCTGGCAGGGGAGATACCATGATCACGAAGGTGGTTTTCCCAGGGCGAGGCTTATCCATTGCACTCCGGATGTGCTGACCCCTGCGATTTCCCCAAATGTGGGAAACTCGACTGCATAATTTGTGGTAGTGGGGGACTGCGTTCGCGCTCTCCCCTGATGTTCGACTTGGTACACAAGTAGACTGGAGTGTTCAGAGTGGGTGTCTGAAATCTGGTTCCTCTGTGCTAACGATTTATTCTCTACGAGGCGACTTAGAAAGTGCTGTTGTGTGGAGTGCTGTGTTCCTCTGACCTTTCTGTAGTGCGTTTCGGAGTTTACGACGGTGTGTCACTTGCACTGAACTTCCAACGAACCGTGCTCTGTTCGTCTCTGAACCGTTGTTGAAGTTTTCCGAGTCACTTAACGTTTCTGTGGTTTGTTTTGTTGTTTACCATGCGACATGTGCAGTGTCTGGCAGCGAGAAAAAAAAAGGTCTACGCCTGTGAAGGATGCAGAGTCTACAAAAGTACTGACGTTTGCAGCAACATGAGCGGAAACCAGCGTATCATACTAACAAAATCAGATGAAAACAAACGTTATATAAACCGGTTACGTGTAAAATCTCTAAAGTAAGGGAAGTTAACTTAAAAATAGCAGTCGCCCCACAGGCACAGAAAACAAAGCTCTGGAGAAAGATAAGTTAGGAGCAGGAGGTGGGTGAATATGGAACGCTATGTAAGAAGTAAGAGAAGTTGACTGAATAGAACGTTGAACTTCATTCTGCGTCCTCAAGTAATAACACAGAATGAAAAACAGTCCGCACCTCTACATCTGGGACTAGCACCATATCGTAAATCACCCAGTTTTTAGTAAGTGAAATTAAAAAAAAAAAAAACAAAAACTACGGACAGAATTCCCTGCCTGTCCGGCGGTTACGACCCCTGTGCGTTCACTGCCACGGCCCTGGGTTCAATTCCTGGTCAGGGAACTGAGATTCCCCAAGCCGATGAGCTTAGCCAAAACACCCCAGAGAGAGAGATATATGTATATATACATACGCAAACACACATGCGTACATATAATGTGTATTTATAACATTCATCTCAGGCCTAAAAATAAAACGGACACTGTTCCCCAGCAGGTTCTAGTTCTGAGTCCAGGTAAGATGAATAATACTGTGTCCTTCCTACAGAGAAATCACAGAACACTCCCCGTTCCGCTTCATCACCAATATGTCTGAACACCATTTGCTTGAGTCCCAGGGTGAGAGCTACTACGGCCAAAACCAAAAACCGGAACACAGTCCCTGAGCCCTGGGAGGGGACGCACCAGGCCACGCCATCAGCCTCCAACCCTAGCCTCTTTCAGCTCCTTATCACTTTAGGAGAATGTGATCATTTTTACAGATAGCAGAAAAATGCAAGTCAAGTGTAAGCACCTTATTTTTCTCACATACCTGCCCCTTCTCTTGATCTACTGCTTCTGCTGCTTCAAGCTGTAGGGGAGGCAAAACTTTACTTTTTACCCTTTGAGGGTCTCTGGCAGGGCCTGAGTATTAAAAGGATACAAAACAGGAGCGGGGACTTCCCGAGGGGTGCAGTGGTTAAGAATCCGCCTGCCAACGCAGGGGACACGGGTTCGATCCCTGATACAGGAGAATTCCCACATGCCGCCGGAGCAACTGAGCCCGTGCGTCGCAACTACTGAGCCTGAGCTCTAGAGCCCACGAGCCACAACAACTGAGCCCGCGCGCCTAGAGCCCGTGCTCTGCAACAAGAGAAGCCACCGCAATGAGAAGCCCGCACACCGCAACGAAGACTAGCCCCCGCTCGCCGCAACTAGAGAAAGCTCGTGCACAGCGATTAATTAAAAACAAAAAAATTTTTTTAAACAGGAGGAAAACATGCAGATTTTTGCATGTATGTAGATGAAAACCCAAAGAAGTGGTTAAGTGGGTCTCCGAGGAACCCTGGTTCCTTTTTTTTTTTTTTAATAAATTTATTTTATTTTGTACTTTTGGCTGCGTTGGACCTTCGTTGCGGTGCGCGGGCTTCTCACTGCAGTGGCTTCTCTTATTGCGGAGCACGGCGCGCGGGCTTCAGTAGTGGTGGCGCACGGGCTTAGTTGCTCCGCGGCATGTGGGATCTGCCCGGGCCAGGGCTCGAACCTGTGTCCCCTGCATTGGCAGGCGCATTCTTAACCACTGCGCCACCAGGGAAGCCCACCCTGGTTCCTTTTATTGGCCCTGGTTCCTTTTGTTGGAGAATGATACTTAGAGACCAGAATCTGGTGTGTCATTGCTGTTAGGCCCTGTACCTATTTTACTCAATGGATTATATTCCGTTATTATCATTACCTTGATTTGGCAGTGGGAACCCTTTCGAATTGGCTCTTGTGTGCTTGACATGCCACCGAATCAGTCACTGTACATTCCTTCACTTTTGGGCATAGTTGCATGTTCCAGGCTTGTATTTTCCCCACCTAAGAGCCTCGCCTCCCCTGGGGGCTGATATGCCCCTCCGCCCTCCTGCCCACCATGACTTTCTGTCGCAGTGAGGCTTACTGGGGAGCGATGGAGAAGGACCATCAGGCTTCTCAGGAGAGAGCACATCCAGGGCTCCACAAGGCCCGTGGATATCCAGCCTTGGCTCCCCTCCTTCGCCCACCTACCCCGATTCCTTTGGCAGAGGCGGCTGCTTCCTGAAAGAGGTCAAGGTCCTGTGGACTTCCTGGAGAGGCACTGGAGTCCAGAGGGAGGGGCAGAGGGCACAGATGTCCAGGTTGGACTCCTTACAAACGTTTCGGATCCCACCTGGTGTGTGCCCACCACCCAAGACCACTAACCCACCCAGCAAAAGTCCCACAGAGGCACGGCAAGCCACACCAAAGTGGCCTTCCCTCAGCTGAGCGTGTCGCCGCTCCCTGACCGGGCAGCAGGCACCTCTGCCCCTTGGAGGGTGAGGGGCAGTGCCTCAGAGGTCCCCTGCTACTCTCTGTGACACCCAGACAAGAAGAGTTGGCCGTGCTGAGACTCACACTCCCCTGTGCCGGTCACCAAAACCCACGCACCCCGCCCACTCCCCCAAAGCCAGGTTCCCAAGGGTTCCACACCTCCACATCCCGTCGGGGGTATATCCAACGAAGGCCTGAGGTTCTCTCTTTGGTCCTCACCCGCTGGTCTCTGCAGGTGGTGACATGTGAGGCTGAGGTCTTTCTGCAGCTGCAGAGCAATAGCCTCTTGCTGAAGGTCACCTGTCAGCCTGCAGTGGCACGGCCTCCCAGACCCATGGAGACTCCACAGACTCCAGGGCAGCCCCTCTTAGTTAGCAGTGGGACCGCGAGGAGGGCTGAGACCGCAGCGGGGGGGCAACCACAGGAGCTTGCCAGGAGAGAAAGACGTGTGGGGAAACGCAGTCTCCGGTTTGAGAGGCAGAACCAGAACCGAAAAAGGGCTTGTGGGCTCAGGGGTCAGGGGAAGGCAGCGCTGGGCCCCCGAGGTTTCAGAGAGCCACGCTCCCATCGGGGTTCTGCTGTGACTCCTCTCGGTGAGTCTCCGGCGTTTCCTTCCCACAGGAAGGGAGGGGCAAGGACCACCCGCGGCGTTCTTCTCGGCACCCACACATCCCACCCCAACCAGGCTCTGTCCCCAGGGTGAAGCTGCTCCTTCTAGCTGAAAGTCCGGCCCATTTCCTCCTGGGTGCTCTCTGCTTGGGCCTCGGCAGCTTCCTCTTGGCCCCGCCAATTCAGCCTTAAGGACCCAAGGCTAAAGGTAGCCAGCTGGTCAGAAGCCACAGGCCAGTGGTTTGTGCAAGGAGGTGAAGTTGTGCGCCCCTCCATGATGGCAGCTCCCCACCCGCCCACCACCCCACCCTCCACCCTTCTGCTCCCTGCCATCAGCCCCCATTGCCCCTGGCTCTCAGGGCTCTCTGAGCTCTGTCTGTGCTTTTGCTGGCAATCTTCCTTTCTCTCTCTTTCTCCCGCCCCACCCCCTTTCTATCTACCTATCTATCTATCTATCTATCTATCTATCATCTATCATCTATCTATATCCATCAGATGTAGCAGAAGAATGGGTGCGGGCGTTTTCCCACCCTTGTACAGTGTGAGCAATCTTTGCTCTTTCGGCGGGAACTCAACCCCTCCAGCGGCTACCAGAATAGGTGCGAAGGCATATGAAAGCTGAGGTTTCCAGGGGGCCACACCACCCCCCCTCCCCCGCCCTGTCCTCAGACTGACAGGACACCTGGAAGGTTCTCATCGGCACTGTCAAGGCCCACTGAGAGCCCTGCTGCGTTTTGCTCCTGCCGGTGTCAGCTTCCGCGCAGGTACACAACTGGCAGTGTCTTGGAGGGTGGCAGAATGTGGCTTGGAAGATCTCGGGGTGGCAGTTCTGCCCCACAAATAGATTAAGACGGTTGGGAAGGTTCTCTGTGTCCCCAGGTCTGTACCTGTAGAGACCATGGGAAAGACAGGGAAGGAGAGAGAGAGAGGCTGGGAGATTGAAAGACTGTGACTGGGAGAGACAGAGACAGTGACCTTCCTTTGGGGGGCAGAGCTGGGGATTGAGCCCGGGAGTGAGAGGGGGTTTTCAGGAAGGGTGCCGTGGTTGTCCCTGACCGTGTGATGGCCTGTGCGCTTGTCGGCCTCCAGGGCTTTTGGTGGGCAGCTCCTGCGTGCCCCCCTGTTCGGCAGGGATGTGCGCGCGTCGAGCAGAGCGGGGGCGGTGGGTGAATAAAAGTGGAGAGGGCGCGGGCCGCGCTGGGGCCGGCGGGGCTGCGCGCTAAGGCGGGAGCAACCGGGCTGCGGGCGGGCGTGTGGCCTGCGGGCGGGAGGAAGGCGCAGGCGTGTTGCCTGGCCACGGCCCCCCCGTGGCTGTGCGGGCGTCCCCCAAAGGCTTTCCCGCCTCTGGCGGGGGAGAGAGGACGCTGCGCTGCCTCAGGGCCTTGGGCGGGGCTTGGCCCCGGGGGGGCGGTGCCCTTCACGAGGGCGCAAAAGCGACGGGCACCTCCTTCGAGCCGGAATCGAACCAGCGACCTAAGGATGTCCACACGTGTCGGGTCTACAGTCCTCCGCTCTACCAGCTGAGCTATCGAAGGGTGCGCGCCGCCAGGCCCGGGCCCTTAACTTTTACTGGAAATGCCGGAGCACGGCACTGGGACGCCCGAGGTGAGACAGGCCCAGGGCTGGTTGGAAGCCCCTTTGAAGAGAGCGGTGCACGCGCCGCCACGCCGCCCGGTGCGGGCGGGAGGACGGGGCAATCTTGCGGCGGGGCTGCGGCCGGGCCTTGGTGGTGGCCGGCATCGGGGCGGCGACTTTCAAGATGCCTGGGCCCCCGCGCTCACCTGTGGCCTCCTTTCCCCTCCCCACGCCCCTCCCCTTTCTACAGGTGGGGACCACGGCGGTCCGCGGCCAGAACGCGGGGAAGAGGGCGAGGGGAGGGGCGTTGGCGAAATGGATGCGCCCGTGGGGAGGGGGAGGCCTGGCAGACGAGAGGGGAACCCACAGGGAGGGGCACCGGGGAGCCGGCTGCCAACCGCCTAGCCACCCGGTGCTTTAGAAGCGCCTTTAGTTCAAAATAATCCTTTGGCCAAAATGGCATTTTTTTGGTGTGGCACATTCTGCCACCCTTCAAAGCCGACATCGTCTTGCCTGGGTTACGCAAGTCTCCTGTTGATCTCCCTGCTTTCGCCCTGCCACCTTTACAGCCACAGTGATTTTCTTTCCTTTTCGCGGGGTGGGGGGCGGGATGGGGGTGGGTGCTTAGATCAATCAAGCCACTCCTCTTCTCGAAACCTTCTGCTTCACTCAGACTTAAATCCTTACAAAGGTCTACAAGACCCTCGGTTCTTAACCCCACCCAGTCACTTCTCTGACTTAATTTTGGTACAACTCTTAAACTTTGTCCTGTACACAGGGCCTCCTTGCTACTCTCCAAACACAGTCCTGCCTGGACCCTTGCTCTAGCTGATCTTCTGCTTAGGGATGCTCTTCCCCCAGACAGCCCCATGACCGACTCCCTCACCTCCTTCCAGTCTGCTCACATGGGCACCTTCTCAAGGGAGCCTCTTCCGACCACTTAAACGTAACACAGCAGCCTGCCCCCTTACAACAACTCCCCATGCCCTTTCCTTCCTCAATTTTTTTTCTTTTTTCATAGCTCTTAACACCTAACATACTAATTAATTTACCTACTGTGTCTATTGTCGATTTTCTCCCACGCCCCACACCCCCGTCTCTAACCAAAATATGAGCAGCAAGAGGCCTTTTTGTTCCCAAATTCCTGAACAGTGTCTAGCACAGGGTATGCCGTAAACAGTTGTTGAGTGGACAAATGCCCGATGTCATCAAAGAGGAGATCAGGGTATAAAAGAAGGGGCCAGGAGCCAGGGTTTGCCCTGGGGGAAGGTGCAGCGTTATCTTGCGTGATCACGAAACAGAGAATGTCTTCACTGGAGAACTGCAGAACTCTCTGCAGGTAACAACCCATCCAAACCATTTCCTGCACTAAGAGACTTGACCAGACTCTAGCTTGGCCTCCAGAAGCATAAGGTTCTCTCCCTGGGCTTGACCTCCATCCCCCATTAAAATGCCTGCCTGAGGGACTTCCCTGGTGGTCCAATGCAGGGGGCCGGGGGCTGCGATCCCTGGTCGGGGAACTAGATCCCACACGCATGCCGCACGCAACTAGGAGTCCGTGTGCCTCAACTAAGAAGTCCACATGCTGCACCTAAAAGAAGATCACGCGTGCCGCAGCTAAGACCCGGCGCAGCCTAAATAAATAAATATTAAAAAACACAAAAAAACAAAAGCCTGCCTGAGAAAGTTCAACAGCTGACACAGGCGCCTGACCTCCCCTCCTTAGAGCATTCATTGAAAAGGACCTACAGTTGTGAATATGGTTCTCTTACAACCCCAAGGTGTCTCTCTCAAGAACTGGGAGCCATTCCTTTGAAGTGTAATCGGGAAGGATAGGGCCTCTGTCTCCCAGTTTCTGTGCCTTGAGCCATCCTAACTTCAGTAACTGCCCGCTGACAAACACAGAAGACCTGCGTCTATACCTTTGACCAATCCTTTGTAGTTTTTCGCTTCTGACTCTACTGAGCCCCCTCCCTCTCATTCTTCCTTTAAAACGCCCAGATCCCCTCGCCCAATTCTGAATGGAGCTCAGTCAGCGCTTTCCCCTCTTGTCAGTACTTACTGAATCAAATCTGTTCTCACCACTTTCAATACTGTCTCCTGTGTATTTCTTTGACAGAGTCCAAATCGGAAAGGACCTGAGGACACTTGCGGGGCCGCCCTATGTGCGCGCTGGGGCAGCAGGAGGGGTCGAGGCCGGAGGGCAAGGGCGCCTGACCCTGAGCACTGCGCTCCGGGAGCCCTCCGGGAGCCCCCCCTCCCCCGCTCCTCCCCCGGCTGCGGTGGAGAGGACTGCTCGGCGCTTTCACCTGGTTTTCTCTCTCTGCAACAGCATCCCGGGTTTTCGTCGCAGCGCCACTAGGTTAGGCTACATATCCTGAAGCACTTTCGTCACTTTTCCTTAGAAAGACACCACGAAGAAACATCACCACGCTTTCTTATTAAGGCGGCTTTAGAGCTTAACGTCAACCGGCAAAGAGGCCTTTCCTGAGTTTTCGATTACTAGGAGATGAGTTCGAACAGGCGAGGGCAAAAATGGGCTGAAACTTTCTTTTTGCTGAAAGCAAGGCGAGACCGGACCCGAGCCCCGACCCACCCCTTCAACTGCAGGGCGCCGCGCGCCGCGAGCTCCCGTCTTCCCGGCTTCCCCCTCCAGGTCTCGATTCGTCGCCGCGCGCCCACGCCCCCCCGCCACGAGACACTCGTTCCGGTGTCCCCCACGGGGAAGAACAGGGCGCCGGGAAGGTCGCGCTAGGGGCGCGGCGTATGTAGATGAGGAGGGGCGCAGAGGCTGCTGGTCCCCCTCCGCCTGGGCCTCCGCGTCCTGCGTGTGGACACGCAGAGGCTGCCGGGTTGTTCCCCGGGTGGGCGAAGCCGGGGCGAGGGGCGTGCAGCGGCGGAGGGTGCGGAGGCGGCGTGAGCGAAGTGACCGTGCGTGCAGAGTGGGGCGTGCGCTTAGGTATTGGGGTGGGCAGGAGAAATCCGGAGGTGGTGGCGGTGTTGATGCTGTCTTCACGGGGCCAGGAGGCCTCTGGTTACCAGTCTGTGTTTTTTTGGGATAAAAGCTCTTACATAAAAAGAGAAAAAAAAAACCTTTTACGTTGTTCTTGGGGTGTATTGACAGCTGCAGTTTTTCTAAATGTGAGAAAGTTGAGTGCGTCATTACTGTTAGCCAGCACCGGCGTTGAAGCCTTTCTCTGGTTTTTTGTTTTTAAAATAAGTACTTATTTTATGTAATGGGGTCTTGTACAACTGTGTTTTATCAGTGCTGAGTCATTCGTGGTGGGAGGGGGAGAAGCTTTTTAACTGTACTAGTTAATTTGTTTATCGTTTTTATAGTTTAAAATTGTAGGCCGGACTCGCCATGCCTACTGTCAGCCTAAAGCGCGATCTGCTCTTCCGAGCTCTGGGCCGGCCCTACACGGACGGAGAATTTGATGAACTATGCTTTGAATTTGGTCTGGAACTCGATGAAATTACATCAGAGAAAGAAATTTTAAGTAATGAACAAGGTAATTAAAAGGCAGAGGGGGCCTCTAATGTTGTTCTCTACAAAATTGATGTCCTTGCCAATAGATGTGATCTCCTGTGTCTGGAAGGATTGGTTCGAGCACTTCAGGTCTTCAAAGAAAGGATAAAGGCTCCAATGTATAAACGGGTAATGCCTAATGGAGAAATCCAGAAATTGATCATCACAGAAGAGACAGCTAAAATACGCCCGTACGCTGTTGCAGCGGTTCTCCGAAACATAAAGTTTACTAAAGATCGATATGACAGCTTCGTTGAACTTCAGGAGAAGTTACATCAGAACATTTGCAGGAAAAGAGCCTTGGTTGCTATTGGTACCCGTGACTTGGACACTTTGTCAGGCCCATTTACTTATACTGCGAAGAAACCTTCCGATATCAAATTCAAGCCTCTAAATAAGACCAAGGAGTATACAGCCTGTGAACTGACGAACATATACAAGACTGACAACCACCTTAAACATTATTCACATATAATTGAAAATAAACTTCTGTATCTGGTTATCTATGATACCAATGGTGTCATCCTTTCAGTGCCTCCAGCCATCAATGGAAAGCATTCCAAAATAACAGTAAATACTAGAAATGTATTTATTGAATGCACAGGGACTGACTTTACTAAGGCAAAAATAGTTCTTGATATCATTGTTACCACGTTCAGTGAATATTGTGAGAATCAATTTACAGTTGAAGCAGCTGAGGTAGTTTTTCCTAATGGAAAATTACATACCTTCCCAGAACTGGCTTATCGAAAGGAGATGGTGAGAGCTGATCTAATTAACAAAAAAGTTGGGGTCAGAGAAACTCCAGAAAATCTTACCAAGCTTCTGACCAGGATGTGTTTAAAGTCAGAAGTCATAGGCGATGGGGATCAACTTGAGATCGAAATCCCTCCAACCAGAGATGACATTATCCACGCCTGTGATATCATAGAAGATGCAGCTATTGCTTATGGATATAACAACATTCAGATGACTCTCCCGAAAACATACACCATAGATAATGAATTTCCCCTAAATAAACTCACAGAACTCCTGAGACACGACATGGCAGCTGCTGGATTCACTGAGGCACTTACCTTTGCTCTGTGCTCCCAAGAAGATATTGCTGATAAACTGGGTTTGGATATTTCTGCAACAAAGGCAGTCCACATAAGTAATCCTAAAACAGCTGGATTTCAGGTGGCACACACAACCCTTCTTCCTGGCCTCCTACAGACCATAGCTGTGAATCAGAAGATGCCCCTTCCTCTGAAACTGTTTGAAATCTCTGACATTGTAAGAAAAGATTCTAGCAGAGATGTAGGTGCAAGAAACTACAGGCATCTATGTGCTGTTTATTACAACAAGAATTCTGGGTTTGAGATAATCCATGGTCTTCTGGACAGAATCACGCAGCTACTTGATGTGCCTCCTGGTGAAAAGAAGGGTGGATACCTGATCAAAGTATCAGAAAGCCCTGCATTCTTCCCCGGGTGATGTGCTGAGATCTTTGCCCGGGGTCAGAGCATCGGGAAGCTGGGGGTCCTTCATCCTGATGTTATCACCAAATTCGAGCTGACCATGCCCTGCTCTTGCGGGGAAATCAACACTGAGCCCTTTTTGTGAAGATGGGTCTATGTTGTGTGGTTCTCGCCCTGAGGGTCCCTGTCTCCTCCCAGGTGCCCTTTAGTTGTCCCCACAGTAAGTCAGTCCACTTGTACTTGTGCATTAATGTTGAATAAAGTAGAAAGTAGTGTCTGGCTCCGTGGGTGGTACTGCCATCCCCACGTCAGGCCAGCTTGTACTACACACGAACACACACACGCACACACACACACACACACAAAATTGTAGTTAAAGCTCAATGTGGTGATTTTGTGTGACGTCCAACTGAACGCCTTTTTAAACCATGGTCAGAAAAACTTGTGTGATGGAGAATCTTTTTTGTGACTTAACGGAATTCTCGAAGTGTTTTTTCACTCTGCAAAGTTCGATAGAATTCCCAGCAGTTTGGATATATTTTACCATAGTTCTTTAACAGCTAAGCTCTCAGCAGTTATATTGACTTGAGTTCCTATCGTAGTGAAGTTGAAAGTATTGGCCTTGCGAGGTAGCTGAGGGATTCCTTTTTTTCTGTATAGATCCTTACAATCAAGCCAGTGAAAACATTTTCATTTTGGGGTTGGTAGATGCAGACTGTTACGTTTAGAAGGGATAAACAACAAGGTTCTGCTCTATAGCACAAGGGACTATATACAAACCCTCGGGATAAACCATAGTGGAAAACAGTATTTTAAAGTAAGTATGTACGTTATAACTGAGTCACTTTGCTGTACAGAAGAGATTGGCACAGCATTGTAATTCAACTCTAACAAATTAAAAACATTTTTTTAAAATTTTTATTTATTATTTATTTATGGCTGTGTTGGGTCTTCGTTTCTGTGCAAGGGCTTTCTCTAGTTGCGGCAAGCGGGGGCCACTCTTCATCGCGGTGCGCGGGCCTCTCACTGTCGCGGCCTCTCTTGTTGCGGAGCACAGGCTCCAGACGCGCAGGCTCAGTAGTTGTGGCTCACGGGCCTAGTTGCTCGGCGGCATGCGGGATCTTCCCAGACCAGGGCTCGAACCCGTGTCCCCTGCATTGGCAGGCAGATTCTCAACCACTGCGCCACCAGGGAAGCCCTAAAAACATTTTTTTTTTTCGTGTCAAACTTAGTGCTTGAGGACATGGATTCATGTTAGTTTTATTGGGCTGGCCAAGAAGTTCATTCAGGTTTTTCCATAACATCTTTACTTTGGTATTAAAGTAATGGAGGTCTGCCAATAATCACCAATAATTGTTCGACTTATGCAGACCATGTCTGTATACTGAGAGTGCATAGTGGAATTGACTGGAATAATGTAACTGTAAGAATCACTACCTTTTCAGTTTAGTTCATTTCTAATGTCAGTTATTCTAGAAAACTTAAGTGTCAAGTTCTTGTATAAATTACAGTCTGGGGCCCTCCTCCTGATTTTTTTTTTCACTGACGTGTTCTGGGAGGCCTTTTTTACATCCAATCCCTTCTTACGGTACATGTCCCACAGTTCTTTAGTGGCCACACCATCAATTTTCTCTCTAGGGACTCCTTCCTTGAGGAGGGCCATGAACATGTCCTTTCTGGATACTCTTTCATTCCTTTTGTTTTGTTTCCTATCCTCTTTCCTCTCAAAATTCCATTCTCCTATATCACCCATTTGGCAAACTTTATCAATTACTTCATTGATGGGAACGCCTGTTTCACTTAACAAAAGAGTTAAAATGACACGCTTGTAGCTTGGAGGGGCCGTTTTAAAGATTTTATTTCTCATTTGTACTGTTAGAGGCATGTGTGACATCTCATCTGCATGTCCCACAAAGATGGCACTTTTCATGGCCTCCTCCTTCAGTCTCTGAATGCAATCTTTTAACGTGTACCAAAGGCGGTCGCTCCCTGGCCAGGTAGATTCTAAAAGGTATTTCTTAAGGCACCCTTCAGCCACCAACTGCAGCAAATTTGAGTCTCTGGGATTTTGAGTTTTATCTCTAAAGGCTTGTTGCACAAAAGAATCATTGCTGATAGTGCCAGATTTCTTTGCATCCCTGTCATCGATAAGGATTCCAGCTGCCCCAGCATCGTATATGCGTACTACCCAAGAAATAAGGGGCTCTCCAGACCTCTGAGTGAATCTGCTTAAAATGTCATTCATTTCATGCTCAGTATAATCTTCAAGAGTATCCTTTCTTACGGCATTACCTTGGGCGTCAGTTTCCATTTTCCGACACCATGCTGGCTGTGCATAAAAATTAGGTGGGTTCAATTCCTCCTTGGCCTGTATAGGCCTAGTTTTTGCTCCTAAGTCTGCATCATCATCTGCCTCTGAATTTGAACTATCATCCCATATATCTCCATCCCAAGCGTCGGGGTCCCAATCTACCCTCACTTTAGCTATTGCTAGATGAACTTTCTTTTTAATTAACCTTACCATGCCACTCTCGATATTTAGCTTGTGCGACCTTTACAGCAGCTTTCTCTGCTACCAACTAGAAAGTGCAGATTTGGTCAGCTAAAATGTAATTTTGACGTTGTAATATGGACAATTGTCCTTTCTTAATTGGCACGAGCCGCAAGCATTTAATAACTTCTAAAGGTTTGGCTCGCTTTAATTTAGGGCCCCAGTTCTCACACAATCCAGTGGATATTCCCCATTCAGTAGCTAACAAGCAGTAAGGCAAGTCTTCCCATCCAGGAATAAAAACTTGATTAGTTTTAACCTCTTTCTTTTTAAAGAGTGGCATTTTGTTTTACGAATACTGCTCACAGCACCCATTAATGTTTTGCCGAAAGCTTTACTTTCGGTTTCAAGGTTCGTAGGATTCACTGGCAAAATAACCACTCTACACTCAGTGTAAGCAATAATTTAGAGAATTTATTGAATTAACAAAAGATTACAGTATACTAACTAAGAAAGAATAGTAAAAGGTAGAGGTTTATACATCACCGAGTTGGGGAAGCACCTACATCCAGATCCAAGCAGTGCTGGGAAGTCCTCTGAACAGCAATCTGGAGTCCCAACTGGGAAGGGCCCCAGGTGTGTCCACTCTACCGGTGAGCCTTCAGTTTGCTACTTGAAGGAGTACAACTTTTAACACCAGGTCGCAGGTGGAAAACAATCAGCCTACGTGCAAGTTTGCAGCTCTGGTTATTGTCATAAATGCCTTGGTCTTAACTCCTAAGTTTTGGAATGTTCTCTGATCCCTGGGGGCTGGCCAGGCCCTCTAGGTTCAAGAAGCCCCATGACTTACTCCCTTTCTTATCTAATGATTTACAGTGTGTGCTGGAGCCACCCCTGCTGGCCTGCATGTAGCTCAGCAGTTTGGCATGTAGCCAGTTTTAGGGTCATTGCCCAGTCAGAGAGAGGCCTAGTGCCACCTCTGAAGCCTGAACAAGACTACATTACTAGCTTCCCCCAATACCAACTGTGTAAAAGGGTATGGTGACTTGCTGCTCAATTTGTATATGCTTACCTGGACTATGTATCTTTGGTGAACTTTATGTAAAATGTCAGTATGTTATGTTGATGTATGATCCTTTGTCTCAAAAAATATATATGACTGTGCCTTCGACTTCTAGTGAGCAGAACAGTTCTGAGCTTCTCCTGGGTTATAATCCTCAGTTTGACTGGAATAAAATTATCTTTTTTTCTTCTTAACTTGATTTTTAATTGAATTTTTGTTAATAGTTCTATATCTCAAAGTAAAAAAGTATCATTATTTGCTAAGGCCCAGCTCCATACACAGATTTGTTCCAGTTTGGAGTGCTTTTCCAGTGCAGTGTGAGACTTTCACTCTCTGCCATCCCTCTCTTCTTTCAGGAGGTACATAGTTACCAAATAAGGGGCCTTTTTCTCGAGGGAGCTCCACCAACACTCCATCTATAGAGTACAGAATATGGTAGCCTTTAATTTGCACAAGTCTCTCCCCAGTAGGTTAACAGGAGGATCAGGAGAAAGTAAGAATACATGTTCCTCAAGTCAGAGGACCAATCTATATAGGAACCGTGGAGGAAAAGGAAGAAGTAGAAAGGTGACCCAAAAAACCAGCAGCTTGTATCTTCTACCACCAGATGGAAAATAAGACATTTCCAGGAAATTGCAGAGTAAGTAGAACCAGTATCTTTGGGAAAAGATAGTGTTATATTAGGCCAAGGAAAACTTTTTGACACAATATTTTTGGTTCACCAGTTCCCATCTCTAAGATTCCCTCAATCTTCCAACTTTGAGCCAATTTACCAATTATTTCTTAGCTAAGGGTTTTGACTTGATTCCCTTGCTCCTGAAATGTCTGCATTCTGCAGAGTCTCTTTCTACAATCCCTCTTCCAATGTCCTGGCTTCTTGCTCTAATGACATATAGCTTCCCCTTCTTCCTTTGCTCCCTTCATAGGTTGTCCAGAGTGGGGATTATTCCCTTTAATGAATAGTTCTGAGTACCTAACAGAGCAGTTTTAAATTCCTTAATTTCTTCTTTATCTTTCCGTAGATTGCCCCAAACACTGAGTAGCTGCTGTTAAGATTTGAGCACTAGTTTGCCCTTGCCATACTACCAGCATCCTCTAACTTGAGTCTGGATAGTTGGTAAGAGAGCTGAGGTAAAAGGTTAGACTAAGAGCAATTTTGATCTGCACCTGGATCCATGCCAGTAGATGTTGAGAAATTTTAATTATCAAACTACTGATGGAAACCAGTGTGGACTCCAGGTCTTGTGGGTACACCACTGTAATTTCTCTCAGCTTATCTTTAGCAGGAAAGGCTTCAAGTATGCCCACTAACACCCTCTGGATGGTTCTCTAAAGGTTTTAGTTCTTCCACAGTCGTGGGGGCTGGCTTCCCTTGGTCACGAATATAGTACCCTTTGTATGGTGGGTCACTGGTTTCCCGATGTGCTGCTCCATCAAAGCAGCCAAGTCTTCTGGTTGCAGAGTCTCTTAAGTGACTGTTGTGTGGCCACAAGACTTTTAGCTGATTCAGTCAAATCAGCAACTGCCAGACCAATCCTGTCCTCATTGCTAGACTGTTGAGGAGAATAACATCTCCTGGCAACCCAGCGAATCCTCTCCACAAAGGTAGAAAGAAAAGAAGTCAACATTTTTATTGAAAAGCCACTAAACCAGACTGTAATGTGCATCACAAGAAATCCACCGAAGAGATTGCAAAGACAGTATATTATTCAGCTTGGGCTGCCATAACAAAATACCACAGACTGGGGTGAGGCTTAAATAATGGGAATGTTTCTCAGTTCCTGGAGCTGTAAATCCAAGACCCAGATATTGGCAGCTTTGCTTTCTCCGGAGGCTTCCCCTTGTCTTGCAGCCATCCCTGATGTCTCTAATGAAGGACACCAGTCATATTGAATTACAGCCCTACCTTTATGACCTCATTTAAACTTAATTACCTCCTTAAAGGCCCTGTCTCCAAATACACTCAGATGGCGGCTAGGGCCTCAACATATGAATTTGGGGTGGGGGGACACAATCCCATAACAATAAGAATGTTCCCTGTTATATAAGCAGGTAGATAAAACTTATTACATAGATGTTCTCAGGAACTTGTCCTCAATAGGAGGACTTGACAGCACCATTTGCTACATATAGTTCATCCTAAGTTCAGCTGGTAATTGGAGTGGCCATCTGTGTGCCTTTATCCAAAGAGAAATAAAACTCATATCTCCATGACAAGCAAGTGGTTACGACCTGGAGCCAGCCACCTAACCTAAACTCCCAGAGGTAGAGGGAGATGGGGCACTTACCTTCCTTAATGTTCACATTTCAAAAAGATGGTTTCAAGGCCCTCCAGACATTCTCAGGTTGTAAAACTGGCAAGAGATACATTTAGCTGTTAATAACATTTACACATATATCTCAAACGGACCGAACCAGTATTTGCAAATTTTCTAAGAAGGAGGGAGAAATGTCTTTCCCTTTTCGCACCAAGGGGAAATTCTTTTTTTCCTTCCCATTTCGTATTCGCTCTCACATCACACTTGTCCCAGTGCCGATGAGCTCAGGGGAGGTCTGAACATAAAGGACTTCGGATAACCATTGAAACAGCAACATAACCACTCGAGAAAAGGTCCATCTCATAAAACACAACCGCGGTTCCCTGTTTTTTCCTGGGCACATGTTAAGCAATCAGGAGACTTTCTCCATACAGCATTCAAGAAAGGCCTTACCAAACAGCCAGAGTGTTGCCTAGATTCCTAAGTCCATCAAAAAAAAAAAGCATAAGTCCCCACTTCTGGGAGTCATAAACAAGCATGCGTCGTCACCCTATGAGTACGTCTACTTCAAGTAGGGTGACCCTATTACAACGCAAAAAGCCTAGAGACTGCCTGCTGCTGGTATATTAGACACTCTTGCTACCTTCAAATCTGCAGGTCAAGTAACTGGCAGACAGATCCAACAAAACCGACCACTCCTAAAAGTCCTATCAAAACACCTGCGACCTCACAACAGCTCTGTCGATTCTTGTTCCGCACAGACATTTTCCCTTTTTCTATCTCACTACTTACGCTCATGTTCACTCACACCCTTGTCTTTTCTCATAAGTACATAAAATACTGCAAGAACCTCCTTGGTAAAACACTCTTCAAAAAAAACAAAAGACTGACCTGACTTACTGCACAACCTTTAAATCCAACATAATGCAGCCGAAATGAGAAACCAAACAGAAAAAAAAACAGCTTTTACAACCACAAACTATGTTTTACAACTTTCTATGTTTCCGGAAGCAACAAAATACATACGGTAAAATCAACAACATTGTCTAACAAAAAAACAAAGAAAAAACATTCTTTAGAACTATAGCATTACTTTTGTGGAAAACGGAAACAGCTTTCTTCCCTCGCCCTACACCCAGGGGCACGCCCCACTCTGCACGCACGGTCACTTCGCTCACGCCGCCTCCGCACCCTCCGCCGCTGCACGCCCCTCGCCCCGGCTTCGCCCACCCGGGGAACAACCCGGCAGCCTCTGCGTGTCCACACGCAGGACGCGGAGGCCCAGGCGGAGGGGGACCAGCAGCCTCTGCGCCCCTCCTCATCTACATACGCCGCGCCCCTAGCGCGACCTTCCCGGCGCCCTGTTCTTCCCCGTGGGGGACACCGGAACGAGTGTCTCGTGGCGGGGGGGCGTGGGCGCGCGGCGACGAATCGAGACCTGGAGGGGGAAGCCGGGAAGACGGGAGCTCGCGGCGCGCGGCGCCCTGCAGTTGAAGGGGTGGGTCGGGGCTCGGGTCCGGTCTCGCCTTGCTTTCAGCAAAAAGAAAGTTTCAGCCCATTTTTGCCCTCGCCTGTTCGAACTCATCTCCTAGTAATCGAAAACTCAGGAAAGGCCTCTTTGCCGGTTGACGTTAAGCTCTAAAGCCGCCTTAATAAGAAAGCGTGGTGATGTTTCTTCGTGGTGTCTTTCTAAGGAAAAGTGACGAAAGTGCTTCAGGATATGTAGCCTAACCTAGTGGCGCTGCGACGAAAACCCGGGATGCTGTTGCAGAGAGAGAAAACCAGGTGAAAGCGCCGAGCAGTCCTCTCCACCGCAGCCGGGGGAGGAGCGGGGGAGGGGGGGCTCCCGGAGGGCTCCCGGAGCGCAGTGCTCAGGGTCAGGCGCCCTTGCCCTCCGGCCTCGACCCCTCCTGCTGCCCCAGCGCGCACATAGGGCGGCCCCGCAAGTGTCCTCAGGTCCTTTCCGATTTGGACTCTGTCAAAGAAATACACAGGAGACAGTATTGAAAGTGGTGAGAACAGATTTGATTCAGTAAGTACTGACAAGAGGGGAAAGCGCTGACTGAGCTCCATTCAGAATTGGGCGAGGGGATCTGGGCGTTTTAAAGGAAGAATGAGAGGGAGGGGGCTCAGTAGAGTCAGAAGCGAAAAACTACAAAGGATTGGTCAAAGGTATAGACGCAGGTCTTCTGTGTTTGTCAGCGGGCAGTTACTGAAGTTAGGATGGCTCAAGGCACAGAAACTGGGAGACAGAGGCCCTATCCTTCCCGATTACACTTCAAAGGAATGGCTCCCAGTTCTTGAGAGAGACACCTTGGGGTTGTAAGAGAACCATATTCACAACTGTAGGTCCTTTTCAATGAATGCTCTAAGGAGGGGAGGTCAGGCGCCTGTGTCAGCTGTTGAACTTTCTCAGGCAGGCTTTTGTTTTTTTGTGTTTTTTAATATTTATTTATTTAGGCTGCGCCGGGTCTTAGCTGCGGCACGCGTGATCTTCTTTTAGGTGCAGCATGTGGACTTCTTAGTTGAGGCACACGGACTCCTAGTTGCGTGCGGCATGCGTGTGGGATCTAGTTCCCCGACCAGGGATCGCAGCCCCCGGCCCCCTGCATTGGACCACCAGGGAAGTCCCTCAGGCAGGCATTTTAATGGGGGATGGAGGTCAAGCCCAGGGAGAGAACCTTATGCTTCTGGAGGCCAAGCTAGAGTCTGGTCAAGTCTCTTAGTGCAGGAAATGGTTTGGATGGGTTGTTACCTGCAGAGAGTTCTGCAGTTCTCCAGTGAAGACATTCTCTGTTTCGTGATCACGCAAGATAACGCTGCACCTTCCCCCAGGGCAAACCCTGGCTCCTGGCCCCTTCTTTTATACCCTGATCTCCTCTTTGATGACATCGGGCATTTGTCCACTCAACAACTGTTTACGGCATACCCTGTGCTAGACACTGTTCAGGAATTTGGGAACAAAAAGGCCTCTTGCTGCTCATATTTTGGTTAGAGACGGGGGTGTGGGGCGTGGGAGAAAATCGACAATAGACACAGTAGGTAAATTAATTAGTATGTTAGGTGTTAAGAGCTATGAAAAAAGAAAAAAAATTGAGGAAGGAAAGGGCATGGGGAGTTGTTGTAAGGGGGCAGGCTGCTGTGTTACGTTTAAGTGGTCGGAAGAGGCTCCCTTGAGAAGGTGCCCATGTGAGCAGACTGGAAGGAGGTGAGGGAGTCGGTCATGGGGCTGTCTGGGGGAAGAGCATCCCTAAGCAGAAGATCAGCTAGAGCAAGGGTCCAGGCAGGACTGTGTTTGGAGAGTAGCAAGGAGGCCCTGTGTACAGGACAAAGTTTAAGAGTTGTACCAAAATTAAGTCAGAGAAGTGACTGGGTGGGGTTAAGAACCGAGGGTCTTGTAGACCTTTGTAAGGATTTAAGTCTGAGTGAAGCAGAAGGTTTCGAGAAGAGGAGTGGCTTGATTGATCTAAGCACCCACCCCCATCCCGCCCCCCACCCCGCGAAAAGGAAAGAAAATCACTGTGGCTGTAAAGGTGGCAGGGCGAAAGCAGGGAGATCAACAGGAGACTTGCGTAACCCAGGCAAGACGATGTCGGCTTTGAAGGGTGGCAGAATGTGCCACACCAAAAAAATGCCATTTTGGCCAAAGGATTATTTTGAACTAAAGGCGCTTCTAAAGCACCGGGTGGCTAGGCGGTTGGCAGCCGGCTCCCCGGTGCCCCTCCCTGTGGGTTCCCCTCTCGTCTGCCAGGCCTCCCCCTCCCCACGGGCGCATCCATTTCGCCAACGCCCCTCCCCTCGCCCTCTTCCCCGCGTTCTGGCCGCGGACCGCCGTGGTCCCCACCTGTAGAAAGGGGAGGGGCGTGGGGAGGGGAAAGGAGGCCACAGGTGAGCGCGGGGGCCCAGGCATCTTGAAAGTCGCCGCCCCGATGCCGGCCACCACCAAGGCCCGGCCGCAGCCCCGCCGCAAGATTGCCCCGTCCTCCCGCCCGCACCGGGCGGCGTGGCGGCGCGTGCACCGCTCTCTTCAAAGGGGCTTCCAACCAGCCCTGGGCCTGTCTCACCTCGGGCGTCCCAGTGCCGTGCTCCGGCATTTCCAGTAAAAGTTAAGGGCCCGGGCCTGGCGGCGCGCACCCTTCGATAGCTCAGCTGGTAGAGCGGAGGACTGTAGACCCGACACGTGTGGACATCCTTAGGTCGCTGGTTCGATTCCGGCTCGAAGGAGGTGCCCGTCGCTTTTGCGCCCTCGTGAAGGGCACCGCCCCCCCGGGGCCAAGCCCCGCCCAAGGCCCTGAGGCAGCGCAGCGTCCTCTCTCCCCCGCCAGAGGCGGGAAAGCCTTTGGGGGACGCCCGCACAGCCACGGGGGGGCCGTGGCCAGGCAACACGCCTGCGCCTTCCTCCCGCCCGCAGGCCACACGCCCGCCCGCAGCCCGGTTGCTCCCGCCTTAGCGCGCAGCCCCGCCGGCCCCAGCGCGGCCCGCGCCCTCTCCACTTTTATTCACCCACCGCCCCCGCTCTGCTCGACGCGCGCACATCCCTGCCGAACAGGGGGGCACGCAGGAGCTGCCCACCAAAAGCCCTGGAGGCCGACAAGCGCACAGGCCATCACACGGTCAGGGACAACCACGGCACCCTTCCTGAAAACCCCCTCTCACTCCCGGGCTCAATCCCCAGCTCTGCCCCCCAAAGGAAGGTCACTGTCTCTGTCTCTCCCAGTCACAGTCTTTCAATCTCCCAGCCTCTCTCTCTCTCCTTCCCTGTCTTTCCCATGGTCTCTACAGGTACAGACCTGGGGACACAGAGAACCTTCCCAACCGTCTTAATCTATTTGTGGGGCAGAACTGCCACCCCGAGATCTTCCAAGCCACATTCTGCCACCCTCCAAGACACTGCCAGTTGTGTACCTGCGCGGAAGCTGACACCGGCAGGAGCAAAACGCAGCAGGGCTCTCAGTGGGCCTTGACAGTGCCGATGAGAACCTTCCAGGTGTCCTGTCAGTCTGAGGACAGGGCGGGGGAGGGGGGGTGGTGTGGCCCCCTGGAAACCTCAGCTTTCATATGCCTTCGCACCTATTCTGGTAGCCGCTGGAGGGGTTGAGTTCCCGCCGAAAGAGCAAAGATTGCTCACACTGTACAAGGGTGGGAAAACGCCCGCACCCATTCTTCTGCTACATCTGATGGATATAGATAGATGATAGATGATAGATAGATAGATAGATAGATAGATAGGTAGATAGAAAGGGGGTGGGGCGGGAGAAAGAGAGAGAAAGGAAGATTGCCAGCAAAAGCACAGACAGAGCTCAGAGAGCCCTGAGAGCCAGGGGCAATGGGGGCTGATGGCAGGGAGCAGAAGGGTGGAGGGTGGGGTGGTGGGCGGGTGGGGAGCTGCCATCATGGAGGGGCGCACAACTTCACCTCCTTGCACAAACCACTGGCCTGTGGCTTCTGACCAGCTGGCTACCTTTAGCCTTGGGTCCTTAAGGCTGAATTGGCGGGGCCAAGAGGAAGCTGCCGAGGCCCAAGCAGAGAGCACCCAGGAGGAAATGGGCCGGACTTTCAGCTAGAAGGAGCAGCTTCACCCTGGGGACAGAGCCTGGTTGGGGTGGGATGTGTGGGTGCCGAGAAGAACGCCGCGGGTGGTCCTTGCCCCTCCCTTCCTGTGGGAAGGAAACGCCGGAGACTCACCGAGAGGAGTCACAGCAGAACCCCGATGGGAGCGTGGCTCTCTGAAACCTCGGGGGCCCAGCGCTGCCTTCCCCTGACCCCTGAGCCCACAAGCCCTTTTTCGGTTCTGGTTCTGCCTCTCAAACCGGAGACTGCGTTTCCCCACACGTCTTTCTCTCCTGGCAAGCTCCTGTGGTTGCCCCCCCGCTGCGGTCTCAGCCCTCCTCGCGGTCCCACTGCTAACTAAGAGGGGCTGCCCTGGAGTCTGTGGAGTCTCCATGGGTCTGGGAGGCCGTGCCACTGCAGGCTGACAGGTGACCTTCAGCAAGAGGCTATTGCTCTGCAGCTGCAGAAAGACCTCAGCCTCACATGTCACCACCTGCAGAGACCAGCGGGTGAGGACCAAAGAGAGAACCTCAGGCCTTCGTTGGATATACCCCCGACGGGATGTGGAGGTGTGGAACCCTTGGGAACCTGGCTTTGGGGGAGTGGGCGGGGTGCGTGGGTTTTGGTGACCGGCACAGGGGAGTGTGAGTCTCAGCACGGCCAACTCTTCTTGTCTGGGTGTCACAGAGAGTAGCAGGGGACCTCTGAGGCACTGCCCCTCACCCTCCAAGGGGCAGAGGTGCCTGCTGCCCGGTCAGGGAGCGGCGACACGCTCAGCTGAGGGAAGGCCACTTTGGTGTGGCTTGCCGTGCCTCTGTGGGACTTTTGCTGGGTGGGTTAGTGGTCTTGGGTGGTGGGCACACACCAGGTGGGATCCGAAACGTTTGTAAGGAGTCCAACCTGGACATCTGTGCCCTCTGCCCCTCCCTCTGGACTCCAGTGCCTCTCCAGGAAGTCCACAGGACCTTGACCTCTTTCAGGAAGCAGCCGCCTCTGCCAAAGGAATCGGGGTAGGTGGGCGAAGGAGGGGAGCCAAGGCTGGATATCCACGGGCCTTGTGGAGCCCTGGATGTGCTCTCTCCTGAGAAGCCTGATGGTCCTTCTCCATCGCTCCCCAGTAAGCCTCACTGCGACAGAAAGTCATGGTGGGCAGGAGGGCGGAGGGGCATATCAGCCCCCAGGGGAGGCGAGGCTCTTAGGTGGGGAAAATACAAGCCTGGAACATGCAACTATGCCCAAAAGTGAAGGAATGTACAGTGACTGATTCGGTGGCATGTCAAGCACACAAGAGCCAATTCGAAAGGGTTCCCACTGCCAAATCAAGGTAATGATAATAACGGAATATAATCCATTGAGTAAAATAGGTACAGGGCCTAACAGCAATGACACACCAGATTCTGGTCTCTAAGTATCATTCTCCAACAAAAGGAACCAGGGCCAATAAAAGGAACCAGGGTGGGCTTCCCTGGTGGCGCAGTGGTTAAGAATGCGCCTGCCAATGCAGGGGACACAGGTTCGAGCCCTGGCCCGGGCAGATCCCACATGCCGCGGAGCAACTAAGCCCGTGCGCCACCACTACTGAAGCCCGCGCGCCGTGCTCCGCAATAAGAGAAGCCACTGCAGTGAGAAGCCCGCGCACCGCAACGAAGGTCCAACGCAGCCAAAAGTACAAAATAAAATAAATTTATTAAAAAAAAAAAAAAGGAACCAGGGTTCCTCGGAGACCCACTTAACCACTTCTTTGGGTTTTCATCTACATACATGCAAAAATCTGCATGTTTTCCTCCTGTTTAAAAAAATTTTTTTGTTTTTAATTAATCGCTGTGCACGAGCTTTCTCTAGTTGCGGCGAGCGGGGGCTAGTCTTCGTTGCGGTGTGCGGGCTTCTCATTGCGGTGGCTTCTCTTGTTGCAGAGCACGGGCTCTAGGCGCGCGGGCTCAGTTGTTGTGGCTCGTGGGCTCTAGAGCTCAGGCTCAGTAGTTGCGACGCACGGGCTCAGTTGCTCCGGCGGCATGTGGGAATTCTCCTGTATCAGGGATCGAACCCGTGTCCCCTGCGTTGGCAGGCGGATTCTTAACCACTGCACCCCTCGGGAAGTCCCCGCTCCTGTTTTGTATCCTTTTAATACTCAGGCCCTGCCAGAGACCCTCAAAGGGTAAAAAGTAAAGTTTTGCCTCCCCTACAGCTTGAAGCAGCAGAAGCAGTAGATCAAGAGAAGGGGCAGGTATGTGAGAAAAATAAGGTGCTTACACTTGACTTGCATTTTTCTGCTATCTGTAAAAATGATCACATTCTCCTAAAGTGATAAGGAGCTGAAAGAGGCTAGGGTTGGAGGCTGATGGCGTGGCCTGGTGCGTCCCCTCCCAGGGCTCAGGGACTGTGTTCCGGTTTTTGGTTTTGGCCGTAGTAGCTCTCACCCTGGGACTCAAGCAAATGGTGTTCAGACATATTGGTGATGAAGCGGAACGGGGAGTGTTCTGTGATTTCTCTGTAGGAAGGACACAGTATTATTCATCTTACCTGGACTCAGAACTAGAACCTGCTGGGGAACAGTGTCCGTTTTATTTTTAGGCCTGAGATGAATGTTATAAATACACATTATATGTACGCATGTGTGTTTGCGTATGTATATATACATATATCTCTCTCTCTGGGGTGTTTTGGCTAAGCTCATCGGCTTGGGGAATCTCAGTTCCCTGACCAGGAATTGAACCCAGGGCCGTGGCAGTGAACGCACAGGGGTCGTAACCGCCGGACAGGCAGGGAATTCTGTCCGTAGTTTTTGTTTTTTTTTTTTTTAATTTCACTTACTAAAAACTGGGTGATTTACGATATGGTGCTAGTCCCAGATGTAGAGGTGCGGACTGTTTTTCATTCTGTGTTATTACTTGAGGACGCAGAATGAAGTTCAACGTTCTATTCAGTCAACTTCTCTTACTTCTTACATAGCGTTCCATATTCACCCACCTCCTGCTCCTAACTTATCTTTCTCCAGAGCTTTGTTTTCTGTGCCTGTGGGGCGACTGCTATTTTTAAGTTAACTTCCCTTACTTTAGAGATTTTACACGTAACCGGTTTATATAACGTTTGTTTTCATCTGATTTTGTTAGTATGATACGCTGGTTTCCGCTCATGTTGCTGCAAACGTCAGTACTTTTGTAGACTCTGCATCCTTCACAGGCGTAGACCTTTTTTTTTCTCGCTGCCAGACACTGCACATGTCGCATGGTAAACAACAAAACAAACCACAGAAACGTTAAGTGACTCGGAAAACTTCAACAACGGTTCAGAGACGAACAGAGCACGGTTCGTTGGAAGTTCAGTGCAAGTGACACACCGTCGTAAACTCCGAAACGCACTACAGAAAGGTCAGAGGAACACAGCACTCCACACAACAGCACTTTCTAAGTCGCCTCGTAGAGAATAAATCGTTAGCACAGAGGAACCAGATTTCAGACACCCACTCTGAACACTCCAGTCTACTTGTGTACCAAGTCGAACATCAGGGGAGAGCGCGAACGCAGTCCCCCACTACCACAAATTATGCAGTCGAGTTTCCCACATTTGGGGAAATCGCAGGGGTCAGCACATCCGGAGTGCAATGGATAAGCCTCGCCCTGGGAAAACCACCTTCGTGATCATGGTATCTCCCCTGCCAGGTAAGTATGAGTCTTCCTCCCACCCTCGCCCCACACCCTCGCGATCGCCCACCTCTTCACGCACGCTCACTTCCCTCACGCCCTCTCCGCGCCCTCCGCCCCTGCATGCCCCTCGCTCCGGCATCGCGCACCCCGGGAACAGCCTCGCGAGTCCTCGGCTGTCCACACGCAGGACGCGGAAGCCCAGCCGGAGTGGGACCAGCAGCTTCTGCGCGCCTCCCTATCTGCATACGCCACGCCCCTCTCCGGAAGTCCCGCCCCTCTAGTCTTTCCCCAGGCCGGCTGAGGACAGCAGGGAGAACGCAGGAGGCATCTGCTCAGAGTCTTCGACTTAAAATGAACATTAGGTTCTTGTTTAAAGTTAGATTGAGGGGTTTCACTTTTCGCACCGTCTATGTCTAACCTTTTCCCCATTGGGAAATCGCTATGTTTGGGGGCAGTTAGCCCTCAGGCGGCTTTCTAGTCTGTTACTTTCTCTTTGGCTTGTGTGGCCTCGAGGAGCTTAGGGCAGGTTTCCTTGACCTCCAGGTTTCTCTAGATATGACGCATTGACGATGTTAAGCGAAAAAAATAAAGTGCACGCATATATGTAGTATGCTACCCTTTGTCTATGAAAAATGTGAAAAAAAGAAAATTATACACCGTCTGTCAAAAAGAAACCCAGGAGTGTTAAACCAGAACTGATGAAATTACCTATATGGGTGAGTGCAAGGAGAGAGTGACAGTTTTCTGAGCGTACCTTTCTATGTAATTATTTGGGGAACGCTGTTAACATTTTGGATATGTTTTTGAAACGCAGGGGGAGGGACTTCCCTCGTGGTCCAACGGGTAAGACTCCACACTTCCATCGCAGGGGGCCGGGGTTCGGTCCCTGGTCACGGAACTAAACCCTGCATGCGTGCCGCAACTAAGGGTTCACATGCCACAACTAAAGATCCCACAGGCCACAACTGAAGATACCGCGTGCCGCAACTAAGACCCGGCACAGCCAAAATAAAGGAAGGAAGGAGGAGGGAAAGAAAGAAAAACTGCTGCTTACAAAAAAATACAGGGGGAGGACTTCCCTGGTGGCGCGATGGTTAAGAATCCTCCTGCCAATGCAGGAGGACACGGGTTCGAGCCCCAGGTCCGGGAAGATCCCACATGCCGCGCGGAGCAACTAAGCCCGTGCGCCGCAACTTCTGAGCCTGCGCTCTAGAGGCCGCGAGCCACAACTACTGAAGCCCGCCCGCTCAGAGCCAGGGCTCCGCAACAAGAGAAGCCACCGCAATGAGAAGCTCGCGCACCGCAACGAACAGTAGCCCCCGCTGGCCGCAACGAGAGAAAGCCCACGCGCAGCGACGAAGACCCAGCGCAGCCAAAGATAAATAACATTTTTAAAAAATACAGGGGGAAAAGACCCTAAAATTGGATATAAGTACAAATGAACCTAACTGTATCTCAGATGACTAGTGTAACCACACTGGAGTGGAAATAAAGAACCAACCGAAATGACTTTTGAACACAGCACATTGACCATAACCGTTTTCGACTCTAGAGACAAGAACTGCAAATACTGAAGTGTCCCCTAGTAGGTTGGTATTTCATAGCTATGTGGTTGTAACAGTTTTGTACCAATGCTGTTGTAGTGTAGGATTGAGCTACTGAGTAAATGGAGGCTGGGAGTCAAGGTTCTCACTGTTGAAGAAAGGAGATGCGAATACAGAATGGCGGAGGGCAAGGAGGAACCATGTGGTGTTAAGCTGAAAATTGGAATTGAAGATATCAGTACAGGCCCATTATTATTTTTTTAAATTAATTTATTTATTTTTGGCTGCATTGGGTCTTCGTTGCTGCGCGCCGGCTTTCTCTAGCTGCGGCGAGAGCGGGGGCTACTCTTCATTGAGGTGAGCGGGCTTCTCATCGCGGTGGCTTCTCTTGTTGCGGAGCACTGGCTCTAAGCGCGCGGGCTTCAGTAGTTGTGGCATGCAGGCTTTAGTAGTTGTGGCACGCAGACTTCAGTAGTTGTGGCATGCAGGCTTTAGTAGTTGTGGCACGCGGGCCCAGTAGTTGTGGCTCGTGGGCTCAGTAGTTGTGGCTCACGGGCTCTAGAGCGCCGGCTCAGTAGGTGTGGCGCACGAGCTTAGTCGCTGCGTGGCATGTGGGATCTTCCCGGATCAGGGCTCGAGGCCGTGTCCCCTGCATTGGCAGGCGGATTCTTGACCACTGTGCCACCAGGGAAGTACCTGGGCCCCCTTTTTTTTTTCTTAACATCTTTATTGGAGTATAGTTGCTTTACAGTGGTGTGTTAGTTTCCGCTGTATAACAAAGTGAATCAGCTATACATATACATATATCTCCATATCTCCTCCCTCTTGCGTCTCCCTCCCACCCTCCCTATCCCACCCCTCTAGGTGGACACAAAGCACCGAGCTGATCTCCCTGTGCTATGCGGCTGCTTCCCACTAGCTATCTATTTTACATTTGGTAGTGTATATATGTCCATGCCACTCTCTCACTTCGTCCCAGCTTACCCTCCCCCTCCCCGTGTCCTCAAGTCCAGTGTCTACGTCTGCGTCTTTATTCCTGGGCCCATTATTTTTAATAGATATAGATATGTGTAGGGAAACCCACTGTCCTGATCCTGCTTTCTAAATGTCATTCTCCACCAAAAAGAACCAGGGCTCTTTGGAGAAACAGATGATTTCCAGGAGTCAGGGAAGGTACAAGATGAGCCTGGAATATCTTGTGCCAGAAAATGCTCCAAAAATTATATGGACATGTCAGAAGGACACAGGAGCCAACCTGAAGGGTCTTTCATAGGCCCAGTATGAGAACAACCAAACATCAAAATAAATGAAAACAGTCATGGATTATAGACAACTAAACACAGCCGTGAGTTCACGTTGATTACATAGGGAAGGAAGGAAACTTCTTCCTTACAACAGAATGCCAACTAAGAAATGTGGAATGAAGGACAGAATTAGAAAATCAACATTTGGCAACCATAATGCAAGTCAACAGTGGATACTAAAAACTATTGGGTTAAGGTTTTGTAACGGATATTTCCATATCCTCAATTACCTCCACACAAATTACTTAATAATTACGAGGGGCAAACCTGGTGAACACCCCCAGTGGCAGAGGGTTACAATACTGGCCCCGGTACCAAGTTCTTCTGCAGCACCCTCCCATGTTGACTCTGGGCTTGGCTATGTGACTTGCTTTGGCTAATGGAACATTAGTAAATGCGATGGAAGCAGAAGACTGAAAAACAGTTGCTCATTGGGAGTCGCTCTCACCTGCTGTCCTGAGACCACCATGAGAAGAAGCCTGACTTAGCCTATTGGAGGATGAAATTACGGGAGTGAAGATGAATCATGTCAACTGAGGGCCCTCAGACTGACCCGCCCCACTGTCCCACGAGCTGACTGCAGCTGCACGAGTGGTCCTACATCAGAGCCGCAGAACTCCCCGGCTCAGCCCAGCTGCAGTTGCTGACCCAAAGAATGGTGAGCAAATAACATGGTCACTATTTTAAATCACTAAGTTTTAGGGTAGTTTGTTACACAGCAGTGGATAACTGATACACCACCTTCACCAAGTAATCAATGTTAACACCACCAATAACTGAACAAACTGACTTCACGTGCCTGCAGTGTGATGCCCAGAGGAGGACACTGGATTAATTTGATAGGGCTGTCATAATAAAGTACCACAATCTGGGTGGTTTAAAACAACAGAAATTTATTCTCTCACAGTTCTGGAAGCTACAAGTCCAAACTCAAGGTGTCAGCAGGGCCATGCTCCCTCCGAGATTCTGGGTAGAATCTTTCCTTGCTCCTTCCTTGCTTCTAGTGGTGACAGTCAATCCTTAGCTTGCAGCTACATCACTCCAATCTGTGCTTTGTCCTCACGTGGCGTTATCCCTACGTGTCTCTGTCCTTACATGGCATTTTCCTCTTATAAGGACAATATTCATATTGGATTAGGGCCCACTGTACTGACCTCACCTTAACTTGATTGTATGTGCAAAGATTCTACTTCCAAATAAGGTCGCATTCATAGGTATCAGGGGTTAGGATTTCAACATATATATATATATATATTTTTGGAGGGACATAGGTCAACATGTAAACAGATACAGTACCATTTATGTCATCTACATGTCAAAAATGCACACTTGAATGTGAATACAGGACAACCTAAAAACCAAGGATATTCTACAAAATAACTGGCCTGTAATTTTCAAAAATGCCTGCATAATGAAATAAAACGATGGGCCTGGGGATTATTTCAGATTAAAATGGGTTAAAGAGACAGGATACAGAATGCAACATGTGATTTTGAATTTTCCTTTGCTATAAAGGACATTCCTGAGACAATTGATAGAAATGGAATAATGTTTATAGAGTAAATAATAATATTGCATCCATGTTAATTTCTTGATTTTTATAATTATCCTGGGGTTAGATAAGAAAATGCTCTATTTTTAGGAAATACACACTAAGAAAGGAAACTTCCTGAGACAACCAGTAATCAGAAAAGGGTGCTTAGGACTTCCCTGGCGGTCCAGTGGTGTGGTTAAGCCTCCCCGCTTCCACTGCCGCTGGGCGTGGGTTCCATCCCTGGTTGGGGAGAGCTAAGATCCCGCATGCCCCACGGCGCAGCCAAAAGAAAAAAGAAAAAAGGGTGCTACAATACGTTTCCTCTGATCTTTTCGCAGTTAGGACCTCAGGAAACCTTCCCTGACCCTATAGTCAGTCTCCAGTCCTGTGTCTAGCCTCGCTTTGCTCCGTAGCACCGACCACAATAGTATAACGCAGCACAAGGGCCACTGGAAGTCGACACACAATAGTTGAATCGTTTTGTTCACGTCTGGGGAGGATCCACTTGATCTCGAGAAAGAATCTTCACGTATGGAAGAGGAAAAGACAAATCCGGGCGGCTGAAAGAGGCAGCCTAGTCCCTCAGGACGAAAACGCGACATTTCCGTGCATTCGATTTTCGGAGACCATTCAACACCCCTTCCCGGCCCACACATCTACCCCTTGCAGGAACACTTTGCCCTGATAGTCTCTGTTCGTTTTTCTTTGCTGTTGCAAGATTCGATTACTACATAATCTGAACGAAAGATCATGGATGAGGACTAAAACAATTTCATGTTAAACTGATGACGTTTCATGTTTCATGTTAAACTATTTAACATTTGATTGACATTCTGTTCCGTGTCATTTTCACTGAAAGGAAGGTGAGACCACACCCGAGCTCCGACCTGCTCCTGAACTGCAGGGCGCCGGGCGCCGCGAGCTCCTGTCTTCCCGGGTCCCCCCTCCAGGTCCCGACTCGTCGCCGCTCGCCCACGCCCTCCCTCCGGAGATACCGGCGCATCTCGGTCGGGAATTAGTAGGTCCGTTATCTCCCGCGGGAAAGAACGGGACGCCGAAAAGGTCCCGGCAGGGGCGTGGCGTATGTAGATGAGGAGGCCCACAGAGGCTGCTGGTCCCACTCCGCTTGGGTCATATCTAGAGAAACCTGGAGATCAAGGAAACCTGCCCTAAACTCCTCGAGGCCACACAAGCCAAAGAGAAAGTAACAGACTAGAAAGCCGCCTGAGGGCTAACTGCCCCCAAACATAGCGATTTCCCAATGGGGAAAAGGTTAGACATAGACGGTGCGAAAAGTGAAACCCCTCAATCTAACTTTAAACAAGAACCTAATGTTCATTTTAAGTCGAAGACTCTGAGCAGATGCCTCCTGCGTTCTCCCTGCTGTCCTCAGCCGGCCTGGGGAAAGACTAGAGGGGCGGGACTTCCGGAGAGGGGCGTGGCGTATGCAGATAGGGAGGCGCGCAGAAGCTGCTGGTCCCACTCCGGCTGGGCTTCCGCGTCCTGCGTGTGGACAGCCGAGGACTCGCGAGGCTGTTCCCGGGGTGCGCGATGCCGGAGCGAGGGGCATGCAGGGGCGGAGGGCGCGGAGGGGGCGTGAGGGAAGTGAGCGTGCGTGAAGAGGTGGGCGATCGCGAGGGTGTGGGGCGAGGGTGGGAGGAAGACTCATACTTACCTGGCAGGGGAGATACCATGATCACGAAGGTGGTTTTCCCAGGGCGAGGCTTATCCATTGCACTCCGGATGTGCTGACCCCTGCGATTTCCCCAAATGTGGGAAACTCGACTGCATAATTTGTGGTAGTGGGGGACTGCGTTCGCGCTTTCCCCTGGTGTTTCTGTTGGTTGAATAATAGACTTGTTTTCGCTATGAAGTGAGCGCTGATTATCCTACAGCACTGCGATATCGGCCTTCGGTGTTTACTTTAAGATTTACGGGTGGTTGTAAGTGCTGTAACATTTCACTGTGATTTTTTTCTAACGATGTTGTCCACCGTGGTGGTGTGGAGGGGTTGCAGTGTTCTCAGCTGTGCAATGAGCCAAAGTTGAACGGTGGTTTGTCTGTGTAGGGTATTGTTTTCCCAACTGCTGAGCGTTGTCTATTATTGGGCTTTGTGGGGGTGTTCGTTAACAGTCTGAGCGTCGTATGGTAGTGCAGAAGTGAGCCCGTACGGAACACAGAATAACGGTAGTACATTCTGCCGTTTGCCGTAGTGTGAGCTGAAAGCAGCTTATTATATATACCAAGGAAATTAAACCTGGGTAAAATGTCAGTTACGCCACCTCTTGTGAAATCCGGCAAGTGATATATGTATGTTCTGCTTACTTTCTGTAAGACAGACCCCCACAGCCCTCGGGAACGGAGAGTTACGTAGAACTAAGTTGCGAGTATGGGACTTACGAGGGACAGAATACTACATGTAAAATAGGTAAGTAACCAAGATTTACAGTGTAGAACGTTATATTCGATATGTTAAAGTAACGGCCGATGGAGAACCATCAGAAGCTGTATACCGGAACCTGTTATTACAATGTTAAGAATAACTTAGTTTAATGACTAGAAGAAAAGAAACCACGGTCTTCCCTGAGAGCCCAGTAGTGACGACTGTTTACTTCCACTGCCATAGACCTGGCTTCAGTCTCCGGTTGGGAAAATAGGATGCCGATAGCCGACGGGCATGGCCAAAGAAACATACGTGTCTATATACGCATACGTGTAAAACTTACTGATGTCAGGCTTAAAAACAAAACAAACGTTTTGTCAACGTTTCAGCAGCGTTTCGCTTTGAGTCCAGGTACGATTAATCATAACCAGAGCCGGGCTTATCCATTGCACTGCGCATGTTGACCATTGTGATTTCCCCAAGCGTAGGAAACGCAAGTGCATAATTCACGGTAGTGGGGGACTGCGTTTGTGCTCTCCTGTTTTTTGTAGGTTTATTTTTTTTGATTTATTTTTTTTAAACCTTCGTCATCATGCTGTGTATTATGTCCTCATGAGTTACTTAGGACTGGGATTTGTACCTTTTGACATGCCCTACCACAAATTTTATCAACCTCCCACAGTATCCACCCTTGGCAGCCACCAATTTGCTCTATGTATCTAATCTATAAAACTGAGTTTATAGATATATATATATTTTTCGCTGCGTTCGGTCTTCGTTGTTGCGCGCGAGCCTGCTCTAGTTGTGGTGAGCAGGGGGCTTCTCATTGCAGTGGTGTCTCTTGTTGCGGAGCACGGGCTCTAGGCACGTGGGCTCAGCAGTTGTGGCTCGCGTGCTCTAGAGCGCAGGCTCAGTAGTTGCGGTGCACGGGCTTAGTTGCTCCGTGGCATGAGGAATCTTCCCCGACCAGGTCTCGAACCCGGGCTCCGCTTTTTCTATGTCATCGGGAATGTCCGAGCCGAGGGTTGGTGAGCTGATACTGATACTCTTCTATCCAGAAGCAGCGAAACACAGAATTTCACTCTTTTTATTTTTTATAAATTTATTTTTTTATTTTTGGTTGCGTCGGGTCTTCGTTGCTGCACGCGGGCTTTCTCTAGTTGCGGCGAGCGGGGGCTTCTCATTGCGGTGGCTTCTCTTGTTGGGCAGCACCGGCTCCGTAGTTGTGGCACTCGGGCTTAGTTGCTCCGCAGCAGGTGCGATCTTCCCGGTCCAGGGCTCGAACCCGTGTCCCCTGCATTGGCAGGCGGATTCTTAACCACTGCGCCACCAGGGAAGACCCTCACTTCTTATTTTCACAGTATTGAATAGCTCTGCGCCTCTCGGCAGTTTTCCTCTTAAACCGCCCCCTCCCCACCGGAAGAAAAACATCATTTTGACCTCAACTTACATAGTTTCACTACGGAGCATTAAGAATATTGTATACACTTTCTCACCCAGTTGCAGCCTCACTGACCTGCAGGTAGGCTTGACACACTTTCTTTTTTCTCACAGATTTCCTCTCCTGCCGTCCTCCACTCTCACCGCATAAACTCCTAATCCCTCAGTCCCTTGCTTCCCACCGCAACCAGCGTTGACTCCCCAGGCCATTCCCACAGCCTGGGTTGCTCCTCTTCCTCCGTCTCCGAGCATAATGCATCATCCGAGGGCAACCCCAGACTGTCCACTGCTGGCTTGTCTCTGCCACTAGGCGTCTTCCCGTCGCACCTTTGCGGCCCTCAGGCAGGAGAGGGTTAAGAAGTTTTATGAATGCCACAACTCACCAGGGCTGGCTATTTTCATCAGGGACTAGCAGTGAGCTGTGGAATCAACCTCTCAGTTGTTCTGGACGTACGAAGTAAAGCCCTCCCGTATGACCTCGACGGAGTTAGCATACATTCTTTCCCTGATCTGTACGTTTTGTTAGTGAGAAGACCCCTGGACAGTCACCAACTCACTAATACACGTATTTAGTAAGCACCCCTCCCCTCCCCACACTCATGTGCAACACACAATTGCTGCTTCCTGTCTCCGCCCACCCCGTCAGTAAACCAAAGGGCCAAGGGATGTACTTTCCACTGTACTTCCTTCCCAGAAAAAGGCCACCTCGGTAGAAACACATTCGCTGACGGATGTGTGAAAAACTGTGTAGATTTTTGCTCTGAACTTGCTATTTTTTAGCATTTACACAGCATCTTCACATTTCCAAAGCACTGTACCAACATTTATTAATCCTCACAACACCCCTGTGAGGTAGGTCAATATGTCTTTCATGGTAGAGAAAAAGGCAGAGAGGTCGAGTGAACCTTGTGGTCTGAGGCCAGAAGGGCAGCCACTGAAGGGACTGCCCCCAAATCCAGAAGCTAGGGCCCTCCACCCCACGTTCACCCAGTGGTGGGCATCGCAGGGGCATATTCTCACCAGTGAAGGGGACATGGAGGACAAAACAATCTCTCAGGCAACACAAACATCAACAGGTCAAACGCAATGAGGAACGTCAATAAAAGAGAGAAACACTGACCCAGCACACCCGTGAGGCAAGAGACATGCAGCAGAAAAGGCTGGAATCATAGCGACTAGTCCTGAGAACCAGGCAGGTGTTCTTAAAAACGGTTTGGGAAAACAAACTAGGAACGCGGTGGAAGGGTGACCAACCCAGATGCCTGTGGTTTCCACATGGGAAACAACTTAGTGTGGAAAAATCCAACCACGCAATCTAATTTTAATCTAGGAATAACAATGTTCGTTCACATTAGAAAGGCCAATAATATATCTGTAATGTAGCTACTGACAGTATCCTTTTTGTACTGCAACTTTTATTCCAAATATTCCAACTTTTCCCCCACTGACAAGTGCTGTTCCCTATAGCACGCCTCTCTCTCTCTACATACCAGTCTATACACTGGTGTATGTTACACGGTTAATTAGCTGAACTAGGGGTGGAATCCTGGAAAGCGCAACAGACCATACTCTCTGTTCCTGTTTTAGAAACAGCTGTCTCTAACCTGTCCCTGCCCAATTCCATCTTACATGAAGTGCTAAAAGCACACAGAGAAGCAGTTCATTCTTTTGTAAAGTGGTGAACTTGGTTCGATACGCCATTTTAAAAGAAATAAGAAAAAAGAAAAACTAAGACCTGCACTGTAAAAGCATAATATAGGAGTAGATTATAGCTACTCCAAATTTTAGAGTGACCACAGAGTTAAAAAACTATTACTGTTATCACTGTTTATTTGACAATAGTTCGTTTAGTCTACAAGTTTAAGGCAAACATACTAATGCATTTGCTTTTCTTCAGAAATCATACTTATAAAGATTACGTAGTCTGTCCCAAAACTTCTAAGAAACGTTCATTAATTAAAAATAAGTCTCATTAAGATGCTTTACCAGGATACAAGAGTGAACTAAGGTGGTGTACAATGTTTTTTTAAAACAAAATTAAAAAAAAGGTAACGGCAATCCTTATCTTGTTTACACAATGTATTTTGAAAGGGTTAAACTTCAGAAATTACTTAAAGGTAAATAAGATTGGCAGCCATAAGGAATACTATTCATAAAATAAACACAGTTCTAGAGGCTACTTAAAAAAAGGCAGTACTTTGGGCTTCTGAAGAGGAGGAGGGCGCGGATGATCATCAACTGTCTGGGGCGCAGGCGCACAGGTCCCATCGTGCAGCCCACAGCTCCCGAGGGCGGCACCGCGCCATTGTTTCTCAGAAAAAGGGAGGAGAGTAGATGCACTTTGTCAGCTGTTTCTTTTGTTTCCAGTGAGCAGTAAATGTCTAGCATCATTAAGAAAAAAAATAAAATCTGACGGAAGGCAGCCCTTTTTAAGTGGAAGGCAGAGTGTGGCTTATGTGTCTCCATTTAACACTGCCAGGCAGTTCTGCAGCAACTGTAGGTTACCCTAAAAAGGGAGGGAAAATACATGAAGTTCAAACAGTGTGAAAGACTCTTACTGAAAATATACAGTATTAGAAATCACATAACTTTACATTTAAGATATCAGAATTTTGAAAAGTCATTATACAGAAATAAAGGTTTAAAGACGTAAAATTACAGAATTTGTTCCATGCACAATATTTTCCACATACCACATTGTTCAGTAAATTTCCATCTAGACCAATATTAATATTTGGCATGCTCTAGTGAGGGTTATAAAATATGCCTGCCCTTTGTACGCAGATTAAACCACTGAGTATGTTCTGATTTTAAGACAGGTTCTTATCACATTCCTTTAGCCATTAAAATATAGCATTAGATTTATAGCACTTTTTATAAAAACAGTAAGATTACATACAGAAGTGTTCTATAAAATTCATACTTAAATGCCCATTTGTAAAACATGTGAACTGGCATCCATATTTAGAGGCATATAAAGGCAAATTTAAGTATATTTAGGTTACATTAACATATAAACAGGAATGAAGGAAAACCTCCTCCTTAGAGTAGAAAGTCAACTAAAATGTATAAAGAATGATGGAATTAGAAAATGACCATTTGGTGATCATCATCATAATTGACTCAAGCAAAAATCATGAATGGATGCCAAAAGCAGTATGGGACTAAAATGCCAATACTGTAGCCATCAGCTATATGCAGCTGCATAATTAAAATCTGTTCATTAAAATTAAATAAAAACTCAGTTCCTCAGTTGCACTACCCACATTTCAAGTCTTCAACAGCCACACATGACTACTGCCAACCATACTGGACAGTGCTGATTACAGAACATTTCCACCCTGGCACAAAGTTTTATTGGTCAGTGCTGGTTAAGTGATGGGGTATTTAACAGTCTTGGGTACCTCCCCACAGAATACTTCTTAATCCAAAGTATAAAACATCAACTTTGCCACTGTGAAGCCTGCAGACATCCCTTTAAGCAAATGATCAAAGTTGTACGTTGCCAGTAAGGCAACTGATCACCAACAGCATGTGCCTCCTCCTGCGTGATGCAGCAAGAAGATCTGACATCCCTTCTGGGTGGAATTCCTGTCCAAAGTGCACAACCTAAACCCACTAATTAGACAAACCCAAAGTGAGGGGCATTCTATAGACCTGTGCTTTAACAGTGTCCAATGTTATGAAATACAAAGATTCAGCAACTTTTCCAGATTACAGAAGTCTAAGAAGACATGTGCACTGAATGCAACACATTCTCTTGAACTTCCTTTTGCCATTAAGGACATTATTGGGACAACTGGGGAAATGTGAATAAAGGCCTCTGGATTAGATAACAGAATTATGTTGATATTAATCTCCTCAACTTTATAACTGTACTGAATAATTACTTGATTTTAGGAAATTCACACTGAAATGTATAAGAGGGAAGAAGCATATCTGCAGCTTATTCATATGGTTTAAGACAAAAATAGGTGTGTATAGGGGTGTGTGTGTGAGTGTGTGTGTGTGTAAAGAGAAACGGGGACGAAGGGAGGGAAAAGGACAAAGCATATGCGATAATATGCACATTTGGGGAATCTTGGTGAAGAGTATCCAGGAATTCTTTGTACTTTCCTCACAATGTTCCTGAAAATCTAAAATTAAGTGAAAAATAAACATTAAACATTTTTAGGTGTTCAAGTTACTGTCAATTTTTGGCCAGTATAAGAACAGAACTGTGACAAATGACTTTGAGCCTGTCTACAGTTATGAAATTACCTTCTTACATATACTTACAGGTATATTCCTCAAGTGGGACCGCTGAGTCACAGGATGCACATTCTGCAGGCTGACACCTGCCAAACTGCCCCCGCCTAAAAGTGGACCTAACTCTGCAACTACAACGGGGTACACAGGGACTCACATCACACCCTCACAGTTGGCTCATCACTTTTTTTTTTTTAACTGCTCTTATCACACATTTTTTACTTCCTTAATAAAGAATCTGAGCCTATTTTCAAGGACACAAAAGTGACCTAACTACCTAGTTTTCTGTTATAACTAGATTTCAATTATGTGGCAAAGACATATACACCAGTTACAATAAATAAAATCCAAAGTAGTTTCAAACCATCTTGCTGTACATTTAACTATTATCTACTCTTTTTGGAATAATTTATGTGGATCCTGGGACCAAAATGAGACTTTGTTCAGATTTACAAAATCATTAAGAAATCTCAGACAACAGAGTAGAGTTGCCCAACCTCAGCACTCCTGACATTTGGGCTGTGTGATCCTTCCTCGAGGAGGCTGTCTGTGTATCGTAGGATGTTGAGCGGCACTCCTGGCCTCTACCCACTACACACCAGCAGTGACCCCCCCCACTCCTAGATGCGACAACCACAAATGTCTCCAGAAATTGCTAAATGTCTCCTGGGGGGCAAAATCACCACCAGTTAAGAACCACTGGACTAGAAGAGCGATCAGAAATTTGAACACAGAGAACACATTTCAGGAAGCATTTGGAAAAGTACAGAATCTGGAAACCAGAGGCTGACATCAATCTAAAGCAGGGTCAGCAAACTCTTTTTGTAAAGGGTTATTAAATAGTAAACATTTTAGACTTTGAGAGACATTTGGTCTCTGTTTCAACTACTCAACTTTGCTGTAGTAGCATGAAAGCAATCATAGACAAAGCATAAGTGAATACGCTTAAGCGAATAGGCTTGGCTGTATTCCAATAAACCTTAATAGGTTAAATTTGAGTTTCATACAATTATCACATGTCATGAAATATTATTCTTTTGATCTTTTTATAATCATTTAAAAATATGAATGCCATTCCTGGCTCACAGGCTGTACAAAACAGGTTGTAGTTTGCCAACCCCTCCTTAATCTATAACAAAATCTTTGATAGTTTATAACCTCTTTAAAAAGAACAAAAACAGTGAACACTGGAAAACAACACAGGCTCAATAAGAATAAATTATGCCAGGCTTATCAAAACATTTTCTTTTTTTTCCTTTTTTTTTGGCCACACTGCATGGCATGCGGGATCTTAGTTCCCCGACCAGGGATCGAACCCACGCCCCCTGCAGTGGAAATGCGGAGTCTTAACCACTGGACCACCAGGGAGGCCCACGCATTTTCTTCTGACAGGGTTATTAGCCCAGCAAATCAGACAACGTACACCTTGATTTTAATGAGTAACTTGATACTCCTTATGTCCTTCACAGATAAAATGGGAAAAATAATGGTTGATAATAGTATAAATGAATTCATAACTATCCAAATAAATATAACCAAAGAATATTAATTAATAAGTTAATATCAATTAGTATAGAAAGGAAGGGAACTACATTTTTTTTGATGCCACTTACTTTCAAAAGGTAGGTTAACAAATATTGATTCCTTTAATCCTGATCAACCTTTTAAATCAAAACTCAGATGAAGACATAAAAGGGAGTTCATACAAATTACAAATGTCCATCACTTGAGAGGATAAACTAGTATAATAGTCAAATACTATATGATCAAACCCAAGTTTCCAAAAGATCTCGATGCACTGGGCTAAGACGAGCAAGCTTAAATTTAACAGACATAAACATGGCCTGCAATTACATTTTTTAAATAAGTGCTCAATAAATGAAAAAGTTCTAGAGAGCCATTGTACAACAACATGAATATACTTAATACTACTTAACTGTACACTTAAAAATGGTTAAGATGGTAAATTTTATGTGTTTTTTACCACAAAAATGAAAATAATTACTAAAAAAATTAAACACACAACCACAGGGCAGAGGTTCAAGAAGTGACTTATAAGAGAAAGAGAGAACAAAAGTGTGATTATAGCCAAATCAAGCTGGTGCAATATGGCAGTTAAAAAACCCCATATCTTATACATATAAAACATGCTTGGAGGGGAGGGATAAATTAGGAATTTGGGAGTAACATACACACTACTATATATAAAACAGATAAACAACAAGGACCTACTGTATAGCACAGGGAACTATACTCAATATTCTGTAATAACCTGTATGGGAAAAGAATCTGAAAAAGAATATATACATATATATGTATAACTGAATCACTTTGCTGTACACCCAAAACCAACACATTGTAAATCAACTATACTTCAATAAAAATTAGTTTAAAAAAAAGAATAAAACATGCTGTAAGAAGAAATGTGAACAATAATCATTCTATGTATGTAAATGTGTTTCCATGTTCAGGTACAATATTTTAAAAGAGCAATGACAGTAGAGCAGTAATACATTAAAAATCTTGTTGAGGTGTATGGGATGAAAAATATTTAGCCAAAGGATGTCTGGCATGGAGAAAAGAAGATGTATAGAGAATATGAAGGATTTAAATACCTGAAGGGTAAACTGTGAAAGAGGAATTAAACTTATGTCAAAGTTACACAGAAGTAAATTCGTGCTCATTATAGAGTATACCAAAAATCTCAGTGTAGTTTTAAGCTTTAATAACTTTAGACTTATAACTGGTATAAATTTATCATGAAATAACATATAAAAGTTTTTGAAAATTTCTTTAATATTTATAGTTTGGGGAATTTTGAATACATTTTAAAATTTCAGTCCCTTTGAAGATGGCAAATGTTAAATAAAATTTTAAGTGATGTTTTTATTAAGTAAGATTTTTTTTTTAACAACTAGTCAAAAAATGATACTGTCTTTCCATATTAGGCACTAGAGTCTTGCAAAGCTGACCATTAGAGACATTATAGATATTTTTCTTGTTTTAAGTTAGATAACCTTTAAAATCCCTCTCAATTCTAAGATTCTCTATTTTTAAAATTAGTATAAAGTTTCATAACTGACTCATTTCTAAATTATAAGTCACTTAAATTATTAAATCTTTAATATGATACTACCTTTGCATGCTTCAGTTCTAACTCTGCCAGTTCCACTAAATTTTTTCTGAATGCAGCAACTCTTCTTGTCTTAAAATCTATAAGCTCTGTGAACAAAACAAATTAGGATTAACTATTTATATAATAGTCTAAAACATACCTTATGATTAGAGGTTAATATAAGAAGAGTACCTTGTTTCGCGGATTCAGATATTTTTTCAAATTTCTGACAACATAATTGTTGGGACGTTTCAGCCTGCAGAACATCTTTATTTTTTGCTCTTGCTTTATCCAGTGCTTTATTAGCATTTTCATAATCCACTAGTGACCTAGATCTTCGATACAGGAGATCCTATAAAACAGAAGGCTTCATGATAAAATATGCTGCATGTTTCTAGTAGCTGCCCTCAGCCACCGCCACCCCCATCACCAGAGCTAACACACAGTGAATGCCACGTCATTCTTCTAAATTTTTTTGGTAACAGCTTTATTGAGATATAATTCAAATCACCACATAGTTCACTCATTTATTTTTAAAATTTATTTATTTATTTATTTATTTTAAAAAATTTGTTTGTTTTTATTTTTGGCTGCGTTGGGTCTTCCTTGCTGTGCGCGGGCTTTCTCTAGTTGTGAGCAGGGGCTACTCTTCGTTGCGGTGCATGGGCTCCTCATTGTCGTGGCTTCTCTTGTTGCGGAGCACAGGCTCTAGGCTCTAGGCTCTAGGCACGTGGGCTCAGTAGTTGTGGCTTGTGGCCTCTAGAGTGCAGGCTCAGTAGTTGTGGCACAGGGGCTTAGTTGTTCCGCGGCATGTGGGATCTTCCTGGGCCAGGGCTTGAACCCGTGTCCCTTGCATTGGCAGGCAGATTCTTAACCACTGCGCCACCAGGGAAGCCCTACAATTTATTTATTTATTTGGTTGTGCCAGATCTTAGTTGCAGCAGGCGGGCTCCTTAGTTGCGGCTCGCCAGCTCCTTAGTTGTGGCATGTGAACTCTTAGTTGTGGCAGGCATGTGGGATCTAGTTCCCTGACCAGGGATCGAACCTGGGCCCCCTGCATTGGGAGCTCAGAGTCTTAACCACTGCACCACCAGGGGAGTTCCTAACTCACTCATATATTTGCACGATTCAATGGTTTGCAGTATGCTCACAGAGTTGTGTAACCATCACTACCCTCAATTTTAGAACATTTTCGTCACCCGAAAAGAAATCCCAGGTCCTTTCCCCAGTCACTCTCCATTTCCTTCCACACCCCCCACCTCCAGCCGTGGACAACCATTAAGCTGCTTTCTGTCTCTATAGATTTGCCTATTTTGGACATTTCATTACAAAAGGAATCAGGGCCTTCCCTGGTGGCACAGTGGATAAGACTCCATGCACCCAATGCAGGGGCCCTGGGTTCGATCCCTGGTCAGGGAACTAGATCCCACGTGCATGCCACAACTAAGAGTTCGCATGCCACAATTAAGGCTCCCGCATGCCACAACTAAGGAGCCTGCCTGCCGCAACTAAGACCCTTTGCAACCAAATAAACAAATAAATAAAATATTTTAAAAAGGAATCATATAATATGTGGCCTTTTGTATCTGGCTTTTTTTTTTTTTTTTTTCCTTTTTGGCTGTGCTGCAGCTTGCGGGATCTTAGTTCCCTGACCAGGGATTGAACCTGGGCTCTCAGCAGTGAAAGTGTAGAGTCCTAAACACCGGATCGCCAGGGAATTCCCGTGTCTGGCTTTTTCACTTAGCATAAAGTTTCAAGTTCATCCGTTTTATAGCATGAATCAGTACTTCATTCCTTTTATTGCTAAATCATATTTCATTGTATGGACATACCACATTGATTTATCCATTCCTCAGCTGACAGACATTTGGTTTGTTTCCACTTTTTGGCTATTTCATAATAATGCTGTTATGAACATGAGTGTACAAGTTTTTGTGTGGACATGTTTTCATGTTTCATTTCTCTTTCATATCTCATTACTTAGGAGTGGAATTACTGGGTCACTTTGTAACTCTATGTTGAATCTTCTGAGAAACTGCCAGACTATTTCCAAAGTGACTGCACCATTTTACATCTTCCCACCAAATCTATATGAAGGGTCCAACTTCTCCACATCCTTGTCAATACCGTTATGTCTTTTTGATTAGAGCCACCTAGTAGGTGTGAAGTGATATAGCACTGTGGTTTTAATATGCATTTCCCTGAGGGGTAAAGATGTTGAGCATCTTTTTACGTATTTATTGGCCATTTGTATATCTTCTTTGTCTTTTGCCCAGTTTTTAATTGGACTCTTTGTCTTTTCACTGTTATAAGAGTTCTTTATATATTCTGAATACCAGTCACTTATTAGGGGCTTATATGATTCCCAAATATTGGGTTGGTCAAAAAGTTTGTTCGTAACATCTTATGGAAAAGCCGGAATGAACTTTCTGGTCAACCCGATATCTCCTCCTGGTCTGTGGGTTTTTTCATTTTTCTCAATGGTGTTTTTGATACAAAAAACTTTAAACAGAAGTTCTTAAAATTTTAACAAAGTCCAATTTATTATTTTTATTGGGTTGGTGAGCTTCTGGTTATATCTAAGAAATCAATGCCTAATAAAGGCAATCAAGAAGATTTATGTTTATGTTTTCTTCTAAAAATGTTATAGTTTTAGCTCTTACATTTAGATCTTTGATCCACTTTGAGTAAATTTTCTATCCATGGTGTGAGGAAGGTCCAACTTTACTTTTTTTCACGTGACCATTCAGTTGTCCCAGTACCATTTGTTGAAAGTCTATTATTTTCCTCACTATATTGTCTTAGCACTCTGTCAAAAATCAATTGACTGTTTCCTCAGCAAAACAGAAATAGAAGTAACACCCTCAACTTGATAAAGAACAACTACAAAAAACCTACAGCTAACATCATACTTAATAGTGAAAAACTAGAAGCTTTCCCACTAATATCAGGAACAACGCATGGATGTCCCACCTCACCACTCTTTCTCAGTATTGTACTGTAGGTCCTAGCTAATGCAATAAGAAAAAGAAATAAAAAGTATACAGATTGGAAAGGAAGAAGCAAAACTGTCTTTTGTTTACAGATGACAGATAACAAGACTGTTTATATAGAAAAACTCCTGGAATTAATAAATGAGTATAATAAAGTTTTAGGAGAGAACATCAGTATACAAAAGTAGATTGCTTTCTTGTATACCAGCAATGAACAAGTGAAATTTGAAATTAAAAACACATTAATTAGCACTCCAGAGAATGAAATACTTAGGTATTAATCTAACAAAGCATGTACAACTTTTGAGGAAAACTATAAAACTCTGATAAAAGAAATCAAAGAACTAAATAAATGGAGAGATAGTCCATGTTCATGGATAGGGAGACTCAATATTGTCAAAATCAGTTCTTTCCAAATTGATCTACGGATTCAACATTATCCCAATCAAAATCCTGGCAAGTTATTTTGTAGACATCAACCAATTGACTTTAAAGTTTGTGTGGAAAGGCAAAAGACACAGAATAACACAACAGTGAAGGAGAAGAACAAAGTCAGAGGACTGACACTACCTACTTTAAACCTTTCTATAAAGCTACAGTAATCTAGACAGTGTGGTAATGGTCAAAGAACAGACAAATAGATCAATGTAACAGAATAGAGAGCCCAGCACTAGACTCACACAAATAGAGCCAACTGACCTTTTGACAGAGGAGCAAAAGCAATACAATGGAGAAAAGATAATCTTTTCAACAAATGGTGCTGGGAAACCTGGATATCCACATGCAAAGAAATGAACTGATACACAGCCCTTACACCCTTCACGAAAATTCACTCAATGGATCATAGACCTAAATGTAAAATGCAAAACACAGGAGAAAATCCATATGACCTTGGGCTTGGTGATGACTTTTTAGATACAACACCAAAGGGATGATCCAAGAAAGATATAATTGGTAAGTTGGACTAATTTAAAATTAAAAATTTCTGGGACTTCCCTGGTGGCACAGTGGTTAAGAATCCACCTGCCAAGGCAGGGGACACAGGTTCGAGCCCTGGTCCAGGAAGATCCCACATGCTGCAGAGCAACTAAGCCTGTGCGCCACAACTACTGAGCCTGCGCTCTACAGCCTGTGAGCCACAACTACTAAGCCTGCGTGCCATAACTATGGAAAGCCCATGCGTCCTAGAGCCCGCGTGTCACAACTACTGAGCCCATGTGCCACAACTACTGAAGCCTGCGTGCTCTAGGGCCCGCGTGCTGCAACTACTGAAGCCCGCACTCCTAGAGCCCGTGTTCTGCAACAAGAGAAGCCACCGCAATGACAAGCCTGCGCACTGCAACAAAGAGTAGCCCCCGCTTGCCACAACTAGAGAAAGCCTGCGCGCAGCAATGAAGACCCAATGCAGCCAAAAATAAATAAATAAATAAATAAATAAATAAATAAATAAATAAATAAATAAAAATTAAAAGAAGAAAATAAAATAAAATTTAAAAGTTCTGCTCAGCAAAAGACAGTGTCAAGACGACAAGCCACCAGACCAAGAAAATTTTTTTACAAAAGATATTTGATAAAAAGGACTGCTATCCAAAATACACAAAGAACTCTTAAAACTTAACCACCCAAGTAAAGAATCGGCCAAAGACCTTTTTTTTAAAACAGACACCTCACTAAAGAAGACACAGAGATGGCATATAAGCTTGTGAAAAGATGCTTCACATCAAATGTCATCACGGAAATGCAAATTAAAATGACATACCACTACACACCTTGTTAGAATGGCCAAAATCTACAATTCTGACAATACCAAATGCTGGTGAGGATGTTAAGCACCAGGAACTCGCATTCATTGTTGGTGAGAATGCAATGATATAGGCACTTTGGAAAACAGTCTGACAGAACTAAACATACTCTTATCATACGATCTAGCGATTGTGCTCCTTCCTATTTATTACTCAAAGGAGTTGAAAACTTATGTTCACACAAAAACCTGCACATGGATGTTTACAGCAGCGGTACTGATAATTGCCAAAACTCAGAAGCAACCAAGATGTCCTTCAGTAGGTCAGTGGATAAATAAACTTGATATATCAAGGCAAGAGAATGTTATTCAGTGCTAAAGAGAAATGAGCTATCAAGCCATGAAAAGACAGAGGAAACTTAAATGCACATTACTAAGTGAAGAAGCCAATATGAAAAGACTCAACTATGTGACATTTTGGAAAAGGCAAAACTATGAAGGCAATTAAAAAATCAACAGGGGTTAGGAGGAAGGCGAGTGAATAGATGGAACACAGGATTTCTGGGGCAGTAAAATTACTCTGTAAAATCAAGCCTTGGTAAGCCTCAGTAAATTTAAGAAAACTGAAAGAAAAAACCAGCTAAAAGAAAATTGAAATTGTATCAACTATCTTTTCTGACCACAACACTATGAGACTAGATATCAATTACAGGAAAAAAACTGTAAAAAATACAAACACATGGAGGCTAAACAATATGCTACTAAATAACCAAGAGATCACTGACGAAATCAAACAGGAAATCAAAAACTACCTAGAAACAAATGACAAAGAAAACATGATGACCTCAAACCTATGGGATGCAGCAAAAGCAGTTCTAAGAGGGAAATTTACAGCAATACAATCCTACCTCAAGAAACAAGAAAACTCTCAAATAAACAACCTAAACTACACTTAAAGCAATTAGAGAAAAGAAGAATAAAAAAACCCCAAAGTTAGCAGAAAGAAAGAATTCATAAAGATTAGATCAGAAATAAATGAAAAAGAAATGAAGGAAACAATAGCAAAGATCAATAAAACTAAAAGCTGGTTCTTTGAGAAGACAAACAAAATTGATAAACCATTAGCCAGACTCATCAAGAAAAAAAGGGAGAAGACTCAAATCAACAGAGTTAGAAATGAAAAAGGAGAAGTAACAACTGACACTGCAGAAATACAAAGGATCATGAGAGACTACTACAAGCAACTGTATGCCAATAAAATAGACAACCTGGAAGAAATGGACTAATTCTTAGAAAAGTACAAGCTTCCAAGACTGAACCAGGATGAAATAGAAAATATGAACAGACCAATCACAAGCAATGAAACTGAAACTGTGATTAAAAATCTTCCACCAAACAAAAGCCCAGGACCAGATGGCTTCACAGGTGAATTCTATCGAATATTTAGAGAAGAGTTAACACCTATCCTTCTCAAACTCTTCCAAACTACAGCAGAAGGAGGAACACTCCCAAACTCATTCTACGAGGTCACCATCACCCTGATACCAAAACCAAAGACGTCACAAAAAAAAACTACAGGCCAATGTCACTGATGAATATAGATGCAAAAATCCTCAACAAAATACTAGCAAACAGAATCCAACAGCATATTAAAAGGATCATACACCATGATCAAGTGGGGTTTATCCCAGAAATGCAAGGATTCTTCAATATACGCAAATCAATCAATGTGATACACCATATTAACAAATTAAAGGATAAAAACCATATGATAATCTTAACAGATGCAGAAAAAGCTTTCGAAAAAATTCAACACTCATTTATGATAAAAACTCTCCAGAAAGTGGGCATAGAGGGAACCTACCTCAACATAATAAAGGCCATACGTGACAAACCCACAGCCAACATCATTCTCAATGGTGAAAAACTGAAACCATTTCCTCTAAGATCAGGAACAAGACAAGGGTGCCCACTCTCACCACTATTATTCAACATAGTTTTGGAAGTTTTAGGCATGGCAATCAGAGAAGAAAAAGAAATAAAAGGAATCCAAATCAGAAAAGAAGAAATACAACTGTCACTGCTTGCAGATGACATGATACTATACACAGAGAATCCTAAAGATGCTACCAGGAAACCACTAAAACTAATCAATGAATTTGGTAAAGTAGCAGGATACAAAATTAATGCACAGAAATCTCTTGCATTCCTATACACTAATGATGAAAAATCTTAAAGAGAAATTAAGGAAACACTCCCATTTATCACTGCAACAAAAAGAATAAAATACCTAGGAATAAACCTACCTAAGGAGGCGAAAGACTTGTACTCAGAAAACTATAAGACACTGATGAAAGAAATCAAGGGTGATACAAACAGATGGAGAGATACACCACGTTCTTGGATTGGAAGAATCAACATCGTGAAAATGACTATATTACCCAAAGCAATCTACAGATTCAATGCAATCCCTATCAAACTACCACTGACATTTGTCACAGAAGTAGAACAAAAAATTTTACAATTTGTATGGAAACAGAGAAGACCCCGAATAGCCAAGGCAATCCTGAGAAAGAAAAACGGAGCTGGAGGAATCAGGCTCCCTGACTTCAGACTATACCACAAAGCTACAGTAATCAAGACAGTATGGTACTGGCACAAAAACAGACACATAGATCAATGGAACAGGATAGAAAGCCCAGAGATAAACCCACTCACATATGGTCACTTTATCTTTGACAAAGGAGGCAAGAACATACAATGGTGAAAAGACAGCCTCTTCAATAAATGGTGCTGGGAAAACTGGACAGCTACAGGTAAAACAATGAAATTAGAACACTCCCTAACACCATACACAAAAATAAACTCAAAATGGATTAAAGACCTAAATGTAAGGCCAGACACTATAAAACTCTTAGAGGAAAACATAGGCAGAACACTCTATGACATAAATCACGGCAAGATCCTTTTTGACCCACCTCTTAGAGTAATGGAAATAAAAACAAAAATGGGACCTAATGAAACTTAAAAGCTTTTGCACAGCAAAGGAAACCATAAACAAGATGAAAAGGCAACCCTTGGAATGCGAGAAAATATTTGCAAATGAAGCAAGTGACAAAGGATTAATCTCCAAAATATACAAGCAGCTCATGCAGCTCAATATCAAAAAAAAAACAAACAACCCAATCCAAAAATGGGCAGAAGACCTAAACAGACATTTCTCCAAAGAAGATACACAGATTGCCAACAAACACATCAAAGGATGCTCAACATCACTTATCATTAGAGAAATGCAAATCAAAACCACAATGAGGGGGCTTCCCTGGTGGCGCAGTGGTTGAGAATCCGTCTGCCAATGCAGGGGACACGGGTTCGAGCCCTGGTCTGGGAGGATCCCACATGCCGCGGAGCAACTGGGCCCATGAGCCACAATTACTGAGCCTGTGCGTCTGGAGCCTGTGCTCTGCAGCAGGAGAGGCCACGATAGTGAGAGGCCCGCGCACCGCGATGAAGAGTGGCCCCCACTCACCGCAACTAGAGAGGGCCCTTGCGCAGAAACGAAGACCCAACACAGCCATAAATAAAAATAAATAAATAAATACTTAAAACAAAAAAACCAAAAAAACCACAATGAGGTATTGCCTCACACCGGTCAGAATGGGCATCATCAAAAAATCTACAAACAATAAATGCTGGAGAGGGTGTGGAGAAAAGGGAACCCTCTTGCACTGTTGGTGGGAATGTAATTGATACAGCCACTATGGAGAGCAGTATGGAGGTTCCTTAAAAAACTAAAAATAGAACTACCATACAACCCAGCAATCCCACTACTGGGCATATACCCTGAGAAAACCATAATTCAAAAAGAGTCATGTACCACAGTGTTCACTGAAGCTCTATTTACAACAGCCAGGACATGGAAGCAACCTAAGCGTCCATCGACAGATGAAGGTATAAAGAAGATGTGGCACATATAGGCAATGGAATATTACTCAGCCATAAAAAGAAACGAAATTAAGTTATTTGTAGTGAGGTGGATGGACCTAGAGTCTGTCACACAGAGTGAAGTCAGAAAGAGAAAAAGAAATACCGTATGCTAACACATATATATGGAATCTAAAAACAAAAATGGTTCTGATGAACCTAGGACAGGAATAAAGATGCAGACATAGAGAAAGGACTTCAGGACACAGGAGATGGGAGCTGGGACGAAGTGAGAGAGTAACACTGACATATATACACTACCAAATATAAAATAGATAACCAGTGGCAGGCAGCTGCATAGCACAGGGAGATCAGCTCGGTGCTTTGTGACCACCTAGGGGGTGGGATAGGGAGGGTGGGAGGGAGGCTCAAGAGGCAGGGGATATGGGGATATATGTATACATATAGCTGATTCAGTTTGTTATACAACAGAAACTAACACACCATTGTAAAGCAATTACACTCCAATAAAAATGTAAAAAAAAAATATTCTGGGGCTTCCCTGGTGGCGCAGTGGTTAAGAATCCGCCTGCCAATGCAGGGGACACGGGTTCGAGCCCTGGTCTGGGAAGATCCCACATGCCGCAGAGCAACTAAGCCCGTGCGCCACAACTACTGAGCCTGCACTCTAGAGCCCGCAAGCCACAACTACTGAGCCCGCGTGCCACAACTACTGAAGCCCGCGCGCCTAGAGCCCGTGCTCCACAACAAGAGAAGCCACTGCAATGAGAAGCCCGTGCACCGCAACAAAGAGTAGCCCCCGCTCGCCGCAACTAGAGAAAGTCCGTGCGCAGCAACGAAGACTCAACTCAGCCAAAGATAAATAAATAAATAAAATAAATTTAAAAAAAAAAAAAAAAAAAAAAAAAAAAATTCTGTATGATGTTTATGTCATTAGACATTTGTCCAAACCCACAGAATGTACAACACCAAGAGTGAACACTAATGTAAGCTATGGTCTTTATAGCTGGGCTTCTTTCACTCAGCAAAATTATTTTGAGAGTGATCCATTTTGTTGCATATATGCATAGCTTATTCCTTTTTATTTGCTGAGTAGCATTCCATTTTACGAATATACCACAATCTGTTTATCCATTCACCTGCTTGTTGGTGGACACTTGGGTTTTTGTCAGTTTTTGGCTATTACAAATAAAGCTGCTTCAAACACCTGTGGGGACATATGTTCTCAAATACCAGGACTGAAATGACTGGATTATGGGGTAGATGTATGTTTAATTTTTTAAGAAACTGCAAAACTTTTCCAAAGTATTGTACCATAGTCCCACTAACAGTGTGTGAAAATTTCAGTTGCTGTAATTTTCGTCAGAATGTTTAATTTTAGCCATTCTAATTAAGGTGTGTAATAATACCTCATCGTAGTTTTCTCACAATTAAATTTCAATTTTTTCCTGTGGTTACTAAAACATTTGGATTTTCCTTTAAAGCCATGTTCTAAAAAGTTATCTATTAACAATTATATATTATAATAAAATACTAAAATCTTCAAAAGTGAACAATTTATTTTATCCCTGTCCATCCATTGTAAATAGTTCACAAGACACAATCTGATTTACAATAAATTTGATATGGACAGTGTTATCTGCAAGTACTTAAGTCCTCAAAGTTAAGAAGGTTATTTATAATTTGATAAGGAATGAAAGAAGGGTGTTCAAAGCACCAATGATTAGATGGGAATTTTCTGTACAACATCTCAATTCATAAATTAACACAGAATTTGGAGTATCTGAGCCACTAAGTTTTCAGTGCTTTTTAGATGTTTTTGTTAAACTTTTTTTTGATTAGTAAGAGTTTTAGTTTTGCACATAGATTTCCAAAAGGAAACTTGAGATGCCTTAAAATAAAACATATTCCTGTTTTATGGCTCTCTCACCCTCAATAGAGGACTTAGACAAAATTAGGAATCCTTTAGCTGTACAACTGTTATTTGGGGGTTTTACTTTTGCCTTTGCAGGTATTTCACCTGACTAAATATACCAAATTCAATTTAAAAAAAGTTCTAGACAAATTCTCTCAGGAGTTTATAGAGAAAACTTTTATGTGGGGTTCCCTGACCTACAATTTATAAAAGGAGAAAAAAAAAATCATACTTAAAAATATAATTTAAAATCAAGAGATAAGTCATCTTTAACAATCTTCAGTCTAACAACCTCTAAGGAGATGATGGCTTTTTTTTTTTTTTAAGATTTATTGATTGATTGATTGATTGCTATGTTGGGTATTCGTTTCTGTGTGAGGGCTTTCTCTAGTTGCGGCAAGCGGGGGCCACTCTTCATCGCGGTGCATGGGCCTCTCACTATCGCGGCCTCTCTTGTTGCGGAGCACAGGCTCCAGACGCGCAGGCTCAGTAGTTGTGGCGCACGGGCTTAGTTGCTCCGCGGCATGTGGGATCTTCCCAGACCAGGGCTCGAACCTGTGTCCCCTGCATTAGCAGGCAGACTCTCAACCACTGCGCCACCAGGGAGGCCCCAGATGATGGCTTTCTGTAAAGCAGTCCATTTTTTAAAAAAAGAATAGTTACCTTAGCAGCTTGAGATTCTCTTAAGTAATATTTTAAAAGGTCAGAAAGTTTGAGGTCCTCATCAGCCGACACTCGTGCTTCTATTTTCTGAAAAAGGGGAAAAAATTGGGTATTTAATCAGTACTTACATTCTATACTCAGTGTTTTCTTTCTTAATTATTGTAAAAAAAATTAAAGTTATAAGTAACTACAGTATCAATTCCTATTTAAACTAAGTTTCCTTTCCTTCTCTTTTCTGTTAGCCTGTTAGTTTTTTTTTTTTTTTTGTAACTGACAAAAAAATGAACAGATTAGTGAATTTATCGAAGGATTCTATATTTGACTCAAGTTCTTGGCTGTAATGAGTTTCAATATCACATTTCAGGTTCACCTGTATTTTTCTCTCTATTCATTTCAATGGCAATTGATACGTACACATGATTATAAAGTAATAGAGGCTGGCAACAGCAGTAGACTAGGTAATTCAAACCAATCCTTCTGCTGGGGACAACCAGAAAACAACATTAAAACATTAAGTCAGACTAAAAAGATGAGAACTCGGGACTTCCCTGGTGGTCCAGTGGTTAAGAATCTGCCTTCCAATGCAGGGGACAAGGGTTCAATCCCTGGGCAGGGAACTAAGATCCCACATGCCGTGGGGCAACTAAGCCTGCGCGCCACAACTACAGAGCCCACACGCTCTGGAGCCCGTGCGCCACAACTAGAGAGAAGTCTGTGCATCACGACTAGACAGAAGCCCACATGCCACAACTAGAGAGAAGCCTGTGCACTGTGACGAAGAGCCCACGTGCCCTGGAGCCCGCGGCAACACAACGAGCAAGAAGCCCACACGCTACAACTAGAGAGAAGCTGGCCTGCTGCTACGAAGAGCCCACATACCGCAACAAAAGATCCTGTGTGCTGCAACCAAGACCCAACGCAGCCAAAAATAAATAAAGTAAATAAATAAAAACAAGGATGATTTAAAAAAAAAAAAAAAGAAAAGAAAAATAAAAAATAAAAAGATGAGAACTCTTCATTCAGTCTGGAGAGACAGAGGATAAAGAAGAATGTATTATGTCAACCAAATACAATATGGGAACCTTGTTTGGATCCCGATTCAAACAAAGTCCACCGTAAAAAGCCATTTATGAGACAACTGGGAACATTTCTATACTAGATATTGATGACAGTACGGAGAATCATTGATAATCGTATTGGTACATTAAAAAATTTTTTTTAAAATATTTATTTATTTGGCTGTGCCAGGTCTTAGTTGCATTATGCAGGATCTCTTTTGCCAAGTGCGGGATTTTTACTTGAGTCATGCAAACTCTAGTTACGGCATGTGGGATCTAGTTCCCAGACCAGGGATTGAACCCCAGCCCCTTGAATTGGGAGCGTAGAGTCTTACCCATTGGACCACCAGGGAAGTCCTGGTACATTAAAATTGATTCTTATCTTTAAAAAAGAGAGAGAGAAATGTGCACAAAGGGCAAAAAACAATAAACATGGACTTTTGGGAATAAAAGAACTTTATGTAGAAAATGTTAACATTAAGAAAATCTGGGTGACACATGTACAGGAATTCTTTGTACTATTCTTGCAACTTTTCTGCAAGTCTGAAATTGTTGTTAAAATAAAAAGTTAAAATAAAAAAACCCTACATATCCACCAGAACAGCTAAAATACCAAATACTACAACCTTGTGCAGCAGCAAGATGCTCACATTCATTCTGGTGGGAATGTAAGTTGTTACAATCACTTTGGGAACCAGTTTGGCAGTACCTACAAAAGCTTTTCACATGGATATCCTATGAACCATCACTTCCTCTCCTAGTTACATACATTCAACAGAAATGCATACTTATGTTCAGCTGAAGATAAATAAGAATGGTCTTAGCAGTACTCTTTGTAAAGAGCCCAGAACTAGCAACTATCCAAATGCCTACCAGCAGAAAAGATAATAAAATTAGGTATGTTTTTGTAATGGAAAACTATACAGCAATAAGAATGAAGGAGCTATACCGACATGCAACACCAATGAATCTTATGTACATAATACTGAGTAAAAGAAACCAGACATAAAACTATATACTGCATAATGCATTTACATAAAATATGAAAATAAAATTATTTTTTTCTGTTAGAAGCTAGGACAGTGGTTAGCTTTGCAGCCGAGGTGGTGACTCAGAAGGCAGCTGAAGGGGGAAAGGGCATCTGAGCTGCTGGTAATGTTCCATTTCTTGATCTGGGTGTTCATTACATGAGTGTGTTAAACTGTGACATTTCACTGAGCTGTACACTTCTGTTACGTGGTTTTTTCTACATGTATAATACACTTTAATAAAAAGTTTTTAAAAAACTTGAAGTTTCTTTATGGAGAAACAAACTTTACAGAACTTCTTGACATGCTAGATGATGTTCAGTGCTTTGAAATAGGGCTCCTCTCCTTCCATTAAGAAGTAGGGTATGTGTCTTCCCCCCTTGAACCTGGCCTCTCAGACTGCTTGCCCAATACAGGAATGATGCTGCGCCAGTTTCCAGGCCCAGGCCTTAACGAAACTAGCAGCTTCTACTTCCCATAATTTGGGATACTCACTTTTGGAACCTCTTTACCATGCTGTGAAGAAGCCTAAGCAGCTCCATGGGAAAGCCACATGTAGGTGTTACAGCCAACAGCCCTAGCAGAAGTTCCTGCTGATAGCCAGTATCAACCCCCAGACATATGAGTGAAAGAGCCTTCAGATGATTCCAGGCCCTGGCCTTCATATCTTCCCTGTTGAGGCCCCAGACATCATGGAGCAGAGGCAAGCCATCCCTGCTGTGTCCTTTCTGAATTCCTGAACCAAAGAGTTCAGTGGCATACTAAAATGGTTGCTGTTTAAAGCTACTGATTTTAGGATGGTTTGTTACACAGCAGTAATAACCAGAACAACGTGCAAATGCTAAAGGAAATAAGAATTTTGGGGCTATGGAAATGTGCCACCCAGATCTCCAAGAGAAATGCTTGCTGCAAGGAGCACAGTTGACTGATAGCCCCAACTGCAGTATCTCTGGATCTGGAACCATGTTCATACGAAAGTTATGTTCCATCCTCCCCACCCAGCCCATTCTTGCCTGATGTAGAACTCCTCTAAAGGGCAGCTCTGGCTCAGGCACTCCCCTCTGACGTGGACAAAGCTTTCTTAGAACTGCGCTATAGCCTGAAACTCCTCCTACCCAGTCCTCCTTCCTCTCCCTCTCCTTTTGCAGGTGTAGACCTGCACTGTTATCGGAACGCTCCCCTCCTGTCTACTCCTGCTCGTTCCTCTCTGTTTTTCACAATATATCTCTTGTACATTTAATCCCACCTTGACATCTGCTTCCAAAAGAATTGACACATAAGGCTGTTTTGTGATAGATTCCTATTCTTTTGATATAAATGCACACGCACACAAAAACAACTATACATCTTCCCAGAAAATGCTCACTGGTACAAATATCAAAGCAGAATAATGAGCTATATGGACCCCAGTATAACATTTACTTACATATTTGAGAACTTTTTCCTTTGTGATAGAGTATCTCCTTTTCTTCAACTTGTCTGCACTACACAACTCAACTGCCAAGGTCATGATGAAATCCGATTTCTATAATGGACTAGCCACCACCACTCTCAGCTAAGTACCATTACACATCTAGTAAACATTTTCACTATCAACTGATAGATAGAATGATCATAAATTAACATGACCCCTGAAAACCAAGACTATATCAGTATTAAATTATTGCTACTATGAATGAAAACTTTCTGCAGTTATATATTTGTCTTATATTGATACAACTCTTTTTTAAAGCAGTGTGTCATGGGGGATCAAAAGCAGTAATCTCAGTAAAGTTATAGTGAATCCAAGATTTTCTTCTAGCTTACAAAGCCCCAGGAAAAAAATGATCTTTCATAAAAATAAACCCAGCCTCCTAATGAACACGTTTTCTGATCAAGAATATGAACGTTTACACATATACCAAAAGACCATAACAAAAACTAAATTTCCTGAAAAACTCTCATTATTTTCAAAGTTAAATCTGCCTCTTTAACCTTCTGAAGTATATCTCATCTTCCTCAATAAAGTTAAACACAGCCCAACAAGTTAAACACTACCGTTTGCAGAGATTTAGACTTCCAAAGGTTAATTATTAGTACTTACTCTTGTTTTATCAAAAAGTTCTGAAACTTTAAGAAAAAACCTGGAAGGGAAAAATATTTCATCATAAATAATTTTCTATTTCAAATGTTCAGAGAATATACCCCAAACCAGATTAATAACGAACATTCTTACCTCATTACAATAATATTTAATTGTCTTTATTCACTGAAGACTTCATTTAGTTCAACAAAAATCTCTGTACGTCCACTCATGTAACAGATTCCTTTTGACATATGATTACAGAAAATCGTCCCATTTCAAGGTGGCGGTCTAAGTCATACGTTAAAAACTTAAAAAAAAAATCTGTCTCGATATCCTTTGGTAATATGCCACATAATATTAAATAAAACCATACCTTTAAATTATTACAGAAGTACAGGGCAATGACATCCAAAGAGTTATGTCTTAAATACTTTCAAATGGAGCTGCTTTGTTTTGGAAAACAACACAAATGAACAGCCAATCTCTACTTCAGAGCTCACTTTCACTTTGTTTCTTGGCCACACCTGGCGGCCTGCAGGATCTTCTGCAACCAGGGACTGAGCCCGGCCACTGCAGTGAGAGCCCAGGGTCCTCACCACTAGGCCACCAGGGAAGCCCCCACTTTCACTTTTAATTAAAAAGCCCATCTCTCAAACGCTGATACCAACTAAAAAAATATCCCCATGCCAAACTATTAAATGGTATCCTATAAAATATGTAATTATCGATGACATTATATTTGGATTAGGGCAAATACTATTGAAAGCTAAAATGAATTTTATGAACTTCACATTACTAAAAAGAACTTGCTTTGAGAGGTTTATGAAAGATAACACATGGCAAGGTTGATGTTTTTCCTTCTTATCAAACACTTAAGAACTAACTCTTTGGGAAGGTAGCATGTTAATTAGTGTTTTGCTGAAAAACTGGATTTGCTGAAAAATTGGATCTGACATGTCTACTGAGACAGGATATACTACAGAAAAGTTCAAGGATGTGGTTTGGAGAAAGTCATGGACTATGAAAATAGTTTTTCCACTTAAAATTTTTAAAATGTGTTTGAATTATTTTTCAATAGAGAGTTGGGTTTAAACATTACAGGAGCAACTAAGATTATTTATGGCTACATTGAAATCTGGCCTCCAACGAAATACATATATATGTATGTATGTGTGTGTATATATATGTATATGTGTATATATATATATGTGTGTGTATATATATGTGTGTGTATATATATATTATAATTCCAAAACAGCATTTCTTATTTATAATAAACATTATCAAAATCTAAGAACATTTAAACATAAATTCTCTCTCACACACACAAATTGGCAAATTTGCATCAAATAAAACACTGTAAATGTTAAAATTATATATACTAAGGTCGATTTTTATTTCTCAGATTTAAAAAAAAAAGGAGGGATAGAGAAGAGAAAAATGACACCGACCTAAGTTTATAAAGAAGCTCCATATTATCAACGTGTTTTGACAAAAATATTCCAAAATGCCTGCTGGGTCAGAAGTATTGTGTGTGCCTGAGCTGCCAACAAAAATTTTGTTTTATTTATACTTAATGTTTTAAATCAGAATGCTTACTTGCATATATCTGTAGAATCCTGAGTTCCTAAAGCATATAATGAAGAACCAATTCTATTGTAATCGTCTGCAGCACCTATGGAAAAAGTTTTAAGAATTTAATATATTTATTCATTGATTCAAAAATAGTTACTGAATACCTACCTGCCAAAAAAATGTGTATGTAATATGAGATGCCCAAAGTCTAGTGAAAGAAATGACAAAAACTATAATACAAAATGATGAATTTTATATTAAAAGTAGGTATAAACTACATCAGGAGCAGGGGAGACAGATGATTTCACCTGAGGAGGTCAGGGAAGGATTTACAGACACTATAGGAGTTGGAGCTCGCAGGATGAGCAAATCTTTACTAGGCAAAGAGGAGGAGAGTGCATTCTGGATAAAGGGAAGAACATGGAAAAAGACCAGGGAGACATAAAAGAGCAAAGTATATTCAGAGAGCCTTCTGGGACTATGGCACTGCAGGGTGCAGAGGGGAGTAGAGAGGGTTGAAGCTGGAAAAATCAATTTATTTTTCTTCCAAGCATCTTGGGGGAAAGAAAGGTTTTGTAAGCCATGATGAAGTTTGGACCTGATCTTGTGGGAATGGGTGTTATTAAACATCTTAAAATCCTAGTAGTGGTGAAATCAACCTGATAAGGATTTTAGATTTAAAAATTCTGCTGCCTTGAATAAAGACTAATAGTGGAGAGACACAGAAGGCACAGTGACCAACCAGGAAACTGCTGTGTCAGATGCTGAGGGTCAGGATCAAGGTAGTGGAAACATTAAGAGCGGAGAGGAACTAACAAAGCTGGAAGATATTTAGGAAATGTAACAGGTAGGATTTACAAACAGTAGACCTGAGGCAGGAGCTTGGGAAGCTAAATGAATGGTGGTACCACTACCCTTGGGTGCTAGGAAGCAAAGTACTCAACATCAGCACAGTACTCCTCCTAGGGCTTGCCCCACAGGACAATGCCCTTGTTGAGAAAAGATTATAATTTCAGAAGAGGAACAGCATAAGTGCAATGGTTAAGGGCATGGACCTGGAACCAAACTGTCCAATCCCAGCTTCCCAATTTACCAGCTGTATGACCTTGAGCATATCACTTAACATGCCCGTGCCTCAGTTTCCTCATCTGGAAATAGGGATAATAATGGTACTCAATTCACATAATTATTTGGAGAATTAAATGAGTTAGTAAACATTACTATAAACTTGGCACATAGTGTATACAGTACTATACAAATGTTTGCTATTATTAATGAAATCCTAGACATGCCTACTTTGTATTCCCACTTATGCTAGCAGTATTTTTACAAGGCTTTTATGTGTTTATCCCCTAACAAAACAGTAATGCTTACATTATACTTTCTTATTTTGCACAAAATTACATTCAACTGATATGGCTGAAATTTGGTGACCATTTACTTATTGTTACTCAAATCCTCTATCCTGATATCTTTTATAAAGAAACTTCAACTACAAACTTCAGACTATGAACAGTAACTTATATATAAGACTCTTCACTATACCCTAACAGGTTAAGTTAAAAAATAAATAAATAATACTCAAAAATCACTTAAAGTTTGGTTTATTGAGAGGCAGGAATCAAAAATGGTTTTTGTGTTTAATATTGAATACATTGATAGCTTATGCTTAGGCTGACCCTGAAATTATTTTTTAGAGCAAGAAATTCCTGTATTCTAACTAACATTTGACCCTGAAATTATTTTTTAGAGCAAGAAATTCCTGTATTCTAACTAACATTAGGCTTTGAGAACACTACCCTCTTTAGTTATTACAGCATTATGTGATCACGAAAAATATACAAACTGTCCTGATTTTATAAATCACAGTGACTTATAAAATTATTAAGTTGAAAAGCTTTATTTTTCATAATCCAGGCTAAGTTCATTAATTATGAAAAAATAGTTTTTACTTTATAATTTTGTAAAATTTTATTACAGTTGACCCTTGAACAATGCAGGGGTTACGGGTGCCAACCCTCCCCGCAGTGAAAAAAATCCCTGTTTAACTTTACAGTTGCCCCTGTATCCACGGTTCTGCACCTGCAGATTCAACCTATCTCGGATTACATATTTACTGAAGAAAAATCTGCATATAAGTGGACCCACATAGCTTAAACCTGTGTTGTTCAAGGGTCCACTATATATGTAAGGTAATTAATTATATGTAACAATTGTAACTTTGTAAAACAGGATCACTACCATCTCCCCTAAAACACCATTCCACTTGGTCAAATAAATAGAATCAGTAAGAATCACTAATATTCTGTTTTCTTAACAGATGATTCCTATAGTTCTTTATACTTCCATGGCACTAATATACACCTCTATGATACGATTAATTAAATATATTGTAATTTTTTGCTTTTAGTGTTTATCTCACCTGCAAAATTATTAATTCCTTAATGGCAAAGACTGTTATTTTCTTCATCTTGAAATCATCAATGTCTAACATGATGGCTGGCACATAACAGATATGCCAATGTTTATGAATTAAATAACTTTTTAAGAAATTTTAAAAGTATATATAGTAGGCTTCCATTTTTAAATCATCAAATCTAAACTTAAACGTATTCCTAATTATTACAATCAACACTAGTATGTACCATTTCATATTTACAAAGTTTTTCTTTTTTGGGGGAAGGGGGTGTGCCTGCAGGCTGGGGCCAGGGCCTAGTGGGGGAGGGTGGAGTGTGGGGTTTCCTAGGAAGGCACACAGGGTGCCGCTGGAGCCCTCAGGGTACACTGTGCGACTCTGGGTGTGTGTGGGGAGTAGGGAGTAGTGTGGGTCCTGGTGGAGGGGCCAGGAGAGGATGGGTTGGGACAAAGTTTTTCTTAACAGAGGAGTGAAAGTATGAGATATTTTATCCTTAATGTCATTTTATAAACAAGGAAACCAACACAAGACTAATTATGTGACTTGCCCAAGGCTCTAAAGCAAATCAGTAATGAATTTAGGAAGGAATTCAAGTTTCCCACACTTTGACTATATAGTTCTTAACTACTGAACAGGCAACTAGGAACTACTACTTCATTAGAATGAATCTGCAAATCACAAAGATATAGGAAAATAAAATACAAAAAGAACTCTTAACTCTCTCAAAAGAATGACACAAGAATAGAAGTTACCAGGCCCAAGACTTCTTTACTTCCTCCTTTCTATTAGGGTATGTAACAATACCCCAAAACAGAGGTTCGTACTTCTAGGTACCTACTGACCTGTCTGTGTATCACAGACTCTGAAACTTTTTGGTTTTAGGACTCCTTTACACTCTTAGAAATTACTGAGTACCCTAAAGAGCTTTTGTTTATGGGGGTTATATCTATCAATGTGTACTGTATTTTTTTTTAAGTAAAACAAAAAATCTAAATATTTACTATTTTAAAATAACAGTATTAAAACCATTAATACGTTTGTTTTTTTTTCGCCCGTGGGGCATGTGGGATCTTAGTTCGCCGACCAGGGATAGAACCCGTGCCCCTGCATTGGAAGCACGGAGAACTAACCACTGGAATGCCAGGGAAGTCCCATAAACCATTATATGTTAACATAACATTTTAAATGAAAAATAACTATTTACATATTTTAAAATTAGTGAGCACAGTGACACTGTTAGATTTTTGCAAATCTCTTTTGTGTCTGGATTAATAGAAAATAGCTCCATTCTCTTTTCTGCTCTGCATTCACTCTACTGTGATACGTTGTTTTTGTTCAAGTATTGGGAGAAAATCTAGCCTCAAACAGATGTGTCGTTGGAAAAGGAGGAGGCATTTTACTAATATTTTCAGAAAATTGTGAATACTCAACAAGCAGTAGTTTAAGGGTTAGTTCCTGTGGGGAATCTAAAATCCTATCAATGAACTTTGTGTACTCTATTACATTAAATCTAATGATATAGGTGATATTTATCCCAAGAATATAAGGTTGGTTTAATATTTGAAAATCAATCAACATCATTAACCATATTAATAGACTAAAAAAGAAAAACCATATGGTTATCTCAACTGTTGCAAAAAGAGCATTTGACAAAATCCAACATTCATTCCTGACTTAAAAGGCATCTAGGAAAAATCTATCATCATAATTAACGGCTTAAGACTGATGCTTTCCCCATAAGATAAGGAACAAGGCCAAGTTGCTTGCCTTCACCACTTCCATCAATACTGTACTGGAGGGTATAGCTATAGTATAATGGGGCAAGGAAAAGAAATAAACAGCATTCAAATCGGAAAGGAAGAAGTGTAACTGTTTTTATTAGCAGATGATCGTCTATGTAGAAAATCCTAAGGAATCTACAAAACAGTTAATAAAGCTAATAAGTGAGTTGATTTAGTAAGGTTGCAAGATATTAGCTCAACACTGAAAATACAATGTATCTCTATATATTGGCAAAAAACAACTGGAGACTGAAATGTAAAAAAACACAACATTTACAATAGCATCAAAAAATAATTAGGGATCTAACTGAAGATGTATAAGATCTGTACAAAGGAAACTATAAAACACTGCTGAGAGAAGACCTAATTAAATGGAGAGATATACCATGTTCATGTCTCAGAAGAACCAATAGTGTTAAGATGTTAATCCTCCCCAAATTGATCTACAGATTCTATACAATCCCAATCAAAATCCCAGCAGGCATTTTTGTAAAAAGTGACAAGCTGATTCTAAAATCCAAATGAAAATGTAAAGAAACCAGAGGGGCCAAAATGACTTTGATAAAGAAGAATAAAGTTGGAGGACTTATACTAGAAAAGATGTTCAATATCATCAATCATTGGGAAATGCAAATTAAAACCACACTGGCCTAGCAGAATGGATAAAATTTAAAAGACTGATTATCTTTATTGGCAAGGGTGTGAAGCAACTGGAACTCTCGTGCACAGCTGGTAGGAATGTAAAATGATACAATCATTTTGGAAAAAAGTTTGGCAGTTTTTTAAAAAAAGTTAATTATACACTTACCCTTGACCCAGCCATTCTACTTCTAAGTATTACCCAAGAGAAATGAAAGCATATGTCCATACAAAGAATTACATACAGATGGTTTATGTCAGCTTTATTTCAAATGGCCAAAAGCCAGCAACAACCCAAATGTCCACCAACAGCTGAATGGATAAACTGTGGTATATCCATACAATGGAATACCACTCAGCAATAAAAAGAATGAACTATTGATACATACAACATGGATGAATCTCAAAATAATTTTGTTGAATTTCAAAGCCAGACCATAAAGAGTACATACTGTATGATTCCATTTATATACAACTCTAGAAAATGCAAGCTAATCTATAGAGACAGAAAGCAGATCAGCGGTGGCCTGGGGACAGGCACAGGAGGGACCGATTACAAAGGGCCACAAGGAAACTTTTGGTGGTGATGGATATGTTCATTATGTTGACTGTAGTGATGATATCATACATATGTCAAAACTTATCCAACTGTACACTTTGAACATTGTAGCTTATTGATATCAATTATATCTCAATAAAGCTGTTAGAAAAGCCCCATTTTAGTCTATCTTGTACTTTAAATAGATCTTTTCCATACATAATTTTGATCATTAAGAAAATACTAGTTCAATGAATCACATAGATCTTCCAAATGTTGACACACTTCAGTATATAATATCAAAAATATCACACTCACTAATATTATCATCAATCTCCTCAGGTAAGTCTTTAATTACTGAAAAACAAGCTCATGGTGATTGATACAAGTTTTCCAAAATTCTAATTATTGCTGGAAAGCCTGACCTTTATCATTGTCAACAAACACTGTCAGCTGTTTTCCATGAAGTGTCAGGCCCATTTAATTAATTTTTAATAAAATGTCTACCAAATACTCAAGTTTCAATAATCACAGTTTGTCTGTCAGTTGTTCTTTCAAGTAAAAATGGTATTTTATGAAAAAAAGCAGCTAGTTCAGTTGCAACTCATTCACTAAAATGCTTTTCTAGAGAGAACCATCATACATCCATATGCAAAGTGCTTTATGCATACCTCCCATTTCATCACTCAGAATATTAAAAAATGTATACCCAAGGGAGGAGACTTTCCACAAGTAATAAGTTTCACTGCTTCATCAAGGACATTCTTTTTTTTTAATTTAAATTTAATTTTTATTTTATATTGGAGTATAGTTGATTTACAATACTGTGTTAGTTGCAGGTGTACAGCAAAGTGATTAGTTACACATATACATGTATCCATTCTTTTTCAGATTCTTTTCCCCTATAGGTTATTACAGAATATTGAATATAATAGTTCCCCTGTGCTATACCATCAAGGACATTCTTAAACAAAATTTTAAATTGCAAATGCGCTGTGGGAAAGAATACAATGACTATTAGTACAGTTTGGTGCCACTGCCTTGATTTGTGCTAAAGCACCAGCAATTTATCCACCACAGCGTTTGCAACATCGGTGTAAATGTCAACATGGTGAAAAAGACAAAAAGCATCATAGTTTTATTACGAAAGTAGTTTTGACCTCACAGACTTGCTTAAAAGGGCCTTAGGATCAAAGCTTCATAGACCACAGTTTGAGAACCACTGCCCTATATCAAGACTTTTACAAACTGTAAATAACATAATAACTTTATAAATATTCCATTAAACAGTGTAAACTTTAGCCACAGAGAAAAACCTTACTTTTGTGGGATCTTGTCATTCTATCAGATTTAGCAGATGCATCCTTAACTCGGTTATGATATTCTAAAAGGAATGTTCGTTCATGCTCAAAGAAATCATCTACATCCTATGGGATCAAAAGAAAATATGAGCTTTTTTCACTTATTTGCTTTAGTCTAATACATAAATCACTTTGTTATCCTTATAATCATAAAAGATCATCAGTAAAACAGCATAGCTATCCTCTAATAATCAGACATTATATTGATTTCATCAACAAGTTCAGACTTTAAAAACATGTGTTTCTATCTATCAAGTAAGAAATCTTCTACAGTTTTGCAGCTGAAGGCTTAGAGCTCCCCATTATGGTTCAGGCTCATGTGTTGTACTCAAATGTGTTCCTACTTGTGCTCCGCCTCTACAGTCCTGTTCTCCAACAGATATACTTCTGCCAGTGGGAGTGATCATTTGCTTTATGAGAAAAAGGGAAAAAAGCCTGGCAGACAAGTGAAAATCTGTTTCTCTTGGTCTGTTATGCATTCTATGGGCCATTCCTGAATGCTGTTCCTGAATCCCTTAGTCATTAGGGCCCTCTCTGACTGCTTTGGGGAACCTGGCCAAAGTAGCTATCTGGGAGCAATTTTCATATTAAACACTGTTTTGAATCTTTTCTGGAACAAAACTAGAAATACTTAAAAAATAAAAATTATTAACAGTACTTTCCTCCCTTTTAAAACAGCAATTGTTTATTGAAAAAGCACCAGCTGAAATGATTAACTTGAGACCGACATCAACAGTACACAGAAGCAAAAGTTAGTACTGATAAAATGTCATTTAAAATCTGCTAATTCATGTGTACCAGTTTTCTTAAATGTAAAAATGGAGATAAACTAACTTGCAGAGCTGTAGTGAAGATTAATGAAATGTGGGCTACCAAACACCACACTGTAAATGTTCAAAAAATGTCAGCTATTACTTCAATAAAATTATCAAAATCATAATCAATATAGTGGTTTATACTTAATGTTAAGAAAACAATTCAGGGACTTCCGTGGTGGTGCAGTGGGTAAGACTCGGGGCCGGGATTCGATCCCTTGTCAGGGATCTAGATCCCACATTCATGCCGCAACTAAGAAGTCTGCATGCTACAACTAAAGATCCCACATGCCACAGTGAAGATCCTGTGCGCTGCAACTAAGACCCAGCACAGCCTAAATAAATAAATAAATAAATAAATAAGAAAAAAAAGAAAAAAGTTCAACATTAATGCGGAAGTATCAAAATGGAAGTAAGTTCTTTTTTTGGGCCACAACGCAAGGTTGTTGGGATCCTAGTTCCCTACCAGGGATTGAACCCGGGCCCACGGCAGTTAAAGTCCTAACCACTGGACCGCCAGGGAACTCCCATGCTGAGTCTTTATTAGAAAGTAGTCACAGCACATGCACTGTCAACATATCAACTGACCTGTCTCTGCAAAATTAAAGTATAAATCAAATAGTACTTTACACCCAAGTTTTACTATAGCTGTATTTATAAAAACAGGCAATGATGACAAAGCATTATTTATCTCTTATTAGTATTTACTTAATAATGTAATAGAAACATTTTTCTCTTATATTTTAATGGTTAGAGTTTTCAGAAAAATCCATTTTTGTACCATTTTCAGAACATCATTAAGAAAAATTTAGGTGTTATCTCGGTAAGTAATTAACTTTGTAAGTATATTCACACATATCATCTCATTCAATCTAACAATCTTGTGAGCTAGGTGGCATTACTAACCAAATTTTGAAAATCGGAAAACCGAGATTCAGAGAAAGAAAGTGACTTTTTCCAAGGTCATGTAGCTACTATGAGACAAAACCAAAACCTTAACTGAGCTCTTCTAACTCCAAATCTGAACCCAGGTCTGCCCCTAACATTTCTAAGGCCAATTGGGTAAGTGTATAAACGGAGGCAGACCCTCTGTGCCCCACCCCGTGACTCTGTAAGGCACCCAGAGGGACCTCATGTGCACGTGGCTGGACGTTCATTCCATCCTGCACACTGATCTTCTGCCCTGTGCCTTCCCTCTACTCCTTGACCACCTGTGGAGGACAGCCACCAGTGGCACAGTCTACCCACTGGCAGATGAACTCAAGGAAAAAGCCTGTGCAGGACCTGAAAGAAGGCTTGGGATTTGGGCGAGGAAATATAGGATTCTAGATACCTGGAGAATGGTCTGGTTTGGAGGAAAGGGGCATGGGCTCTGGGTGGGCAAATCCACTTGGACCTGCAGACCTATTACCCCTTAGAGAAGGGAGCTCTTGAGGAACCCAGGGCGAGGGGCCCAGTTTCCCAGGCCTAAGAAGTCTACTATCCAAACATCTCTTTTACTCTATCGTCCGCACGTCTGAAATCTCAATCTATCTCCCTCTTAAAAGAAGTAAATTCTCAAACCAACACCTCTGTTAATTAAATAAAGTCTTACCTTTACTCCAGAAACAATTACCCCATCTGCTGATTTAACCATGTTTTTAAAGAAATCTTCAAGTTTCTCTTTTTTATTTTTTCCTCGCACACTCAACTGAAAGAAAGGTTAATTTAAGTTAGCATTTCTTTTAAGATTACAAATGAGAAGTTAATGCCTCCTTTATTCTCTGATATCAAAATGGCAATCTCAAAAGGACCCCAGTTTTTAAACTTAATAAAGTGGCAATTTCATCATGTATATCACTGATTTTCAAATTCTGGGACATTAAAGAGGAATCTGGCCTCACTCCCAAAGATTCAGGTTCAGCTGATCTACAGTAAGGCCTAGCTTTCCCAAATTTTGTAAGTATATTTGATAATTTTGTTGTAAGTTACCCTCTCATCATACTTTGTCGAACACTACTATATCATACGAAGTCAACTAAATATTAACTCAGGAAGGAGTTCCTTTGAACATGCAAAATTTACCGGAGTACAATATACCATCATATGATTCTGTAAAAGCTTTGAAAATACATTTTGCAAATTCTTCACTCCAAACCCATCCAAATATCATCTCCTCACCTGTTTTGGGGTCAGCAACTCATGATACAAAGGACACAAAAGATGACTCTGCCTGGCATGAATGGTATATCTAAAGGCAAAAGTGAGAAGCAGCTAGCTCTTTGACTTTACTACTTGCTGCATCAGGGACCCCATGAAGGAACATCCTATCTAATTTCCTTATCTACTGCCATGGCTTCAATGCCCACCTTTACGTAAGTGACTCACAAATCTCTCTCACTACCCCTAAGCTCTTTCCTGAACCTTAGATCCTATTTCCAATTGCCTACATCATATCCTTACACACAGATTCTGCTAACCCCACATTAGAAAAATCTTAAAAGAGTACTCACTATAGTCTAACCTCCAAGTTTTCCCTCTTCCTGGTTCCCTATTCATGCCCCACCCCGCGCCATCCAACCAGTCTCTCAGATTCTCGTATGTTCCCTAAAGCCCCGTACCTTTCATTAAAATTCTTGAAGTAATCTACAATTTCTTCCTCTCACAGCTCAAATTCTACCAGCAAATTTCTGAAATTTGTCCCTTTCCACTCCCACTGTCCTGTAAAAGTCCTCATTATCTCTTGCCTAGACTACTACATTGGACTACTAGTTAACATCCCTCCTCTCCTCCATCCAATCCATTCTGCTGCTTCTGATAACTTTCCAATATCACACTTTGGAAACTTAGTAAGTTTACAAAGTTTCATAATGTTCAGAGAATGAAGGCCAATCTCCTTAGCACGGTACTCAATACTTTGAAAAATCTGTTTCAACTTACCTTTCCACGTACCACTCTACCCCTAAAGAGCCTTATGTTCCAAACTGTTCTCAAAAGAAGCTCTGAGCTTTTAGGTTCCTCTGTATCTGAGATGATACCTCCTCTTTCACCAAAAATTCTTTTTTCAAAAAAATTTTTGGCCATGCTGCACAGCTTGCGGGATCTTAGTTCCCCAACCAGGGATGGAACCCGTGCCCCCTGCAGTGGAAGCGTAGAGTCCTAACCACTGGACCGCCAGGGAGTTCCCATCGATTTCTAACTTAAGAGCATATTAGAGTAGATGGAGCCACAGGAGTAGATGATATGACTTAAGAGAGAATTTACAGAATTCGAAGTCTAGAGGAGCTTTTAGACTTCTAGAGAACTCAGTGAGGAACCTTGGAAGAATCAGATTTAAATGAATGGATATATGGAGGATAAAGCCCATGAAAGAGACTGGGAAGTAGCTTTAGAGTTAAGACGAAAACACATCAAGAGAGATTCCCATAGATCCACAAGTACATGGGAGCCAGCATAGCTAGAAAGATATCTTAGTCAACATGGAAAAGCATGATGTATTTCACCACATTAATAGAATAGAGGAGAAAAACCGCATGATCATCTCAATAGATGTACTTTTTCATTGTAACACCACTCAACAAACTAGGAATAGAAAAGAACTTCTTTAAGCTGACAAATGGCATCTATGAAAAAACCCACCGTTAACATCATACCTGACAGTGAAACAGTGAATGCTTTCTCCCTAAGATCAGGGACAAAACAAGGATGTCTGCTCTTGTCACTTCCATTTAACACTGTACTGGAGGTTCTAGTCGGGGCAGTTAGGCAAGCAAAAGAAAAAAAGGAATCGAGACTGGAAAGGAGAAAGTAAAAAAGAAAAAAGAAAAGAAGCTATTAAATGAGTGTGGCCACCAAGGTGGTTGAAGGCTGTGGGGATGCAGGCAGCTCAGGGATTTGATTTCTGACTGGTGTCCCCCACCACCCCCCCAACCCCCCCCCCACCGTGAACAAGGCCACTATCTGATCAAGAAGAATTACTGAAATCAGCTTTAATGGAAAATGGGAGAGACCTGTCTAAAGTCATAACCTTGTTATAAGGAACAGAGCAGGCACTCTAGGCGAGATGAGAAAAGACAAAAGGGCTACTGACAGGGTCAAAGTGCAGGAGAGGTCAAGGGTCTAGATGCAGCAGTGAGTCAAAGAACAACTATAAGGGGAACAGGGAAAAAGGGAGCTGCGAGGACAGAAGGCTATGTTTGGAGTCTATAATATTAGGGTTTAAGAACTCAGAGGTGGGGCTTCCCTGGTGGTGCAGTGGTTAAGAATCCGCCTGCCAATGCAGGGGACACAGGTTCGAGCCCTGGTCCGGGAAGATCCTACATGCTGTGGCGCAAATAAGCCCGAGCACCACAACTACTGAGCCTGTGCTCTAGAGGCCACAAGCCACAACTACTGAGCCCACGTGCCTAGAGCCCATGATCCACAACTAGAGAAGCCACCGCAATGAGAAGCCCACGCACTGCAAGGAAGAGTAGCCCCAGCTCGTTGCAACTAGAGAAAGCTCGCGTGCAGCAAGGAAGACCCAATGCAGCCAAAAATAAACAAATAAATGTATTAAAAAAAAAAAAAAAAAAAAAGAACTCAGAGGTGAGACAAGGTCCTGGGTGTGGTCACTGATGCGGCAGGAAGAAATGAATGAAGATTAGGGTGTTGAATAGGTTAAATATTTAATCTACTGCTAAGCAGACTAAAGCTATAGGTACTGGAAACAGAAGGGGCAGAGCTACATAAGGAAAGCAATACTACAGGCAATCATTCCTTACAACAGTGACCATTTCTCATAAGACTAAATGCTGGAACAAGATTTTCTAGGCTTTCCAGATGCCCCACAGCCTTTTCAGACTTCAAGACACTTTCACTCTATTTCAACAGCTCATCAGTCCCATGACCCTCTGAAGTTCAGATAGTAGAATAGCACAGACAGATTTCTTTTCCAGCACCACTGAACTGAGTAAAGATCTGAGAAACAGCACTAAAGACAAGGTTGAGAAAAACCTTTTAATTTGGGGCCTATGATCTTCTACAACCTGTTACCATACTTGTTATTAATTAATTAAAGAATATTTGCAAAACACTTTCCTGTCCATCTTTCTAGGCTTTCTCCAAAACAACCATTTGCTGATATTAAAAGGGTTACTAAAATGCATCATCATCACCTCTATTTATTTATTTATTTATTTATTGCAGTATTTAGCATTGTCCTGACATTTTTTAAATTAATTAATTAATTAATTAATTAGTTAGTTAGTTAATTATGGTTGTGTTGGGTCTTTGTTTCTTTGCGAGGGCTTTCTCTAGTTGCAGCAAGCGGGGGCCACCCTTCATCGCGGTGCGTGCGCCTTTCACTGTCGCAGCCTCTCTTGTTGCGGGGCACAGGCTCCAGACGCGCAGGCTCAGTAATTGTGGCTCACGGGCCTAGCTGCTCCGCAGCATGTGGGATCTTCCCAGACCAGGGCTTGAACCCGTGTCCCCTGCATTGGCAGGCAGATTCTCAACCACTGCACCACCAGGGAAGCCCCCATCATCTCTATTAAGCACATATTAATTTGTAAGGAAGAGGGACTTCCCTGGTGGTCTAGAGGTTAAGACTCCGTGCTCCCAATTAAGGGGGCCCGGGTTCGATCCCTGGTCAGGGAACTAGATCCCACATGCATGCCGCAACTAGAGTTCCGATGCCGCAACTAAGAGTCCACATGCCACAACTAAAACGATCTCACATGCCACAACTAAGACCTGGTGCAACCATAAACAAACAAATAAATAAAAACAACAACAAATATATTAAAAAAAATTTGTAAGAAGAAAAATAAATCTACCTTGGTGGGAAAAAAATTATGAAATCCTAGGATTTATGAAAGCTATTTATAAAGCTGAACTAAACAATAATCTTTCACTTATTATTTTAACAAATATTTTTATATCTTAACGGTCAGGCACAATTCTAAAATAGTGAGGATACAATGGTGAAAAATTCAAGTCTTACTCCCAGAGAGCTTACTTTTTAGTAGGGGGAGACAGATAATGGATATATAAACAAATTTTTAAAATACAGATATAGGGACCTCCTTGGTGGCGCAGTGGTTAAGAATTGCCTGCCGATGCAGGGAACACGGGTTCGAGCCTGGTCTGGGAAGATCCCACATGCCGCGGAGCAACTAAGCCCGTGCACCTCAACTACTGAGTCTGTGCTCTAGAGCCTGCAAGCCACAACTACTGAGCCTGCGCTCTAGAGCCTGTGAGCCACAACTACTGAAGCCCACACGCCTATCGCCCATGCTCCGCAACAAGAGAAGCCACCACAAAGAGAAGCCGACGCGCCACAACGAAGAGTAGTCCCTGCTCTCCACAACTAGAGAAAAGCATGCACACTGCAATGAAGACCCAACGCAGCCAAAAGTAAAAATAAATTAATTAAAAAAAAATACAGATATATAATTTCAGATAGTACTAAGGGCTGTGGCAATAGGATAGAGTACTTGGAGCCTGAGTACTAAGGTGGCCTTGTGCTGTTACCACCATGCCTCACTTTACACCTATGTTGCTCTACCAAATTACTGTTAAGGTTTTAGCCCAGGCCATAATAAGGACCAGCATAAACAAACTCATAAAGGTAAAAAAGTGATGACAGCATTCTATCATGTGTTTGTTAGCAACCCTATTCATGAATCATTTTTAGATTCTTGTAATTCACAATACAGCCAGCATTCTTTATAATTCCTAGTTATTAAGTGACCACAGGCCAGTACCACATACTATACTTATGCTTGTGAGAGTACCCACGCTAAAGTGCTACATTTTGAGTTACACTTTCATACCCTTTTAAAAGTTTTCTCTACTGCTAGACTTAGGACATTTTATTGTCACAGCTACTAAAACCAAACCAAGAGGGAAAATTTGTATACACAAAATTCTTTGATTTTGATGTTGACTTGTAAGCAAACAAACCACTATGCTTACATTTGTTTTCTACTAAAATTATGAGTTAATCTTGTCATCCAAATATAGATCCCAAGATCTGTATCACCCATCCACTGAAAAGAGTTTTTCCAGCACCACAAATGAAGAAACTTTCAAAGTTCAACCACCTCAAATCTCTTTTTGCATTATAACAGAGTTTTCAGGCAGGGAGGGAGGGAGGAAAAGTAAGAGCAATCAGCACTGAAGAAGGCTGGTTAAACAGATCAAGAGTCAATGATTAACCCAAAAGTAATATTGAATTCTTTAGCTCAAGTACTTCTCTGGAATTCTCCATAAGGCTTCAGAAGCCTCCAAACTCAAATTTAAGAACATTAATAAATTTAATAACCCTATTTCTTTTTTTAAAATAATTTTTAAAAAATTTTATTTCATTTATTTATTTTTGGCTGCGTTGGGTCTTCGCTGCTGTGCGCAGGCTTTCTCTAGTTGCAGCGAGTGGGGGCTACTCTTCGTTGCGGTGTGCGGGCTTCTCATGGAGGTGGCTTCTCTTGTTGTGGAGCACAGGCTCTAGGTGTGCCGGCTTCAGTAGTTGTGGCATGTGGGCTCAGTAGTTGTGGCTCGCGGGCTCTAGAGCACAGGGTCAGTAGTTGTGGCGCACGGGCTTAGCTGCTCCACAGCATGTAGGATCTTCCTGAACCAGGGCTCGAACCCATGTCCCCTGCATTGGCAGGAGAATTCTTAACCACTGAGCCACCAGGGAAGCCCTAATGACCCTATTTCTTAAGAAGTTCACAATTCAGGATGAAAATCAATATCCCAGTAATAACATAATATACCATCATTTAAAAAATTAATCCACTCAAGTTCTACTGAAACAGTGCATTATCACTGAAAAAGAGTCATTTTTTTTTAATCAAATAAGTTTTATGTATATATATATTTTTTAGAGACTCGGGATTTACAGATGAGTAAAACCAGCAAATTGATGTAACCAATTATTTATACCAACAAATAATATTTACACACCAGAATAAAGAAATCAGATATAACGCAACAGCATAAAAACACTGTTCTACAACTAATAACTCAAGATGATTGATCAAGATCTAAGCCCTTAACCCATCAGTGAGAGTCGTGAATTTGCCCAGCATCTCAGCTCCACCTAGAGATGTGAGGGACTTAGGGATGGCATTCTGATCCAGATGATAGCAACACATTTTGTGTTGAATCTAAAAGACTCTTTTCTGAGACAAGGAACCCAGCAGGGATTTTTCTCACTTGATTGGGAGGTGAGGTGTTAAAGTCAAATGCTCTTCATTCAACCCCTGCCCCGGGCTCCGCCATGTTGGGTCTTGTGGGTCGTGTGGCCGCTGCCCCGGCCTCTGGGGCCTTTCAGGGACTCAGCCCTTCAGCGCCGTTACCCCAAGCCTAGTTCTTACCGGGAGCCGCTCCAGTCTGCCAGAGACAATGCTGCTTAAATATCTCCCTCGCCAAAGGCAGACACCGCCACTGGGCACATTGTAGCGGTCACTGGTGTAGTGGGGGATGTCCAATTTGATGAGGGACTGCCACCCATCCTAAATGCCCTGGAAGTGCAAGGCAGGGAGACCAGGCTGGTTTTGGAGGTGGCCCAGCATTTGGGTGAGAGCACAGCAAGGACCACTGCCATGGATGGTACAGAAGGCTTGGTTAGAGGCCAGGAAGTCCTGGATTCTGGTGCACCAATCAAAATTCCTGTTGGCCCTGAGACCTTGGGCAGAATCATGAATGTCATTGGAGAATATATTGATGAGAGAGGTCCCATGAAAAAGAGTCATTTTAAACTGCTTGAAAAATAAGAACATTTTATAAAATGTTTTTATAAGGCCTTAAGTCTTTTCTAACAACTCCCTACTCTTTCCAATGACGCTTTAAAAATAAACCTTGATCACTACTTTGATCAATACTCACATCTTGATTATATTCCAGGAAGACATGGAAATTTAAATCTTTCCTCAAAATAGGATGTGCTGCCACACGACACAGGAACACTTCATGCATCGCAACGGTCTTCTTGAATATTGCCAAATACTCACTAGAAACAATACACAAAATTAAAGGTAAAACACTGCAGAAAAACATCTGCAACACTTTTTTCAGCAAATACTCTTTGAATTATTCTAAATGCAAAATTAGAGATACAAAAATACAATCCATGTAAACAAAGCTTTTAGTTGAACTGTTAATGAAATATTCAATATATAAAACCCAGCTCTGAAAAGACTTCATGCTAGTTAATAGTATTTATTACATATAAATGTTAATATTTTTAGGTTTTATGAACCTTTCTTCCTATGCAGGTTGATGTTAAAGGTAACTACAGGGGTTTTTGTTTTTAGCTTCAGAGAAAGTATACTACAAATTATACTGTACAACTTTAATAATTCAATTTCTAGATAATTACTGCTTTTAAACACCTTCGAACAAAAAAAAAAAAATCAGAAACCAAACCTCGGTAAGCATATTTTCAACATTAATAACTATTTTCATCTAATGACCCAAGCACACAAGAAAGAAACACACCACGGAGAGACTAATTTTTGCCATTACAATTGAAGAACTGTGTTTAAAATATTTTAATATCATCAGTGAATCACAGCGATCATACAGTAATACATGTCAGTTTCAAAAAAAAAAAAAACACTCAAGGAAAAGGCCCAATATTCTTGCTTCAACTACGTGCAAGGAGGATAAGTTTTACATACCAGCAAACCAGCAGGATCAATGTTGGGAGAAGTTTGATCTCTGTGAGGGTAGTCATTCAGTGAAGACAAAAAAGAAGGATGCAGAGGATGGAGGTAGCAGAATAAACCCAAGGTTCTCTGTTATCCAACCCCTAACCAGACCACAAAAGAATCATGATCAGGGCCACTGGAAAACCACTGATTCTTTCAATATTAATGTGCTCTGCTAATTTCCAGCTTTCAGTCTTATAAACTATAGAATTATATATATGTCTGCTATCAGACTACTGCTTGCACTCAGTATTGACAGAATTCTTAAAATATCTGTCACTTACACTTTAACAAAGAAGACCTACTTTGTTAATTTATCTTGTCAAGAGTTTAGCATCTGAAGAGGAGTCTAGTATCACTGTGAAAATATGCTTAAAAACTGAAATTCAGTGCAAGAAAAGGAAATGCACAAAGGGGAGAAATGACCAGAAAAAGAGTGATGAAGATGATGATAATGCAAGGAAAGTTATTTCCTTGTATAACTCTCAAAATACAAAAAAACAATATGCAGCAAATCCAAAATTATTTCGAATGTTTAATAAAAGAGGAAAAACTGTATTTTCAGCAAATATGCTAAAAATGAAATAGAAATTATCTCTATTTTTTCAAGGATTTAATATGTCTAGTATATATGAAACTAGTAATCATTTAATAAAAAACATTAAAAAACTATTCTCTCGTTACTTTGCTCCTATTCTTTTCCCTTCAGCCAGAAGCCACAGGCAGAGAAAAGAGGAGGGGGAAAATTACACACACACACACACACACACACACACACTTTTTGAAAAAGAAAGCAGAATATATTCAGAGTTGCTCAGTGCACACTTCTATGAGAAATAGAAGTCTTGGTAGTATGCACTTGTCAAAAAAAGAGAACCAGGTAAGTAGTAACTAAGGCCTTGTAAATAAAAAATGAAACGATTTACACTGTGCTTTAAAAAGTCATTATTTCCCTTTCTACTATTTTTTATAAACTTTTGGATCCTCTGTTTTCAATTTTCAGAGTCTATGTAAAACTGTAATTTAAAGAATTTTACAGTGCAGACAATTATTCTATAATTTTCCTGTAGGCTCTGATCATGATCATTAACACTGGTTGTATGGCTTAAACCTGTATCTTCCAGAAAGGGTCAATGTGGTGAAATGATTGAAAGGATGGGATATCAGAGAGCAAAAAAACAAAAACACAAACAAAACAAAAAAGGCATTAAAATAAGCACAATTAACAACAAAAATCACATACGCTTCCAGCTCCTGTTTCATCTTTGTGAATTCTTCCTTTGTCATAGACCCTTCTCCTTCTCCAAGTTTCTGTAGTTTTTCCCTTGAGGCATCAAAATCAGGTCTTGGTGGTGCTGGAGGGATCTGTAATGGAACCAAATCACTAGTTTTGTTGTTGTTGTTGTTTGACTGCACTGACCAGGGATCAAACCCATGCCCCCAGCAGTGGAAGCACGGAGTCTTAACCACTGGGCCGCCAGGGAAGTCCCCCAAATCACTAGTTTTAAAGACTTTAATTTCTTGCAGCAATTGTACTACTGCCACCATAAAAGACTGCTGTCTGAGAGAGCTAAAGTCATCCTGAATGAACTGGATACCAGGAATATCCCGATTAAGGTTAGAGAATTTGATTAAGTCTAGAAATTAAGATCCTTGAGGTCCTTTACACCAAGGAAGAAACAAGAGCAGAGCACTATTTTCTGGTGTTAGAACAGTAGTACCCGAACTTTAGTCTGCAGATTCTAGATGTGGCAACCTAGAGTCCTCAAATGTCTATGTGCATTAAGCTTTGAGTACACACTAAATAAATGTGTAGCAAATATGTACACTATTTTTCAAAAGTATGTAAATGGTACGATTAGAGTGTACCAGAGGCAGAAAGCACTGACTTAAAAACAGGAGAACAATATAGAGACTAATGACTAACCTCATCTTATTCACCCACAGTAAGTGGGTAAGTAAGCACTTACCTTAAATAGAAATATAAGATCTAGAAGAGACATATCATTCAAGGGAAGGATATAAGAAAAAACTTATCTTAGGAGGAAGAGCCTACAAGTAAGAACTGTTAAGGGGAAATGATGGAAAGCAAAGAGAGCAAGTAAGAGGAAGAAAAGGTAAGTAGGGGAAAGTTAAAATAACAATGACCTGAAGAAAAGGATTACACCAAGGAAAGCAATAGGGAAGGAAGCATCAAATACAGATCAGCACACATTCATTGATGCCCGCACACAGCATCTACTATGTGCCAGGCATGATGCTGAACAACTGGCATATAAAGATAAATAAGACATGGTCTTGATCTTTGAGGAGTGTTTAGTCTATGGGAGAAAAAAGTAGTAAGAAAATGTCATGACACAAGATGAGGGAAAAAAAGGTGGAAACAGGAGAAGCTTCCAGGCTGGTAAACACATTGACATGCTGGGAAAATGGAAGGCGGTACGTCCTGGAAAGGGCATGAAAGTTCTGTGTCAACCCCCCCACCCCAATACCTCATCCTATGCATCTCTTCTTCCATTTGGCTGTTCCTGAGTTGTATCCTTTATATAAACTGGTAATTAACCAAAAAGAAAAAAAGAAAAAGAAAAAGCACTGCCAGTTGTCCACGAAACTCAACTTGTAGAAAGAAAAAAAAGCAAATGACTGAGAAGGAGGGGCCACAAGGATAAAGATGGAATCAGGTCAGGTCAGGATGATTTCAAGGAAATCAAATGAAACTAAACTTCAGAAATCTGACTGTGGTCAACAGTTGAGGCACAACACCCAGTGCCTATTTATATTAGATAATCTCTTAAGGAGCCCTCCAACTCTAAACATCTGTCTACCTAAGGGTTCAAGACCAGTATGGTTTGTAATACCCCCTTAGCTACCCCCTAGGACAAGCCCATTTCTATTCTAATAAACAGTAAGAATTTAAGTTTAAATGAGGGAGAGTAACATATCCATATCCCCACACTCCCAAACAAGACAACTCAGGATAAAAGTGGTAGCCAATTACATTTTGTAGCTGGCAATTTAAAAAAACTACCTCAGTTCACTAGAAGTGCAAAATAAGATTTCAACACATAATAAAGTATCTAAAAAACTCCTAGAAAATGGGATTAAAATGGAACCTCAACACTTACAATGTAACCTGCATAGTCTTCATTTTCAACGAAGGAATCGTGAAGCCAGATAAATTCTTCATGTTGTCGAACAACTGAAAACTCGTTTTGTTTAAAATTTGGCAATGAACTCTGCAAAGACAGAGATTCTCTCAAATAAAAATCGAAGTTACATTAAAAAAGCTTTTAACATTTTATACCTTATTTTTTAAAATTAGTCTTTTATGAAAGATTATCAGTGCTTTTACACTCTATTATGAAAACCCTGAGACACCCAGACAAAATTATCCTGGGATCTTTGAGAAAATAAGCTGACAGCCTCTTATTATATTGTACTTCTACCATTACAAAGTTATCCTATAAATATATCAAACAACTATTCAAACAAAGAAAAATAGATCATAATCTGAAAACTTGCCTGAGAACTGAAATCTAAAAAGAAAATAGTCTGTTAAAACAGTAATTTAACTGAATGTAACAAAATTGAAAATAACAAGAATGGTAAAAGATACTAAAAGTCTAGAGAAAATTAAATTTGTACTATGCCTAAGTTCTATGATTAATTCTCAAATGTTAACCTTTAAAAAGTACATTTCCCTAAAACGTTTTGTTAAAATAACAGCAGTGAATTATAAACTAAAACAGAATTTCTAATTATGTTTAAAACCAAAATTCTAGTCAATATATTATTACACATGTAACATTAGCACAATAACTAAAATAACAGAAGTACAAGATCCCATTTACCTTTGTGTGAACAGTGAATTTTACTTTATCTCTCTCACTAAGAGCATCAGAAATGTCCACCTGCAGAGCAGCATCACTTTGAAGATCTACATTTATTGCTTTAAGCTAGAAAAAGAAAATAATAACTCAATGAAAATTCTGTAGGCTTTTATACAATTTAATTCTTCTCCCAGACAATAAGACAATGCAAAAACAAAACTAAACTAACAAAAGAATCTTAAATCTAAAAAGTACTCAAGTTCATTTACTCTATATTATCTATATCTGTATCTATCTATCTATCTATCTATCTATCTATCTATCTATCTATCTATTTGGGGGGAGGTGCTTTGGGTATGTTATTATCTTAACCAATTTTCATTCTACACCATGCAACTATACTTTGCTTTGTATGAATCAATGTGCTAAACATTATTACAGTTTCACCCAAAAAGTAAACTATTTTCCAAGAAGATGGTCCTTTAAAAGTTCAAGTGTTCTAAAATGTATCTGCCTTTAAGAACAAGAAAAATAATAAAAAGAATATTGGCCAATCATTTAAACGCTATAAGCTATAAATAAGCTATTGCTTATTTTAATTCAGGAATATACAATAAAACTATTAATGATAATTAAATATATTACATATATGTATTATGTATATGTAAAGTGCTAAAAAATGCTAACATATAATAAATAAGAATTAACTCCTGTGATATGAATTAAATTTTACTCTACAGTACTCTTTAATTCTAAATTAAATTTTACTCTATACACCCATTTCTATTTACCCATTTATGAGAAGACTTCTTCACATATAATTCTAATCATAATTCTACTTATAATTCTTAAATTTCATCCATTTTTCTTCCTCTTTAAACAAATAAACATTCTAACATCTTTGGGTAATTTGGAGATTTACAAAAGAAGCAAACACACTAAAAGATAAAGTCTCAGCCAGTTGCAAAGATATGAAATATTTAAAGTGTAACTAAGTAGCTTGCTTCAAATACTCTAGTTGTAAAAGCCAGGACTGACTTTGGAATCTTACCTAGTCATTAGTGTTTCAAATTTCAATTACAATGTAAATGGAAAAAATGCTGGAAGCAAAATTGTTTATTCTATGATCTCAATTATATAAAAAAAAATGGAGAAATGGTTCTGAAGAACCTAGGGGCAGGACAGGAATAAAGACGCAGACATAGAGAATGAACTTGAGGACACGGGGAGGGGGAAGGGTAAGCTGGGACGAAGTGAGAGAGTGGCATGGACATATATACACTACCAAATGTAATATAGATAGCTAGTGGGAAGCAGCCGAATAGCACAGGGAGATCAGCTCGGTGCTTTGTGACCACCTAGAGGGGTGGGATAGGGAGGGTGGGAGGGAGACGCAAGAGGGAAGGGATATGGGTATATATGTATATGTATAGCTGATTCACTCTGATGTAAAGCAGAAACTAACACACCACTGTAAAGCAATTATACTCTAGTAAAGATGTTTAAAAAAATGCATACATAAAAGGCTTATAAGAAATACAACAAAATGTGAGTTGCAGTGGATTTGCTTCTTTGTATAGTCTTTTATTCTCCCAACTTTCCACAATATGCATGTATTACTTTTATAAATAGGAAAAAAATAAGCCTTTAAGAAATCTTGTGATTTATTAAAAGTTGAATTTTGTGAAGTTTTCCATTAAATAGGGTTGTTTATTAGTAATGAAAGTAACATACTATTTCATTTTTGCTCTTTTGGTTCTATATTGACTAGACATGTTTTTAAAAAATAAATACCATTACATACAATCTAACTTAAAGAGTCACAGAAGAAACTAATCACTATTTAAATTGCATGGCCTTTAATGAAAACTTTATTGATAACTTTAATAAGTTTATATTAAATTAAATTTCAATCAGTAATCATATTTTTAAAAGTTAATACTATAAACTTACATAAAAATATTTTAAAATGTTTAAAAAACTGCTATTGTACTCAATGCTACATGTAGCCCACTGTCTGATAAAAGAAATGAACTTAAAGGTTGTTTTGAATTACAAAGAAGTATTCTTTTTCATTTTCCAACTATCTTCATTGCTTCTGAAGTACTGGCAACATTAGAGAGTACTTTGTTCTTTGGTTTTCTTGCTTTTATTTAGTCTTATGTCTTCAAACTGTCCTTCCTACCTGCTCTCTAACCCCTTACCTTAATTCTAATTTAAGAAATCTGTTTCTTTATTTCTCTTTACTCACATTCAGGCCACTCTTAAGATGTTTATTGTGGTGGGATGAATTACAGCTCCCCAAAAGACATCCATATCCAAATCCCTGTGGATGTTATCTTATATGGTAAAAAAGATGGGGAGATTATCCTGGATTATCCAGGTGGGTCCTAAATACATGTATCTTCATAAGAAGGAGGCAGAGGGAGATTTGACACAGACAAAAGAAGAGAAGGCAACTTAACTACGGAGGCAGAGATTAGAGTGGTAAAGCCACAAGCCAAGGATTGCAGGCAGCCACGAGAAAGCTGGAAGAGACAAGTAACTAATTCTTCGCTAGAGCCTCAGGGAGCATGGCCCTGCCAACACCTTGATCTCAGCTCAGTGATAGTGATTTCAGACTTCGGGCCTGCAGAACTGTGAGAGAATAAATTCTGTTGTGTTAACCCGTCAGGTTTGCAGTAATTTGTTATAGCAGCCACAGGAAACTCATAAATTTATCATATGGTTTTTGGAATAATAACCTTGGCAGTTCTCCATTTCTTGTTTTCACTGCCTAGTCTAGGATTTTTCAAACACAACTGATAAGACTCAACCTGGATGCTTGTTAAAAAATACAGAATCCCACGCCCTATCCCAGATGTTATCAAAACAGAATCTTCAGAATGAGCCTTAAAAACCATAGTTGGGAACACCGGCCTAGATTTTCCAGGTTGTCTTTGTCTTTACATTCTGTCAAAACTTCATTTCAACTGCTAATATTTTCTTTTCAATGATTATATAAAACATTTCTGCCAGATTTCATATCTCTAAGTATATTTTAATTTTCAGGTTTATTTTCTTTTTTTTAACCGTTGCGCCATCAACTTGGAAACACACCTTTCAGGATTTGTACATATGAAGGGCTGTTATTTATTCTTCCAATTAAAGATTATTTTAAATTATTAAAATATTTCTGTCTTCCATTTTGTTATCCTTTTATACCAAATACACTGTTCCCCTTTTTTTGCTTTGTTTTGTCTGATAGTAAAACACCTGGCTTTTTAAAATTGTAACTTATCAATAAAAAATATTCCTGTATTATACATTTACCACTTTTGGTCTTATACTTTATTTTTTAGGTATAGTTTACATATAATGAACTGCAGATTTTTTTAAGTTTTTTTTTTTGTTGTTGATTGATTGATTGCTTGATTGCTATGTTGGGTCTTCGTTTCTGTGCTAGGGCTTTCTCTAGTTGCGGCAAGCGGGGGCCACTCTTCATCACGGTGTGCAGGCCTCTCGCTATCATGGCCTCTCTTGTTGCGGAGCACAGGCTCCAGGCGCACAGGCTCAGCAGTTGGGGCTCACGGGTCTAGTTGCTCCGCGGCATGTGGGATCTTCCCAGACCAGGGCGCGAACCCGTGTCCCCTGCATTGGCAGGCAGATTCTCAACCACTGCGCCACCAGGGAAGCCCTGAACTGCAGATTTTAAGTATATAGTTTGAAGAGTTTGAACAAATATGTAGGTTACACCCCTGTAATCATCACCATAATTAAGATATGGAACATTTCCATCAGCCCCAGAAGTTTGCTCCTTTGCTTTTATTCCTCTACTTCTTACTTTCTAACTCTTTGATAAATTCTCTCTTGTATGCTTTGCTTTATTAAAGCATATTAAAGCACTGGAAAATATGTCTTCCAATCAACTGCACCTTAGATTTAATAAAATATCATATTGTAAATTTAGTGTGTGGTTTTTTTTGTTTTTGTTTTTTTGGCCATGACGCGTGGCTTGCAGGATCTTAGTTCCCCAACCAGGGTGGAACCCAGGCCCCCTGCAGTGGAATCACGGAGTCCTAACCACTGGACATCAGGGAATGCCTGTAAATTTAGTGTTAATTACATAAAATGTACACAGATTTTCCAGGTGGATTTTCTTCTTTGTTTACAGAAAAGTCAATAATTTTAGACAGTTTTTGTTAAGGGGAAGAGTCAAAGCAAACAACTTGTGATTCATCAACATTTAATTAACTGTGCAAGTAGTGAGGTCAGTTTGAGGAAATTCTAACTGGACTACATTCACCAGTCTAATCCTTATCTGGGCCAATAAACTTTGTACTTTCTTTTGTCAAAGACTGACTAGGTTAAACATTTGTGTCATGGTCAAGAGAAAGCCCTGCTTCCCTGGTGGCGCAGTGGTTGAGAATCTGCCTGCCAATGCAGGGGACACGGATTCGAGCCCTGGTCTGGGAGGATCCCACATGCCACGGAGCAACTAAGCCCGTGAGCCACAACTACTGAGCCTGCGCGTCTGGAGCCTGTGCTCTGCAACAAGAGAGGCCGCAATAGTGAGAGGCCCGCGCACGGTGATGAGGAGTGGCCCCCACTTGCCGCAACTAGAGAAAGCCCTCGCACAAGACCCAACACAGCCATAAATAAATAAATAAATAATTTTTTTAAAAAAGGTTAAAAAAAAAGAGACTACAAAAAAAAAAAAAAAAGAGAAAGCCCTGGCAGAGAAAATGATTAATTAACATAAATACACTATCCTTAGAAAAATAATCTAAAGACACTGCCCTACTGCTGATAGATTAATTCTTCACATATAATTACTTAGTAAAGAGGACATTCACTACTAGTTTACTACACTGATGTGTTTCCATGTTAAAGTATCTACCTTATGACACTCCTAAAAACTTAACTGTTAATCTTTTGCCAGAAAAGTACATGTACAGAGATGGATGGATGGATGGAGGAGGAAGGAAGAAGGAAAATAACTGATTATTGCAACAGCCTCCCAACTGGTCTCTTGCTTCTGTCTCTTTCCCTCTTCAATCTATATTCCTTATAGGGCCACTGGAACCATCCCACTAAACTAGAAATCACTCCTCTGCTCAAAACCTAAGGGGTTCCCACTTAGAGAAAAGCCTAATCCTTACAGTGGCCCCCCAGGCCCTATTCTTCCGGCTCACTGCAGCCCTGAAAGAAAGGCGCGAACCATAACAGGGCTAAGAAACTATTTCTAGGGAATTACAGTATAATCAGTGAAAAACCCCATGAGGCAGACAGAAATTCTGTTAAGTTCACTAACTCAGGCCAAAATTTAAATCTATTTTACTCCTAGTCCAGTTATGATTTTTTAAAAATTTTTATTGAAGTATAGTTGATTTACAACCAGTTATGATTTTGGAAGTCCTGTAATAAATTATTTCCATTATGATACTCTGTATACTCAGCAGTCAAATCAATGGTTGATTATACATATACTTTCCAGAAACTAGATTTCCTTTCATCCATCATACCAGAAATAACAAAACATCACTAGAGTCGCATGATGTCACTCCAATGCCTTTCTTGCTGGTCTTGTCAACTCCCATTGCTCTTTTGCTGTACTTGGCTTGCAAATTCCCACATGTAGGATCAATTCAATCATCAACTTTCTTTGCTTTTTTGAGCTGAGTGTGGCTAGGGAAAAGTCACAACTGTCTGTGCTTGTCCACTACAAATTATTGCTCTCCCAACTGCATTAGACTCTTAAAACCATTCAACAGTCCAGGGCCGATCTGCTCAGCTCTCCTTCTGATTCCCTGAGCAACCACTCCAAAACTTTACTATCTCAACCCTTGACTGCATTTCCACCCCTACGCTCAACAAGTGACCCTGTCTCCCACATCCCCAAGAAATAAACACTAGCAGCTGTTTTCCCTCAGACCCATCAATTAGCCTTTCTATAAATAGGTCTGTACTCACCATCTCCTCTGCATTCTCAGAAGGAGTGGTGTCCTATAGAGAGCGGAGCTCTCCGGCTACCTGAGCATGTAATCTTCCTGTTTGCTCTAGAACCTGCTCGTACACTGCTCTTCTAGTCAAGTTAGCCCTGGTCTCACAAAACCTCCCCACAGTGAGCACCTAATTTCCAAATCCAGTACTTCGCAGTCTTCTTGATCTCTCTTCGGTATTTTGCCTCAATGATCATTCTGACCATGTCCTTAAAACTCTCTCAACTTCTGGGGACTCTTTTCATTTTCTCCCCACCCATCTCAGCCCCATCAGTTAGTCCATCTCTTCTCCTTGGCCTGTGAATGCTGTTTCCCGCTGGGTACTATCTAGCGTTGGCAATCTCAGACATTCTTGACTAATAACTCCAAAATTTATACCTTCAACTCACACCTCTTATTCTAAATTCCCAATCATAATTTCAAGTTACTAACTCGACATATCCACCTGGATGTATTTACTTATTAAACAACTGAGTGCCTTCAACGTGCCAACCACTGTCAGATGTGCTTGTGATAGAGCAATGAAAGGACACAATCTTCACCCTTTCAGATCTTACTTTCTAGTTTGGCAGGGAAGGGATTAGATACTTCACAGGCACTTCAAATCCAACATATCTGAAAACCAAACTTACTATCTACCTTCTAACTCTGCTATTCTCTCTTATATTCCTCATCTCCTTCTCCTCTGTCTAGCGCATGTATTTATTCAGCCACTATGCCCTGTGCATTCTATCTCCTAAACATCTCTCTGCTATGTCCCCTCCTTCATCCCTTCTTCCGCTGCCTTAGTTCTACCTTTAACATTTCTCATCCGGACTGCCGCAACAGCCTGGTAACTGGTTTCTCTGCTTTCTGCAAGGAAGCAATCCACCTTCTACATCGGAGTCATCTACAATGCTATTTTCATCTGGGCATATGTCCTTCCTAGCTGGTGATCCCTCAGGACTTCCCACATTATGCACTTTATCTGTATTACCCATATCTACTCCTGCTTCCAATAAGAAAAAGTGCTCCAGGTAGAACCTAATGACCTACACATGTTATCCTCTCTGCTGGCAAGCCTTCCCCAACCCTGGGAGCCTACGCAATCAACATTTAAGGCTTAGCTCCTGCAGGCAACAGCACAGTGGTTAACAGCCCAGTACCTACAGCTAGACTCCCTGAGTTTGAATACAGCTCATACTGGCTGTATGAACCAGGGCAAGTTATTTAATCTCTCTGAACCTCACTTTTCCTTTCCAAAGTAGGAATAATAGTAGCAGTTACTTCACAGGCATTTGAGAATTGAGTTGACGTGTGGAAAGTCCCTGGTATGCAGCAAACGCTTCATCAGTGTGTAGCTATCATTATGTCTTCACTCTCCTTCGTACTCCCACGGCACTTCACCCGTAAGCTCCTCACTACACTGCCACGGCCCCAGGGCAGGAACTTCCTCTTCTTCCTCTGCCAACATTCATCTTATCCTTTGCCAACAAAATCTATGTCACGTTTTTATTGGAAATAACTATCAATAAATGTGCAATGTGTTCAAGCTAAATGCTGAGTAGGTACAAAAGAAAATGCAAACATCTGGGCCAAGTCTTAAAAGATAAGTCAAATTTCATGTGAAAAAAAAGGTGAGGGGAAAAAAAAAACACTCCACAACATTGAGAAGCATGCATAAAGCAGACATTAAAGTGCAGAGGTGGTTGGGCAATGACAAGTAGACTAGAATATGCCTACTGTATGTATGTATGTATGTATGTGTGTGTGTGTGTGTGTGTGTGTGTGTGTGTATGGGGCAGGGGCATCTTGAGAAATGAAGTCAGCCAGAAAGGGTTATGAACGGTGTTCAATGCTAGCATAAGGAGTTTGGACCTTACTGCAAAAAGAACTGGGTTCCTGTAAGTCCTTGTGACTATTGGTGCCATATGATCTAATCATTTCAGTTAGGTAACTACCAGTCATGTGCAGTCTGGACTGGAAAGTAGAGAGCCTGGAGACAGACCAATGACAAATACTGCTACAGTCCAGGCAAGAGACAGAGGGACTTTAACTGCGGCCATGTAAATGAAAGATGGGCTAACAACATTTCTGAGGTGAAATTATCTGGCCTCAGTGACTGTTCTGGTATGGGGATGAAGGTTATGATTCAGAAGCTTCTTGCATGAAGGACTGGAAATTATGACATTAATGAAGATAAGGAATAAGAGGGAGGAGAAAGGCTAGGAGTCCAGGAGAGGTGCAGTTCCTCCACCTGAAGTAATTCTGAAAACAATAAACATATTATTTAGAATTCAAATCAAATGCTAAGAGAATTACGCCATCATGCTGGCACATACTGCTCTATTTAACAAGCACATCAGAGCAAAATGTGTCCAGTTCAAAGGGCTCATTTGTTTACTAAATAATATGTTACTGTCCTTCCTTTGGGAAAGAAAAAAATACCCTATTATGTAGAGGTGTAACCGAAGAGATCAAAAAGTGGCCAATAATTTTCAATATTGTGTATCCTTAAAGTCTGCTTTTTAAGTTTGTCACAAAACAGTATTTTCTTAAGGCTGTAAGCCTCTCTTCTGTTCCAAATATCATAATGAAAATTTAAGGCTGCTTAAAAATGTATTTAAAAATGCTGTCTTTAATTTTGCTTACTTGCTGCTTTGAATGAAATGTTTGCACTATTATTTTTGAATCTGTGATGTCCCCCCTACAATTTGTATCAAATATGTACTTCATGCTTTTTCTCTATCAAGACTTTCTTAAAAGGCTGAACAAGACAATCTAAACTAAAAGTGCAATGCCTAAAAGTTCTAATCTATTTATGGCAATCTATTTCTATCAGGACAAACACAATATCAGGAAATTTAAACAGGCCTGAAATTTCTGTTCCTGAAATGAGGAAATAGCAGGATAACTTTGTGCAGCCATAATCAGACTTCAGTGTACAATGGAATCTTCTTGCTTGTTAACAAAGTAGTTATCTGTCCTCCCTACCTCAAGAGATTAATTTACTAGAGGGTGGGCCCAGAAACTTTTGACTTTAGTTTTTCAAACACCCCAGGTGATTCTGATACAAGTGTTTCAAGGCGACTTCGAGAAATATGTGCACTGGCTTTGATGTCAGCAACACGGTTTAAAGTCCACCTCTCTCACTCACTGGCTGTGTGACTTCAGACTACTTAGTTTCTCTGAGGTTCAGATTTCTCATCTGTAAATGGGGGATACTAAAAGCTTCACAAGGATGATAAGAGGATATAATGAAACAATGCTTATACAGTGCTAACACAGTGCCCAGATATGACTATTACTATGATTCACCTACCCCAGAAGATACATATACACATTCATACACATGCACTTTGTCTTAAAATTCATTAGAAGCTAAAATTTTAAGAAATAACCAGAAGTCCTACATGATGCTTTCTTGCTAACTAGTAATTCTAAATGATGCTTTTGTGTAAACTGAGAAATTTATTAATTCATCGTTTATAAAAATATGCAGCACCTTCTGCATCTTTCTTACCATTTTAAAGCTTTATAAAGGTCATCAGTTAATACTAACTACCTTATCTCTTATTTTAAAAAACCAGGAATAACATCCTATAAGAATATTTTATCACCTGCCCAAAATCGACTAACAGACGTGTCTCTCACATTGTCTAAGATAAATAAGTAAAAGCAAAATGGAAAACTAAAGTGCAAACTGTTAAATGTGAAGGAACCATGGAACGTTGCTGAGCTGCAATCATCATGTATCAATATTTTTCAAGGGCTCACTTGTACAAGGCACTATACAGATTACTACCCCTTCGGCCAAGGTAAATGCGGGGAGAGAGTGGGAGGGAGGAATCACAGCCCTGAAGGCCCTTTCTGAACTGAAATGCACTGCCTCAAATCACCACCAAGGGATCTCTGCAAAAGATGTGTTTTTGGGCATTAGGAAAAGTAAAGGTACTGTGGGCTACCAGCACTTTACAAAATCTGGTAGGATACTAGAGAAGAGTTTAGATTCGGCGACTGTAAAATCCCGTGCAAAAGGGTAATTTAGAACAAGCCCGTACTATAACGTTTTAGAGGGAAAGAAGGGTGGACGAGGGCGGGTTCGAGAGGTCCCCAAGGGGAAATTGAAGGTGCCGGCAGGAAGGTCTGACAATGGGTTTTCACAGCCCCCAACGTGGTGGCGGTGGGTGTCCAGCTCCGGCCTCCACCTCCACTTCCCCACTAGCACCCGGACCGGGCGGGGAAGGAGGCCCACCGAAGAGTCGGAGCCGCGGCGGGGGCCAAGAGCGGCGGCGGGTCCCCGGGAAATCAGAACCGAACGGCCCCAAGGGAGGAAGGGCTGCAGGAGGGCGGGGCGCGGTGCGGCGAGGAAATCGAAAGGAGGCCGGCGGGGAGGGGGTGCCGTGCAGCCGGAGACCCCCCCCTCCCGTACCACACCCCTGGACCAAGGCGGGGGAGGGAGGGTCCCGCGAGCCAGAAGGAGGCAGAACTTACTCCGCGGTCCTCCTCCGAGAGGAAGTCGGGGCCGTCGTCCAGGCCTTCCTGCGAGGTCGGCGGGGCCCGGCGCGCCGGGGAGAGGATGGAGTGGGGGAGACACAAGGGGAGACGTTAATGTCAGGCCGGCGCAGCCCCCGTACCCGCCCAGCGCCCGCCGCCCCCACCGCGCGCCCGGGGCTCGGCGCCGCGGACACCCACCATCATGGCTGCTCCGAGGCGAGGGTTGGCGCAGGCGCGCACCGCACCGCGGGCCGGAGGGAGCCGGCGGCGGCCGGCAAGCGGGGCGGGGCCGGCGGCGGGGCCTCGGAGCAGCCCCACCCCGCCCACCCCGCCCGCCCCGACGGGGCCGGGGTCCGAGAGCGCGGAAGAAGGAAGGAAGTGCCCCCCGCCCAAGGTCGAAGCACCCTAGGCCGAGAGGGCCCGAAGGCCCCGGCTCACGTGTCTGGAGACAGCTTGCGGCTGGGCGGCTCCGATCCCAGAAGGGCCGAAGGCCACCTGGGGAGCTGTCCAGTTCCCGTTCCCTGAGGGCTGCGGCGAAAAACCAAGCAAGCGCCCTCCGGAAGCCACAGTAAATCATCTAGTCTTTGTATAGTGCCACACGATAATTAATCACAACTAATATTTTGCCCGTAGAAGTTGTGGGAACCCAGGCCCTTTGCACCGTCATCAGTCAGGGGCTGTAATCAAGCTTTTACTGCTAGCAAGGCAATAACTATCTCAGGGTTTGGGGCGCTAATGGTTGAGCACTATGTAAGTGAGCTGTTCACATTACAAGAGTATTCCTTTTCTTTATACCAAGAAATGTCCCCAGACCTACTCTAACTGTCCATTTGTAGAGCACCACACGGGTGTCCACAGGCACTTGAGACAAGACAAAAATCATTCCTTACCCCCTGCCCCACTTCTTCTATTATGCGCACGCACAAACAAGCAATCCTGTACTCCCATTCAGTTAATGGCATCAGTATCTTCAGATGTTCAGGCCAGAAACCTAAGTCCCATTCAAGTCCTTCCTTCCTCTCCCTCACTCGTTACACCATTTAGTAACCAAATCCTATTACATCTGTAATTTATCATGTGCCATTACCTCTTAAACTGGTCTCATTCCTCCTCCCAACCCCCTTCCACAGCAATTACCCTCAGCATCTCTTTTTTTTTTTTTTTTAAAGAAGGTTTTTTTTTTTTTTTTTTTTTTTTGTGGCTGTGTTGGGTCTTCATTGCTGCGTGCGGGCTTTCTCTAGTTGCGGTGAGCGGGGGCTACTCTTTGTTGCGGTGCGCAGGCTTCTCTTTGCGGTGGCTTCTCTTATTGTGGAGCACGGGCTCTAGGGTGCGTGGGCTTCAGTAGTTGTGGCACACGGGCTCAGTAGTTGTGGCTTGCGGGCTCTAGAGCGCAGGCTCAGTAGTTGTGGCGCACGGGCTTAGTTGCTCCGCGGCATGTGGGATCCTCCCGGACCAGGGCTCGAACCCGTGTCCCCTGCGTCGGCAGGTGGATTCGTAACCACTGCGCCACCAGGGAAGGCCACCCTCAGCATCTCTTGTCTGGACCGTTTTTTAAAAACCATTTTAAAAAATTGAAGTAGAGTTAATTTACAATGTTGTGTTAGTTTCAGGTGTACAGCAAAGTGATTAAGTTTTATATATATATACATGTATATACATATATATATTCTTTTTCAGATTCTTTTCCATTATAGGTTACTACAAGATACTGAATATAGTTCCCTGTGCTATACAGTAGGTCCTTGTTTATCTATTTTATATATAGTATTGCATATATGTTAATCCCAAACTCCTAATTTATCTCCCCCCCACCCTTGTCTGGCCCTCTGCAATACTCTCATAACTTTTCTTAGTTCCATCTCTCTCTCACCATTCTATACACTGCTGCCAGTTTTCCTCCTAAGACACAGGTATTGATGATTATGCTACTACCCTGTTCAGTAATCTTCCCAAATCTCCCTTACGTGAAGGTCCAACTCCGCAGCCTGTGATTCCAGGCCCTCCACATTTGATTCCCTATTTTGCCAGGCCCTCCCATCCTATCTTATTGAATTGAAGCCCTCAAAACAGTAATGGGTTTTTTTTGCTGTTGTTTTTTGGGGGGTTTTGGCCATGCTGCGCGGCTTGCAGGATCTTAGTTCCCCAACCAGGGATTGAACCTGCGCCCTCTGCAGTGAAAGTGTGGAGTCCTAACCATTGGGCTGCCAGGGAATTCCCACAAAACAATAATGATAAACTTCCATGAGAACTTGGAAGTTCATGAGAACTTGTAGCTTTCATTTTGTGCATAAGGAGAACTTAGGCATAGAGAGGTTAAGTTATTGCGCCAATAAGGGTTATTCTCCAACATGAGGGGGACGATTTTTTTTTGGTCTTTTGTTTCCTCTTTCCCAGTGCATTGTAGTAACTACTAGAGTAATGTTTTTCACTGGGAGTCATGAGGCATCATGTGGTGTCCGTGTAGTGTGATGAAGTGTCAGGAGGAATGTTCAGTAACTTGTTGCTGATAAAAGGTGCCAATATTTCCCAATAATTTGTTTTTGGTTTGAAGGTAATGCCTATAAGGTTACACTTCCTAGATGGAGACAGAAGAGTGGAGCTACAGTTAATGAGTGGGATTTGTACACAACCGGTATGAGGGTCAGGTGTGTCCTTGTGGACAAAGATCAAGAAGTGCCACATAAGACAATGTCAAATGTTTCTGATCATTAACCAAGTGTTTTAAATTTCAATATTTAAGCCAAGTCCAGGAACGTTGTACAGAAACATTAAAATTCTCAAATGCCAAAACTTTAAGATCACTAGTTCTGAAAAAAAAAGACAGGATTTAAGTATGAGTAACCAACTAAAATGATCAACAAAGACATATAATAATTACTGTAGCTAAAATCAATAGCTGAAAACTCACAGGAGTAGAGAACCCAACCTTGAAATAATAAAGTTGCTCATTAATATCTGAGCCTTCCTTCCTGAGCAAAGGTCTCAAGATATATTGTGTGAATGATAAAAAGGAGTTATCAGTAACTGATACTAACAACTATCAAAAAGCCAGTTATAGAAGTTAAGGAATATGAAAAGAAAAGAAATTAAGATAAGCTCACATAACTGATTTTTCAACTACTTGTAAAATAAATCAAGAAGATATTAAAGCTAAACTACTTCTCTAATACTTTGAACCAAATAATCAAATTTTCATCTTGTTTTAGATAGATTTCTATGAAATTACCTACTTTATATAAATTTCATGAGCAAATTATGTTGAATCACAGTTTGATTACTTCATAGATTTAGCTCTAGGAAAGTAAAATGTTATAATAGTGAATAGTTTCACAATAGTATACTTCGAAAGACATGCATTGGAAGATTTTAAAGAAGAGTAAAATTTTAGAGAATAATGAATGAGTTACGTTAAAATTTTGGAAATCAAAAATTGTATTGATGTTGAACATATTTGTCAAACAAAAGTCAAGTTTTTTTTTCTGAAGAAAAACTTCAAAAACATGAAACAGTAATTTAATTAGATGGAGAAGAAAACTCATTCCTTTTATCATGTCCTGATCAAAGAAGTCTTCATCAAAATGTATTTTTACCAGTTTCTCACTTCCTCAAATTCTAGGAGATTCTTTTTGGTTTTGGACAAACTTTAGGTCCTAATTCTTCCCTCCTTCTCCCTGGAGTTTATGCTACAACAAAATTCTCTACCGAAGATTGTTGTACTATACTATGCTATTTTTTTCCAAGGTACACTATATCATTAGGATGTTTTTAGTTGAAGGTAACAGAAACTGCCAATTCAAATAAACTTGAGCAGTAAGGAAACATTATCTCATAACAAAAAATCAAGACATAAGGAGTGGGCTTCCCTGGTGGCGCAGTGGTTGAGATCCGCCTGCCGATGCAGGGGACACGGGTTCGATCCCTGGTCCGGAAAGAGCCCACATGCCGCGGAACAACAAAGCCCGTGCACCACAACTACTGAGCCCTCGTGCCTAGAGTTGGTGCTCCTCAACAAGAGAAGGCACCGCAATGAGAAACCCGTGCACCGCAGTGAAGAGTAGCCCGCACTCACTGCAGCTAGAGAAAGCCCGTGCACAGCAACGAAGACCCAACGCAGCCAAAAATAAATAAATAAATAAATTTAAAAAATAAAAGACATAAGGAGTTTCTGGGCATAGTATAATCAGTAGCTTAATGGTGCCATCAAGGACCTAGATGCCTTCTAATTCTCCACTCTGCCATCTTCAGTGACAACCTCATTCTAAGACTGGTTCTCTTCATGGTCCAAGATGACTGGGGCAGTTTTAGGTTTCACATACTGACAGAACAACATCTACAAGCAGAAAAAAATTTTCTCAGCAGACCCCTCCCTTTTTTTTTTTTTTTTAAATTTATTTATTTTATTCATTTATTTTTGGCTGCGTTGGGTCTTCGTTGCTGTGCACCGGCTTTCTCTAGTTGTGGCGAGCTGGGGCTACTCTTTGTTGTTTCGGTGGCTTCTCTTGTTGTGGAGCACGGGCACCAGGCACGTGGGATCCAGTAGTTGCGGCACGCGGGCTCAGTAGTTATGGCTTGTGGGCTCTAGAGCACAGGCTCAGTAGTCACGGCTCATGGGCCCAGTTGCTCCGAGGCATGCGGGATCTTCCGGGGCCAGGGCTCGAACCTGCGTCCCCCACACTGGCAGGCGGACTCCTAACCACTGCACCACCAGGGAAGTCCAGACCCCTTCCTTTTGTAGGCCTCTCATATCTCCCAGACTAGAACTGGGTCACGTGCCCACCCTTAAAGGGGACGGGTATAACTATGTCTTAAGTCTTACCCTTAGGCCAGTCAGGAATTACCTCTAGGGCTGGGACTGGGGCTAGCCTCCCCAAACCAAAAGGCTTCTTAGAAGAATATGGGTACCTGAATAAAATTGGAGCTTCCAGGAAGGAGAGGAAGAGAAGTGGATGTGGGGTAGAAAGCTATAAGTGCTATTGTATAATAATATAATAATATTGTATAATAGCAGTCAACAAAGAAATCAACAAAGGCATGTTCTCTGACACTGCTCAAATCTGTTAGTTTGAAAGGTAGCTCTGAAAAAAATGAATCACTTATAATCCACTACTTGGAGATAATCTCTTCATATTTTGGCAAATATCCTTGTTTTTTTAATAAACTTATTTTTTTTTATTTATTTATTTTTGTCTGCATTGGGTCTTTGTTGCTGCGCGCAGGCTTTCTCTAGTTGCGGCAAGCGGGGGCTACTCTTTGTTGCGGCATGTGTGCTTCTCATTGCAGCGGCTTCTCTTGTTGAGTGGCACAGGCTCTAGGCACGCGGGCTTCAGTAGTTGTGGCACGCGGGCTCAGTAGTTGTAGCTTGTGGGCTCTAGAGCACAGGCTCAGTAGTTGTGGCCCACGGGCTTAGTTGCTCCGCGGCAGTGGGATCTTCCCGGACCAGGGCTCGAACCCGTGTCCCCTGCATTGGCAGGCGGATTCTTAACCACTGTGCCCCCAAGGAAGTCCTGGCAAATATCCTTTTAAATGTTTTCCATGGATATGCCTCATATAGCATTTTAATTTACATAATCAAGACTTTTTTGTAATATTATGTCATATTAAGTATATTTCTATTCTTCAGCATGAATTTTAATAACTGTATAATATTCAGTCAGCTAGATGGTGGCTCAGTGGTTAAGAATCCGCGAATCCGCCTGCCAGTGCAGGGGACACAGGTTTGAGCCCTGGTCTGGGAAGATCCCACATGCTGCGGAGCAACTAAGCCACGCGCCACGACTACTGAGCCTGCGCTCTAGTGCCGGAGAGCCACAACTACTGAAGCCCGCGCGCCTACAGCGCATGCTCCACAACAAGAGAAGCCACCTCAATGAGAAGCCCGTGCACCACAACGAAGAGCAGCCCCGCTCACCGCAACTAGAGAAAGCCCGCGAGCAACAATGAAGACCCAAAGCAGACAAAAAATAAATTAATTAATTAAAAAAATATTGTGCAAAGCACATCCTAGTAGTTAAATCTTTAAAAATATCCCTGATTACTTTTTATATGTGTGATTATTAGGTCAAAAGTTTTAAATACACATTCCCAAATTGCTCTCTAGAAATGGTGTACTAATTTACACTCCCACCAACATTATATTGGGTTGGCCAAAAAGTTCGTTCAGCTTTTTCCGTAAGATGGCTCTAGAAGTGTTTAGTTGTCTTTAACTTCATTAGAAACAATTCTGTTACACTGTATTATACCAGCTGTCATATCAGCGTGCATTTAAAAAAAACCATCAAAATTGGTGAATTTTTGTGTAGCCATTTTAATATTGAAGGTGGAAGAAAAAAGCAACATTTTCAGCATATTATGCCTTATTATTGCAAGAAAGGTAAAAATGCAACTGAAACACAAAAGAAGATGTGCAGTGTACAGAGAAGATGCTGTGACTGATTGAACATGTTAAAAGTAGTTTGTAAAGTTTCACGCTGGAGATTTCTCTCTGGACGATACTCCATGGTCGGGTAGGCCAGTTGAAGTTGATAGCTATCAAATCGAGACATAATTGAGAACAATCAGTGTTATACCACGCGGGAGATAGCCGACATACACAAAATATCCAAATCAGGCTTTGAAAATCATCTGCACCAGCTTGGTTATGTTCATTGCTTTGATGTTTGGGTTCCACATAAGTTAAGCCAAAAAACCCTTCTTGACCATATTTCCGCATGCAATTGTCTACTGAAACGTAACGAAAACATTCCGTTTTTAAAAAAAATTGTGACGGGCGATGAAAAGTGGATACTGTACAATAATGTCGAATGGAAGAGATCATGAGGCAAGCGAAATGAACCACTACCAAACACACCAAAGGCCAGTCTTCATACAAAGAAGGCAATGTTGTATATATGGTGGGATTGGAAGGGAGTCCTCTATTATGAGCTCCTTCTGGAAAACCAAACGATTAATTCCAACCAGTACTGCTCCCAATTAGACCAACTGAAAGCAGCACTCTACGAAAAGCATCCGGAATTAGTCAACAGAAAATGCATAATTCCATCAGGATACCGCAAGACCTCATGTTTCTTTGATGACCAGGCAAAAACTGTTACAGCTTGGCTGGGAAGTTCTGATCCATCTGCCATATTCACCAGATATTGCGCCTTCAGATTTCCATTATTTCGGTCTTCACAAAATTCTCTTAATGGAAAAAATTTCCATTCCCTGGAAGATTGTAAAAGGCACCTGGAACTGTTCTTTTCTCAAAAAGATAAAAAGTTTTGGGAAGATGGAATTATGAAGTTGCCTGAAAAATAGCAGAAGGTAGTGGAACAAAATGGTATGTTGTTCAATAAAGTTCTTGGTGAAAATGAAAAAAATGCGTCTTTTATTTTTACTTAAAAACTGAAGGAGGGCTTCCCTGGTGGCACAGTGGTTAAGAATCTGCCTCCCAATGCAGGGGACACGGGTTTGAGCCCTGGTCAGGGAAGATCCCACATGCCATGGAGCAACTAACACCGTGCGCCACAACTACTGAGCCTGCGCTCCAGAGCCCACGAGCTACAACTACTGAGCCCATGTGCCACAACTACTGAAGCCTGCTTGCCTAGAGCCTGTGCTCTGCAACAAGAGAAACCACCACAATGAGAAGCCCGCGCACCGCAAAGGAGAGTAGCCCCTGCTCGCCGCAACCAGAGAAAAGCCTGCGTGCAGCAACGAAGACCCAACGCAGTAAAAAAATAAATAAAAAATAAAAAATAAAATAAAACCAAAAAACTGAAGGAAACTTTTGGCCAACCCAATAAATATAAAGTCTATTGTATAAAGTCCCTCATACTGCCTTCTACCCATACCCATACATGGGTATTCTATATCTAGCACAGTGCCTGCCACATAGCAGGCATGAAAGAAAACATTCATTGAACAATTTATTTACAAGATAAGAATGAAATCTCATTGTTTTAACATGCATTTCTTGAAAGACTAGTGACTTTGAACATTTGTTTGTTCATTAATTTATTTGTATTTCTTCTTTTGTGAATTACCTATATCTGTTCTTAGCCTATATTTTTACTACTGTTTTTGAAAGCTTTTTATATATTAAGGGTAAAAGCCCTTTATTAAGGTTGATAAAGATATATTTTAAAGTTAACTCTGCCTTTTAATTTTAGGTTACAAAATTGTTGACATGCCCAAGTTTTTAAATTTAGTGTACTTAGACCCATCAATCTTCTCCTTTAGGCTTCTCTTTTAGTGATAATGCCAAGAAAGATCCTGCCTCTTCCAAGGTTACATAAATATCCACAGTTTTTTTTTCTAGTAAGTTTGTAGATTGAAAGTTATTGACTTCAGTTAATGGACCAATTCAGATAAATAAAGTAAATCTCCTTGATCCTCCCCTATAATTTAGGAGTTAAAAAAAAAAAGCAAACCACACCTTACTTAAATAAATCAATAAGCAGGCAAGCAACACAGAGACCATATCTAGAAGATTGAAAAAAAAAGTAATGTTGCAGTAGATTGACGGTGGAAAAGATAATGTTCCAGATACGAAAATTACTCTTAGAGGAATAATCAACTCCCACTTCCCTGGGATTCAGACCTGGGAATCAGCACCAATAGTGAACCAGCTGATCTTGACCATGGTGTCTGAGGACCAAGTGAAGAAGCAACATGATATCTACATAACCCAGACCCTAGGGCACATGTGGATTAATTGATTCATGTTGGTACCTCTGATTCTATTTGGAAGAATTCTATTTGGAAGCCAAAGATTGTTGAACTAAAGTCTAGCCCACTTTCTTTTGCCTATACTTAACATGAGTTGCTTAAGGGAGAGATGGGGAGAACAGTTTAATTTTGCTCCATGCCTAGAACAATAGCAGCACATATATTACATTAAATTATTTCTAAGTTACATTTTGATATTCATGACTTGACCTCATTTCTCCATCCCAGAGCTGCAGTGGAAGCACAAGACATAAAACCTGAAGGAGGGGCTTCCCTGGTGGCTCAGTGGTTGAGAATCTGCCTACCAATTCAGGGGTCACGGGTTCAAGCCCTGGTCTGGGAAGATCCCACATGCCGCAGAGCAACTGGGCCTGTGAGCCACAGTTACTGAGCCTGCGCGTCTGGAGCCTGTGCTCCGCAACAAGAGAAGCCGCGACAGTGAGAGGCCTGTGCACCGCGATGAAGAGTGGCCCCCGCTCGCCGCAACTAGAGAAAGCCCTCGCACAGAAACAAAGACCCAACACAGCCAAAAATAAATAAATAAATAAATAAATTTATTTAAAAAAAAAAAAAACCTGAAGGAAATATGAGAAAGTACCTGAAATATGACACTCATAAGTGGTCAGAAAATAATATAATATAACATAATATAATATAATAGCTCAAATTCAAGATTCCCCAACTCCTTATGCCCAGATGTTAAATGCTTTAGGAGAAGGGAAACCAAGCCCTATTTAGATATACTTTCTCTCATCTTTTGTCATATTCCATTATTTCATTTGAGGATTCAGGCCCTACAGAAAAACAGCAACAAGAGTGCAAATGCTTCATTTATTTATTTACTTACTTATTTATTTATTTAGCTGTGTCGGGTCTTAGTTGTGGTGCATGGGCTTCTCTTGAGTTGTGGTGCGCGGGTTCCAGAGCGCGTGGGCTCAGTAGTTGTGGCACGTGGGCTCAGTTGCCCCGCGACATGTGGGATCTTAGTTCCCTGACCAGGGATCGAACCCGCGTCCCCTGCATTGGAAGGCCGATCCTTAACCAAGGGAAGTCCCAAGAGCGCAAATCTTTCAAACAATTATTTGAAATAAAATATGTGGTGTAATGACTTAATTTGCATTCTAGGTACAGTGGAGCAGGCTAAGATCCCTACTGTTTATTACCTGTCAGAAGAATTCTATCCAGAGATCATTCTGATTTTATTTTAAAGTCAGAAAACTTTCAGACATCTAGAGAATTTAATTTCAAAAAATTACAGTTTTACTCAGATTTTCAAGAACACACCTTTTGTACAACCTAAGATGGAGCTGTGTTTTTTAGACCATAGAAAAAAGGATTTTAAAAGATTTTACAAAATTATTGAACTCTATGAAGCATGTAACCCATTATTCCTCTAGTTAATTTCTACCCTCAAAATAAAAAATGTGCTTCCACCAAATAAGATATTCTACTATACTTCTCTAGGATTTCCCGCCCTTTGTCATTCATGTGTGTGTGTGTGTGTGCGTGTATGTAAGAAGCTTTTTCACTTCCCGTTTTCTCCATATTTGGAATCTGAAATATTTTTTAAAGTCCTTGTCTGCAAAGAATGTTGATGACTCAAGTTGTCTCCAGAAAAAGTGATTAATCCAAAAGCCAAAAACTTAACAACTTCAAACCATTTTTGGATATTCTGTCTACTCACAGTGCACTGTCATCAAAACTATATGGTTTCATCTTTTGAAGACTGAATTGAGGAGTTGAGAAACCCCTTGACTTCTCTTAATCATATCACATTAATTTTTAGAGCAAGGTGCTTTTATTCTTTTGGTCACTTAACAGATAATTAACGTTGGCAGTTACGTTCACTATGCTGACAAATATGGCTTTTATAATTTTTCAATACCAAATGAGTTCTCCTGGATGAAATTTCAATTTGGTAATTGGATTGTGCAATCTTATGTGCACCAGTGAGTGAGGCACTGCAGCTTAAAAAAAACTGTGGGGCTATTAACAGGTTTCTATAAACATGCTTTCTAAAGTATTTGTTTACAGGGACTTCCCTGGTGGTCCAGGGGTTAAGACACTGCACTTCCTGGTCGGGGAACTAAGATCCTGTATGCCGCGCAGTGCAGCCAAAAAATAGGAAAAAAGCAAAAAAAAAACCCCAATAAATTATTTGTTACAAATGAGCTGTCAGAATTTTTATTTTTTGACCCTTCCACCCATTTTGCTCCTGTACCCCTCCCCATCCTCTGCCTCTGGTAACCACCAATCTGTTCTCTGTATCTATGAGCTCAAATTTTTTGTCGTTTTTTGTTTTTTTAGATTCCACATGTAAGTGAGATCGTACTGTATTTGTCTTTCTCTGATTTATTTCACTTAGCATAATGCTCTCAAGGTTAATTAATGTAGTCACAAGTGGCAAGATTTCATTCCTTTTTAATAGCTAAATAATAATCCACTGTGTGTGTATGTATATGTATATATAACATTTTCTTTATCCATTCAGCCATCAGTGGACACTGAGGTTGTTTCCTTGTCTTGGCTATTTTAAATAATGCAATGAATGTGGGTTGCCTATATCTTTTTGAGTTAGTATTTTTGTTTCCTTCAGATAAATACCCAGAAGTGGAAGTGTTAGAGCATATGGTAGTTCTATTTTTAACTTTTTGAGGAACCTCCATATTGTCTTCCATACTGGCTGCATCAATTTACATTCCCACCAATAGTGTAGAAGTGTTCCCTTTTCCCTACATCCTGGCCAACACATTGTTTCTTGTCTTTTAGATAATAGCCATTCTAATGGGTGTGAGGTGACATCTCACTGTGGTTTTAATTTGCATTTCCCTGATGATTAGTGATGTTGAACATCTTTTCATGTACCTATTGGTCATCTGTAAATCTTTGGAAAAATGTCTATTCAGATTTTCTGCCTATGTTTTAATCAAATTTTTTGTTTGCTTGCCATTAAGTTGTATAAGTTCTTTGTATATTTTGGATATTAACCCCTTATTAGATATATGATTTGCAAATATTTTCTCCCGTTCAGTAGGTTACCTTTTCTTTGTTGATGGTTTCCTTTGTTGCACACAAGCTTTTTAGTTTGATATAATCCCACTTATTTTCTTGCTGTTGTTGCCTTTGCTTTTGGTGTCAGATCCAAAAAATCATTGCCAAGACTGATGTCAAGAAGCTTACTGGACTTCCCTGGTGGTGCAGTGGTTAAGAATCGTCTGCCAATGCAGGAGACACGGGTCTGAGCCCTGGTCCAGGAAGATCCCACATGCCGCAGAGCAACTAAGCCCCTGCGCCACAACTATTGAGCCTGCACTCTAGAGCCCGTGAGTCACAACTACTGAACCCACGTGCCTAGAGCCCGTGCTCCGCAACAAGAGAAGCCACCACGATGAGAAGCCCGCGCACCACAACGAAGAGTAGCCCCTGCTCACTGCAACTAGAGAAAGCCTGCGTGCAGCAACGAAGACCCAATGCAGCCAAAAATAAATTAATTAATTTAAAAAAAAAAAGAAGCTTACTGTCTATGTTTCCTTCTAGAAGTTTTATGGTATCAGGTCTTACATTTAAGTCTTTAATTCATTTTGAGTTAATTTTTGTATATGGTGTAATATAGTGATCCACTTTCATTCTTTTGCATGTGGCTATTCGATTTTCCCAACATCATTTAATAAAGTGCCAGATATTAACTGACGTGTTTTTTAAGGGAGAAGATCAGAAAATAAATAGAAAATTGTCCCTTCACACACATACATCTCTAAAAGTAGATAGTGATTGCTAGGGGCTGAGGGGTGGGGGAATAGGGAGTGACTGCTACTGTGTATGTGTTTTCTTTTTTAGGGTGATGAAAATGTTCTAGAATTAGACAGTGGTGATGGTTGCACGTGGTGAATATACTAAAAACCACGGAATTATATACTTTAAAAGGGTGAGTTTTATGGTATGTGAATTATATCTCAGTTTAGAGAAGAAAGAAGGAAGTGACTTTGGGGAATTTCTTTCTTAGGATCTTACACACTGTTTTTAAGAATGATATTCCAAAAGGTCACCACGTTCTTTTCTGAAAAGATATCAGCATCTTTGCATAAAGGGACGATGAGTAATGTTTACAAACCCCAGGGCTTGTTTGGAAAACCTGCTGCTTACCTACTGCTTTCATCTTTTTAGGGGTAGCTTATCCCTTTGTTTAAGATCTAAGAATACCTGGGCAAGAACTATGTTTCCAGCAAAGACTAATGGGGTTAAACTCATTGTGAAGTGGCTTCAACCTATATCATAGGAGTCCCAAGAAAGAAAACTTTCAGGGATTGGGAAACCCTACAGCAAAAGGCCTAAAAATTCCCCAAAAAGGCTCAGGCATAGGCCCTGCCCCTCCTTCTGTCTGTCTCTTCAGTACTGTTGCTCAGCCCTAGCTGGGCCCAAGAGTGTCCAGACACATGAAGTTTTCCACTTCAGGAGTGAGTTTGAAGTAGTATTTGGACACTGCATTCAGTAGGAATAAAATGGCAGGTCCAGGAAACCCTTTGTTTTGTGGTGCTAAACTTTCCATCTCATTGTAATCAATAGAATAAGAGTATGTCTGGCCCAGAAAGTGGAGCTGCCCAGATTTTGGTATGTGCAGGTAATGGAAGGCCTCCTCTGTTCTCACAGCCTGAATTGACTTCCCTTCTCATCTTTGCCTCTCCCACCCCTCCCCATCCTTCAAGATGGGCTCAGGAGTTGAGTCCACCACCTCCCCTCCTTTACCTACAATGGTTAAGAAAGGACGTGGGCTCTGGGGACAGACTCCTGTTCAAATCTTGGCCCTGTATCCTGTAACTATGGGTGAGTCAAATTGTCTTTCTGAGCCTATTTCCTCATATGTAATATGGCAACAGTATCACAGACTCTGGAGTTAGATGGCCTGAGTGTAAATCTCAGCTTTGCCATTTAATTATCATGGAGCCTCGAACATTTTTCTAAACATTTTTTCTGTTCTTCGGTTTCTTCTTCGTTAAAATGGGAATAATAGCACATACCTATCTCAAAGGGTTTGAAGAGGTTTAAAATAATCCTTATAATGCACACAGAAGGGTATCTGGCTTACAGCAAAAGCTCAGATTTTGTTTTAATGCTTTTGCTATCATTTGCTTAGAACTATGTCCCACTCAAGAGATAGAGGGCCCCCAAAGCCATGTCTCAATCATGGACAGTAAACCCCTAGTCAAGGATGATTGGAGCAGAGAAGGACATCTGACTCAAGCTGGCTGGACCAATCAGATTCCTCTGCCTAAGGATCTTAGCAGAGACATGCGGCAACAGAGTCGGAAGCTGAGTCTTGTTAATGGCAGGGCCTATCATAAGAGGTAAGCACCCCAGAATACTGCTGAGGTTCCTAGAGCTGCTCTGATGGCAGCCCATTAAGAAGCCTGATGGTTTACCTCCTCCTGGTATCCAGTGAGATATCCCAGCTCTCTTCCAGTAATATCTCCTTCTTTGGTTAAGCTTTTGGTTACTTGTAAGAAAAAGAAGTTTCAAGTAATACAAATATATGTACTTTTGTATTGTTAGTTATTACGTGTGTGTATGTGTGTATATATATATATATAAAATTTAGTGCTTAAAAGCCATATTAGTTGCGATAATTCCAACGCTTTAATAGATAAACCTAAAACTTCAACGGCGGAACCCCGTATGATTTACTTCTAACTTAGGCAAAATGTATTGGGCAGTGGTGGGGAGGTGGGGGGCTAGTTTGAGAGTGGAGTCCCAGCTACATGCAGATATTCAGGAACTCAGGCCTCCCATCTTGTGGTTCTTCCATCCCCTTTAGGACAGTCATGGAGTCCACAGAATTCCGAGAATCTGTAAACTTGGATGGGAAAAATTTTACATCTCTATATTCTCTAGCTTTTACTGTAGGCAGCAAATCAGAGTAGTATCAGTGGTACCCATGACTGCCACCAAGACATCTGACAGATATTTTCATGTTATATTACAGTTGTTACAGAATCTTGAAATAATGTTTATGCTCACCACTATTTCAAAGTTAAGATAGTTACTAGATCTAGTTACGTAATTTGTTAATAAAAAAGCACATGTAGGACTTCCCTAGTGGTGTAGTGGTTAAGAATCCGCCTGCCAATGCAGAGGACACGGGTTCGAGCCCTGGTCCGGGAAGATCCCACATGCCGTGGAGCAACTAAGCCCATGCACCACAACTACTGAACCTGTGCTCTAGAGCCCACGAGCCAAAACTACTGAGCCCACGCGCCACAACTACTGAAGCCCATGCGCCTAGAGCCTGTGCTCCGCAACAAGAGAAGCCACTGCAATGAGAGCCCACACACTGCGTTGAAGAGTAGCCCCTGCTCTCCTCGACTAGAGAAAGCCCCTGCGCAGCAACAAAGACCCAACACAGCCATAAATAAATAAATAAATAAATTTGTTTTTAAAAAAAAGCACATATATTATTGCATCACAATTTTTAAGAATTCCAATACTTATATTTCAATATGATTTGTTTTCTTTATAATCCTATTTTAGGTATTTAAAACATTATTCTGGAATTCCACAAAATACCTGACCAGTACTCCTCAGAAGTACCTGTCAAAGTCATGAAAACCAAGAAAGATTGAGACATTGTTACAGACAAAAGGAGGCTGAGGAGACATAACAACTAGAGACAATGTGGTATCCTGGATTAGATGCTGGGACAGAAAAGGGATATTAATGGAAAAACTGGTGAAATCTGAATAAAGTCTGGAGTTTACTTAATAACACTGTACTAATGTTGGTTTTGGCAAATGTACCACAGTAATGTAAGATGATAACGTTAGAGGAAACTAAAACTGAGTGGAGAGTATATGGAAATTCTACTATTGCAATGGACTGAATGTTTATGTCCCCCAAAATTCATATGTTGAAATCCTAACCTCCAAGGTGATGGTGTTAGGAGGTGGGTTATTTGGGAGGTGATTAGCGCCTCCCATGAATGGGATTAGCGCCCTCATAAAAGAGGCCCCAGAGAGACCCCTCACCCCTTCTGCCATGTGAGGTTACAGTAAGAAAATGGCCATCTATGAGGAAGTGGGCCCTCACCAGACACCGAGCCTGCTGGTGCCTTGATCTTGGACTTCCCAGCCTCCAGAACTGTGAGAAATAAATTTCTGTTGTTTATAAGCCATCCAGTCTATGATATTTTGTTATAGCAGCCCAACTGGACTAGGACACTATCTTTGCAACTTCTCTGTAAATCTAAAATTATTCCAAAGTAAAAAGTTTATGAAAAAAAAAAAAGATTCTGAGAAGGGCTGCAGGCATTCATGGCACCAAATGGTTAGGAATGCCTGCCCAGGAAGTTCAGATGCTATTGAACAAGAGCAGGGAAGGCACCAGGATCATCAAGTGGGAAGCTTAGCGGGCCAGGCCTGGCAGCGGGAACATCTCCTCTGCCCACATTCAGTCAGGTGGCCCCTCCCGACACAAGGGGTCTGGGAAATGACAGTAACCTCTGGGCTGGGCAGAAACAACTCATTTTGGAAGGGCGCGTGACTCAGCTAGCCATCTGCCACTTGAGTTTCGAGCAGTGGAGTCACATACTTCCTGTCTATCAGTCAAGATTCTAATAGGAAACAGATGTCACACTCAAGAGATTCAAGGAGGGTTCATTTACAAAGTGAAAAAGTTCAAGGTTGAGGGTGGGGATAACGCAGGACTATGGCCAGCAGGACCCAGGCCAGCAGAAGTCCCAAAGGATTTAAATCTTCTTGAGGAGAGGAATAAGTCCACCATAGCAATAACATAGTAAGGAGTCCTCAATGTGTCCTCAACAAAGAGTTTTAACTAAATTGCAATAAAATGGAATTTAAAAGCTGGGAAATAGATATGGAATGGGCTCCAAGATATATTGTGGGAATTTTTTTAAAATAAATTTATTTGTTTATATTTATTTTTGGCTGCGTTGGGTCCTTGTTGCTGCGCGCGGGCTTTCTCTAGTTGCGGCGAGCAGGGGCTACTATTCGTTGCGGTGCGCGGGCCTTTCACTGAGGTGGCTTCTCTTGCTGCGGAGCACGGGCTCTAGGGGCGCAGGCTTCAGTAGTTGTGGCACACGCACTCAGTAATCGTAGCTCGCGGGTTCTAGAGCGCAGGCTCAGTAGTTGTGGTGCACGGGCTTAGTTGCTCTGTGGCATGTGGGATCTTCCCAGACCAGGGCTAGAACCTGTGTCCCCTGCATTGGCAGCCAGATTCTTAACCACTGTGCCACCAGGGAAGTCCCTATTGTGGGAATTTTTAGCTGATAGCTGCATACTTATAAAATTAAAAGATAAAAAAGTAAAAAAAAAAAAAAGCTGGGAAATATAAAGCAAGGCTGACCTTGAGCAAAAAAAGTTAAAGAATGACTTATCTGAGTGCAAAGAATTGAGTCAGAGAGAACTGCTTTTGAGTACTGCCTTTGCCACTTCTTAGTGAAAAAGCGCTTGTTTTTGTAAATATTAAAACACTGAATATAAATACATTCCTAAATTGTGTTCCCTAGCTTTCCACCTCTGGCCTGAGTCTAGAAGTTTACTGCCTCAGAGCGAGAAAGAGCGGTCCCTTGCTCTCGTTTGCAGGACACTCGGCTGGTGGAAGTAGATATAACATAGAGCTCCCATGATAGCTGAAGCAAAATATTCTTTTTTTTTTTTAACTTTTTGGCCACACCTTGCAGCACATGGGATCTTAGTTCCCGGACCAGGGACCAAACCTGTGCCCCCTGCAGTGGAAGCACAGAGTCTTAACCACTGGACCGCCAGGGAAGTCCCTGAAACAAGATATTCTTACCTGCTCCTACGACCTTGCCATGGGGCTGGAGTGGAGAGGGAGAGAGTATTGCCAGCCCCTTTTAGCCCTGATGGGGAGAAAGGGAAGCGAGGGAAGAGGAGGGCATGGATAGTCACGTGGGTCTTGATTTCGTCTCTTCAGACTTTGGATCTGGAGAGATTGGGGGCATCAGGTGCCTGGAGCACACGCTGATGTAGGGAGATGCTCTTGCTCAGTTTGAGGACTCAGAGGGCTGCCCCCTTGCTAACCTAGCAGTTCAGCCCCACCAGGCAAGAGAGAAGTCTTGAGGTTTAGCTTTCCTTGGGATATGATCGAGGCCCAGAATTTTCCCATCCCTCAGCCCTTCCTCAAAGTCAGAAGACTGCTGAGTTGGGTGCCAGCAGGTCTTTCATGGGTAAGGCACCTAGCAGATATTAGTACTGAGTATGTCGGCCATGAGGACTCAGACAAAACTTTGAAAAGGTCTATACAGCCTTCTCCATGCTTAAAGATCTTGGAACAGAGCACATGATACCTTCCTGTCTCCATCCCCACTCACACCCCATCTGGGATGATTTCCATATGGGCCTTCTCAGAAGCAGAGAGTTGGGCCAAATGACCTCTTGAGGTTTCCTTCTGCTTTTGCTGATTCAGAAAAGGTACTGAATTATTTACTCCTTTATATTCTACAACCACATTTTTTTAGTCCCTTCTCTGACCTTGCTATTTACACAATTTCCTTTGCCTTGCTTGCAGTTTCTAAAAAGGAAAGTCAGAACATGCATATCCTCATTTTAAACTCATCCTGGCAGCATACACTAAATTCTACGTCGTTAAAGGTGTTTCTTTTGCCCTCTTGCATTTCACTGAATGGAGCCTTTGTATAAACTTGGTATGGGAGGGTCTCAGAAATTCAGGTGAAAACTACCATCATCCCCCCACAGGATTCACTGCAAGACTCAGGCTGCAGTAATCGTAACGGTCCGATGTGGGGCAGGAGTGTGGTGCTCTTGAGGCACTAAAAGATATTCAGTTTGCCTGGTGGGATCCATAGTTTGGAAGCTTCCATGAAAGGCTATGGAGGTGACTGGCCAGATATTCACCAAACCCTCTTTCTTTTTTTTCCCGGCCATTCGAGGAGATTACGTTCCCCAGACCCGATCATATAGGAGTGGCTGTGTGACTAAATTCAATGAGCTATGAGTGAAAATGATGTGCACATGTCTGCCCCTGAAAAGCCTCTTATGTAACTGTATTAGTTTCCTACTACTTCTGTAACAAATTACCACAAATTTAGTCACTTAAAACAACACAAACTTATTCTCTTATTCCTAGAGGCCATTAGTCCCAAATCAGTTTTACTAGCTAAAGTCAGGGTGTTAGCAGGACTGGTTTTTTCTGGAGGCTCTGGTGGGGAATCCATTTCCTTGCCATTTGTAGCTTCTGGAGGCCACCTGCTACATTTCTTGGCTCCTGACTCCTTCCTTACATCACTCCAACATCTCTGATCTTCACATCTACTTACTTCTTCCTCCTTTGACCTTCTTGCCTCCCTCTAATATGAGGACACTAGTGGTTACATTTAGGGCCCACCCAGACAATCAGGATAATTTCCCCAGTTTAAGACCCTTATCACATCTGCCTTTTGCAATATAAGATAACATTCACAGATTCTAGAGATTAGCATGTGGACATCCTTGGGGGCCATTACTCAGCCTACCACAGTGCTCCTACACACTCTGTCTCTCTTTCCACATCTTCAAGCTGAATGCAGAGAATGATAAAGCCCAAAGAGATAAGAGAACCACACAACAGAAGGAGGATGGGTTGCTGAATGACTGGGTAGACAGAGTTTCCCTGCGGATCACACTGGATGAACTGTGAAATAAGGGAGAAAAATCTTTTATTGTGTTAAATTACTGTGGTTGACTGGATTATTGGTCCCAGTGCTTTCACCCTCCCTGGGTCCACACTTTTGCTGTGGCCCTTTGTACTTCCTGGCCCCTTGATGTTGGGCTTGACCACGGGACTTGCTTTGGCCTATAACAGGTGAGTGGAAGTGACTTGACAGTGTGCCTAGGCTTTTAGACATTGCTTGTGCTTCCACTTGCACTCATTTGTCTCTGCCACTGCCGTGAGCTCATCCAGATCAGCCAAACTCCAGCTGACCCACAAATCTGTGTTCATAATGAATAATTGTTGTTTTAAGGCAATAGATTTTAGAGTGATTTACTACATAGCAATGACTAACTAATGTAATCACAGAGATTTAAATTTGTTTATTACGGAAGTTAGACTAAAACAGGGGCTGGGTGAGGGAGAGGGAAGAATAGAATGCTGTGGCCAGAAAGTGGGAAGTTGGAATCTATTGTTCCAGTTGGGTAGCAGTTCCCAGGGTGTGACCATGGAAGGGAGTGGCTAAAACTAAATGGAGGCAAAGGTCACTGGAGATGAGCAGATCAAAGATAATGACTGTACTCAAGTTGGAGGGGAAGGTTCCAAGCCAAGTGCGTAAGCCACCACTGAGTAAGGGGACCTTGTCTTGAGACTGGAAAGCTAAACACCCAGTAATTCTGGGAAAAAGAAAATTTGGAATTGCTAGAATGACCCTGTGAATAGTAACTGGGAGTGGGAGACCTCCTCCTAACTCCTTTTGCATGGAAACAAAGGAAGGTGAGGTAGTAAATGGGAGGTGAGATCTTGGAAAGATAAGCTGTCCTTTATCACAGTTGTCTGATTCAGTCCCCCAGCAGAAGGAGAAAGGCAACAGGGATGGGAAGGCTTCATTAAACCATACGTGTTGTGAGATTATATTAACGCTTCTGCTGAGTAGACCAAAGAACTGTGGCACTGGCTGGGTACCTCAATAAGGCCCAAATTAAATGCAAGTGCAAAAGTGTCTTCCGCACATTTATATGATAATTGCTTTTGTATCAACTGGCTCATTATTTCATTGTTTCATAAATTTTATTTTATTTTTTGAGTATTTATTTAAAAAATAAATATTTATTTTGGCTACACCGGGTATTAGTTGCAGCATGCGGAATCTTCATTGTGGCATGCGGGATCTTTTAGTTGCGGCAAGCGGACTTCTTCTTAGTGGCGGCACGCATGCAGGATCTAGTTAGTTCCCCGACCAGGGATCGAACCCAGGGCCCCTGCATTGGTAGCGCGGAGTCTTACCCACAGGACCACCAGGGAAGTTCCTGTTTCATAAATTTTAAACGAACAAGAAATAGTATGAGAATATTCTGCATGCTCTTTGTAGAAATTAAGTTTGCTGATAAGACAATCCTAGGATAAATGGGCCTGCTGCTTGGGTGCTCCTAAAAAAGATCTGGAAGCACTCAAAAACTTACTTCTTTCTGCAGCTCTAAAGACACCTTAAAGATACCAAGTTCATTTTCCAGTAAAGTTGCCCAAAGCTGCCCTCAGAAACAGACTTCAGCGTCCTGTCCCCAATACAGGTGACATTGCATGGCACATTTCTAAATCCAAGTAGTTTACATGGTGTGCTAGACAGAATAATGGCCCCCAAACAGATCCGTGTTCTAATCCCTGGAACCTGTGTGTATGTTACTACATGGCAAAGGGGAATTAAGTTTGCAGATAGAATTAAGTTTGCTAATCAGTTGACCTTGAGATGGGAAGATTATTCTGGGTTATATTGGGTGGGCCCAATATAATCACAAGTGTCCTTATAAGTGGGAGAGAGAGGCAGAAGAGGGGAACCAGAGAGAAAGACTTGGCCCAACAGTGCTGTCTTTGAAGACAGACGAAGTGGACCATGACCCAAAGAATGTGTCCGGTTTCTAGAAGCTGGAAAAGGCAAGGAAACAGATTCTCCCCTAGAGCCTCCAGAAGGAAAGCAGCCCTACTGACACCTAAAGTTTAGTCCCATGAGACTCTTTTTCATTTCTGACCTTCAAAACTTTAAGATAATAAATTTGTGTTGTTTTAAGCCACTAAGATTTGTGGTGATTTGGTACAGCAGCAATAGGAAACTAATATACATGGCATTCCTCAATTCTGTGAGCTATTCCAGGATTTTTCCAACAAATCCTCCTTTTTACTTAAGCTGGTTTGAGTTGGGTTTCAGTTCCCTGAAACCCAGTGTACAAAGATACCTCATGATAAAACTGTTCTTCTCACTAGGGACAGAAAATAGATCTCCAGAAATAAAATACATACATTAAACCTGAAAGAATCATGACTAGATTGCTTCCGCATGATGATTGGATATGAAAAATAGAAAGCATTTTAAGAAGTGTAATAAATTAGCATTTGAGGAGTAAATTTATTTCACTGAATGGAAATGTAAATTAAGAAGCCACGGGCTTCCCTGGTGGCACAGTGGTTAAGAATCCGCCTGCCAATGTGGGAGACACGGGTTCGAGCCCTGGTCCAGGAAGATCCCACATACCGCGGAGCAACTAAGCCCGTGCGCCACAACTACTGAGCCTGCGCTCTAGAGCCCACGAGCCACAACTACTGAGCCCGCGAGCCACAACTACTGAAGCCCGCACGCCTAGAGCCTGTGCTCCGCAACAAGAGAAACCACCGCAATGAGAAACCCGTGCACTGCAACAAAGAGTAGCCCCCGCTCAACGCAACTAGAGAAAGCCCACACGCAGCAATGAAGACCCAACGCAGCCAAAAATAAATAAATAAATTAATTAAAAAAAAAAAAGAAGCCACATGTTATCATTTCTTTCTGATTTCTTCCTTGATCCATGAGTTACTTAGAAGGGTGTTGCTTGGTTTCCAAATATTTGGGCATTTTTCAAATTTTTTTTGTCATTGACTTCTTTTTTTTAAGACTCCATTTGGCTAGTAGGCTCTCTCCCTCCCTTACTAGCTTTTTAAAAATATATTTATGTATTTATTTATTTGGTTGCATGGGGTCTTAGTTGCAGCAGGTGGGCTCCTTAGTTGCAGCACACAGGTTCCTTAGTTGTGGCATGTGAACCCTGAGTTGCAGCATGCATGTGGGATCTAGTTCCCTGACCAGGGATCGAACCTGGACCCCCTGTATTGGGAGCACGGAGTCTTATCCACTGTGCCACCAGGGAAGTCCTGTCATTGATTTCTAATTTCATTTTATTTGGTCATAAAACATACTTTGTATTATTGAATCTTTTTAAATATATTGAGACCTGTTTTATGACCCAGAATATTGTCTATTTTGATAAATATTCTGTGTGTCCTTAAGTAAGAATGTGTATTCTGCTTTGGCTAGGTAGAGTATTCTGTAAGTGTCAATTAGGTTACATTTTTTGATAGTTTGTTCAAGTCTTCCATAGCCTTCCTGACTTTTTTTCTACTTGTTTTATCAGTCATTGAGAGAGATGTTGAAGACTCTGACTATAATTGTGGAATTTGTCTATATCTCATTCCAATTCTATCCATTTTTGCTTCATGTATTTTGAAACTCTGTTACTAAGTGCATAAACAGTTAAGATTATCCTTCGAGGAACTGGTCTCTTTTCCATTATGAAATGAACCTTTTTATACTTGTTAATATTCTTTGCTCTGCAATCTACTTTGTCTGATATTGATGTAGACCCTGCAGCTTTCCTTTGACTAGTGTTAGCTTGGTATATATTTTTCCATTATTTTAACTTATTTGTGTCTTTATATTTGAAGTGGGTTTTTTTGTAGGCAGCATGTAGTTGGGTCTTGCTTTGTACCCAATCTGATAATCTCTTCCTTTTCATTAAGGTGTTTAGGCCATTTATATATAATGTTAGCTATTGATATGGGATATGGCTGTATTTAAATCAATCATCTTGTTATTTGTTTTCTTTTTTTAAAAGAATTTTATTTATTTTGGTTGTGTTGGGTCTTCATTGGTGCGCACAGGCTTTCTCTAGTTGCGGCGAGTGGGCATGACTCTTTGTTGTGGTGAGCGGGCTTCTCATCGCGGTGGCTTCTCTTGTTGCAGAGCATGGGCCCTAGGCACACAGGCTTCAGTACTTGCAGCATGTGGGCTCAGGGGTTGTGGCGTGTGGGCTCTGGGGCTCACGGGCTTCAGTAGTTGTGGCACATGGGCTCAGCAGTTGTGGCTCGTGGGCTGTAGAGCGCAGGCTCATTAGTTGTGGTACACGGGTTTAGCTGCTCGGTGACATCTGGTATCTTCCTGGACCAGGGATTGAACCCGTGTCCCCTGCATTGGCAGGCAGATTATTAACCACTGCACCATCAGGGAAGTCTGCTATTTGTTTTCTCTTTGTCCAATCTGTTCTCTTTTTCCTTTTCCCTCTTTTTCTGCCTCCTTTAGATCAATTCACTATTTTTATGATGCCATCTTATCCCCTTTATTGACTTATTAGCTATTAGTCTTTGCTTTGCTTTTGTTAAGATTGCTTTAGTGTTTATAATATACATCTTTAACATCAGTCTGACTTGAAGCTATATTATACCATTTCACATTTAGTGTAAGAACCTTGCAGCAGGGACTCCCCTAGTGGTTCAGTGGTTAAGAATCCGCCTGCCAATGCAGGGAACATGGGTTTGAGTCCTGGTCCGGGAAGATCCCACATGCTGTGGAGCACCTAAACCCCTGTGCCACAATTACTGAGCCTGCACTCTAGAGCCCACGAGCCACAACTACTGAGCCTGCATGCCACAACTACTGAAGCCTGCACGCCTAGAGCCTGTGCTCTGCAACAAGAGAAACCACCGCAATGAGAAGGCTGTGCACCGCAACGAAGAGTAGCCCCTGCTCGCTGCAACTAGAGAAAGCCTGTATGCAGCAACGAAGACCCAATGCAGCCAAAAATAAATAAATAAATAAACAAATAAATAAATAAAAGGAACCTTACAGCAGTATATCTTAATTTCCCTCCTTCCATCCTTTGTTGTTATACATTTTATTTCTGTATTTGTTATAAACTCCATAATATATTATTATATACATTATTTTTAATACATTTTGTTTAAAGCAAAAATAATAAACATTGCTTATTAAAAATGAGTGATTTTTAAAATATTTACCCACATATTTACCATTTTCAGTACACTTAACTTCCTTGTGTGGGTACAGATAACCATCTGGTACAATTTTTCTTCTCCCTGAAGAACTTTTTATAACAACTCTGGTAATACTGGTCTTCTGATGAATTATTTCAGCTTTTGTATGTATGAAAAATTCTTTATTTCACCTTTGTTTTTTTTTTAATTAATCTATTTTTTTTTGGCTGCATCAGGTCTTAGTTGCGACATGCAGGATCTTCGTTGCAGGATCTTTCGTTGCAGCGCGCGTGGGCTTCTGTCTAGTTGTGGTGCACAGGCTTCTCTCTAGTTGTGGTGTGTGGGTTTTCTCTTCTCTACCTGTGGTGCGCAGGCTTCAGGGCACATGGGCTCTGTAGTTGGAGGCACTCGGGCTTAGTTGCCCTGCAGCATGTGGGATCTTAGTTCCCTGACCAGGAATCGAACCAGCATTCCCTGCACTGGAAGGTGGATTCTTTACCACTGGACCACCCAGGGAAGTCCCTTCACCTTTGTTTTTGAAAGATATTTTTGCTGATTATAGAATTCTAAGTTGACAGGCAGTAAGCAGGGGCAAACATGGAGCTCATTCCTTTTGTTTGCTTTCATCACAGTCCTGTGCTGCCTATTGTCCAATGTCTGAATTTGAAACTATTGTTTCAAATATTTTGTCCAGTTTTTTAGTTTTTTAAGACAGGCAGAAGATTCAGTTCCTGTTAGTCCATCATGGCAGAAAGCAGAAGTCCCAGGAGCCATATTTCAATCACAGATGTGCTATTTTTTTCCCTGAGAAAGTTGATTAACCTCTTAGACCTCACTTCCTCAAATGGTTTTTTAAAAAATAGACTTTTTTTTTTTAGCAAGATATTCTACGTCTGTCTGATTCCTTAAGTTTTATTTTATTTTATTTCATTTTTAAATTTAAAAAAATTTTTTAAATTTAATTTATTTTTTTATACAGCAGGCTCTTATTAGTCATACATTTTATACACATCAGTGCATACATGTCAATCCCAATCTCCCAATTCATCCCACCACCCCCCCACCCCACCCCCCCGGCCGCTTTCCCCCCTTGGTGTCCATACGTATTTTCTCTACTTCTGTGTCTCAATTTCTGCCCTGAAAACCGGTTCATCCGTACCATTTTCTAGGTTCCACATACATGCGATAATATGTGATATTTGTTTTTCTCTTTCTGACTTACTTCACTCTGTATGACAGTCTCTAGATGCATCCACGTCTCTAGAAATAACCCAGTTTCGTTCTTTTTTATGGCTAAGTAATATTCCATTGTATATATGTACCACATTTTTTTTTAACATCTTTATTGGAGTATAATTGCTTTACAATGGTGTGTTAGTTTCTGCTGTATAAAAAAGTGAATCAGTTATACATATACATATGTTCCCATATCTCTTCCCTCTTGCATCTCCCTCCCACCCTCCCTATCCCACCCCTCTAGGTGGTCACAAAGCACCAAGCTGATCTCCCTGTGCTATGCAGCTGCTTCCCACTAGCTATCTATTTTACATTTGGTAGTGTATATATGTCAATGCCACTCTCTCACTTTGTCCCAGCTTACCCTTCCCCCTCCCCGTGTCCTTAAGTCTATTCTCTACGTCTGCGTCTTTATTCTTGTCCTGCCCCTAGGATCTTCAGAACCTTTTTTTTTTTTTAGAATCCATGTATGTGTTAACATATGGTATTTGTTTTTCTCTTTCTGACTTACTTCACTCTGTATGACAGACTCTAGGTCCATCCACCTCACTACAAATAACTCAATTTCGTTTCTTTTTATGGCTGAGTAATATTCCATTGTATATATGTGTCACATCTTCTTTATCCATTCATCTGTCGATGGACACTTAGGTTGCTTCCAAGTCCTGGCTATTGTAAGTAGTGCTGCAATGAACATTGTGGTACATGACTCTTTTTGAATTATGGTTTTCTCAGGGTATATGCCCAGTAGTGGGATCGCTGGGTCGTATGGTAGTTCTATTTTTAGTTTTTTAAGGAACCTCCATACTGTTCTCCATAGTGGCTGTATCAATTTACATTCCCACCAACAGTGCAAGAGGGTTCCCTTTTCTCCACACCCTCTCCAGCATTTATTGTTTGTAGATTTTTTGATGATGGCCATTCTGACCGGTGTGAGGTGATACCTCACTGTAGTTTTGATTTGCATTTCTCTAATGATTAGTGATGTTGAGCATCCTTTCATGTGTTTGTTGGTAATCTGTATATCTTCTTTGGAGAAATGCCTATTTAAGTCTTCTGCCCATTTTTGGATTGGGTTGTTTGTTTTTTTGATATTAAGCTGCATGAGCTGCTTGTATATTTTGGAGATTAATCCTTTGTCACTTGCTTCATTTGCAAATATTTTCTCCCATTCTGAGGGTTGTCTTTTTGTCTAATTTTTGGTTTCCTTTGCTGTGCAAAAGCTTTTAAGTTTCCTTAGGTCCCATTTGTTTGTTTTTATTTCCATTACTCTAGGAGGTGGGTCAAAAAAGACCTTGCTGTGATTTATGTCATGGAGTGTTCTGCCTATGTTTTCCTCTAAGAGTTTTATAGTGGCTGACCTTACATTTAGGTCTTTAATCCATTTTGATTTTATTTTTGTATATGGTGTTAGGGAGTGTTCTAATCTCATTCTTTTACATGTAGCTGTCCAGTTTTCCCAGCACCGCTTATTGAAGAAGCTGTCTTTTCTCCATTGTATATTCTTGCCTACTTTATCAAAGATAAGGTGACCATCTGTGCATGGGTTTATCTCTGTGTTGTTCCATTGATGTATATTTCTGTTTTTGTGCCAGTACCATACTGTCTTGATTACTGTAGCTTTGTGGTATAGTCTGAAGTCAGGGAGCCTGATTCCTCCAGCTCCGTTTTTCTTTCTCAAGATTGCTTTGGCTATTTGGGGTCTTTTGTGTTTCCATAAAATTGTGAATTTTTTTTGTTCTAGTTCTGTGACAAATGCCATTGGTAGTTTGATAGGAACTGCATTGAATCTGTAGATTGCTTTGGGTAGTATAGTCATTTTCACAATGTTGATTCTTCCAATCCAAGAACATGGTATATCTCTCCATCTGTTTGTATCACCTTTAATTTTTTTCATCAGTGTCTTATAGTTTTCTACATACAGGTCTTTTGTCTCCTTAGGTAGGTTTATTGCTATGTATTTTATTCTTTTTGTTGCAATGGTAAATGGGAGTGTTTCCTTAATTTCTCTTTCAGATTTTTCATCATTAGTGTGTAGGAATGCAAGAGATTTCTGTGCATTAATTTTGTATCCTGCTACTTTACTAAATTCATTGATTAGCTCTAGTAGTTTTCTGGTAGCATCTTTAGGATTCTCTATGTATAGTATCATGTCATCTGCAAACAGTGACCGTTTTACTTCTTCTTTTCCAATTTGGATTCCTTTTATTTCTTTCTCTTCTCTGATTGCTGTGGCTAAAACTTCCAAAACTATGTTTAATAGTGGTGAGAGTGGGCAACCTTGTCTTGTCCTGATCTTAGTGGAAATGGTTTCAGTTTTTCACCACTTAGAACGATGTTGGCTGTGGGTTTGTCATATATGGCCTTTATTATGTTGAGGTAAGTTCCCTGTATGCCTATTGTCTGGAGAGTTTTTATCAAAAATGAGTGTTGAATTTTGTCGAAGGCTTTTTCTGCATGTATTGAGATTATCATATGTTTTTTCTCCTTCAATTTGTTAATATGATGTATCACATTGATTGATTTCATATATTGAAGAAACCTTGCATTCCTGGGATAAACCCCACTTGATCATGGTGTATGATCCTTTTAATGTGCTTTTGGATTCTGTTTGCTAGTACTTTGTTGAGGATTTTTGCATCTATGTTCATCAGCTATGCTAGCCTGTAGTTTTCTTTTTTTGTGGCGTCTTTGTCTGTTTTCAGTATCAGGGTGATGGTGGCCTTGTAGAATGAGTTTGGGAGTGTTCCTCCCTCTGCTATATTTTGGAAGAGTTTGAGAAGGATAGTTGTTAGCTCTTCTATAAATGTTTGCTAGAATTCACCTGTGAAGCCATCTGGTCCTGGGCTTTTGTTTGGTGGAAGATTTTTAATCACAGTTTCAATTTCAGTGCTTGTGATCGGTCTGTTTATATTTTCTGTTTCTTCCTGGTTCAGTCTCCGAAGGCTGTGCTTTTCTAAGAGTTTGTCCATTTCTTCCAGGTTGTCTATTTTATTGGCATACAGTTACTTGTAGTAATCTCTCATGATCCTTTGTATTTCTGCAGTGTCAGTTGTTACTTCTCCTTTTTCATTTCTAATTCTGTTGATATGAGTCTTCTCTATTTATTTCTTGATGAGTCTGGCTAATGGTTTATCAATTTTGTTTGTCTTCTCAAAGAACCAGCTTTTAGTTTTATTGATCTTTGCTATCGTTTCCTTCATTGCTTTTTCATTTATTTCTGATCTGACCTTTATGATTTCTTTCTTTCTGCTAACCTTGGGGTTTTATTGTTCTTTCTCTAATTGATTTAGGTGTAAGGTTAGGTTGTTTATTTGAGATTTTTCTTGTTTCTTGAGGTAGGATTGTATTTCTATAAACTTCCCCCTTAGAACTGCTTTTGCTGCATCCCATAGGTTTTGGGTTGCCGTGTTTTCATTGTCATTTGTTTCTAGGTATTTTTTGATTCCCTCTTTGATTTCTTCAGTGATATCTTGGTTATTTAGTAGCGTATTGTTTAGCCTCCATGTGTTTGTATTTTTTACAGTTTTTTTCCTGTAATTGATATCTAGTCTCATAGCATTGTGGTCAAAAAACATACTTGATACGATATCAATTTTCTTAAATGTACCAAGGCTTGCCTTGTGACCCAGATATTATCTATTCTGGAGAAGTTCCATGAGCACTTGAGAAGAAAGTGTATTCTGTTGTTTTTGGATGCAATGTCCTATAAATATCAATTAAGTCCATCTTGTTTAATGTGTCATTTAAAGCTTGTGTTTCCTTATGTATTTTCATTTTGGTTGATCTGTCCATTGGTGAAAGTGGAGTGTTAAAGTCCCCTACTATTATTGTGTTAATGTCGATTTCCCCTTTTATGGCTGTTAGCATTTGCCTAATGTATTGAGGTGCTCCTATGTTGGGTGCATAAATATTTACAATTGTTATGTCTTCTTCTTGGTTTGATCCCTTGACCATTATATAGTGTCCTTCTTTGTCTCTTGTAATAGTCTTTATTTTAAAGTCTATTTTGTCTGATATGAGAATTGCTACTCCAGCTTTCTTTTGATTTCCATTTGCATGGAATATCTTTTTCCATCCCCTCACTTGCAGTATGTGTCCCTAGGTCTGAAGTGGGTTTCTTGTAGATAGCGTATTTACGCATCTTGTTTTTGTATCCATTCAGCCAGTTTATGTCTTTTGGTTGGAGCATTTAATCCATTTACATTTAAGGTTATTATCGATATGTATGTTCCTATTACCATTTTCTTAATTGTTCTGGGTTTGTTTTTGTAGGTCACTTCCTTCTCTTGTGTTTCCTGCCTAGAGAAGTTCCTTTAGCATTTGTTGTAAAGCTCGTTTGGTGGTGCTGAATTATCTTAGCTTTTGCTTGACTGTAAAGGTTTTAATTTCTCCATTGAATCTGAATGAGATCCTTGCTGGGTAGAGTAATCTTGGTTGTAGGTTGTTCCCTTTCATCACTTTAAATATGTCCTGCCACTCCCTTCTGGCTTGCAGAGTTTCTGCTGAAAAATCAGCTGTTAACCTTATGGGGATTCCCTTGTATGTTATTTATTGTTTTTCCCTTGCTTCTTTTAACATTTTTTCTTTGTATTTGATTTTTGATAGTTTGATTAATATGTGTCTTGGCATGTTTCTCCTTGGATTTATCCTGTATGGGACTCTCTGCACTTCCTGGACTTGATTGACTATTTCCTTTCCCATATTAGTGAAGTTTCCAACTATAATCTCTTCAAATATTTTCTCAGTCCCTTTTTTTCTCTTCTTCTTCTGGGACCCCTATAATTCGAATGTTGGTGCATTTAATGTTGTCCCAGAGGTCTCTGAGACTGTCCTCAATTCTTTTCATCCTTTTTTCTTTATTCTGCTCTGCAGTAGTTATATCCACTATTTTATCTTCCAGGTCACTTATCCGTTCTTCTGCCTCAGTTATTCTGCTATTGATTCTTTCTACAGATTATTATTTTTTTTTGACTGTGTTTGGTCCTCATTGCTGTGTGCAGGCTTTCTCTAGTTGCGGCAAGTGGGGGCTACTCCTCGTTGCGGTGCGCAGGCTTCTCATGGTGGTGGCTTCTCTTTTTGTGGAGCACGGGCTCTAGGCACGCAGTCTTCAGTACTTGTGGCACGCAGGCTTATTTGCTCCGCTGTATGTGGGATCTTCCTGGACGAGGGTCTGAACCTGTATCCCCTGCATTGGCAGGCGGATTCTTAACCTCTGCACCACCAGGGAAGCCCCATCTAGAGAATTTTTAATTTCATTTATTGTGTTGTTCATCATTGTTTGCTCTTTAGTTCTTCTAGGTCCTTGTTAAACGTTTCTTGTGTTTTCTCCATTCTATTTCCAAGATTTTGGATCATCTTTACTATCATTACTCTGAATTCTTTTTCAGGTAGACTGCCTATTTTCTCTTCATTTGTTTGGTCTGGTAGGTTTTTACGTTGGTCCTTCATCTGCTGCGTATTTCTCTGTCTTCTCATTTTGCTTAACTTACTGTGTTTGGGGTCTCCTTTTTGCAGGCTGCAGGTTTGTAGTTCACATTGTTTTTGGTGTCTGCCCCCAGTGGGTAAGGTTGGTTCAGTGGGTTGTGTAGGCTTCCTGGTGGCGGGGACTGGTGCCTGGGTTCTGGTGGAGGAGTCTGGATCTTGTCTTTCTGGTGGGCAGGACTGCATCTGGCGGTGCATTTTGGGGTGTCTGTGAACTTAGTATGATTTTAGGCAGCCTGTCTGCTAATGGGTAGGGTTGTATTCCTGTCTTGCTAGTTGTTTGGCATGAGGTGTCCAGCACTGGAGTTTGCTGGCCATTGAGTGGAGCTGGGTCTTAGCGTTGAGATGGAGATCTCTGGGAGAGCCCTTGCCAAGTGATATTACGTGGGGCCTGGAGGTCTCTGGTGGTCCAATGTCCTGAACTTGGTTCTCCCACCTCAGAGACTCAGGCCTGACACCTGGCCAGAGCACCAAGACCCCGTCAGCCACATGGCTCAGAAGAAAAGGGAGGGAAAAAAAGAAAGAAAGAAAAAAACTCTTTCTGGGGGCCCACGGCCCGTCCCCGTGCCTCTGGGCCCAGCTCCCTCTGCTGTCTCTGCCAGGGCTATAGCCGAGGCCGCCGCCGCCCACTTTCAGTTTCTAGACTGTTTTTTTAAGAGCAGTTTTAGGATCATAGTAAAATTGAGTGGAAGGTACAGAGATTTCCCATATGTCCCCTGTCCCCACACATGAATAGTCTTCCCCATTATCAACATCTCCCACCAGAGTGGTACATTTGGTACAACTGATGAACTTACACTGACTCATCATTATCCCCTAGAGTCCATAGTTTACACTAGGCTTTATTCTTGGTGTTGTATATTTTATGGGCTTGGACAAATGTATAATGACAAGTATCTACCATAGTATCACATAGAGTAGTTTCACTGCCCTAAAAGTCCTCTGTACTCCACTTTTTAAGCTTTCCCTGCCATCCTAAACTCTGGCAACTACTGATCTTTTTATTAGCTCCATAGTTTTGCCTTTTCCAGAATGTCATATAGTTGGAATCACACAGTATGTAGCCTTTTCAGATTGGCTTCTTTCACTTAGTAATATACATTTAAGGTTCTTCCATGTCTTTTCATGGCTTGAGAGATTACTTCTTTTTAGCATTGAATAATATTCCATTGTCTGGATGACCACAGTTTATTTATCCATTTACATACTGAAGAACATCTTGGTTGCTCCCAGGTTTTGGCAATTATGAATAAAGTTGCTATAAATATCTGTGTGTAGGTTTTTGTGTGAGCATGAGTTTTCAACTCCTCTGGGTAAAAACCAAGACACATGGTTTCTGGATCGTATGGTAAGAGTATGTTTAGTTTTTTTTAAAAAAGCTTCCAAACTGTTTCCAAAGTGGGTGTACCATTTTGCATTCTCATCAGCAATGAATGAGAGTTCCTGTTGCTCTACATCCTCACCAGCATGTGGTGCTGTCAGTGTTCTGGATTTTGGCCATTCTAATAGGTGTGTAGTGGTATCTTATTGTTGTTTTAATTCACATTTTCCTGATGACATATGATATGGAACATCTTTTCATATACTTATTTGCCATCTGTCTATCTTCTTTGGTAAGTTATCTGTTAAGGTTTTCGGCCCATTTTTTGATCAGGTTGTTTGTTTTCTTATTGTTGAGTTTTTAAGAGTTCTTCGTGTATTTCAGGACTTCCCTGGTGGCACAGTGGTTAAGAATCCGCCTGCCAATTCAGGGGTCACAGGTTCAAGCCCTGGTCCAGGAAGATCCCACATGCCGTGGAGCACCTAAGCCCGTGGGCCACAACTACTGAGCCCACATGCCACAACTACTGAAGCCCATGCACCTAGAGCCCATGCTCTGCAACAAGAGAAGCCACCACAATGAGAAGCCCACACACTGCAATGAAGAGTAGCCCCCACTCGCCGCAGCTAGAGAAAGCCCGTGCAGCAATGAAGACCCAACGCAGCCAAAAATAAAATAAATTAAATAAATTAATTTTAAAAAAAGGAGTTCTTGGTATATTTCAGATAACAGTCCTTCATCAGATATGTCTTTTGCAAATATTTTCTCCCAGTCTATGGCTTGTTTTTTTCATTTTCTTGACAGTATCTTTCAAAGAGCAGAAAAGTTTAATTTTAATGAAGTCCAGTTTATCAATTTTTTCTTTCATGGATCAGGCCTTTGGTGTTGTATCTAAAAAGTCATCAGCAAACCCAAGGTCATTTGGATTTTCTTCTATGTTATCCTTTATGAGTTTTATAGTTTTGCGTTCTACATTTAGGTCTATGATCCATTTTGAGTTTTTGTGTGTGTGCATGAGAAGGGTGTAAGGTCTGTGTCTAGATTAACTTTTTTGCATGTGGATGTCTGGTTGTTCCAGCAACATTTGTTGAAAACTCAAATGCTTTTAAATGATATTTATATGTGTATAATATAAATGTCAGCTCCATGGATGTTCCCAAGCCCTTTGAAATTCAGATAACATTTGGTTCAAATACCCAACCCCAGTGTCTCTGAGGATACTCTGGGGCTTAGTCTCCTCTTGGTGTCCTCTGGTTGAGGTCTTCCTTCCAGCAACATTAGAGCCCTTCTACTCAGTGTTCCTTCTCGCTTTTCCCCACCTTGTCCCTGGAGACTGCCCCAATCTCTTCTCCCTGAAGCATCACTCACACTATATGTAAGCATATATTATCAAAGGAAGAGAGTCATGGAGGAGATGATGTTGTAGGGCAGAATGACCTAAACAGGATTTTAACATTTCTGAACTTAAAAATCCCTGGTCCATCCTTTCTTATGGAGAAATCACCCTGTACCTGTTCCATCCACGTTGTGCTGGGTCCCTCTTGGGGTCACTGCTGGCCCATATGACATCTTCGTGCACATTTAGAAAAAGGCAGCCCTTCTTCAGAAGGCTTTGCAATATGCAGCTTGACAGCAGAAAGTGGGCCAGATTTCAGCCTTATCTTCCCCCTCATCTTGCTTTAGCCCCCATCCTTCCCTAACCTACTGGTCCTCAATCCCCCAGATTCTCATTCATTTCTTATAGAGCAGTTTAGCTCTTTCTTTACTGGCTCCAGGCCTTCCAAGTTATTCCCAAAGGTCTCATCTTCATAATTAATTTAAAAATGTGCTCTTCAACTTTAATAATTATAACTCTGAAAGGAACACTGGGGTGTTGAATTTTTTTCCCTCGCTACATATACATCATTATGATGGTGATAGTGATGGTGATGATGAAGTTAATGACAACAGCCCTTAAGTAAATATGCTTAAGTTATTACATGAGGAGAAAAATGGTCTTTTGCAGGAAAATCAAAGGTCCTTTCTTTGACATGTAAGAGATTGTATATTATACCCCTGTTTACCACAGAATAGAAACCAGAGTCTCTAAAGTGCTTTAAACTCTCAAAATTAAAAATGCTGAACTCTGCAGATGCATTCTGTAAATGTATAAGTATGGCAGAAAGCCAGAAAGTTCCTGGAAGACAACAGGATGTCAGCCCAGTTTTATGAAGCATATGTATTGTCATCATATTCTTTGTTTTTTCTATATTTTCAAGTTGTCATAGTTTTCTTTTTTTAAAATAATGCATTACTGTCTTTTTAAAAAATTTATTTGTTTATTTATTTATTTTTTGGCTGCGTTGGGTCTTCATTGCTGCGCACGGGCTTTCTCTAGTTGCAGAGAGCGGGGTCTACTCTTTGTTGTCGTGCGCGGGCTTCTCATTGAGGTGGCTTCTCTTGTTGTGGAGCATGGGCTCTAGGCGCACGGGCTTCAGTAGTTGTGGCGTGCGGGCTTCAGTGGTTTTGGCCCACGGGCTTAGTTACTCCGTGGCATGTGGGATCTTCCTGGACGAGGGCTCGAACCTGTGTCCCCTGTATTGGCAGGCAGATTTTTAACCACTGCGCCACCAGGGAAGCCCTGTATCACATTCTTTAACAGACCAGGAGGAAGCAGAGGCATGGGCCACATCTTTGACATAATGTATTTCTGCAATTCTAAGGAACACCAACAGCATTTGGGAGAAACAAAAAAGGCAGTGCATTAAATGTTCACACTAGCAATAGGCTACATCCATCCTGATTTCAGAACTTTAAAGTGAGAACAATAAAACTGTATCTTAGAGGTAAGGAGTATTGTACTTTCTGTTTAGGTCTTTTACAGCACATTATTCTATATCCTGAAGAAAAAGTTATTTCAATAATAGTGTTGCTAAATACATGCAAAATTGGCTTTCAAATAGAAACGATAGAATCAGTACATTCAAAACTAGGCATAAGGTTAATTGAATACTCTTTTTCTGGACTCAAACTGTGGAATATAAAGATTTGGTAAGGCTATGAATAGTAGAGACCAACTTCTCTAAGCCTAGTTTTCTCATCTACAAAACGGGTAAATTAAAGTACCACCATCATAAGATTGGTGTGAAGACTGAATGAAATAATACATGTAAAGTGCTTAGCATAGTGCCTGGAACACAATACTGTCTCCTGCTCTGAAGAAGTTCAGAAGGAACTGCAAAGAGGGGGCTGGGGGATTACTTATTCCTGGTACTATTCAATCCAATCCAACAAATATTTCATGACCACCTACTGTACGCTAAGAATTGGGCTGAGAAGTGCGTTAGGAAGAAATAAAGAAGAGTGTTGTGCCCATCTTGTCTTAGGAAGATGAGAAATATTGGGTACATTTAATTTTATTAACTGAACTTTGTACTTAAATATTGACTGCTATACTTAAGTTATCAAATATTATTAAACTTTAGGTATTAAGCACGTTATGTTACTCTAAATATACATACTTAATTTAATGTATACTGTTTTATATACATGACTTCGGGATAATTTTGTATTTGTCAGTAATGCTAACCAAAGAATATTTTATTTTTAAGTGGTACTCACCCTTGCTTCTGCAAGAAAATTAAAATAAATGAACCAATTGGAGTAGAGCTCTCACCTCTAATTACTGGGCCTTAGGAGTAAATGAATGAAAAACTACCCTTTAGTTCTGAAATAGCAAACTTGGAGATATACTAGGACATGGCAGGTCCTTGTTCCTGATGATAAGGGTGAATGGCCTTGAAGGACATTTGAAGATTAGATGTTATCCTAGGTGTGTGTACTAGTCAGTTTCCAAGATGGCCCCCAGTGATCCTTGCCTCTGATGACAGCTGCCCCAGTCAAAATCTGATTGCTTTCTCATGGAAGACCCCAAGCAAGAATTTCCTGGCCAAGCCCTTTCCAAATTCCTGACCCATACGTGATTGCAGTTGTTTGAGGCCACTACATTTTAGGATAATTTATTACTGATACAGAACGTATTGAGGTAAGGTTAAGTCATTGAAGGTTACTAAATAGAGAAGTAAATGGTCAGACTTGCGTCTTAGAAATAATTCTGCCTGCGAGGTGGAAGTTGGATGAAGGAGGTGGACGCTGAGAAACTAAAGGCAGGACACTAGTGAGGGAGCGATCATACCATCCAAGGATGAGGTGGTAGGGACTGAAACTGCATGGCAATCAAGCTGGAGGCTAGAGAAACAGATTGTTAACCAAAACTTCAGAAGCAGAGACCTGACTGAAATAAGAAGTGTTTACTTGTGGTTTGTTAGGACTGCATCCGGGGAGACACAGATTCTAGAAGCACCTGAATTGTGTTTGGCTGTACAACAAAGTGCGGGAGGCTTATAAAGGCAAAAACTGCAAGGTTACAGTCAGTTAAATGAGTTTTTATCGAGAATTGTAATTTGGAGCTGGCAAGATGTAAGGGTGCTTATTAAGTAAGGATTGGATGGGGTCTGAGATCGTTGCACAGTTATAAGGGGAGACCCTGAGACCATAACGTTGCAGCTGGCAGGTGTTGTTCTGAAGACAGCTGGTGGTGTCCTTGGGTCTGCTATGGTTCAGTAAAGTTCAGGTTCTCAGTGGTGCAGAGACTGTCTGAGACCAGATCCTCAATGGCTCCCCAACTCCATTTTTGTATGCCTGAACTGCGATTACTCCATTATAATTTCTACTTGTCATCAGGATCAAGCAGTGTTTATAAAAGATAGAACTGCCTCCATTAAGTGACTGATCGCCTGTGGCAGGAAAGGTAGAGACTAAAATGGTTTCTGTGTTGTTTTTTTCTTCTAGAATCTTGCAATATTTATAGATTCCCCAGCTTTGACTACTTGCTGAAGAAAGAGTCAGTCTCATGCTACTTCTCCATCTCAGCTCAGAAATCTCCCTTTGAAGGTCTCACTCTTTTATCCAAGATAAATGTATTTACCTAGTTGCACTTCGTGGATTTAAAATAAGTACTAGCTATAAATATGTTCCTATAACTCAGGGGGTATGTGGGTGTTTTCCTTAAACTAAGTGTTCTTTAAAATATTTCGTTCTTCAAGATTTTTCTCATATCAGCGGTTTTCTATTTATTTGAAGAAACCCTAAAAATGTAGTCTGCATTTCATATGTTCTTTTAAGCTACTTAAACAATATTTTTAAGACATCAGTGATGTAATCTGTTTTTAAGAGCAATTGACTTACTTTAAATTAAAACTTAAATATATGCCCATTAAGAAATTAGCCAAGAAAAAACAGTAACATTAATCTCCTAAGGTTTTGATTTTCAAAAAAGGTTTTCTTTTAAGTTTGCAGAAATCTTTTGGGAATAACTAGTTTTTACTTTGAAGAAACATTTATCAGAAGTTTAGCAATTCTTTCTATTTTAACTCAGGCTCTCCCCTTGGAACCAATGCATGCCTCTGGACCCGTTATGGCTTTGACTCTAAACAAGGCTCTCCTGGGGACTTCCCTGGTGGTCCAGTGGGTAAGACTCCACACTCTCAATGCAGGAGGCTCGGGTTCTATCCCTGGTCGGGGAGCTAGATCCCGCATGCATGCTACAACTAAGAGTTTGCATGCCCCAACTAAGAAGCCTGTGTGTTGCAACTATGAGCCTGTATGTCACAACTAAAAGATCCCACATGCCACAACTAAAGATCCCAAGTGCCACAACGAAGAGCTGGTGTAGCCAAAATAAATAAATAAATAAATATTAAAAATAAAATAAAATAAACAAGGCTCTCCTTCTTTGCTCAGGCAGTACTGTGAGGGATTTCCCAGCTACCTGTGTGAACCTAAGAAACTATAACTCTTCCCTGTAAAAATCCCTGTGTTTGGGACTTCCTTGGTGGCACAGTGGTTAAGAATCCACCTGCCAATGCAGGGGACACGGATTTGAGCCCTGGTCCGGGAAGATCCCACATGCCGCGGATCAACTAAGCCCGTGCACCACAACTACTGAGCCTGCGCTCTAGAGCCCACAAGCCACAACTACTGCAGCCTGTGCCTAGAGCCCGTGCTCTGTAACAAGATAAGCCACCCTGGTGAGAAGCCCACACACCGCAACGAAGAGTAGCCCCGTTCATTGCAACTAGAGAGAAAGCCTGCGCACGGCAACGAAGATCCAACACAGCCAAAAATAAATAAATAAAAATAAATAAATAAAAATAAAATTAAAATCCCTGTGTTTGAGCTCATAAAACTCAATAAAAACAAAAACAAACAAACAAAGAAAACAAACAACCCAATCGAAAAATGGGCAGAAGACTAAATAGACATTTCTCAAAGAAGACATACAGATGGCCAACAGGCACATAAAAAGATGATCAACATCACTAATTATTAGAGAAATGCAAATCAAAAGTACAATAAGGTACCACCTCACGCTGGTCAGAATGGCCATCATTAAAAAGTCTACAGATAACAAATGCTGGAGAGGGTGTGGAGAAAAGGGAACTTTCCTACACTGTTGATGGGAATGTAAGTTGGTGCAGCCACTAGGGAAAACAGTATGGAGGTTCCTCAAAAAACTAAAAATAGAGTTGCCATATAATCCAGCAATCCTACCCATGGGCATATAATTAAAAAAGATACATGCACCCCTATTTTCATAGCAGCACTATTCAGAATAGCCAAGACATGGAAACAACCTAAATGTCCATTGACAGATGAATGGATAAAGAAGATGTGGTACATATATACAATGAAATACTACTCAGCCATAAAAAAATAATGAAATAATGCCATTTGCAGCAACATGGATGGAACTAGAGACTATCATACTAAGTGAAGTTAAGTCAGAAAGAAAAAGACAAATATCATGTGCTATCACTTATATGTGGAATTTAAAATATGACACAAAAGCACTTATCTACGAAACAGAAACAGACTCACAGACATAGAGAACAGACTTGTGGTTCTCAAGGGGGAGGGGGGTGTGGGGGGAGGGATGGATTGGGAGGTTGGGATTAGCAGATGCACACTACTATATATAGAATGGATAAAGAGCAAGGTCCTGCTGTATAGCACAGGGAACTATATTCAGTATCCTCTGTTAAACCATAACGGAAAAGAATGTGAAAAAGAATATATATATATGTAAAACTGAATCACTTTGCTGTACAGCAGAAATTAACACAACATTGTAAATCAACTATACTTGAATAAAAATAAATTAAAGAAAAAAAATCCCTGTGGGGAATTCCCTGGTGGTCCAGTGGTTAGGACTCAGCGCTTTTATTGCCAAGGGCCTGGGTTCGATCCCTGGCCAGGGAACTAAGATCTTGCAAGCCACGCAGTGCAGCAAAAAAAAAAAAAAAAAAAAATCCCTGTGTTTGAATCATTTCAAAGAAACATAGAGCATAGATCACAGTAAGGTTCACTTCAGGATAAGCTGTGTGGTATGAGTCGGGGGCACTTGGGAAAACTCCCTTCCAGAGACTGCTTTTCCTTTGTTTTTCCACAGAAACTGGGATCCCATTATTAGATAAGCATGATTCTGGCACTAATTCTGATGGGTGGGTTTTTTCCACCACACTAAGCAATTCTCCAACACCAGCTGAGTGTCCCGCAATTCAACTCAGTTCTGACACTATCTGCCCAAAGATAGCATCAGATCCCACAGGTTAAGGGCTCTGTCTTGCAAGACTGTCCCTACTTCAGATGCCAATCACAAGTCCAGGTTGTTACCTGTGCTTCTGACCCAACAGCTATAAATTAGAGGTTTCCATGACTCCCTTCTTGGGTTCGATTAATTTTCTAGAGCAGCTCACAGAACTCAGATACCAGTTTACTCACTAGATTACTTGTTTATTACAAAGGATATTAAAGGATTCGAATCAACAGCCAGATATAGAGATATATAGGGGGAGGTGCCGAACAAAGGAGCTTCTGTCCCCATGGAGTTTGGGGCCCAGCACAGTGGAATGTGGAAGCATCCTTGTTCACCAGCCTAGAAGCATTCTTGTTCTCCAAATCCCGTCCTTTTGGGTTTTTATGGAAGCTTCATTACATACGCACAATTGATTAAATCATTGGCCACTGGTGACTGATCAGCTTCTAACTCCCCTCTCCTCCCTGGAAATGGGGGCGTGGGACTGAAAGTTCCAACCCTCTAGTAGTAGGCCAGGAGAATCAACCATATTCTCCTGGCCTGCTGCCCTCAATCTGAGGTGAGGTCCAAAAGTCACCATTAACATCACAAAAGACACCTTGGTCACTCTCTTCACTTGGGAAATTCCAAGGGTTTTAGGAGCTCTGTGCTAGAAAAAGGGACTATGACCAAATATATATTTCTGATTATGAATAACAATATCACAATGAGTCATTATTAGATGACTCCAGGAGTCCCTTACTAAATTGTATGTGACCTTTGTCAGTGAAAAAATTAATCAGTAGCAGATCTAAGAAAGAAATGGAAAATTGTATTGGCGCCAACCTGAGGATTATAACCTGGGAGACAGTCTTTCAGAAAGCTCTGAGGACTATTTCCCTCTTTAGAGGTCAAAGTACAGTTATCTTTGAGACAAAGGGCTATAGTCAATTGACAGTTTACACAATCCAGATTTACACATGGGTCTTGGCCCTTTACAAGATTAAGAAGGAAGGTTATCTCGTTTATGAGATTAAGAAAGAATGTTATCTCCTAAAGAGGTCTGGTTAAAGCAGATGCACAACATGCACCAAAGGGAAGGGAGGCGGCCCAAACAGGCAAAGAAAAATTTCATGTTTAAATTTTTCTTATCTTGCCATAAAATATGAATTTTATTTCATCACCTTGTAGAAAGGGATTTTCCACTGCCCCCTAGGTTCATTCTCCACCCTTCTTCGCCCTGATTTGTAGGGTGGCTGACCCGTACAGACTAGTTCAATGCCTTTGACTTCTAGTTGGGTTCAACCAATGAAGACCCCCAGGAGAGATCAGAGGAAGAGTGGACAGTGAAGGTGCTGTTATTATTATTTTTTAAAATTTATTTATTTTTGCTGCGTTGGGTCTTCATTGCTGCGCACCGGCTTTCTCTAGTTACAGGGAGTGGGGGCTACTCTTTGTTGTGGTGCGCCGGTTTCTCACTGCGGTGGCTTCTCTTGTTGCGGATCATGGGCTCTAGGTGCGTGGGCTTCAGTAGTTGTGGCACGCAGGCTCACTAGTTGTGGCTCTCGGGCTCTAGAGCGCAGGCTCAGTAGTTGCGGCACACAGGCTTAGTTGCTCCGCGGCATGTGGGATCTTCCCAGACCAGGGTTCGAACCCGTGTCCCCTGCATTGGCAGGCAGATTCTTAACCAGTGCACCACCAGGGAAGTCCTGAAGGTGCTGTTATAACTGCCCAACTTCAACCCTGAAAGGTCACCTTGGGCTGCTTGGGTCCCCTGACCAAAGGTCACGGCTCCTCTTCTGGCAAGCTCCATGTCTCTCTGGAGAAGCTGCTCCCTCCCTTCATCCTTCTGGGACTAGGGGTGGGAATAGCCCTGGGACTGCTGTTCCTTGTGGTCTCTCCCTACACACTACACACACTTGTGTAAATAGTACCTTTATTAAACCCACCTTGAATTATCCTAATTTGAGTGTGCCATCTGTTTCCTCCTGAGACTTTGACAGATACTCCTTGATAGAAGCAATTTACCAAGCTATTATTGGCCATAAACATCCAATTATAAATTATGAGATTGCTTTACAAGGTATAACTACCGAATGGTAGAGGGACTAGGACAAATAAATCTTCACAGAGATAAAAAAGAAACAACACAAAGCAACAGAAAGAGCAAGAGGTTTGAAATTAGGAGATCTCAGTTTGAGTTCCAGATCAGCAGTTTACAACACTTCTGGGCCTCATTTTTCTCACCTATAAAGTATGAGTTTTAAAACTGATCAGTGGCTTTCAATTTGTATTTCACAAAACCCCCCAGTTTCACAGAGGTACTTCAATGTCCACCAGCGTGGGAGGGGAGAGAAGCAAAGAAAAGATAGGAGGAAAGAGACAGAGCCCCATTCCTACTCCAGCTAGGGCAGCTGTGCTGTCAGATTTATGTGGAACAAGATAACCAAGGACGTGACTGAGGAGTCCAGATCAAGGACAGGCTACTTTGCTCTGGAGATTTCTCAGGTCATGGATGCAAAACTGGGTATTCCTGCTGCTGGTCCTCTAGGGAAAGGTGGGCTTTCATATGTGTGTGTGTGTGTGTGTGAGTGTGTGTGTGTGTGTGTGTGTGTGTGTTGTTAGTTTTAATGTTAAAAGGAATGTGACTGAATTTTAGACCCGTATTTGGTAGGAGCGACAAATATTCATGACTGTGTGTAGCACGTAATAGGTGCTCAATAACTGTGGAATAAATGAATGCATGGATGAATTCTGGGTAACACTGCATTAGAAGATAAAAATTCTGCTTTTAAACACATGTATGAAAAGCAGTAATCTAGTTCACACTGGAAGTCCGGTTCGCTCTGATGGCCGATGAGCATGGGCATACCTGTTCTGGCCATATCTTTGCAGGTTCCTCGGGGACTATCAGGAAGGGCTACTGGCCACGAGCAAGAGGAGAGCAGGGAAAGAAAAAGAATAGAAAAATCAAAATTTCAATTGATGCACAATTTTTTTTTTAATGCTAATACTCTTTTTTTAAAAAAATAATTAGGCTGTGTTGGGTCTTCATTGCTGTGCGCAGGCTTTCTCTAGTTGCAGGGTGGGGGCTACTCTTCGCTGCGGTGCGCGGGCTCTAGGCGCACAGGTGGCTCGCAGGCTCCAGAGAGCAGGCTCAGCAGCTGTGGCGCCCCTGCATTGGCAGGCGGATTCTTAACTATTGTGCCACCAGGGAAGTTCCACACTTCTTCTTTTTTTTTTTTTTAATCTTTGTCTTTGGTATTTTCTTTCCATTACGGTTCAATAAGCTCAAAAAAAGCTTTAAATGATTTAAAGCTGCAAAGTAAAGTCACTAGATTTTTTTCCAGTTTTTCATTTTGAAATCATTATAGATTCACAGGAAATTGAAAAGCTAGTACACAGAGACTAGTGTACGCTAGAAACTGTATACCCTACAACAAAATATATTTTTTAATGTAAAATCCAGTTAAATAGTTTGGGACCACTTTATTCCATTTAATTATTCTTCTGAAATGCTGATTAATTTATTATTTTTTATAATTAATTAATTAATTTATTTATTTTTGGCTACGTTGGGTCTTTTTTTTAGCATTTAAAAAAATTTATTTATTTTATTTATTTTATTTTTTGGCTGCATTGGGTCTTCATTGCTGTGTGCAGGCTTTCTCTAGTTGCAGTGAGCAGGGGTTACTCTTCATTGCGGTGCATAGGCTTCTCATTGCGGTGGCTTCTCTTGTTGCGGAGCACGGGCTCTAGGTGCGCGGGCTTCAGTAGTTGTGGCTCGCGGGTTCTAGATTGCAGGCTCAGTAGTTGTGGCACACAGGCTTAGTTGCTCCATGGCACGTGGGATCTTCCTGGACCAGGGCTCGAACCAGTGTCCCCTGCATTGGCAGGCGGATTCTTAACCACTGTGCCACCAGGGAAGCCCTGCGTTGGGTCTTCGTTGCTGTGCACGGGCTTTCTCTAGTTGCAGCGAGCGGGGGCTTTTCTTCATTGCAGTGCGCGGGTTTCTCATTGCAGTGGCTTCTCATTGTGGAGCACAGGCTCTAGGCATGCAGGCTTCAGTAGTTGTGGCTCACAGCCTCAGTAGTTGTGGCACATGGGCTCAGTAGTTGTGGCTTGCGAGCTTAGTTGCTCTGCGGCATGTGGGCTCTTCCTGGACCAGGGCTCGAATCTGTGTCCCCTGCATTGGCAGGTGGATTCCTAACCACTGCGCCACCAGGGAAGTCCCTGAAATAATGATTACTTTAATACTTAGGATCCAATAGAATTGATCACATTTAAAATGGTATGTCAGACGCACTTCTGATTAAGGAATCAAGCTGGTACCAAAAAAAGTCATGACGCTCTCTCTTTCAGATGATAAGCCTTTAGAAAAAGGTCACTCAATGGGAAAGTTACAGAGATAAAGGGTTGTATTTATGGTGTTTCTAATAATTTGAGTCCTCTGTGAAACTATCAGCTGCCTGGCTTTCTGGAAGGTAACCAGTAGAGGGCACTCTAGGCCTCAAAGACTGCAGAAAAAGCTCCAGGATTGCCAGAAGCCTTAATCGTTTACCTTCTTCAAGATACTTTCACCTTATTATGAGCTTGCCTGCTGGATGACTGCAGAGTAGGTTTTTTTTTTTGTGCGCATGTGATGAAAATAAAAAATTATGAACTCTCAAATAACCATGTTAGTATTACACAAATAATTTTTTTTTAGATCCAATGTTCTTGCATCAGTGTTCCCTAATTATTCAACTTGGTTTTTGAATCAGTTACTTTTATGATACAGGATTCCTGGACATAACCTACCCACGATTATCAGGATTTCATAACCCTGAACACTCTTCCCTGAATCCATATACATTGCCTGAACCTAAGTACAATGCGGATCTATTTCTACGCCAGCTTTTAATCAACCTATAAAACACTGACGTGCTCCCAGCAGTTTGGCAGGGGAGCAAAGCATACTCTTTTTTCACCTTTTATAAACAGTGTATAAAATAGGATTATAACTTCCCCATGAACATGCAGATACAACTAGAACTTCACCAGAAACAAACCAGTGGGTACTTTAGATGCATAAAATTTCCTCTGGAAGTGGGAGGAAAACTAATATTTGCCAAAGATCCAGCATAAGTCAGGCGCTTGCTAGGTGTTTCCTGCACACGAGCTCATTTCAGGCTCCTATTGTCGTGCCTACTTTACAGCTGGGGAAACAAAGGTGCTCAAGGACATCCAGTTAGCTAGTGGCAGGGGGAGAAGCAAACCCAGATGTTTCTGGCCTCGTGTGCCTTTTTTTCCCCCGGGGAGCTACCCTGGTCTCTGTTCAGCCACTCTGCCACCATTTTCCCTGTCACTTTCTGGGACTGTACTTCATAGGCGGGTTCATTTTCAGTGATTCCTGGTTGTCTATATTTTGGAATTTGCCTGTTAATTGAATATGCCATCTGTTGTTGTGAAACTGACGAAACTGCCCCAAACAAGGGTAATAGAGGTTTAAAAAGAAAAAAGAACTTTTTTGTAGGGGCTGAATGTTGGGAGAGGGGGGTTGGGCAAGGGCGGTGAAGGGAGACTTTTGTTTTTCAGTCTGTTATTTCTGTAACGTTTGAATATTTTATGATTTGAACATATTCATGCAGTATTTTTTTTAATAGAGAAGGAGAAAAAGAAACTTTCCGGGAAAATATGAAAAAACAAGGTAGAAAGGGCCACAATACAGTATATATTCTATTTTTATGATATATTTATAGTAATTTGAAGATAAAGACCTCTTTTGAGAGAGCGAAAAAGACCAAAGTCTCATTATATGGCTATTCTCTTCTCTTCATCCCTCACACCCTATACTCAGAAACACAAACAAAAGCCTCTTTTTGCTTCCTCTGACGGAACAATGATGACTAAGTGAATAAATCATCCAGTCACCAAAACTTCATTCCCAGTCATTTGACACCATTTAGGGAATACTATGTTGGAAATGTGCAGCTGTTCGAATCCCCACCAGCACCACCCCTTCAGATGAGCGCATCTGAGGAATAGGAAAGAAGTAGTCAATACTACAGTTTCTAAATGAACGGTGGATGTTCCATTTAAAGAGTTATACTGTTAATTTGAAGGTGAAAAGGGTGGAAATATGTTTCCCTCTTTCTTCTCCTTAACTCCAGCGCAGATTATTTTCATAATAAATTGAAGGAAATAAAGTTAAACTTTTTAGGGTTAAATTTACAAACTACAGCCTGTTAAATTCATTCACGGTCCTGTAAACAACTCTAAAGTAAGGTTTGTACCAGGAAACTGAAGTACGATGGTGTTAAATTTTAGACACGAAAAGGGTTTAATAATCTCCCCCTGATGATTCAGTATCTGCTGAGAAGAGTTTACCGCAGAGAAACTCGACAATAGGAACAGTGTCACCACACTTCCCCCTCCTCTATTACTCATACTGCTTTGAAACCTTATTAAAGCTGGTGCATTGTGAAAGCCCTATTTATTCTAGTTATTCTGGCAAAAATTCCCTTCTTAGGTAGCAAGAACACCTCAAACCTCTTTTCAACTTTCAGCAGCCAGTATCCTACTTTCCCTCGTTCTCACCACCTGAATAACCTGGAATGCTTATGTATTCAGCAGTGCTTCCTGGGTGAGGCAAATTTTGTACATATGTGTTATTATATATATACATGTATACATATTGTGTGTGTACACACACGTGTATATGCACACGCATTACACATATATGTATATACGTGTGTGTATGTTCATATGTCTATCTTAAGAAACTGAGGGCCTACAGAGCAGATTTTCCTTTTGCCTGCCTTTACTGGTTTTCTCTCTGATCCTTTTAAAATCACTGAGTTACTGGCGGATAGATTTGTTCTTCACAAACCTTTCAAGGTAATCATATGTGTAAGATCTAGCTAACAAGCTGAGTGGATTTGCTGCAGTCATTGTGACTATGTTATGTTCACCTATTTGATATTTTTGCTTCATTCTCTTGGTTCTCAAGATTTCTTGGCAAATATGCTTTTCAGAGAGCTTCTTAATTCATCAACTTAGGTGGCCTTTTGTTTTTAATAGTATGAAAATTTATTATTTTACGTAACAAGAAGTCCAGAGGTGGGGAAGCTTTGGAGTTGGTTAACTCAGTGGCTCAATGTTGTCAAGGACACAGATTCTTTCCACTTGTTCCCTGGCCATCCCAACTGAATTGGCTTTTGTCCTCCCGTTTGTTCCTTCATGGTCTCCTCGGCAACTTCTCTTCCTGATAATTATTCTGGATTCTTTCTCCGGTTTCCTTACCTGAAGCAGTTTTGCATCAGGAGATCTGTCTGGGGTTTTGCCCCTCTAGCTTGCCCACCACCCTCCCCTCCAGAAGGTTACCTGATCTGACTCCAGCTGGTATAGCTCTGGGTCCCAAGGTCCCTCTCCTGGCCTGGTCTTGAGAATTAATTTGCACCTTGAATTTAAAACCATACGCAGCTAAGGGGTGGGACTCATTGTTTCTTCCTCATTACCTGGGCACCCCACCCCCTGGTTCTTCTGGGTCTCCAGCGTGTCCTGCTGCTTCTCTGACCTGGAAGTCTTCCAGGGCTCAGACTGGTCCTCCTCACAGAATGGTCTCTCCCCTGGGAAAGTCACCGTTCTGTGGCTCCCCCTCTCACTCCTCTGTGACTCTCTTCACCTTACCTAGGGAGAGATTCCGGTTCCCATCTCCAATCATGGCATGTTGGTCTTGTCACCTGCATGTTCTGTCATTACTGTGACTTGAACGTGCCCCAAGCTGAATGCCTCATTCCTTCCCCACCCAGACTTGTCATTGTGTAGCTGCTGTTAACATTTATTATTGTATTTCAATGTGGTTTAAAGCTAAGATCTGAAAAATAGTGGGATTATATTCAGTACAAGCCACTTCTTTAAGAAGTACATGGGCCAAAAATGAAGATGAAAAATTGCTGCATTTAGTTATGAGGTCCATTGATGTAAATGAAAATTAAGAGGAAAACAATAGCTCTAGCTCCAAAGGCGGAAGGCCTGAATTTCAGAGTGACTGGATGAGACATGACAATTAAATGCAATGTGTGATTTTTTTCCCTTTTTTTTCATTTTGAAATCTAGATTAAAAGAAAAAAAAACCTACAAAGGATATTGTTGGGACAACTGGGAATATCGGAATATGGACTGTATTTTAGATTACACTAGTGCATTAATGTTAAATTTCCTGAGTGAGATTCTTATTCCATGTAGAAGGAATGTCCTTGTTCTTAGGAAACACATACTAAAGTATTTTGGGATGAAGTGTCAGTGTCTATAATTAACTCTTTTTTTTTTTTTAACCATAAGCTCTTTTCTTAAAAAATTTATTTAATTTATTTTATTTTTGGCTGCATTGGGTCTTTGTTGCTGCACGCGGGCTTTCTCTAGTTGCAGCGAGAGAGGGCTACTCTTCGTTGCGGTGCATGGGCTTCTCATTGCGGTGGCTTTTCTTGTTGTGGAGCACGGGCTCTAGGTGCGCGGGCTTCAGTGGTTGTGGCACACGGGCTCCAGAGTGCAGGCTCAGCAGTTGTGGCACGCGGGCTTAGTTGCTCCATGGCATGTGGGATCTTCCCGGACCAGGGCTCAAACCCGTGTCCCCTGAGTTGGCAGGCGGATTCTTAACCACTGCACCACCAGGGAAGCCCTATAATTAACTCTTAAATGGTTTAGCTGAAAATTAAAAATTAAAAAGCAGAAAGAGAGAAAGCAAATGCAGTGAAATTCAGTTGATAAATCTAAATGAACAGCATATGGTGTTCATTGTGCTACCTGTAACTTTTCTGTTTGCAATTTGTTTGAAATTCTTCAGAATAAAAAGTTGGGGAAAAGCAGTGACTGGTGGAGAAAATCACTTTTCTGATTCAAGGACTCCGTGTGTGTGTGTGTGTGTGTGTGTGTGTGTGTGTGTGTGTGTGTGTGTGTAGGGGGTATCAAGGTTTAAGTTTATATTTAGAAATTTCGGAGGTATAATCATTCAAGAAACAGATGTGATCATTGCCTGTTTAAAACCAATAACAGTTTGAACTGTTCTAACGGGTGGAAGGGCTGCTTAGGAATGCTTGCTGAAGACAGGGGTTGCATCAGTCTGCTCTCTGAAGGCCTCTACCACTTGGCAGACAGCCCTGTTCTCTGGACATACGCCCCATGAAGGAATTGGGCTGCATATCTCAACTGCAGTGCTCAGATACAGGAATGGTCGCCTGGCTCTGTCCCACGGATTGGGTCACCATGGGAGGTGGGAAGTAATGCATTGATCCTGTCAGTTGTCAGGCTCTGTTCTAGGCTTTCACGTACATCATCTCTTACCATTGCACAGCTTCCCGGTGTGGTAGGAATTATCATTCCTGGCTACAAATGAGAAAACTTTTTTTTTTCTTTTTGAAAACACAGCTGAAACTAGATATGGTTTTTATTTCCTTTTTTTTCTTTCCAGAAGAAAGGTTTTTTTAAATTTTAAAAGTAATATTTTTACCAGATCAAAATCTGTAACAAGAGCTGCTAGTTGTTGATACGGCATAAAGTAGTCTGATTTATGTATATTATGTCATTTGCCTCTTGCTGCAACCTCGTAGGTAGGTATTCCTCTGAAGGGAGGTTAAGTAACTCACCCAGCTCACTCAGCTACTAGGTGGCAGAGGTAGAGCTAGAACTGGAAATCAGATCAGGCTAACACCAAAGTCCATGTTCTTACTTACAGCTGCCTTCTAATTATAAAAATGTATGTGTTTATTGTAAAAATATTTGAAAAATACAGAGTCTGAAGAAGAAATAAATTCCCCTGAAATCCTGTCTACCAAAATAAATCACCAGTAACATTGTTTTCAATCTTTTTCTCTGCATATATCTTTTGTATATATAATATATATATTTGCATAAATATTAAGTGAAAAGCAAGAGACAAAACTACACTGAATAATTCTACTTTTCAAAAATATGTGGGGCACTTCCCTGGCGATCCAGTGGTTAAGAATGCACGCTTCCAATGCAGGGGGTGTGGGTTTGATCCCCCGTCAGGGAACTAAAATCCCACATGCTGCGTGGCATGGACAAAAAAATAAAATTAAAAAAAAAAAGAAAGGCTTATTTTTAAAAAATGTGGAAATGATAAATAAACAGGACTCTTACTCCACATTCATTTTTAATCTAACGTTATGTAATGAATGTTTCCCAATATCATTAAATATTACTCAGAAGCATGATTTTTTTAATGGCTGCATATTTCATTGTGTAAATTTTCTGTAATTTAGCCTTTATATTGATTCTTTTTTTTTTTCCATCAAAAAATGGTGGGGGGGCTTCCCTGGTGGCGCAGTGGTTGAGAATCTGCCTGCTAATGCAGGGGACACGGGTTCGAGCCCTGGTCTGGGAAGATCCCACATGCCACGGAGCAACTAGGCCCGTGAGCCACAACTGCTGAGCCTGCGCGTCTGGAGCCTGTGCCCCGCAACGGGAGGGGCCGCGATAGTGAAAGGCCCGCGCACCGCGATGAAGAGCGGTCCCCGCACCGCGATGAAGAGTGGCCCCCGCTTGCCGCAACTAGAGAAAGCCCTCGCACGAACCGAAGACCCAACACAGCCAAAAATAAATAAATAAATAAATAAATAAATAAATAAATAAAGTAGCTATTAAAAAAAAATGGATTTAAAAAAAAAATGGTGGGAAATATCTACATAAATTTTTGTTCTATTTTTATGAATGATCAGATATATACTGAGCTCCTACTGTGTGCCAGGTACCTCTGTGCTCGGCACGAGAGACAATGGTGAGCAAAAGAGGCACAGTTCCGTCCTTCAGGGAATTAGCAATCTAGTGGGGGAAATTTAATAAACATTAATCCACTGATCATATACAAAATTGTAAATACATCCTGTGATAAAAAGGGAAGGCACATGTTGCTGGACGGCACATACCACCAGAAAAACCTGCCCTAGTGTGTGGGATCATGGAAGGTCTCCCCAAGGAAATAATATTGGGCTTGAGATCTGAGTGAAAAGTAGGAGCTAGCTGAGCAAGGAAGCTGGACAAGAGCATTCTAGGCAGTGGGAACAGTGGATGCAAAGTCCCTTTGACAGGAAGCAGCACAGGGCATTGGAGGAAGAGTCAGTGTAGCAAGTTTACAGGAGGGGGTACAATCCTGAAGCTGGGTTAGGAAATCTCTCATTTTCTTTCGTAAAGAACCAGTTTTTACAATCTTGGTTTAACTGAAAATTTAAAATTTAGGAGTTAATTTCCACATATTTGTGAATTTCCTAAATTTCTTTCCATTACTAATTTCTAATTCCACTCCATTGTGATCAGAGAACATACTTTGTTTCAATCCACTGATTCAAACTAGAAAAGCAAAGATAATTTTTTATTTGTTTTGTTTTCCTTTAATCTCCCAAGCCTTGGCACGGCGCATAGTGGCAGTAAATAGAAGGACCAAAGTATCACCCCACAGATTCGCTTACTGGTTATAGGGGAAAACACAGCTTTGTAATGAGAGGGATCAGACTGCAATCGTATGACTGCACTGATCGATCTTGGCCTCAGTATTGGTGGGGCAACCAGATATTGTGTGCACCTGACATGATGTAGTATAAAGGACACAGCATTACCTATGAAGTATTCTCACCAAATATGTTTAACCTGAATCTAACCAACCTTGTATATCCAACTACCAGCTTACAAGGAATAGAGGAACAAGGGAAATGACATCCCAAGGAAACCATCAGACAAAGTGAGAAGGTAGGACATTCTTCAGGACATACTGAGTTCTTCAACAAGTCAATGGAATTAAAAAAAAAAAAAAGCGGAGACTATACTAGATTACAAGAGACTTCTGAAGAATAAAACAAGGGGCTTCCCTGGTGGCGCAGTGGTTGAGAGTCTGCCTGCCAATGCGGGGGACACGGGTTCAAGCACTGGTCTGGGAAGATCCCACATGCCGCGGAGCAACTGCGCCCGTGAGCCACAATTACTGAGCCTGTGCTCCGCAACGGGAGAGGCCGCAATAGTGAGAGGCCCGCGCACCGCGATGAAGAGTGGCCCCCGCTTGCCACAGCTAGAGAAGGCCCTCGCACAGAAACGAAGACCCAACACAGCCATAAATAAATAAATAAATAAAATTTAAAAATAATCTGTTTGTACTTTAAAAAAAAACAAAAACACAACGAAATGCAACATGTGGATTTTGTTGGACAGTGGTTTGAACACACCAGCTGTAAATGACATTTTGGGGAAAACTGGGGAAATTGTAATATAGATCAGGTATTAGATTATATTAAGAAATTGTTAATTTTGTTAGGTGTGATAAAGGTCTCTCTCTGATGCACAGCCAGGGCTCAGAATCTCAGGTTCGGGCTCAGTGAGACTCAGGCAGCAGACCTAGGTTTCCACAAGACCAATAGGTAGTCCTAATCTCCCTGGATTTACCTCAGCAGGGAGAGAAAACCACTGCTACAGGAATATCTCTGGATAAAAAGAAGTGGTTGCTTAAAGGTCTGATATCTGAAAAGTATGGATGGCAGGTCTGTAATACATAAAAATTCCAGTAAGTCCAATAGATCCTTGGGAAGAACGTGGATTTCACTGGAGTGAAAATTGTTCTGGAGCCCCCAAGGATCCAATATTATGATTGATTCTTCAGAATAAATCAATAATAAGTAGAGTCATGCGCTGCCCTATTTTTCACCTGTTCTATGTCACTGTCCAGGAAGAAACTAACACTTCCTGTTGGAATTTTTGGTAGAACTTCAGCTTTGGTCAGTTCTCTCTCATAACTCCTTCCTCATGTCCACACACAAAATGTGGGGATGTGAAAAAGCCTGCATTAGTAAATGGGATTTCTTATTTTGCCTTAGAATAGGCTTGTTTGTGCATCATATGAGCTGAAGTTCATGCTACCTTAAAAAAAAAAAAGTTGTGATAGTTTAAACTGTCTGTTTTGTTTTCTATTAATTTAACTGTTCATAGAATCCATCACCCTAATAAAGTTAACCACAAATCGGACAGCTGGATCACCACAGTTTGGATGGCCACCTACCTAGTTCCACTGACTGGTCCAGGAATACTGCAGAAAGCAAAGTCCATGAATCTTTATTTTTATTTATTTATTTTTTAATTTTTTATTTTATTTATTTATTTATGGCTGTGCTGGGTCTTCGTTTCTGTGCGAGGGCTTTCTCTAGTTGCGGCAAGTGGGGGCCACTCTTCATCTCGGTGCACGGGCCTGTCACTATCGCCGCCTCTCTTGTTGCGGAGCACAGGCTCCAGACGCGCAGGCTCAGTAATTGTGGCTCACGGGCCCAGTTGCTCCGCGGCATGTGGGATCTTCCCAGACCAGGGCTCGAACCCGTGTCCCCTGCATTGGCAGGCAGACTCTCAACCACTGCGCCACCAGGGAAGCCCCATGAATCTTTATTTTAGATCTCACTTCTCTTATCTTGATGTAGAGCTTGCAGCCCCAGATTCTACATAATGTTTCTAAGTATTGGGAAAAGGAGGAAAGGAGGAAATTCACATGTATTGAGTAGCTATTATTGGTCAGGCATTATACTAACTACTTAATCTATTTTCAATCATTTAATTGGGGATGAATATAAAGTAGTAGTTAAGAAGGTTGACTCTAAAAAAATGAAATCAGAGGGAGAGAGAAGGATGGAGGGAAGAAGCAGGGATGTAAAACTGGTAAAATATTAACAATTATTGAATCTAAATGGAGGGTATACAAGTACTCTGTACTATTCTTTTAACTTTTGAAATTTTTCACAATAAAAAAAAGAATGTCTTTAAATAGTTAAACATAGTTGTCATGTGACCTAGCATATGACTGCTAGATACATAACCAAGAGAAACGAAAGCCCGCATCTGCATACAAAAAAACTTGTACACAAATGCTCACAGTCCCATTACTCATGATAGCCAAAAGGTGGGAACAACCCAAAAGTTGATGAATAGATAAACAAAACTGGTATATCCATACAATGGAATATTATTTGGCAATAAAGAGGAATGAAGTCCTGATACATATGCAAAAATATGGATAACTTTTGAAAGCATTATGCTAAGTAAAAGAAGCCAATCATAAAAAAACACATATTTTATGATTCTATTTACATAAAATGTTTAGAATAGGCAAATCTATAGAAACATGAATTAAATTAATAGCTGCCTAGGGCTCGAAGTAGGGGATTGGAGGTGGAGTGGTTGTTAATGGATATGAGATTTCTTTTAGGGGGGATGAAAATGTTTTAAAATTAGATTGTGGTGATGGCTGCATAACTTTGAATATAATAAAAACCACTGAATTTTACACTTTAAGTGGGTGAATTGTATGACATGTGAATTATATCTCAATAAAGCTGTTTAAAAAAAAAAAAAGAATGACAAGTCTGGAGTCAAGACTGCCTGAGTTTGGATCCTGCCTCTACCACTTCCTTTGTCATGTAAACTTGGGCAAGTTATTTAACCTCTAAGCAACAGTTTTTAACCTGTAGAGAAGTAGTAGCACCACTACTAGCCTTGTTTGGGGGGATAATCTATTAGAAAGTCTACGTGAAGTGCCCACAGTAAATGCTCAATAAATATTAGCTATTATCAATATTACTGGTTATCCAACAACCCTAGAGGTTGGTATTAATCCCATTTTTCAGATGAGGACTCTGAGCCCAAAAAAGTTAATACTTTGCCTATGGTTACGCATCTAATAGAAAGTAACAGTGGGCATTCTGATGACACATGACTGCAAAAGCCAGGCTTTTCCACCATAAAATTTTGCCTGTCAGAGTAGATGTATCTTTTGTGGTATAATATGCATTTATAGAAAGTGCTTTAAGAGTCATGTAACTCATGTGAGAAATCAGTATGCTGAAAAAAAAACCACTTCTAATTTTGACATAGCCTTTTATGCCAAAGTGATATTATTTAATATTTTCCAGACTTCTCTAGCTTGATCATCTGATATAAAGGGGATCAATAAGATCACAATTTGTCTTTGTGAGAAACAAGCAGACTTTCCCTCTATTCATGTGGTATTCTGAATGGCCCTGGGCTATTTTTACAGCCAGGTTAATGGAATTAATAACATATTATCTAAGCACAGCACTGAACACTTTCCACCTGTGTTAAAGCTGTTGACATATTTATTCTCTTCCCCTTCTCAGCCAAGCTCCTTTAGGGCGGTTAAGGATTTTATTTTATTCTATTTATTTATTTTTTGGCTGCGTTGGGTCTTCATTGCTGCACGTGGGCTTTTCTCTAGTTGCGGTGAGCGGGGGCTACTCTTTGTTGCAGTGCGCGGGCTTCTTACTGCAGTGGTTTCTCTTGCTGCGGAGCACGGGCTCTAAGCGCGCAAGCTCAGTAGTTGCGGCACACAGGCTTAGTTGCTCCGCGGCATGTGGGATCTTCCCGGACCAGGCATCAAGCCCGTGTCCCCTGCATTGGCAGGCAGATTCTTACCCACTGCGCAACCAGGGAAGTCCCTGGGCAGTTAAGGATTTTAAACATAGAATGTATTCAGTAAATTATTTTTGAATGAATGAATAAATGAATGAAGGAACAAATACATGCAAGCCACACCCTTCAGCAGTCATTGGCTCTAATGTGGCAATAGATTTTCCTACAGATTGGGTACTTCATATTAAGGACCAGATGGAGAATAAGATTTACAACTAAAGAGTCAAGGTCCTTCCTCATCCCAGAAATGGGCAAAAAGCCATAATAATCCATATTAAGCTGTAAATTCAACTACCACTTATTTCTGAAAAATACTAAAAGTTCCCTTTAATCATCTCCCTCTCTACCCCACTCCCAAAACCAAACACACATACGCAGCTGGGATTTTCCTGTTTCCTCCTTAAACCTGTTAAACAATGTCTGATTAAGGTTAACAATCTAGAGTAGGATGTACTTTAGTGGCATAAGTGGTCTATACTATGGAAAGCCTTCCAGCTACCATAGGAAACAAGTCTGTGTGAATACTTAAATACAGAAGTCTAGCCTGCTACACCAATTAGACCCGAGTTTTACACCTCCCTAGAGGGAAATTATATACCTGGCACATGTGTGTCTGGCACGTACTATGCATTCAGCAGTAAATGTCTGCTGCCTGAATGACAGAAATAGTCCGCTTTTCTTTGGTTCCTATTCATATTGCCCATATTTTAGATTAGAATTCTCATTTTTCCAGTACAAATTTGAGTTCCACTGTGCGGGTTAGGGGCAATGCTACAGATGAGAAAATAAGAGGAGGTTTGAAAATCAGTCCCATTAGAGAAAGAGGAAAGTGAAGAGGTTTATGGAAAACCAGAGTCCTTTATACTAGATTATTCACTCGGGTTTTAACTCTCTGCCAGTCAATTCAGTTCTCCTTATTCTGTGGTCATGGTATGGCCTCAAACCTGTCTAGACTTTTTTTTTTTTTTTTTAATAAATTTATTTATTTATTTATTTATTTTGGCTGTGTTGGGTCTTCGTTGCTGCACGCGGGCTTTCTCTAGTTGCGGCGAGCGGGGCCTACTCTTCGTTGCGGTGCGTGGGCTTCTCATTGCGGTGGCTTCTCTTGTTGCGGAGCACAGGCTCTAGGTGTACGGGTTTCAGTAGTTGCGGCACGCAGGCTCAGTAGTTGTGGCTCGCAGGCTCTAGAGCACAGGCTCAGTAGTTGTGGTGCACGGGCTTAGTTGCTCTGCGGCATGTGGGATCTTCCTGGACCAGGGCTCGAACCCGTGCCCCCTGCATTGGCAGGTGGATTCTTAACCACTGCGCCACCAGGGAAGCCCTAGACTTTTGTTAATGAATGCTCACAAAGAGGGGAGAGGAGGCAAAGCAAGAGGCAAATCCACTCCCAATTTTGAAAAAACAAAAAAACAGAACAAAAACCCCCTCATAGCACAGGTCTTACTAAGTAAAAGTCAGTGATGTCATCTTTGAAAACAGAGGGCAATGATTTAGTGCACTCAAAGACTGTGAAGATTGTGGGCCTCCCTGATAATTCCCTGACCATAGGCAAAATAAATATCCAGAGATAAATGAGGCAGGATATTCTACTGTAAAATCTGGAAACACAGGACCGCTAAGATCCTCCCTAGTTCATATGAAATTTCATTCAATTGTTCAACAACCTTTTAATTAATTAATTTTTTTGGCCATGCCATGCGGCTTATGGGATTTTAGTTCCCCGACCGGGGATCAAACCCAGGCCCTCGGTCGTGAGAGTGCCGAGTCCTAACCAATGGACCGCCAGGGAATTCTCAGCAACCTTTTAATTTAAGTGCTTTCTATGTACCAGGGAACTATTTTAGGTGCTGAAGATCCAAATTAGGGGCTGAAAAGAATGTGAAACATGAAGAACGTTAGGAGACAGCTGTAGGAAATAATATTGGTAGAAACCTTCTCTCAACCCTATAAGGCCCCATAGAGTACTGGCTATTCTCCCTCTTCCTTGACAGGTAAACTTCTTGAAAGAATAGTGTGTACCTATGTTACTGTATAGTATTATGAATAACCATTCAGAAGCTTGTACAGCAATGTGAGATGGTCATGACACCCAAGCCTGTCATCAGTGGACCTGTCTTGTTGAAAAGAGTCTAGATCAGTTTGGTTGTCATCCAACCCTTAGGGTACCTTACACCTGGTGCAAGCGGCATGCTAATCACGCACAGCCATCAGTCCACGACAGGTTAGAAATTACAGATACTGTGCTTCACCACGGACATTTGAAAAGCACAGGTTTATACCACACATTCTCCACATCATCGCTCGTTCAGTCTTCAGGCCCTTTCAATCTGGCATCTGCCCTCCTCACTCTGCTGAAAATGCCATAGGAAAGGTCACTCTCCTCCTTATGGACAGGTTTGGTGGATTCTTTTTTGTCATCATCTGTGACATCTCAGCAGCACTGACATTTTTTTAAAAAATAAATTTATTTATTTATTTATTTTTGGCTGTGTTGGGTCTTCGTTGCTGTGCACAGGCTCTTCTCTAGTTGGGGCGAGCGGGGGCTACTCTTCGTTGTGGTGTGCAGGCTTCTCATTGCGGTGGCTTCTCTTGTTGTGGAGCATGGGCTCTAGGCACACGGGTTTCAGTAGTTGTGGCACGCTGGCTCAGTAGTTGTGGCACACGGGCTCTAGAGCGCAGGCTCAGTAGTTGTGGTACATGGGCTTAGTTGCTCCGCGGCATGTGGGATCTTCCCGGACCAGGGCTCGAACCCGTGTCCCCTGCATTGGCAGGCGGATTCTTAACCAGTGTGCCACCAGGGAAGCCCCGCTTTGCTTCTTTAACATTGCAGAAATTGTGTTCTCCTCCTACCCCTCTGACAACTCCTTCTCTTTGTCTTCTTTCCAGGCTTCTCTTCTTCTGGCTTCTCCTTGGCCTGTTCCTCATGTCAGGCTACACGCACACAGATTATTGCTGGGCAATCTTACTGATGTTCCATGCCTTCCACTACATCCTGCTGACTTCTAAATCTCTATTTATAAACTTGATGGTATACTAATGTGCTGAGAATGTTTACAAAAGAAATAAGTTTTAAGTTAAAAAAGCAAGATAATCAAGTTCTTTGTTTACAATTGTTTTCAAAATTACATTTTAGCCCCAGAAACCATTTTTATTCCAAATGAAATTTTATATGAAATTCTAATACATAAAACAAAATAAAAGCAGTTTCTTTGAAATGGAGGTGAGCCCTATTCATTCAGTCTTTTACTTTCCTGGGGCTTCTCAATAATCACTAAACTACAGGGTTTCTTAACCAGAGGTCTTTGGATCCCCAAGGGATCCGTGGAAAGAATTCAGAGGACCCATGAAAAATTACACCTTCATTTTAACTAATCACTATTTGAAAAGTACCAGTTCCTTCAATTATAAATATAGGCCAGAAACCACAGTATTATCAACATATCTATGTGTTCATCACCAATAGAAATCACAGACACATACAAGTCATCCTGTGTTGTTGCAGGTATCTCAAAGTATCATTTACCTTCTTCACAACATATTACGGTAGTTATTACTGCCCTAGATATTGTTGTACAATGTGTTAAAAAAAGCATACGTATGAAGGTTATCACTTTTGATTGATACATAAGAGGTATATTATTAAAACATTATTCAGAGAAGGGATTCATGGGCTTTACCAGACTGCCAAAGGGATTAATGGCACAAGAAAATGTTTAGAACCCCTGTGGAAACTCAGGGCTCCACGACAATTTACCCACATGGAACACAGAGCTTCCAGAGTAAGGTCTCTACTTTGGCCCTAGTCCTTCTCCAAACTGATTTAATGGAAGTGGTGATAAAAAGGCCCTTTTTGTTCTTGATGTTAAGGAGATATTCTCAGTGAAGAGCCTCTTGGAACTTCATTTTAAATAATAATTTTATATTTGAAGTGAAAATATCTTGATTTTTAAAAAATATTTACTCCCAGTGCTGTTTAAAACTCACTTCTAGGAAATCTTTTCTCTCTTTTTTTTTTAATTAATTAATTAATTTATTTATTTTTGGCTGTGTTGGGTCTTCGTTTCTGTGCGAGGGCTTTCTCTAGTTGCGGCAAGCAGGGGCCACTCTTCATCGCGGTGCGCGGGCCTCTCACTGTCGCGGCCTCTCTTGTTGCGGAGCACGGGCTCCAGACGCGCAGGCTCAGCAATTGTGGCTCACGGGCCCAGCTGCTCCGCGGCATGTGGGATCCTCCCAGGCCAGGGCTCGAACCTGTGTCCCCTGCATTGGCAGGCAGATTCTCAACCACTGCGCCACCAGGGAAGCCCAATCTTTTCTCTTTTGATCCTTCCTTTTTGCTGCATTCCCTCAATGTTTATTCAATTGTTTATCACTGAATACTTATTAGTTCACAGGTCTATTTTGTCTCTCCAGCTGGAATATAAAAGTGCCCTTGAGAAGTTTATTTCTCAGGATGGCCAGAATAGTATTATACAAATAAGACACTCGATAAATGCTTCCTGATGAGTGTAAGGCTTTTCAGAAAAGTGAACTTATTTGCCATAAAAGCAACATTAAAAACCAATATGGCTGAGTAATTTTATTACAAGGTGGTAAAAAAAGAGGAGTCTCAGATTCTGGACAGTACCTGTGAAAGGAATTAAGACACTATGTTTATAAATAACTTTTATTTACTAGTAAGGATTAAAAGTCTTCTTTAATAGAAAGTGATCCCTCGGATGACCTGAAAATTCTATTTTCTTTCACCAGCAGAGTGGGCCAGGCTTTCTCTAATGAGCAGATTATGTGATGAAGAACATTGCTAAATTCTTTCTAAAGTCTTTGATCCAGGAATTCAGCCATGGCTTATATGTGGATGGACACGAGTTTTACAATCAAAGCTCAAGCATAGAATAATGGAAAATACAACCATGATTTTTAAAACTATAGGATATTCCACTTCAAAGATGCTATAGCTATGGTAGATTTAAATTTTCCTTATCTATTGAAACCACTGTTGTACGAAAATTACTGCAAATCAGGCTTGTAAATCTAAATTCAAATAGCAGACCTATGACATTCTAGTTATATGATTTATTTCATGCTTTCAAAATGTTACCTTCATTAAAAATGTATTTAATATTTTTTTCTTTCCAAATTACAAATTTCCTGTTAAGTCTTTTCTGAGCCAATCTGATGCTTAAATGATCTCAAATGTCAACAATACTAAAAAAACAGCTAACATTTTTCTAAATGATGATTAAAGCCTTGCACCCTTTAATTATGAAATTAATCAAGTCCTGTCAAGTGTCCTACATACCTCTCAAACATACCCACCCCAAATGCACTTGCCACTGCCTCAATCCAGGCCTAATTGCCTCCAATTTCTTCACTCTCCCATACACTCTCAATATGGTCACAAAGTAATCAGATTTGTGTTTCAGAAAGATCACACCACCCTTCTGCTGAAAACCCTGCTCTGGCTCCTCACCATGCACAGGCCTCATGTTCGTTAGCACGGTACCCATGGCCCTCAGTGATCTAGCTCATACCCACCTCTCCTGCACTTCTGTCGTCACAGTGCTTCACACTAGACTAATCAGCTATAAAGAACTATCTGCAGGGCCCTGTACAGCTTTCCTTTCTCCAGGACCATCCTTTCATACTGAGTTCTGGTGAAGTCCATCATCCTTCACAACCCAGCTCAAACATGACTTCTTCTAAAGGCCTTCTTGAAGCCCATCCAACTCCAAAATTAATCACTCCCTCTTCTAAATCTTGTAACATATCATTGTACTTACCATGTTGTATTATAATTGTTTATAGGCTGGCCTTTTCTACATTACTGTAAACTTTTTGAGACCATGAAACGTATTTCACGTTTGTTAAATCGAACTGAATTTGATCTAACGATCTAACTGGGTAACAGAGATGGGATGTTTCCAGAGTGATTCATAGTGGCCAGGATGATCATGTTTCTCCACAGCAAACATAAATCTTACGTTTCTTTAATCACAGGGATTACCAGACCCTCTTGGAATGGCATACAAAACACAAACTCTTAAATATAGATTGAGTATTTCTGGCTTAGTGCAAAATATATACATTATGGGGCTTCCCTGGTGGCGCAGTGGTTGAGAATCTGCCTGCCAATGCAGGGGACACGGGTCCGAGCCCTGGTCTGGGAAGATCCCACATACCATGGAGCAACTAGGCCCATGAGCCACAATTACTGAGCCTGCGCATCTGGAGCCTGTGCTCCGCAACAAGAGAGGCCGCGATAATGAGAGGCCCGCGCACTGCGATGAAGAGTGGCCCCCACTTGCCACAACTAGAGAAAGCCCTCGCACAGAAATGAAGACCCAACACAGCCATAAATAAATAAATTAAATAAATAATTATTAAAAAGAAATGTATATATACATTACGTTTTATCTTAAATCTTTTGGCAGGGTACATAGTAGATTAAAGGATGGTTTACTTACACTGTGCACTAGGAACTGGCATCTATTAAACTTTATCATACACATACCAGCAGAAAAGTAGAGTCCTAACGATACTGGAAACTTTTATAAAATAATTCCTTTGGGGAAGAGTAAAAATTATGCAAAGGGTGCCTATTATCACATCCCAATGGAACAAAAGTAGGTGGCATGAGAAATATAGGGACATTTTGTGGCTTCAAATATTTACACTGGATGGCCCCAAGTCATACAGTAAGCATTCAGGTAGGTGCAATGCATAATTTTCAAGATCTAAATCCGCTCCTCTGTATCTAGAGCCACAGCAAATTTCTTTCTGGGGTGAAAAATACTAAGGAATGTGCACAAATAATATTTAAGGATAAAATCTCCCCTCTTACCAGCATATACTAATAACTTAAAACTAGTTTTAAATACAGGAATCTCCCAATTAGCCGTAATTATTTATTATTATTATTATTTTAAAATTTTATTTTATTTATTTTTGGCTGCGTTGGGTCTTTGCTGCTGACCACGGGCTTCCTCTGGTTGCAGCAAGTGGGTGCTGCTCTTCCTTGTGGTGCGCAGGCTTCTCACTGCGGTGGCTTCTCTTGTTGCGGAGCACGGGCTCTAAGCATGCGGGCTTCAGTAGTTGCAGCATGTGGGCTCAGCAGTTGTGGTTCACAGGCTCTAGAGTGCAGGCTCAGTAGTTGTGGCGCACGGGCTTAGTTGCTCTGCGGCATGTGGGATCCTCCCGGACCAGGGCTCGAACCCGTGTCCCCTGCATTGCCAGGCGGATTTTTAACCACTGCGTCATCAGGGAAGCCCAGTCGTAATAACTTAACACAGAAATTAACTCATGATTAACTTTCTTATTTGTTCTTTTCTGTATTTTGCAAAGGTTCTACACTGAACACGTTATTTTTGAAATACAATTATTTTAAAGAGTTACCCAGAAGAATATCAAACATATTAGCTTTGCCCAATTTTTAGGTTTTTCCTATGAGAATGTCATTAGATTTTCTTTGTTTCGCCTAAGGCTCAGTTGCAAAAATTCTATTCATTTCTTTTACATATTGCCAAGAGAAAATCTGAGTGAAATAAAATATCTAGCTCAGAGAAGGAAACTTTTTGTTACAGTGGCAATGACACGTCAACTAATCCCAAAACTTTTTTCTATAGCCAGGGCACAAGATATCTAATTCAGTCACCTGGTATTTCTTAAGAACTGCTGTACTGTGATAACCATAAAGCATTTTTTTTAGCAGGTAGATAAACAAAACTAAAATAAGGAGTGAAGTAGTGCTAAATCAACTTCGTAACAGATATAATTCTAATGCAGCAATTATTCAAAGTGTACATATTACTCAATATGTAATAGCATTAAAAATGGTAAATCAACAATTTTATTTTTTTTTTACTTTAAAACTCAGTTAAGCCTTAAAAACAAAATAAAACAAACAAACAAAAACCCGGATACATTCTAAAACCTAAATATAGTTCAAATTAGGAAAATGGCTAACACCAGTTTTGCTAGCTTCTCATCCCCTTTCTCCCTCATGTAAAAGACTTTTTGAAGTAGAAACTATAAAATTTCTACACATTCCTTCATAACACAGTTATCAATAAGCAGTAGTGAGTAAAGGGACTATCACTCTTTTTCTCTCTATACTTGACCCACAGCTATTTTAGACACAAAAGGTTTAATTAATTTAATCTTCACATACGATTATTTTCTACTTATTTCATAAAGTCTGCATCTCTTTCATATCTTATTTCTTGTGTGCTATAGCAGAGTTTTATGATCTCTAGAACAAAATACTCTGCTGCCATTTTTACACTTTATAAAACTGTGCCTAATTATGCCAATTTGGGAACTGCCTTTCTTTTTATCTGGTGATTTAGTTTGCAGCTAATAAAAAAAAGCCCCATCAGCTCACAGGAACACACAGAAAGCTTTGGGCCACATGCCCAGGAATTTTGTGATTCACTCAGTAACTATCATCTTCCCAAAGGAAATATTTGAAATTCCACTATTAAACAAGAAAAAAAATGCTACTAGAAAATATACCGTTAACATAAGTGCTTTTTTATTTCTGTGAGAAAATTATACATTTGAAAAAATCTGTTCCAAATTTTTGTTATGCCGAATAAAATACCAAAATGTCGTACCTGCATAATCAAATTAGCTGACAGAAAAAAGAAAACGAAAAATATTTATATACCTAGATGAAAAATAATCAAAGCTACTTCCAAGTGAACACGTCTAGGGTACACGTAAGAAAAATCTAATAAACTAAAAAAAAGTCAACTGACGTTTTATATTTTCAAAGATTTATCAAATGTCTATTCTCAGATCCTACTGTTTCAATACTCTAAAAAAGTTGGATCAAGAATAAACCTTCTTGGGGCTTCCCTGGTGGCGCAGTGGTTGAGAATCTGCCTGCCAATGCAGGGGACACGGGTTCAAGCCCTGGTCTGGGAAGATCCCACATGCCACGGAGCAACTAGGCCCGTGAGCCACAACTACTGAGCCTGCGTGTCTGGAGCCTGTGCTCCACAACAAGAGAGGCCGAGACAGTGAGAGGCCCGCGCACCGCGATGAAGAGTGGCCCCCCCTCGCCACAACTAGAGAAAGCCCTCGCACAGAAACGAAGACCCAACACAGCTAAAAATAAATAAATAAATAAATTTAAATAAATAAATAAATAAATAAACCTTCTTTCTCTTAATAATGGGAACAAATTCTTTTGTGTGCCTTTAATGACACAAGTACAATCAAAAGCAAATATGACTTCTTTAAATATTAATGATGTTTTAGACACCTCACTGGGATACAGTACTATCTCTTTTACCTATAGCTCAGTTATTTTACAAACCTTACTGAGAAAAAAAAATAAAACCAAAACCCAGACAATACACCAAGTTCTTTGAACAGCCATAAGGAATGTTAGAAGGCTCAGTCAGGCATTTTGCTCTCAAGCCCTCACTCTGAGTCTATTCAATTCCTTCTATACAATTCTAACAAACATAGCTTTCCAAGTCACATGAGATGAAAAGTAACAATAAGAGAAGCTGCCATAGGCAAAGCATACTGATAACAGCAAAATGCAGTATCTGAGAATTTACAAGTATGAAAATCAAAAGGAAAGCAAAACAAACAGAAAAGGCATAAAAAGCCAAAATTGACCTTTCTGAGGTTAATTACTTTAGAGCAATCATATACTTCAGGAGACTCTCAAGTTAGTATGCTAGCACATTGTATAATTGAAATGATGACCTTGAGTCTTCAATACAATTCCTTCTATTTAATTATCACATGTTGGTATCAGCCTGCTTTTTGATAGGGGAACTGGTTTGCTTGGGACTGTACCAGCTTAAGCCTAGCATAATTATTATTATATAATTATCTCCAGGTATAATTATTACTAGCTCTCCTTTTCACTCTCAAAAAGAATGGTTTGGACTGTAAATTTTAGAGTCATCCTACTGAATGCTTACTATGTGCCAAGAACTATTCCAAGAGCTTTCATTTATCCTCACCGTCCTGTGAGACGGGGTATAATTATTATCCCCTTTTTTAGATGAACTAAGGCTCTGAGAGGTTAAGTGATTTTCCTAATCACTAAGATCATTCAATTAGGAAGTATTAAAGGCCTATATTTGAACAACCCAGACAGTCTGATACCAAAGTCCTAGTGTTTAACCACCATAAGACACTGTACTATTTCTCTTTAGAAAGATGGGTAGAAGAACAGCGAGATGGAGATATCCAAGCTTTTGGAAAAGGATTGAGAGGTATCAGCTTTCTAGAAAATGCGTGTATACAAACTGTCCCATAAACGGATTTCATAGTCCCATAAACTTACAATACTGAAACATCTCATAAACTTACAATACTGAAACATCTAAGAAAAACTTTGAAGTGTAAAAATATTTCAGATTTTTATGAGCATGGGCTTTCTTAGAAAACAAAAATTCCAAGACTATTTTTCAAGTATTCGTGAGATGCTACTTTAAACACATACTAAATAATTAGTTATGTCCTGCTCAAAAAGTCAGATTATTCCATCTTTTAAAAAAGAAAATTAGTAACTCACTGTACGTTACTATATGAAGGCAGAATGAAAAGTATACTGGACTGCAATCTGTTTTGCTACTCAACAGCTGGGATGTCCCTTAACTTCTCCAAACTTCAGTTTCTTCATGTGCAGCAGAGAAATATGGTTTAGCTTGTTAAGAGGACCTAAGGAGATCAAACGGATTTCAAGTGCCTTGAGAACTATAAAGGATTACCTAAATTTAGAGTATTAATTAATTAACTAATATACAGTCATAGATTTTCAACAACATGGATCATAAATTTATGCCACATATTCCAAAACGATAATATTTCTTTATTTCCTCTTTTATTTTTTACTTCAAAATTTGGGGAAAAAAACTATAGTCTTTGGTCACATGTGAAAAAGAAAATTACACTAAAAAGATTAAGAGCAGCCATGAACAACAACTCAGGGGCTACACTTTATACTTCATTCTGTAACAGACCCTGTTTATCAGGTAATTAGTCCTTAAACAACCGGTGAGATTAAGTAAAATAGTTACAATAATAAAATAAAGAGGTTCAAAGACTTACAATAAATCTTATTGTTAACGTGGTTCTTAACTATATTTACTTAGAGTGAAGTTTAAATAATTATAGTTATATAGTATTTTCCTGTCTCCCAGAAAGCATTTCCATATCTGATCCTCAGCAACCAGGTATGGTAGATAGATATCATCATTCTCATATAAAGAAGAAACTGAGGTTCAGAGAGATTAATTTGCACAATTGCTTTCTGACAGGAAATTGAAGTGGAAGGATGACTCCTGATCTACATGGAAAGAAAGCAATTATTTGGATGCTCTAGAGCAAAAGAAAAGCCTCAGACCTATTTATTGGCTGAGATGAGACACAGAACATTTATACATTCATGCTGTCTCAAAAGCAATATTCATTGGAGCCTGCCTGCACATCTCTAGTAGCTTTAATGTTCATAGAAAAATGAATATTCATGTCTGTTTGGGATCTCAAACTATTATTAAATTTGCAAGCAAAAACAGGACCAGTGAAGAACTGAACCAGATTATTTTTTCAGAGTGGCAAACCTAATGAAGTGTCCCAACCCCTCTATGATTTACCATTGCTGAGATTATTCCTTACCAAGGAAACACTTAAAAAAATTTTCTCCCAGAGCTCATTTGCTAGATTCCATAAATTAGCTATTACAAAGAATCTGTATCAGAGAAATTCAAACCTAGTAAGAGGCTTTTCTTCCAACCTACTAAAAAGGCACATTAAATACACAACATTGGCCACATTATTTTAGATAATGATGGAAAACAACAGCTGATAGCCAGTTTGGGACAAATGCCAACTGTTTCCATTTATCTGAAAATGTCAAAACTAATTGCTACAACACTCAGTTTTCAAAGAATATTGATATCTCTAAATGAGAAAGTATGTCAACCAAAAATCCTAAAAAACAGACTAAAGATAATGGTGCCTCCCTGATCTGCAATATTAGTTAAAAAAAAATTTTAGCGTCCCAAAGTAAACACATCTCAACAGCTTTACATATTTTCATATACTTTATTTTTTAAACACTTATAATTTTGCAAGCTAGCAGTAAAATATTGTCCTCAATATTTTACTAATTAGCACCGTATACCTTTTAAAGCTAACTGGAACATTGTTTTATTTAAATGATTGTGAAATAAAATGATCATTTCAAATACCTAATTAGTCTCAACACATGAACCATTAATTATCATTATTTTTGGCTTTATGCACAAAGATGTATTTCAAAGATGAACTTAATATTAGTATCAGTTCTGTCAATCTAACAAATCAAAGTACCACAGTTTAAAGCAATATTTAACCTCTGAAATTATTATATAATTAAAGAGGCATATAAGAAAGTTGAGAAATCACTATAAAAACAAAAGATACTGCACAACTTTAAATTTAGAGTCCCTTATTTTTTAGAAGAATGAGGAAAATAATGAAAATTTTCATGGTACAAGTATCAGTTACATATATGGTTTAGTATATATATGTCAGTATTCTCACGCTTTGCTTATGAGTTTGGCCTTACCAAAAAGCCATCAAAATGTCCAGGATAATTCACAGGGACAGCTGGAAGCCTGAAATAAAATTGCTCAGTGCAAAAGATCCCAAGCCATTCATATAACCAGGATATTTAACTCCTATTTTTGTTTCCATCTGAAAACCCTGTTGAAAATATGGAAAAAAATTTAACCAAACTCGAATTACTTCCACATATTAAAACAAGGGGGATTTTTCATTTCCTGTTTCCTAATAAGAGCATTCTTCAGAGCTATGTGTTTAAGTTCTAAGCTACAATCCACTACTTACTAGCATGCCTGTTTTGCATACCAGTAGAATCAAGTCCAGTTTTGCCATTTGTGGATAACTATGACAAGATACAAAAGCATGTGTTTGCCATAAATAGCTCTGGCTAACAGCAAACTGCTCACACTGAACAGATCAAATTCTCTATAAGGAGAGCTGCCTGGACCACAGCCAAATCCCACTACTAATGTTTAAGACTGCTGTATCAATTTTTTTTCAAATTTGTGAAGTATATTAAGAAATAGTAGCTGAAAGTTCCTAAACATGAGAAGTATTATTAAACTTTTGAAGGACATTTTACAAATTATTTTCATTATGACCAAATGTGCAATAAGAGCTTCCTGCTTCTTCTACTACTAGTCAACTAATTAGAAATGTAAACGTGAATTAAAAAATAACTACCCTAATTTATCCAGAGAACAAATCAGATATTGAAGAGTATTTATGTCAAAGTGCAAAAAAATAATTCCTGATCATTATTAACACATAAGGAAATAAATAAAGCTTATAAAAGTACACCTCTATAACGTTAATATTTTGTATTAGTTGGCTTTAGAATATTTTTTTAACCAAATAAACACAACAAACTGGAAAATATCACGCAAGAATGTTGTACAAAAAAATTCTTAAATGACCAGTGCAGAGATTAATAATAGCTGTTTACCCTAGGAGTTGCTTCACATGGTATTCTGCAAAATGTCCAAGGAAAACAAGGCAACGTTCTGTAATATGCCACAATTTTTATTGCAACGTGGCCATTTTTGTGAGGGTGCGGTTTGATCTCAAAAACAATGTTCCATTTAAGGCTCTTTTATACAGAAATTGCCATCATGACTGATATTCAAAGTATCTTTAGTGTCGCAAGACTAACATGGTAAACATAAAACTCCTACACTTATTCAGTAGTGTACACTCAATGGAAAACAAAAAGGCATTAATAACAGCTATTTCTTTTAAGAAGATACGCAGGTAACAGGAATGAACACTGAGGTACTAGGATAAGTTGATGACACAGTTAACTTAATTGGCATTCCTTTTGGGGTGGGGGATTAAACTCATTACAAAAAAAGTGCTTTCAATGCATAGTATTATATTTGCGCTGCCATGTCACAAAAAATAGGCTTGCCAAGGCAGGTGAGGTGTATGAATGCTCAAGCCTCACAGAACTGCAATCAAGTGCAACTATAAATAATACTGAATAAAGTTTACCATCTCACCAGTGGATAATACTTTCAAGGCATTCAATTAGCTTAACCCTTTGTAGTGTTCTAAGCTATTCACATTGACATTCACATTCATTGTAGTGCTTGCTGCAAGGGAGGCATATAACCAGTTGTTTTGGCTAAAATATGATGGGAGGGCATTCCTTGGGTTCTACGTAAAGGTAACAGTATCAAACAGTCTAATGGCAATCACTGATAGGCTGCTTACATGAATGATATTTCCTTCATTCATTGTGTTGGAAGGACCCAGTGGGAAGAGGAAGAAAAAAAAAAAAACCAAAACCTAATACTATTCCAATTGACTGAGCTGGAGAAATGGAAGCTCCTTAAGATCCAGATGGCACTTGACTGTCATTTTATAAGGGTTTTCCTTCAAGTGAAACTACTACGTTGCCTCCCAATTTCTCTCCAAGTGTTGAACGGTCCTTTATATCATCCAAGCCATTTACTTGCCACTCATGTTTAATACCTAAAAAGAAAAAACATTATCCCGTTACTTTATTATAAGTAAGAGAGGACAATTCTTCAGCACAAAATATTCAGTGTTTGTACCTGTAAATTTCTTTTTAATGGCATCTTTAGAGCTAGCATAAATCATCTTGCTTTTTAAAGGTGCACTTTCAGGAGCCCTACAGGGGGAAAAAAAATTGTTGAATCCTATTTAAAAGAAAAAAGAAAGGCAAAACTGACTATGTTAATAATAATCCTTGCATTTTAAAAGTACTTTTTTCTTTTGTTTTTACACACCAGAATATAAATACTAGGTCTTCTTTCTTAGACTCTTTTGTTTCGTATGTGGCATCGTACAAAGCATATCGGCAATCATTCAGAGGTAGCAACTTCACAAAAGATGTGTAGGGGTCCTCTACAGTATCACCAATGTCACCCACCAAGATCTGCTTTGCTTCCTCTACAATTATTTGTCTTTTGTCATCGCTTAAACAGAAGAGAACTGCTTTCTTTCTTTTTTTGATCTCCTCTTGTGTAGAAGATTTCCTTACTTTCATATCATTAAAAACTTTGATGACTTCATCATTCACTGTAACTCCAGAAGCCTGAAAATAAAGAAAGAACAGTAATTTAGAACAAGTATTTTGGTTTTAGCCAAAATTACTGTTTGCCTAGAGAGGATTCACTTTAGTCTGGATATCAAAAGTTGCATCATACCATGTAAGTAGTCCCATCAGATTTGCAACTTTTTAAGTATCTGTATATGATGCACCTAAGGATTCTAACTCATCCTGCCTCATTCATCCTTTTTTAAAAAGGGGTTTGGAGGGTGAAGTAATTGGCAGGTAGAGGGAAAGGGACAAATACAGACTGTCCCATCCCTGAAATGTTTCCTATTTCACTGGGTGATGTCAGAGCTTCAGGAGCAGCAGCAAAAATACCTTCTGTATTGTGTCAACCCGTCAGGCCTTAAAAAAACACTTTCGGATTTCAGTTAATGCTTCTACTATTTTTTTCTTTAAAGTCATCCTAGCCAGGGCCCTTTCCTCATAAGGAAAGAGAATCAAGTGTGAACTCCAAACCGCCCACGGCTACAACATAATTGCCTCACAGCTCAAATGCAGACGCTTCAAAACTAACGGATCGCGTGTAAAAGCTTTTTACCCCGAGAAAGCGTGTTCAAGAGTTTTCCCACCTCCTTAATCTCCCCCTAAGGGTTTTACGACAGGCCCTCAAGACCCCCACCGAAAGTGTCCAGCAAGGGCTTTACAGCACGTACCAATCTGAGAGCGCGCGTGGGAATAAAATTAGCAAGGGGAGGGCAAAGGCGGCGAGCGGGGTGGGGGTAAGGCTCGGCGGACCCTCCCGCGCCCCCGGCTGCCGCCCGCCCCACTTAGGCCCGGATCCTCGCCCCGCGACCCCCGCCCCGCGCCCGGGCCCTCCCCGCCCCCAGGAATCCGAAGAGCGGCCGGGCCGGACCTGACGGCGGGAGGGCAGGCCGGCCGGTGGAGAGAGAGCAGCGGGGCCGCAGCGCAGGAGCGCCCACCTTGGAGGCCAAAATCAGGTTAAAATGGCGGCCTCAGGCCCAGGGCCCCGCGGTGCCGCGCGGGGGGCTGTGCTCGCCGCGCCCCGGCCCCCCGGACCCCCGACCCCCGGCCCCTGGGCCGGCGCGCCCGCCTTACCATAGCGCCCGCGGCTGAAGCTGCGGCGGCGGCTCGGGCTCCGGCGGTGTGGCGCTGCGAAGGGAAGGAGGGGCGGCCGGGAGGCGGCGAGTGCGGGGCACGCCGGGAGTGCGGCCCAAAAGGCGGCGGCCGCTCGGGGGGCTGCGGCGAGGGCGGGGTGGTCACGTGGGCACGCCCCGGGCAGGCGCTCCAGCCCGCCAGCCCCCCCGCGTCCTCGGCCTGACCCAGCGCGCGCGCGCGCAGCCGCCCCCGCGGGCTGTGCGGCCGTGGTCCGAACCCCGGGCCCCAACTCGGAGGCCTCCAACGCCGGGGCGCCACCCGTCCCGTCCGCCGGCTCCCACTGCGGGCGTTTCCACACTGCCTCCCGAGGGCCAGGGCGCAGCTCCAGGGGTTGGGCGCGTGTGAGGCGAATGGCGCTCCAAGGTGTCTCTTTTATTCGCTTGTGGTTTCCACTGAAAGGGGCTGGATTCCTCCATTGTGGGACTTTTTGGAAAACCCCCATCAGAGATGGCGCGAATTATTTAGATCGTCTTCCATCAATTCAATGAGAATAAACACTGGCGGGGGGGGGGGCGGAGGGGGTTACCCTAGTTGATTGAATTACTCAGCAAAAACAAAATGATAAACAGAGGTGGGAAATCCCTTTCTAAAAGTCTGTGGTTGGAATAATAATAATGGGAAATGTGGGGTAGTAACATCCCCTGGTAATATCCTTTTATAGATTAGACGTGGTAGGAAATTGATTGCACTCTCTGCCAGTAGTCTTCCTCAGGAGGCCCCAGCTACGACAGCTGCCATCAAATAAGTGGACCCAAGAGAAGAGTCCTCCCTCTTTGGCAACCACAACCTCTTCTAGCAAAACCCATATAACTGAGCCAAGGCTCTTCTCTAACTAAACCTTTTTGATACTTGTTACGAGTATCCATCGCATTTATCATAGAAAAAATTGGCACCGTATACTTTGAGGAAATTTTTCATGAAGATTCAATGCTTTATGAGTGTATAATGAAAATGTTTTAAATGAAACACTTTATGTGGTTACGTTTAATAAAAGGAAGATTTAATAAAGTATTTCATTCATCAGTGTTTGGGCTAATTTATGCTACCTTTTTTCCTGAACATTTATCATTTCTACCTTTCTTCATTTGTAAAATTGGTAATATGAATTTAAAACTCTGATTAATAGTTGAACTGATTTTGTGACGAAGACTTGCACTAAAAAAGTAGAATTGTTGAGTGACTAAAACTGTTGGAAACAAAATAGTAAGTGAGTGCAGATAAACCTTAAGGTGAACTAAGCCAGAAGTGCAGTGTAACGGCAAGAACTTCGGGCTGGGAGTTGGGAAACGAGTATTAATCTTGACACTGCCCCATCTCTGTAAATTTGAAGGGCTTTCAATCCCTGCAGACCTTCATCTGTATTATAAGCTGTGATTATCTTTAAAGTCCTTTCCAGCTTTAAAATTCAGTTTCCTAGTATGCCAGTATTTCTCAGGAAATGGTGTGCATATGTTCTCAGGATTAAGTAAATTTAGGGATGGAAAATCATAATGAGAAGGGTTATGCCCTAGTTTGTGTGATAAATTCTTATACCCAAAAGTTAATATATTATAAATGGAGCATGTTAGGTATTGCACAGGAAACACCTATTTTTATGTCCATAGCTTGTGCTTATTTTCTTAATGGAAAGATTGACTTAGTTTATTTTTATTTTATTTTATTTTTATAAATTTATTTATTTTGTTTATTTATTTTTGGCTGCGTTGGGTCTTCGTTGCTGTGTGTGGGCTTTCTCTAGTTGCAGCGAGCGGGGGCTACTCTTCGTTGCGATGCGTGGGCTTCTCATTGTGGTGGCTTCTCTTGTTGTGGAGCACAGGATCGAGGCACACGGGCTTCAGTAGCTGTGGCACACGGGCTCAGCAGTTGTGGCGCATGGGCTTAGTTGCTCCGCGGCATGTGGGATCATCCTGGACGAGGGCTCGAACCTGTGTCCCCTGCATTGGCAGGTGGATTCTTTACCACTGCACCACCAGGTTAGTCCCTTGACTTAGTTTAGAGACAAAAATTGAGAAGAAATTTCCCAATGTCTAAGCATGAGTCTTAAGCAAGTAGGTAATAATACTTTACATTAGGTGGTACATTACAGTTTATGAAACCTTTCCCTTTCTTGATGTCTCTTGAGGCTCCGAGAGAATCATGGAGAATGAATCTCCAGGGCTCCAAACATTTGCTCTGTGTGGGTATCAGCAGTTTTCCTTCTTGAACTCTTCCTCTCAGGGTCCCCCTCCCTTCTCAGCCTTGAATTTTGCATCAAAGAGATTCTACAGGGGCTACAGCCCCAGCAGAGACCAGGTCTGGGGACATGGGGAGCTAGATTAGGTGTTAGAACCTCGCCTACCAAAGCTGGGGATTCTGAAGATGTTAATTCCCCGCCCACTCAGCTGTGATATCAACCCCTCTCCAAGCCTCCCTGTCCCTCTCCCCTTCCCCAGAGTTCACACTTCCCATGTATTAGGATTCTTTTCCTGAAGATGTTTTCTTGTCTTTGCACATATTTCATTGCCTTGTAATCACTTGTTTACGTGTTCTGCCACCCCATTAGATTGGAAGCTCCTTCCAGGATCAGAGTCCTACTCATCTTTGGATTTCTGGAATCTGGTACATAGTAGGTGCTCAATAGATGATAAAGTAACAACTTTAAGGTGCTTTAGTGCTATAAAGAGAACAAAAAGGAAGCTCCCAAAGACTGCGAGGCCTTTCTACATGCCCTTGTGAGGCCAGATCTTAGACCGTCAGAGCCAGTAACAACTCTTCACACCTGTTGTTTATAACCAGAACTTACCGCCATTTGGTAAAGCGACAGCATTACCAAGCATTGATGCATGAATTTTGGCCTCTGTGTGGTGGAGGGGTCTGAGTGTCAGACATCATGTGTATCAGTTTCCTGTGGCTGCTGTAACAAATTACCACACATTTAGTGGCTTAAAACAACACAAACTTATTGTCTTACAGTTCTGGAGGTCAGATGTGAGAAATGACTCATGGGGCTAAAAGCAGCACTTCATTGCTTTTGGAAGCTGTAGGAGGAAAATCTGTTTCCTTGCCTTTTCCAACTTCTAGAGGCTGCCCACATTCCCTGGTTTGTGGCCCCCTGAGAGCACCTCTGCTTCAGTCATCACATCTCTGATTCTCTCTCTCCTGCCTTCCTCTTTCACTGCTAAGGACCACTGAGATTACCCCTGGGTAATTTAGGATAATCTCCCATCTCAAAAATCATTTACTTAACCACATCCACAAAGTCCCTTTTGCTGGACTTCCCTGGTGGCGCAGTGGTTAAGAATCCGCCTGCCAATGCTGGGGACACGGGATCGAGCCCTGGTCCGGGAAAATCCCACATGCCACGGAGCAACTAAGCCCATGTGCCACGACGACTGAGCCTGTGCTCTAGAGCCTGCAAGCCACAACTACTGAGCCCGCATGCTGCAACTACTGAAGCCCGTGTGCCTAGAGCCCGTGCTCTGCAACAAGAGAAGCCACTGCAATGAGAAGCCCGCGCACCGCAACGAAGAGTAGCTCCCGCTCACCGCAACCAGAGAAAACCCGTGTGCAGCAATGAAAACCCAACGCAGCCAAAAATGAATAAATACATAAATAAATTTATTTTTTAAAAAAAGTCCCTTTTGCTATGTCGGGTAACATATTCACAGGACAGGGACATCTTTGGGGGGGGGCCATTATTCTGTCTACCATACCACATCTGTTCTCTTTAGCAGTTTCAAGCCCAAGGAAATGATTAACGGGTGGGACAGAAGGACCCTAAACAATCCCGTACTAGAAGGCACACGTCTAAACTCTAATTTTCCATTTGCTGGACCACACATGGTTGACAGCAACAAAAAACCATTAGGAACTAAGTGAGAGTAACCTCAAAGAGGATGGATCAGCTCTGACACAGCAGTGGTGCAATCTCAGGCCGTTTCCATTTAGTTAACTGCTCCACGGCTGTTTCCTCATGTGTAAAATGGGGCTTATGTTACCTCCTCCCTCTCAGGGTTGTGGTGAGGATCAAGTGAGATAATGTACGTAAAGCTCCTTCCAGCACAGGAAAAGGTACCCTGGGGCCATTACCATCAGTGCAGAGTGAAGGGGAGAGCATGATTTTACCAACTCACAGGCAACAGTCATGAAGCAATCCCAAGTCTCACTGGTATTGTTTTGTAAGACTCAGCTAAAGTTTTTGCTCAAGATTTCTTAGAAAATTGGAAAAGTGAATACCCGTAATGCATATTCTCCCACAAAACAGACTCAATGGAGTTTCTGTGGCATGTAAAATTTCAGAATCATTTTTCAAGTCTTCAGTAAAACAGTGAATCTGGAAGATTATGTAGATAAATTCTGTTCAAGCCCCACTCCCTGTCAAGACACATCATACTCAGCTCCCACAGCCACTTCCTGACAAAGACAAGTGTAAACGTAAAGATGCTCATCACTTCCAAATGTACTTTTCTACCCACATACCTGCTTCATTTGACATCTCTTTCCTAGCCCACGCCTGAGCTAAAAGACGGGTCAGGAGGAAAGTCATGCATTTTTCTAAATCCAAGTTTGAACTTAGAACTAGAAAATAAACATTGTGGGAGATGTGTGTTGGAGTCTGATCTCTATGACTCACTCCCTGATCCACAAAACTCACTTTGCGTCTTCCATGTCTCATCCTTAGTTCTTTCTAATTTAGGAAGATGACCTCACAATAAAGGAACTTAGCAGTCTATGTCAAGGGAAGAGGGGATGAGGTAGAGGGTAGCAGTAGTGAAATAT